>NC_089507.1:179598229-180339768 GCF_036850995.1 Saccopteryx leptura
AATCCAATCAAAAAATGGGCAAAAGAGACAGCAAATATTTACTTATGGTGTTTCCACTATAAAGACTGCTGTCTTAGGGACAAATGCTGATGAACTATGTCAGCAGTTCCTCCTTCTTCAAAGACTTATATGTCAACATTTCATGTTTCATAGGACATACTCAAGCTCACTCCATGCTCCCTGGAACTTTAGCACAAAGGGAATGCCCTTTTTTTCTCTCTCTCTCTTTTTTTTTTTTGTTGTTGTATTTTTTTCTTTTATTTATTTATTTATTTATTTATTTATTTATTTATTTATTTATTTATTTCTATTTTTCTGAAGATGGAAATGGGGAGGCAGTCAGACATACTCCTGCATGCGCCTGACTGGGATCCGCCTGGCATGCCTACGGGGGGGGGGGGATGCTCTGCCCATCTGGGGTGTTGGTCTGTTGCAACCAGAGCCATTCTAGCGCCTGAGGCAGAGGCCATGGGGCCATCCTTAGTGCCTGGGGTGGCTTTGGTCTGGTGGAGCCTTGGCTGCGGGAGGGGAAGAGAGAGACAAAGTGGAAGGATAGGGGGAGGGGTGGAGAAGTAGATGGGCGCTTCTTCTGTGTGCTCTGACTGGAATCAAACCCGGGAATCCTGCACACCAGGCCAATGCTCTACCACTGAGCAAACTGGCCAGGGCCTAGGAATGCCCTTGTTGATCAAGCTGCCCAAAAGAAAATTATATGGAGCAACCATGACAGACCGAGCAAGTCAGTCTCATACTATTCATCACCAGAACGCTGCAGCCCGGTGTAAACAGTTTCAACTTTCTCGGGAAGCAGCATGGCAGATTGGGAAATCCTGTCCAAGGGGTCCTATACTGCCCCTTCATTTCGAGTTAACCTCAAGGACCCCTACCAGGACAACTTTGGCAGATGGATGTTACTCATATACCTTAATTCGGCAAACAGTCGTATGTCCACATTATAGTGGATACATATTTCGGATCTATAGTAACCTCTGTCAGAACAGGAGAGGCTGCTAAGCATGTTATAGCTCATTGTCTGTATGCATTGTTCTATTATTGGATTTCCTAAACTGGCTAAACTGAAAATGCTCCTGCATATGGAGCAAAAGCATTTACTGTATTTTGTCATGCTTACAATCTTTAAAGTTAAGGTATCATTAAAGTGTACTCAGCAAACATTTTAAGGTCAATTTTAAAAAAAAAATTAAAAGGGGGTAGTCATATCCTGGAACTCCTACGGGTCTACCATATCATGCTTTTTACTTAAAAAGAAAATTAAAAAATTTACATTTCTTTTGAATGCTGATGAAGAGGAGACACCAATTTTTTTTGCCTGCAAACTACTACCTTCTTTATTAGATCCAGCTAATAACATTGTTTTGTCTTTTTCCAAATAGCTCCAGATATATGGAAAAGATTTATATAGGCGGATGGGGATCCTCAAACCCCTCAGCGAGATCTTCTGAGCATGGCTTTTAAGATACCTAGAGGCAGAAAAAGCCCAATAGAGATCAGGGGAACTACCAGCTTTTAGGATACACCCTTAAAGGCTCCAACGCCCCAAAGAAGTCTCATAGGATGCTATCTGGGTCCTGCTTCAATAGTGGAAAGGAAGGTCATTGAGCTAAAGCCTTCCAGGCTTACATGCCTCTGCTGTGAGGAAACAGGGACACTGGAAGGTAGGCTTCCCCCTCGCTCCTCTAAGGGAGGGTTCAGTCTCTTCCAGCCCTGCTCCAGCCACCTATGACCTAACCTTGCCCAGAATGCTGGGGTTTGCCACTGAAGGCTGAAGGTGCCCAGGGCCGTCGGCCCCATCTACGACACTGTGGAAGAGCCTAGGGTATTTCTTCCAAGAAGCAGGTAAACTGATCTCATTTGCACAAGGGCCATTTAACTATGTTTTGCCTGAATAGTCAGGTTTTTTATTCTTCCCTCAAAGATCTCTGTTGTGGGTGTTGATAGTCCTATTTTCTGCTGCTTTGCTTAATATATAGTGTTTCCTTTATCCCTCCTACCTCAATGCCCCACTCATATTTTAGGCTGGGACCTACTCCTAATTTAGAGCTCTCTTTCCTCCTTTTGCCAACTTCTATTATGAATCTACCTGGATACAGCTTAGTGTATTCCAAGGTTCTCTTTACCATGCCACAGTCGCAGAGCTCCAGGGAAAAGCAACCTGGTCTCATCTCTCCAAGCAGAGGAGAACAGAAGCTCCATATCCACGCATGCTGCAAATGGCTTTTCCAGTCTACCTGAATCATTACCAGCTAGAAGCAGTGGTCATTGGGACTTGGACATGAGCTGCAAAGTATAGAATGGTGACAACAATTCCAGTGCCATGAGGACTTTTCCTGGATGTGGACTTTCCTGGACTCCTGTTCCCTGTGACAGCTCCTAACAGACTGAACTGGGGTTGGGTTGCATTTTTCAGGGATTTGGCATGGTGATGGGGCCAACTTGGACTTGGTGAACATGTTAAGGACACTACTCTTTTATGGATTCTTGCTGTATTGGCCAAGAATTTTCTTAAAGGCTTTTAATCACTGTAAAAAAAAAAAAAATAGAAGACTGGATAAAGAAGATGGGGCACATATACACCATGGTATACTATTCAGCTAGAAGAAATGATGACATCGGATCACTTACAGCAGAATGGAATGGTGGAATCTTGATAACAGTATGCAGAGTGAAATAAGTGAATCAGAAAAAAACAAGAACTGCAGGATTCCATACATTGGTGGGACATAAAAACAAGACTAAGAGACATGGACAGGAGTAGGGTGGTTACGGGAGGTGGGGGGAGGGAAGGAGGGAGAGGGGGAGGGAGAGGGGGAGGGGTACAGAAAATTGGATAGAGGGTGACTGAGGACGATCTCTCTTTGGGTGATGGGTATGCAACAGAACTAAATGACAAGATAACCTGGAAATGTTTTCTGTGAATATATGTACCCCGATTTATTGATGTCACCCCATTATAATAAAAATTTATTTATAAAAAAAAAAAAGCTTTGGTACATATATACTATGGAATACTACTCAGCCATAAGAAATGATGACATCGAATCATTTACAATAACAGGGATGGACCTCGATAACTTTATACTGAGTGAAATAAGTAAATCATAAAAAACTAAGAACTATATGATTCCATACATAAGTGGGACATAAAAATGAGACTCAGAGACAGGGTGGGGGGGGGGGAGAGAGGGAGGGAGTTGGGGGAGAGGAGGGGAAAAAAGAAAAAACAAAAAAAATACTAGCAAATCGAATACAATACATTAATAAAATAATTCATCATGATCAAGTGGGATTCATCCTAGAATCACAAGAATGGTTCAACATACATTAACAGTTAACATAATATACCATATCAACAAAACAAAGAATAAAAACCATATGATCCTATCAATAGATGCAGAAAAGGCATTTGATAAAAATACATTTTATGTTTAAAACACTCAACAAAATGGGTATAGAAGGAAAATATCTTAACATAATAAAGGCCATTTATCACAAACCATCAACTAACCACCATATTAAATGGCATAAAACTGAGGACTTTTCTCTAAAATCAGGAACAAGACAAGGTTGTCCACTCTCTCCACTCTTATTCAACACAGTGCTGGAAGTTCTAGCCAGAGCAATCAGACAAGAGAAAGAAATCAAAGGCATTCATACTGGGAAAGAAGAAGTAAAGGTTTCACTTTTTGCAGATGATATGGTCCTGTACATTGAAAACCCCAAAGACTCTACAAAAAGACTCTTAGAAACAATAAACCAATACAGTAAGGTTGCAGAATACAAAATTAATATACAGATGTCTATTGCCTTCTTACATGCCAACAATGAAACATCAGAAAAATAAACTCAAAAAAATAATCCCTTTTATGGTTGCAACAAAAAATAAATAAAATACCTAGGAATAAACATAACAAAGAATGTAAAGGACCTATATAATGAAAACTACAAAGCATTGTTAAGGGAAATTGAAAAAGACACAATGAAATGGAAAAATATTCCTTGTTCTTGGTTAGGAAGAATAAATATAGTCAAAATGACCATATTACTCAAAGCGATATACAGATTTAATGCAATTTCCATCAAAATTCCAATGTCATTTTTTTTAAAAATTGAACAAAAAATCATCAGGTTTATATGGAACTATAAAAAACCCTGAATTGCCAAAGTAATCCTAAGGAAAAAGAACAAAGCTGGGGGCATTACAACACCTGACTTCAAATTATAAAGCCACGATAATTAAAACAGCATGATATTGGCAGAAAAATAGACACTCAGACCAAAAGAACAGAATAGAGAGCCCAGAAATAAAACCACATATATATGGTCAAATCATCTTTGATAAAAGAAGCAAAAACACACAATGGAGAAAAGAAAGCCTCTTCAATAAATGGTGCTGGGAAAACTGGAAAGCCAATGCAAAAGAATGAAACTCGACTACAGTTCGTCCCCTTGTATGAAAATTAATTCAAAATGGATCAAAGACCTAAATATAAGACCTGAAACAATAAATTACATAGAAGAAAACATAGGTACTAAACTCATGGATCTTGGCCATAAAGAGCATTTTATGAATTTGACTCCAAAGGCAAGGGAAGTGAAGGCAAAGATAAATGAAAGGGACTACACCAGACTAAGAAGCTTTTGTAACAGCAAAAGAAACTGAAAACAAAACCAACAGCCAACTAAATGGGAGATGATATTTTCACAGATAAGGGCCTAATATCCAAAATATACAACGAACTCACATAACTCAACAACAAACAAGCAAATAATCCAATAAAAAAGTGGGAAGAGGACATGAACAGACACTTCTCCCAGGAAGAAATAGAAATGGCCAATAGATATATGAAAAAATGCTCATCTTCATTAGCTATTAGAGAAATGAAAATCAAAACTACAATAAGATACCACCTCATACCTGTTAGATGAGCTATTATCAACAAGACAGGTGTTAAGAAGTGTTGGAAAGGCTGTGAAGAAAAAGGAACCTTCATTTGCTGTTGGTGGGAATGTAAAGTAAGTAGTACAACCATTATGAAAGAAAGTATGGTGGTTCCTCAAAAAATTAAGAATAGAACTACTATATGACCCAGCAATCCCTCTACTGGGTATATACCCCCAAAACTCAAAAACACTGGTACGTAAAGACACACGCAGCCCCATGTTCATTGCAGCACTGTTCACAGTGGCCAAGACATGGAAACAACCAAAAAGCCCTTCAATAGATGACTGGATAAAGAAGATGTGGTACATATACACTATGGAATACTACTCAGCCATAAGAAATGATGACATCGGATCATTTACAACAACATGGGTGGACCTTGATAACATTATACTGAGTGAAATAAGTAAATCAGAAAAAACTCAGAACTGTATGATTCCATACATAGGTGGGACACAAAAATGAGACTCATGGACATGGACAAGAGTGAGGTAGTTACCAGGCAGAGGGGAAAGGAGGAGACAGGGAGGGCAGGGGGAGGGGAGGGACACAAAGAAAACAAAATAGAAGGCGACAGAAGACAATTTGACTTTGGGTGATGGGTATACAACATAATCAAATGTCAAAATGACCTGTAGATATTTTCTCTGAATCCATGTACTCTAACTGATCAATGTCACCCTGTTAAAATTAATTGTCTAAATAAAAAATATACTTGAACAGATAAGACACCAAAAAAATTTTATATATATAATACCATTTGGTTCATAGTATTTTTTTTTCTTATTTTCATCCTTAAAACTTTAACTGTGTCTTATGGTCAGGTGTGTTTTATGGAGCAAAAAATATGGTATCTATGCACACACTATATGCACCTCAATTTGCATAGATGCCACTAAATATTTAGTATGTATAGCAGACTCAGTGGCAGTCTCATCACGGAGCCCCTCGGCTAACCTCTCCAGTTGACCTGTAGCTGTGGTGGAGGATCCCTTTGTACCCTGGCAGCATCCCACCTGAAGCACATGTGTGTTTCAACTTCTCTGCCTGAGCACTTTATCCAGCACCAGGGGACATTGCTCCAACTGTGCTCAGGACAACCCAGAATGCCAAGGAATCCAGGTCACCAAGCAACCTCAACCAGTAAGAGAACAGAACGGGTGGACAATCTCTCCAATTTCAACATGACTCAAACTTCTGAAGGGGCAATTCTTTGGTAGGTTCCATACCAGAGGTTCTCAAACTTCAGTGTGCATCAGAATCACCTGGAAGGCTTGAAAAATATGGTTTGCTGAGCCCCACCACCAGATCTTCTGGTCAGCAGGTCTGGGGTGGGTACTTGAGAACTTGCATGTCTAACGGGTCCCAGGTGATGACCATGCTGCTGGCCCAGGGAGCATCCCGTGTGTGAGAAGCAGTTCTGGGAGCCTCGGTGGACTGAGCCCCCGTTGCCCAAACAGCAGCCCTGCTCAGCTGCACACATTTCATTGGCTTCTCTCTGACTAATCTCCCTTTCCCACTCTCTCATTTGGGCTTCCTTGGCATTATCTCCTGGATCCAACTGAACTGCCATTCCTCAAGCCCTTGCTTTGGAGTACATGTATCTACTTTTGGTGGGACACAGCAGGACACCATGGTTTTATAAAGTCTCTCCATTCAAACATACAACTGAAGGAGCTCCTGACACCCAAAGATATTGAAAACCATTGATTTGGCTAAAGCTATGAGCTGACAGATAGTTCGTAAAGGTTTGGGGTCTGGATGAGGGAGATTCAAACCAGAATTCAGTTCTGCTAAACTTTCGGTCTCTCACACTACCTACTTAGAAAGCAATATTTTCCTCATGCCACATGCTGAATTATGCCCACCTGCATGATCAGAAGGGCGTGAGTACGTGTGCTAGTGTGGACGCACACACTCTTGTGTGCCTGGTGGGGGCATAGAACAACAGAGAGGGAGAGAACACACACTCAGTCACCCACAGCCAGTTTGCCCTGAATTTCCTTTTTTCATGCCCCAAATGGAGCCTTGATTTTCTAGCTCTTGAGGTTTTACTTTCTGCCCAAACCACATTTCCTTTTTTTGATTAAGATATAATTGACACATAAAATTTTATTAGTTTCAGGTGTACAACATAATGATTCAATGTATGCATATTGCAAAGCCATCACCACATTAAGTCTAGTTAACATCCACAACTATATACAGTTACAAAAATGTATTTTTTCTTATGAATTTTAAGATTTACTTTCTTAACGACTTCTAAATATCCAACAGTGTTATTAACTATAGTCACCATGCTGTACATTACCTCCCCATGCCTTGTTTATTTTATAACTGGAAGTTGGAAACTTTAGACCACCTTTACGTACTTCCCGCGCTTCCGGCCACCCCTACCTCTGGCAACCACCAATCCGTTCTCTATTTATGAGTTTGGGTGTTTTATTTTTTAGATTCTACATATAAGTAATATCATATGGTATTTGTCTTTCTCTATCTGCCTTGTTTCACCTAGCACAATGTCTTCAGCATTCATCTATGCTGTATCAGTATGATAATTTCATTCCTTTTTATTCCATTGTATTTTCATGTCACATTTTCTTTATCTAGTCATCTGTTGGCTGAACTTAGGTTGTTTCTATGTCTTAGCTATTGTAAATAATGCTTCTATGAATACGGGTATGAGATATCCCTTTGAGATTGTGATTTAATTTCCTTGGGATATACCCAGAAGTGGAATTGCTAATTCTATTTTAATTTCTTGAGGAATCATCATACTGTTTTTCATAGTGGCTGCACATTTTCTATTTTCATTTGACTGGTCTAGGCTTGGGCTTTCTTGATCTCACCCTGTAATAGCAAGTCCACCAGGTCCCCCATTAAGGGGGTAGATCCATGCTGTCCCTCGGTGGCCACGCCCTAGGCCAGTTTCCGCACCTGAGAGCATCAGCCAGCCAGAAGGACCCAGCTGTGTCCTTCTCCAGTCTGCTGGCTGTAGAATATGTAAAAGCAGCTGTGAAATCCCCTCTAATGTGACTCATGCAAAACCTCCTTCAAGTGTACGGACAGTGGAGCAAGTGGCAGAATGCAAGAAGACCCTTGGGTGCTCTAAATGGGAGGGAAAACCAGCCAGGCAGGAAACCCCATGGCTGTGCTCTGGAAGAAGTAGCAAGTGTCCCCTGTAGCTCTGGGGCCTCTTTCTGGCAGCTTCCCTTCAGCTACCTATTAGAACACTGTACCGTTTCCTACTTCTTTCTCTATGATCTATAATTCAGTGTTTTTCAACCAGTGTGCCATGAGAGATGGTCAGGTGTGCCATGGGGAAATTAAACATGGGTCCCCAAACTATAGCCCGCATGCCGGATACGGCCCACGGAAGCTATTTATCCAGCCCGCCGCCATCCGCCTCCATCCAAACATAAACATTCTCCTCACAATCCCTCCAGCTATCAGTGACAGGAAGAGTGGAGGCACAGGGAACACTCACTGACCAATCACCTTCTAGGATTCATCCCGACCATTAGTGATGAACCAATAGTAGGCCGCCTCTCATCCACAGCCAGGAAGGTCCCCTCTCGGGCTGCCGGGCACTTGTCATTGTGTGGCCCCAGCGAGTAGTTGAAGCTGCTACTCCTCCCCATGGTCCCGATTTCTAATCCTGGTCAGGACTGGAGGTAAATGTTGCCACCACTAGATGAAGCCTCAGCCTCAGCCTCAGCTGGTTATGTCTATCCTGATGGTGTATATATAGATATTTGACCTTTTTCTTTTTAAAAGAGACCCCCGCAGAGGGTGATATACAATGCATCACAATGCATCACAATGTTATCTAACTTTAAAGTTAAAGTTTGCTGATCTTCCTTTGGACAGTTTTTGGTTATCTGTTGCCAAGGAGTTCCCCATTCTGGCCAACAAAGCTATTTTGACATTGCTCCCATTTTCAACCACATATTAATGTGAGCCGAGCTTCTCAAGCTTGACTGTGATAAAAACTAAAAACAGAGAGAGACTGAGAACTGTTGAGGAAGAGCTTCGTGTGTGTCTTTCTATCATTCCTGCCAGGATATCTCTTTTGTGTTCATTGAAACAGGCCCAGGTTTCACACTAAGTGAATATAAATACATTTAGAAACTATATTATTAACTATATGTATAATATGTACTGTGTTAGAGTGTCATTTTGTGTCATTTTGGTAGGTGGTGTGCCCCAGGATTTTGTAAATGTAAAAAATGTGCCGCAGCTCAAAAAAGGTTGAAAATCACTGCTATAATTCATCTGACATTTGGGAGAGTGTTTTCATACACATTCTTTTGGACATGTTGCCCGTGATTCTACCTTCCTGTGCATGTGGTCTCCACCTCCATCAATATTGGCTTATAAAGTGCTTGGCCTTTTAAGAGCTGCCAAGGAGCATTATTTTGGGGCCTTACTGCCTCCAATTTTCCCCTCAAAAATTAAGAAATACATTGTCAATTTCAAAGAAACAGAAAAAATAGTGTATTTAGAGCCATTGGCCTTTACTAAATGTAGATGTTAATTTCCAAAAGCTAATCAGTGACCTGGTAGTAGGCTTAACAATGACCCACCACCAGTGCCCAATATGTCCACATCCTAATCCCTGGAACCTGTGACTGTTACCTAGAAAAAAGGGACTTAGCAGATGTAATTAAGTTAAGGACCTTGAGATGGGGAGAATATCCTAGGCTATCTGGGTGGACCCACATGTAATCATAATGGACCTTATAGGAGGGAGGCAGGAGGGTCAGAGCCAGAGAAGATGATGTGACAGCAGAAGCAGAGGTTGCAGTGATGCCCTTTGACAAAGGAGAAAGGGGCCACAAACCAAGGAGAACAGGCTGCCTCTAGAAGCTGGAAAGATAAGAAAGCAGACTCTCCCCCTGGAGCCTCCAGAAGAAACATGAGATCTGTGACCTTCAGAACTATCAGAGAATAAATTTGTGTTGTTTAAACCACTACAGCTTTGATGATTCTTCTTTTTGCTTTACAGAGAGGAGGAGGGAGATAGAAAGATAGACTCCCACATGCGCTCCAACTGGGATCCACCCAGCAACCTCTGTCTGGGGCTGATGCTCAAATCAACCAAGCTCTCCTCAGTGCCTGGCATGATGCTTGAATCAACTGAGTCACTGGCTGTGGGAGGGGAAGAGGGAGGGAAGGGGAGGAGGAAGGGAAAGAGAAGCAGATGGTCACTTCTCTTATGTGCCCTGACCTGGGATCAAACCCAGGACATCCATATGCCAGGCCAGCACTTTATCCACTGGGCCAACCCACAAATGCTGTGATGACTTTTCACAGCAGCCACAGGAAACCACAGACCTTTGTTCTTTGTAGATCCATTTATATGGTGCTCACTTCCAATTATATCCTTGGAAGCAATAAGTAAATCCTAAATAGTAACTTTGGGGTAGCACAGCAAACGTCTATGTCCATTTTCACCACCTGGTCAATTGACATTAAAAAAATCCTTGTCCTACTTATTCTGATTCTATCAGAAGGGTGAATTGCAGCTGTCCTCAGATGAGACAGTCGGCTCTCAAAGTAGGGAGCTGTTCCCGGGACATGCTCTATTTTCATTTACACCACAAACACAATGATATTGCCAAATTCATCTTCATCCAGTCAAACGAAACAGCAGCGACACAATGACCACATACACAAAGTGATCGGCAACAATGTTTCTGCAGAAATATCCTAACAGGCATGTTGCTCCTCAAGCCTGCAAGAGAGGATGATATTGTTCACCTTTCCTGCAACAGCCAATCCCATCTCGGCATGTGCGGATAGGTGTCTGCTGCTGAAAGGGGAGAAACCGGAGGCAGGGACATGTTCATGGCTGTCATCTTTTTTTAAAAAAAACCAATCAGATCATCCTTTTCCTGAAAAGCGAAGCCATTCTTGCCCAAGGATTTTAATCACTGAACTCAGTATTAGCATGGATTCATGGGTATGCCAATGGGTTCCTCATATATAACTAACCTATATAATTAACCTCTAGCCAGCATCCCTTTCAAAGGTGACGTGTTTTCAAGTCTTCATTCTCTTAGGAATAATGTACATCCCGATGGGCATATGTTGATTCTTCTTCACTTCTCTCCTGCTCCTAATTCCTCTCTGCAAAGAGACATATTTATTTGTCAAAGAGTCTGGCCAGTCAACTTTGCTCACTCAGAAGCTGAGTGCCACTGTCAATGTGTGAAGTTAAAATCCATTCCTTTTTTTTAGAGAGAGATAGAGAAATGGGTGGGGGGAAGGAACGGAAAGTATGAGCTCATAGTAGTTGCTTTTCATGTGTGCCTTGACTGAGTAAGCCCAGGGTTTTGAACCAACAACCTCAACATTGCAGATTAACACTTTATCCACTGTACCACCATTGGTCAGGCAATTCGTAATCATCAGAGGAGGGAGTCATTCCCTGTAGGAAGGGTAACAAAACATTTCAGTTTGCTGAGAAAATCCCAGTACGAGCCTATAGTCTTTGCATAATTATTAAGGGTGCACCCTTTTACTCTCAAAACTGTCCTGGGTGGATGATTAATATGTAATCATCCTGCTTAGAGCTGTTCTCTGAGATCTAGGTCTGGTGAAATGGTCTGGAGAGGCAACACACTGTTGGTCAATAACGAGATGTCTACCTGGCTCCACCCCTCAGAGGGCACTCCAGTTCAATGCAGCACAGATGTTAATTTGATTTGGCATCTCACGATACCAATGGTGGTTGGGAGCAATGCTTTTTTTGATGCCTGAGAAGAGTTTTGGGGCTATGACTTCAATCATAGCCTTTAAATCCTGTTTTCTAAAATTAAAGTTACATTTTTATCATATAGCAGACTCTCAAATATCAGCTGCCTTTAAAAGTTAGATGTAAGAGGGGAAAAGATTACGCTGGTCTCTGTGGAGATCCACATGATCTTGGGTGGAGAAGTTTTATATGTGCATTGAAAGAGAAAAACTGTGAAGAAATAGATAAACCTAATTATGCTTAATTTAAGTCATCTCAGTGGTGAAAATTTACCCATACACACAAAGGTGAACGTCAAATTCAATCCAAGAAAAAAAAATGGCAGTACATATGAGAAACAATTGTTTGATAGATTTAATATTAAGAGATAATTCAACTAACAGAGTTTCCTATTAATTGGTGCTGCCTGCAGGTATATAGCCTGCAGTATAAAAATAATAGCCTTTAAAAATCAGTTTTTAACACCATGAAAGAAAAAAGAGCAAACAGAACAAAAAAACAAGCAATTTATAAAAGAATAAATACAAATATCAAATTGAATATAGTCTCTTTGTCTGGTAACCAAAGAATGCAAACAATATGACATACCATTTCCTACCCACCTGTTTTATGATGCTCCCAGGATTGATGAAAGGTTGGATAAATGAGCACCCTCACACATACCTAGAAGGACTAGATGTTGTCACCCTTTCTGCAGAGCAGGTGTGAGTACAATTCAACGCCTCATGACTTTTCCTGCCCATTAATCTCATTTCAGTCATGTGAACATAGTCACGGCCACCCAAGGCAAGTGACACAGATCTCCAAGAAGCCAGACCACCTCAAAATTACCATCAGTCCTTGAGAAATTGACTTTTGAGTCTAATTCTAACTTTGAAAAGTTGTCAAGTTCAGGACTCCCTAAATATATCAACTCACCTAAACAAGAATTCACTGCCTCCGATCCTACTTCTATCTGTGGTGTCTATGGTTGCAGGCTGCCTCTCCTTCCCTCTCCCTCACTCTTGGGGTTGAGGTTAAAAACAAGTTCGCTAGTTCTTCGAACTGACACTTGACAGAGGCACAGCAACCTAAGTTTTTCCCCTGCCCTGAATTCACACTAAAGATGCCTTATAGACGATACAGGATGAGTGTAAAGCCAGTAGCCACAGCCACCATCACAGCCGCCTGGTCCATGCAGGTTCACATTGGATTCGGACAGTCGGTAAAGAAATGGTGGAGTCGGAGGATGGTGGGTGTAAAGCCAGTGGCCAAGGCCACCATCACAGCAGCCTGGCCCATGCAGGTTTGCATTGGATTCAGACAGTCGGTAAAGAAACAATGGAGCCACAAACTGGTGAGCCATCATCTTTAATCCTAGCTTGCACCTGGCGGGCAAGTAAAAACACACACTGGGCTCCAAAACCCACTCACATTCAGTGCTCACAAAGCTACTGACTTATCCGAGTTTCCTAGAATCAAAGGTTTCTAGCTCACCAGACTTATTCACCTCTGTTCCCCAACTTCTTCCTTCTCCCTGCACAAACTCTGCACAAACTGGCCTCTCACTCAACACTCCGCCATCTTGGCTGCTTCTTCTGGCCTCCTCCACGTGGCCTCCTTCTGCTCTCTGCTCTGCTCTCTCCTCTAATATTAATCTCAGGAACCCAGAGAGCAAGCTCCCTTTCTGCCCCTTTATAGTGTAGATTCATAACCTTTAATCCAATATACAAAATAGGGAAGTCTCTAATACCAAGTCACTTTCTGAGACATGATAGGATTGTACCACCCCACATCAAAAAGGGTGGGAAAAGCTTAATCCCAAAACCAAGCCCCAGGCTACAAGGATCCTGCCTGCCCACAGCCCACCCCCAACACACATTAATATCACCTGGGCGACGGCTTCCACATGGGCAGCGCCATCTTTAACAAAGTGAGCATAATATATTTTATTTGCCCAACAATGAGGGTCCCAGGAGCAGTGGAGTCCTGTAGGGGAGGAGGTATGGGCCAGTCAGGAGTCAGCCTGGGTTTGCACCACCCTTTCACTGAGAAGCTTAGGGCCTGAGCAGTCCAGAGTTCAGGAGGTCTGCTGCCCCTGGGAGTCCACCCAGCCCTGTGGCTGGGGCGTGGATGAGAAAGCCAATGTTGAGTGATTGATAAAGTCATCTTGGAAGCCGAGAGGGGTGGAGTGGGTGGGGAAGGAGCAGCTAGACTGGGCTCAGGGAGTTCTCATTTCCCTCCATTCATCGCCTGCCATTGTTCCTCATTGGGGTTTTTTGCGCTGTCCATCTCACATTCTTGTGTTAATCCTTGCAATTTGGGGCAATTTTATTTATACTGTGTTTGCTAATTTCCCATTTAGAGCTATAAGGAAGCCGTTTGCCACTGCTTCCGGAAGCCAGCTGACGGAGTACTTTGCTTCTGCAGCCTGCCTCTTGTGAAACAGTGTAAGCTTTGAAATACAGATGTACCAGAAGCAGCTGCTTCCACAGAAAAAGCAACAGAGTCCGGGTAGAGGCTGCACGTTGGGAGAGGAGCAGGCCATCGCTGAACTCCGATGCAGATGCTGAGGGTGAGGAAGCTGCTCCACTCTCCTTCCTTATGAGAAACGAAGTGAGTGATGGGTTAGCTTATAAACAGCCTGATGTGATGCAAGTGGCCACCCACTCACCATGCTCTTGGGAACTACTGCTGGGCCTCCCCAAGGTCAGCATATTGATAGAATCAATCGGAGTCCGAAAGACCAGTGTAACAGGCTTTAATGAAAGGAAACCTGCCGGGCTGTCTCATAAGGGAGAAGAGTCTCCAGTTCTCTAATGGGTAGGGTTAAATAGGGGATTTGAGGACGGGGGGCTGGTGGTCATTAAGGAAAAATGTATCTTTCAGCGATTTATGTAAGATTAACCGATTTATGTAAGATTAACTATAGATAAACTAGGGGACCTTCCACACCTGAGTTAGTCACCCGGATGCCTGGGGGAAGGTGATCAGGAACATCTAGTTTGTCAATGTCCCTTCATTCACTTAAGGGAGGAGGGGGTCATGACCCCCACCTGCAACCCTATCACATGTCAACCAGCTATATATAGCTCTGCAACAATTTCTCTAAAGTGATAGCAACTTATTGAGCTCACAATTCTGGGTCAGAGATGCTGGCCTCGCTCAGCTGAGCGGTTTTTCTGTTATCAACTGGATGCCCTCCTGGGTCTGTAAACAGCTGCAAAGGGGCTGTGTTCATCATGCCCTGGCTCCTCCACAGGTGTGGGCTGCACCTGGGACAACTTGGTTCTGGGGCATAAGGCCTCTCCTTCCCCAGCCTGGCTTATTACACGGTGGAGGCAGGAGTCTGGAGAAAGCAAGCAGAGGTGTGCATGGCCTCTTAAGGCACAGGCTCAGAACTGGTCCACTATCCCCTCCCACTCACTCTATTGACTAAAGCAAGTCAGAGATGCAAGGGTTTTGGAGACAGACTCCCCTCTCAATGGGAGGAGGTGCAAAGTCGCATTGCAAGAAAAATGGACATGCAAGGCTTGAGCCAGTGTGGTCCTTTCCACAGTCCTCCACGGCTTCTCAGAAAGCTCCTCCACCCGGTCACTCACAGTCCAGTAACTATGAAAACGGTCTTGAGGTATTTTTCAGAAAGCAGTTTTGGTCAGAGCACACCCAGGACTGACCCCTCCACCTGGGCTTATCAAGGCATACCTTCATCACAAACCCAGGGGACAGCTTTTCAATTGCAACACACCATCAACTGAGGAAGCAGCAATTTTTCAAAACCCAAGTCTGGGCATGAGAGGGGAGAAACTGAAGAATGCAAGAGTCTGGAGCAGGGGTCCCCAAACTTTTTACACAGGGGGCCAGTTCACTGTCCCTCAGGCCATTGGAGGGCCGAACTATAAAAAAACAACTATGAACAAATCCCTATGCACAATGCACGTTTTATTTTAAAATAAAAAAACAAAACGGGAACAAATACAATATTTAAAATAAATAACAAGTAAATTTAAATCAACAAACTGACCAGTATTTCAATGGAACTATGCTCCTCTCACTGACCACCAATGAAAAAGGTGCCCCTTCCGAAAGTGCGGTGGGGGCCGGATAAATGGCCTCAGGGGGCCGCATGCGGCCCGCGGGCCATAGTTTGGGGACCCCTGGTCTGGAGGAATGACTGGCTCAGCCAGTTAAAGATTATCCACATCCTATAGATCCCTAATTGACCTCCTGGAGACTCTCACAACACTCACAAGAAAAAGAGGATCTGTAAATAGATAGGACCAGGGTCCGGAAACCCCTTCCCCCTTGCTGCCCCACCGAAACCCCTCCCCCACCTTGAGTCATGAGGTGCATCCCTTGTGTGGACACTGTGAAAGGTATATAAGGTGTAATAAATCTAACTTTGGGAACTCGTGCTTTGGTGCTACTAGCCCCACGTGCTCCACTGGCTACTAATAAATTCTTCTTCCTCTAAGTTGTCTGGGAGTCTATTATCTTCTGTTTGGGTGTCGTTTTCTTGCAACAGAGAAGTATCCTGAGGGTTTAGCAAAAAACAGGGAGTAGAAATCAACTGTGAGTGGTTTAAGGAAGGAATGCATCAAATTGAGAAGGATTAAAGGAATAGAAACAGGGACTGTTGAAGCACCATAGACAAACAATGGCCACAAGTTGTCACCAGCTGCGACCTGAATCGGACCCAGTGAGCACGCTCCCCTGCAGGGGCCGCTGGGCAGGGCCCTTAGCCACGGAAAGACAAAGCCACTTCCAGAAACTTGGCCCTAGGAAGGCAGGAACCCTGCAGGGAAGAAGCACTTTGATCTCTGTCTTCCTCTTTCCATCTGGTGCCACCCGGTGACCAAACCCAACAAGAAGTCTGAGTCACGAGGAAGCCTGTGACACGGCCCACAGAGGGCAGCCTCTCGGGACACCCATCAGGACAGAGAGCATAAAGGATGGCTGGGGAGTGAATGGGGAGTCACAGTACCACTGCTGCTGACCACACTGGGCAGCGACACCCGCCACAGTGGACACTGCTGTTAGAACCATCATCACTGTGGCCTCAGGGAATGTGACAGCTCCCATCACTGCTGCTACCACCCTGGACGAACTCTGCCCAGTTCTGCTTCTCTCTGGCACTAGCTTCCAGGCGAAGGTCCTGAAATGAAGGCAGTGATGAGTTGGCGGGCTCTAGAACATACGCCTGCCCCCCCCCCACCTGCAAAGGAACGTGGGAACACTAGCATCCCATATTTTTTTAAGCCATTATATTTGGAGGCAAGAGAAATAAGGTGGGGACATTTTCCAAACCCAGACAGGAGGTGGTGCCCATGCTGGGCAGCCAAGGAGCAAACCCTCTACACAAGTCCCAGGCACCCGTGAGACCTCTGTGCACAGCCCAGTCCCACCGCTCCCTCCGCTTCCACCTTGAGGTCTCACGTGGACAGGGAGCCTGGGATGGTGGCTCCGGGAGTCAGAGCCCACCTGCAGATGCCCAGGGCCTTCCTTGCTAGTCTCACTCAATGCCCTGTGTGGGGGGGTGGGGGGGGGAATGAGGCTACCAGGAGGGAGCAGCTGTCCTTCACAAGAAATGTAAATGGTCTCTTGATAGGGGTGCTAAGGAAATAAAACTAACCATGCAGTGCTGTGCTAGAGGGACACAGCCTTTGGGGACCCTGAACCATTCATCTTCTGCCTGATGCAAATCTTCCAGAAGATGCTGTCTTCTGTTGACCAACTCCTGGCATGGGGGACTTGCCTCTTGCTGCCTGACAACTGTGTCCTGAGCTCATTTGACTTCCCTAAGATGAGCCGTGTGTCTCCTCACTCATCCTGACACAAGCCATCAGCAATGAGGGTTGAGTTCGCGGGGCAGAGAGGACTCATTAGTCCGCATTACATCCCCTTTGGTCTGACCTGAGATAAGTGGGTTTCAGCATTCTCTTAACCAGGGCTCCGATGAACATGACCCTGATCTGTCACTCCACTGCAAATGTAATTCCTGCTAAGTGTTGAGTGCTAACTTTGTGTCCATACCCGCCTAAGTGTTCACCTACCTAGCAGTATTTAGCTTTTACAACAACTCTGTGTAATGGATACTGTTATTATTTTCCTTTTACAGATGAGGCTCAGAGGGGTATGGCCCTCACCCAAAGTCATGCAGCGGGTACTTGGCAGAGCCAGGGTTAAAACCCAGCAGAGCATAAGCTTTTGACCAATATGCTCCACTGCCCGTGGCAAACGGTGGCCCCAGCCCTGCCCAGATTCTTCAGGATTCCAAACCATCTTATATATCATTGTATTTGCTATAATTACATTATCTGGCAGTATGAAAAAAATTTTAGCCAGAATATTTTCCAGAGGAAAATGTTTGCTATTTATTGATCAGAGGAAGACTTATTATTTACTATCTAGATCTATATAGAATTTTAACATTCACTACATTAATTAAGCATTTACCCCCCCCCCAGATGCTGAGATAACTCCCCCTCAGGTGCTGAGATAAAGACCTTATAGCTATCATCTCAGTGAATCCTCATAGTAACACAAAGAGGTAGATGATCATAATAATGATGACAATAATAATCCCATTTTATAGATAAGGAAACTGAGTCTCACAAGAATCTTGTAAGTTCATTATGTTGTGAAATAGACCCAAAGTACATGGGAGCAACCACTGAGGTCCCCGGAGGTGCCGACCAGCTTTACCAGGCACAGCGTTCTCTCCTCGGTCACACTCCTTCCTCTGGCTTCTCACTGCTTCTTTCCCCTCAGTCTTTCTCCCACTCTCTCACTTCCAGGTTCTTCTCTCTCCGTTGTCCACAGCTCAGACCTCTCCACAGCATCCCTGGGCATCGTTAGCCCCGGGGGTGATGTGCAGGCCCCAATATCCGAGACCTCTCATTCCCAAAAGTCAGTCCCTGCTAGGAGAGCCCTTGGAGGCTCTTCGACATGGCAGTGATGTGGGACAAGGAATGCTCCTTGTTACAGGCAGTCCTGGGTTACAAAAGAGATAGCTTCTGCAGGTTTGTTCTTCAGTTGAATTTGTATGTAAATTGAAACAGTTACATTTACCTATTAAATGCAACTTAGATATTTGTCTTAACATAGTATTTATTTTTACCTTCCCGTGTACATAAAATACTTAAACATTTTCAAATACAACCTTAAACAATCTTGGATGATGTAGAAGATGATGCACTTGTTGGAGGGCAACGGACTGGTGTTAGAGAGTCAGGCTTTGATTCTCCTGATGGAGTCAGTACAAAGGGAGGTTTGTACAGAGCTTTCTTTTTCTCATCATAAATGGCGCTGTAGCATCTCAGGCCTTTGGTAACTAAACAGCAAACTTTGGGGAACCTCTCTGTGTCAGGATCTTGCTCCTCTACCTTTCCCATTCCTGCTTCAGTGAGACGAAAAGCATCAGCTAACTCTTTGTAGAAAACTTTTTTGGTTCTGGAGTTTCTGGGTCCCTGTTTTCTTCCCTAACTGCCATCATCTGCTGCTCTAGTTCCACAAGGTCTTCAATGGTTAGTTCTTTGCCAGGGGATTCGAGTAACTCTGTGATGTCATCTTCACCAACGTCTAACTGCAGCTGATCACCGATAGCCCTTATGGCACTCCGTTTGTTAAGTATGAGCTGTACATAAGTCAGGTGTTTGTAACTCGAGGACTTACTATACATTTCAGGAAAAGATCCATCTGACTATTTGAAAATTCTGACACAGAGACACTGAGAAGGTCTAATACTTATTCCAAGCTCAACAGAAACCAGAAATCAAAATCAAATTAATATTTAATTATCTAAGCTGATGGAGGTAAAAATTAGCACGTACCATCCAAATACCTTGGTGAGCTGCCCTCGTGGATAGGGTGGGGGCTGGGAAGTGCTGTGTCGTCTCAGCTCTAACACACACGTGTTTTCCACATCCCATCACCCCTGAAGTCAAGGTCCCACTCAGTGGCCTCCTCACACTCCTGGGCAGTGTGATCTTGGTCACAATTCCTTGTATTGCGATCTCCTCAAATATGTATCGAGGATTCTGCAACTGCTGGGTTTAGTTTTCATTTAGAATGCAAGCTAAAGGGCGCGTAAAAGGGCAACTTAGCCTTCCCGGCCTTCATCGAGATGTGTAGTGGGTAGAGCCTGTGGCGCGTGGTTCAGGACCGTCTTAATACAGAACACCCACAGGAAACTTCACTGGACTGTGGCTATGATAGTTTACAAAGATGAAGCCAGTTCTGACTTTTTGTGTCTCTTCACAGAGATGTTAAAGGGAAGGCAGAGAGGGGAATTTCATAAAGGATTTCTCCACTGCCGTATGGGCTCCTGTCTGCAAAGTGACTCTGTTAACGTTTATGTTCCCTGCAAGCCTGCTGGGCCCTGGGGTTACAGAGCGAATAAGTCAAACAGGGCTGACCTAGTGTTTCCTAGATATGACAATGAGGAAATCTCTGACCTCACCTCCCTCCCTCATCTTCAGGCCAGTCCACAAACAAGCCTGGAAAACTAATTTTAATATTTGTTCAGAAAAAATATTAGCAAGCTTTTGGCAGTAACTACGAAAGCGGAACAGAGAAATACTCTGGGGCACAGAAATCCCAGTCCAGGCATGTACCCAATAGAAGTACATACTTTGTTTAGCAAAAGACATGTATACTTCAATGTTTGGCTTTTATTAATTGCCCTGAATTAGAAACAACTAATGTCTGTCAACAGTACAAAGAATATGTAAATAGTATGTTATTCCTATTATCACATACTCTAAAGTCATAAAAATGAACAAGACACAGCTACACACAGCAACATGGAAGGATCTCACAGACATGACGTTGAATGTTAGTAAAGGTCTCCGTCTATCTGATGCCATCTGCATAAATTATGTTCTAGCTATTTCTTGCTGTATAATAAATGGTATTAAAAGTTAGTGGCTTTAAACAACAATGCTTTTTGGCTCACTTACCTCAAGCATTTTATGAGTTCTTGACTTTATTAAAGTTTAAGAGGGTAAAAAAAATTCTGTATTAGTCAACACTAACCATAAGATGCTATGTAACAAGAAAACCCCAAAGCTCAGTATTATACAATAAGAATTTATTCCATGATTATATGTCAGTGGATTGGCTAGAATTTGGCTGATCTAGGGTAGATGTGAGCGGGCTTGGCACAAGCTGTGGGTTGGATCCAGTTCTTTTTCATGTGTTTCTTGTGGCCTTTGGTCCTGCAAATACCCCAGGCATGTTTTACCATGGTGAGATGTGACACAGAGCAAAATCCCTGCCCAAGAGCATCTCAAGCCTCTACCTCTGTCTTATCTGCCAATGCCCCATTGACCAAGTCAAGTTAAATGGGCAAACCTAAAGTCTGGGGGTGGGGGAGAACACTCAGCACTCAGCCCCCACCCACCGGGCCATGGCAAGAGTGGAGAACACCATACAAGACAGGAGGGAAGATTTGGGACCAATTATTCAAACTTCCCCAGTGGGGCCTCCTGCCATCCTCCAACCTCACACCACCTCCTCCTTTCTTCTCTTCCTTTCGCCCTTCTCCAGAGCTTCAGAAAAAGCCTTCCTCCTGCTCAGCAGAACAGGTTCTCTTCTGTGCAAACCTCAAGCACTGTTTTCTTCTCCTAAACTCAGAGCACCTCAGTGAAAGTATCTCCCTACAGTCTCCAGGAAGCTTCCTAAGAAACTAAATTCGTCCAAAGCCGATGTGTAGAGCAGGCAGAGCTCGTCAGTCTAGCTACGATGCTGCCGAGCCTCCACCAGGAAACTCTAAAAAGAAAAAAAAAGCCATCTCTTTCCACCTCCATGCCCTTTCTCGGGTAAGTTCTGAAGTTGAGGAGATAAATACTGAATCTCCAGGCTCCCAAGTCATTAAAAATATAGTGTAAAGTTCCCCTGGAGACTTGCCTGGGTCTTTTTCTGAATGAACCTCTGTCCAAAACACAAACAAAGCAGATTTTTATGGGGATCCCGGGGTAGCTTTTCAATGGAGTAGCGATGAACAGAGCGCCCATCCTCCAGCACCAAAGTGGGTCCCGGAGCAAACTGGGGAAACCGAGCAGAAAATTCACCCTCCGCTCCTCACGCAGGCTCACTCTCGTCAGTCTGGATGCACGGCCACCCACAAAGGGGGTAAGTGTGACAAAGACCAGGAGGGAAGCGGCCGGCGGCACAGCCCTCCACCACCCCACCCCCCCACGCTGCTTTGATGTTGAGTCATTTCATGACTAGACAATGAACACGTCCGCAGCTCCACTGGGTCTGAAGGGCTGAGGTTACTTTTTCAACTTGCTCCAGAAAAATCACTGAGTCTTGTCACTAGGTTCACTTTGGAAATAACGGGGAGTGGAACAATGTAATCAGTTAACACACAATATTTCAGAAAGATGAAGAAACACCGGGTGTCAGACATAGGCTACAATCCATGACAAGGCAGCAGACTCCGGGAAGGTCGCGGACTGGGGGACAGCAGAGCCAGCCTGCAGGTAGCTGTGGGCTCTGGCATCGCATTGATTCTAAAGCTCACCTTTTCCTATCCTCACGGCTCTGAGGCTGGGACTGTTGTCATCACAGGCCCCTCACAACCGCCTCTTCTATGAGGCAGTCCTATGGTAGCCGTGAACAGTACATTCTCAGTGTCAAAAGCACCACACCAACAGCAGTGGGGTGGCGGCAGTGAGCAAGGGAGCACGTGGCTGGGGCAACGAAGGTGACATACGGGTTTGGCAGTCCTCTCAGAGCAGGCATTGAAAGCAACCTAGCTTTCCGCAATCACAAAACCAGCCTAAGAGCCCAAAGCCAGTGGCTTTTAGGACTTGTATGGGTTATACTAACTGGGATTCAGGCAGGCATTGGTGGCCAAGGAAGGGTGAAGGAGGTAAGGGAATGAGTTTTTACCAACCGCCCCTTGAAATCGGGACAAGAGAGAAAGGCCAGAAGTGCCAATGACGACACCTGGGCAGGGTAGGCATCCAGAAGGGAATGGATTTGAATTTACAAAAGAACCTTCTGTTTTGCCATCAGATTCCACGCAGATGTTCTAGGTGTTTCAGATGACGTTTAATAATCTGCGCACTGGAGAGAGAGGTCGATAGATGGGAAGCAAATCTGGGAACGACCCACCAACAGTAGAATGGGTAAACAAACCGCTGCATGTTCATAAAATAACAGCAAAGAGGGTGAAGGAGCCAAAGGACATGCAAGAAACTCATGCACCTGTTAGGCGGCATGTTAAGCTGAAGAATCTGGATACAAAAAGTATGCTGAGGGTAAGATTGTTTATATAAAAAGCAGAAACTGGGGAAAGTAAACAATGTTATTTTAAGTTGGGATTGTGGTCCCCCTTGGTGGAGAGACCAGGTAGGGACCAGGAGGACATGCGAAGGGGACATCTGAGATGCTAGAAACAATGTGCTTCTTGATCTGGGTGTTGGTTATATGGCTGTGTTCATTTTATGAGAATATTCTCAGCCCACCTTTAGGATGTGTGACCTTCTGCATGGATGCATGTTGTTTGTCAAAAAAAATTGTGTGTGTGTGTTTTTAAGGAAGTTTTTTTGGTAGCTGAAATTGGAGAGAAACCCAAACAGGCTGGCTAGCAGGCATCCCCAAACTATGGCCCGCGGGCCGCAATGCGGCCCCCTGAGGCCATTTATCCAGCCCCCACTGCACTTCTGGAAGGGGAACCTCTTTCATTGGTGGTCAGTGAGAGGACCACTGTATTTGGCAGCCCTCCAATGGTCTGAAGGACAGTGAACTGGCCCCCTGTGTAAAAAGTTTGGAGACCCCTGCGAAGGGGACTGCATGGGTTCATTAGCTTCCACTTTCACCAGCCTCCCTAAAACATCGCCCCAAATAAACTGTATATTGTATGTCATTACAACTTAATGAAATACAGCTTAGCAAACAAGCAAAAAAAAAAAGAGTTGTCCTCAGAGTCCCAGGTAGCAAATTTTACACACATCCAATCAGGGCTTTGAAAGAAGTAGGCTTCCTCCCCCCCTCCAGTTTTACTGAGCTGTGATTGACATATAACACTATTTGTTTTAGGTATGCAACATAACGATTTGATATATGTATATATTATGAAATGATAGTCACAATAAGTTTAGTTAACAGCCATAACCACATATAGTTACATGTTTTTATTGTAATGAGGATTTTTAAGATCTACTCCCTTTACTGGCTTCCTTTTTAAAAGAAAACTTGGAGCACATGCATGTATGTGTGTGCATGTGTGACATACACACACACGATGCACTCAGCAACTTCTGGTCACCATAATTTGTAGTCGAGGCTAAAACACAGCTCTGTGGCAGTCATTCCACCTGCCCATTGTGGTCCCCAGTCTCTCCCCAGCCATCTTTACTCTTCCCCTTCTTCCCACACTCTATGAGCCAAATTCAGCAGTAAATGGTTATTTATTCGATTAACATTGACTAAGTACCTGCATGGCCCAGGCCCGGGCTGTTTGTTTGATGTAATTTGACAGCAACTGTATGAGGCCAGGACCATGACCATTTTACAGATGAAGAAGCTAAGGCTCAAAGGGGTCATAAGGCTTATCCATGGGCACAGACTAGGTGGCAAGTGGTGAAGCTGCCATTCACCCTTGTGTTCCACTTCTTGTTAGCAATAATTGTAACCTTGATTTTCCCATTATCTAATACTGCATAAGGGGCCACCCCCCCTCAAAAAAAATAGCTTAAAATAGAAACAATGATTTGTTTTTCTCAGAGTTAACTGAGCAAAGGACGACTCGGCTGAGCAGTCCTTGCTCAGAGTGACGCAGTGTCTGCTTCATCCCCAAGGACGCCTCGCTAAGAATGTGGGGTCCCTGAGCACCTCCCTGGTCTCCCCACATGGTCTCTCCTCAGGTGACACACAGCAGCCTCGGGTGGCAGGACTCTCCAGGGCTGAGTGTGTGCCCAGGAGACACCGGCAGAAGCCAGGAAGCCGCTCAGCATCACGTCTGCCACACTCTGCTCATCGCGGCGGTCACAAAGGCTGCCCAGACTCGAAGGGAGATGCCTGGGTTCCAACTCTTCCTGGAAGTACGGAAGAATTCGCAGGGATGTTTTGAATCTACCACAACTGTACCTTATAATAGTGGTTGTTGACAATAGTCATTGCCCCAACATTTTGCTCTCTTCCTCACTTCTAACTGTGGAATACAAGTCCTTACCTTCTGCTTCTGGGTTTGGCTACGCGACTTGCTGTGGCCAGTGGGATGTTAGCCCAGTGATGTGCGCACAGGATTGGGACAGACTTGCACACTCTGGCTTGCTCTCCGACCAGCGCCATGGGGGAAACATGCTTGGCAGGACCAGCCTGCTGGCCTGACGAGGGGGAAGCGGGGATGAGACATGGAAGGATTAGAGCCAGGTCAGCCTCGCCTAGATGAAAATGTCAGCCATGCTGGCCAATGACCTTTCAGAAAGTTTCCAAGGTTCTGTGCCCTGGAACCCCATGAAACCGACTTCTCCAGACTCACATTGAGCCCTTCCCTGAGTCCTGCTCATGGCCTGGCTGCCTTGAAACAGCTCACTGGTGTCAGTTTGTTGTGATGCCTGAGCCCCGAGGGCGTGCGCTGCAGGGCTTGCGCCAGTGAGTGCTGTGTTCTGCGCGCCATGGCATGAAAATGGGAGCACATCTCTGAGTGATTGTCTGCAATGAAAAACAAAACTCATCGGTCACTAGGCAGTCGCCTTGAGCTCTGAGAGTGGCTATTTCTTTTTTTAAAGGAAAAAAAAATTAATTTGTATTTACTTTTTATTAAATAAACTTCCTTTAGAAAAATGACTGTGCCCTGGACGGTTGGCTCAGTGGTAGAGAGTCGGCCCAGCACGTGGATGTCCCAGGTTCCATTCCTGGTTAGGGCACACAGGAGAAGCACCCGTCTACTTCTCCACCTCTCCCTCTCTCACTTCTCTCTCTCTCTCTCTCTCTCTCTCTCTCTCTCTCTTCCCTTCCTGCAGCCATGACTCAATTGAAGTGAGTTGGCCCTGGGCGCTGAGGATGGCTCCATAGCCTCTGCCTCAGAAGCTAAGAAGAACTTGGTTTGGGGAACAACAAAGCAACACCCCAGATGGGCAGAGCATCGCCCCTTAGTGGGCTTGTGGAGTGGATCCCAGTTGGGTGCATGTAGGAGTTTGTTTCTGTCTCCCCTCCTCTCACTGAATTAAAAAACAAAAAGCAAAAAAACAAACAAAAAACAAAACAAAAAAATGACTGCTTCTGCATTTCTGGTTCACTTACATGACACCATCCCTTAGGGGGGCTGCTCCCCTTCCATCACCCCAATATCCTCAGGAGATGCAAAATAACTCATTGAGAAGAGACTGGATCAGAGTTAGAGAAGGAATGTAAAAGCATACCCAGTGCAACTCCCCTGATACCCTGAGAGAGGCCCAGAGAGGGCCAGGGGCCTCCTGGGGGGTCACACGGCAAGGCTGGGGACCAGCCTGCTCAGGTCCACCTTCAGGACTCCCCTGGAATCACAGCAACCATGGTCTTTCATTCTTCAGTTCTTCCCTGAATTTCAGTTCATTTCACTCTAGAAAGCAAACCCCGGATTAGGTAAATCCCAAAATCCTGCCTATCTCTTTGATTTTTTTTTTTTTAATTTTATGGAAAGAGATCAGAGACACTGTACCTCTCTCATTTGGGGTCAAACAAACCTATTCCCAAATCCCAGTTCCACTCTGACCTGTGCCTTCGTGCAAGTCACTGAGCTTCTCTCCCCTCGGTGACCAAGTAGGCTGAGCAAGTCCCTGCCATTGCCATATGCAAGTCAGAGGCACTCAAGTTTGATTTTTGTTTTTTCAAAATAATTTGCTAGATGGCAGCTGTATTTCCGGGGAGATGTTCTCCTGAAGTCCTCGTGTACGTCCCAGATCTCATTATCAAGTCCAACTCTCCGTGGTATTCACAAAGGACGGAGGCTTCCCTTCCGCCAGCTGAGCATGGTCCCCACCACCCACAGTAGCTTAAACACGCCTTAGAAGCCATTCTATTCTTGGTAGCTTTGAAATTGTGCAGTTCCCAAATATCTTTAGTTTCTTGGTATTCTATTTTACATTATATTCATCAGCTGAGATTTTGTTACTATTTTATGTTATTTCAAAATCACATCATTCAAATTCACATAAAAATAACCAAGACTATATATAACTCAAAAGGCATCATGGAGGAAAGCCCAGAACCTGGTTTTTCTATCCTGCACTTGGTTTATTGGTTTAACATAGCTTTGTTTTAATTGCACGTGTTGGACGTGGGAGGAAGCATCACCCCCTTTCTGAGACCAAGACCTTGGCTGGTCTTCACCCTCCCAGTGGCAATGGGATAATTTCAGGACCTTTCACAGTGGACACATGTTAAGCACTTAATGTAGTACCTGGCAAATAGACAAATGTGCCCAAAGTGCCACCTCTTGCTATGACCACTGAGCTGACATCCCTTTCCCGGTTATCTTCCAAACACTGACCTTTTTTTTTAATTATAAATATCCAAGGGAAATGGGGATCAGTGAGAGTCATTACCCCCTCTGGTGGGGTTGAAGAGAAAGAAGCCCATCGGAAAGGAAAGGATGGTGTGACAGATTCTGGTCAGCATTCAAGCAGGATGCCACGAGCATCCTCTAACCCTCCGACATGCTTCCCAGGGCTCCACGTCCCCAGCCTGCCCACGGCACAGCACTTCCTCGCCACAGATCCTGGCCATGAGATTCCTTTAGACTCAGAAGAAACGATGGCGCCGCTGAAAAATACAGACAATGGCTTTCCTTCCTTTCTCAGCAGTTTATCTTGGTCTCTATAGTGACCCATTGCACTGTGGCCTGAACAGGCACTGAACTGAAGCTCTCAGTTTCCTGGAGCAGAGTCTTGAGGTTAGGTCTTTAGTCATTGTCCCTTCAGTGATGTCATAGTCACAGCCATTATGAAGATCACCATCAGAACTTGCAGAAGTCTGAGGTCACCGATATCAAGATGGAGGGAAAAACTATATCTTTCTGGTAATCCCAACTTTATGAGTCTTTGGACCCAACTTGTAGGGTGTCATCCTCCCTCCAACCTTCTCTTCCAGAATCGGATGGGGTTAGCCCACATGGTGTCCAGGTTTTAGCAAGCATTTCCCAGTCTCCTATCAAGTGAGGATGGTGAAGCTCTGTCCCCAAACTGGAGAGCTGTGCCCAGGCTGGTTCCTGTGCTTGTCCAGCCTCTGTCACTATCCACAGTGACCACCGTGCACCAGTCCTTAGTCTCTTCTTGAAACGTATCCTGCTCTGCCAACCACAGCACATTTGCACATGTTATTTTCTCTGCTTAGAGTGGTCTCCTCTCTGTCCCATCTCAAGTTGCCTCTCACTCAACTCCTCTACTCTCATTCTTCAAGAAGCTTGCCCTGACCTATCCCGTCTTCAAGGACCCTTTGGCTTTTCCTTCTGAGCCCGCACCACAGTGTGTAGCCAGGCACCACCCTAGAAGTGTGGACAAGGTGTCCATTCTGCTCACCATTGCATCCTTTACACTCAGCACAGGGCTGAGTAGGTATGTTAGTACGTGCTTGGTGATTTTTGCTGAATGAATGAATACAAGCTTGGGGGCTGGCAAAGAGCAGGGTTCCAAAGGAAGGGGACAGTCAAAGGGAGAGGCACTAGCTCCCAATGTCTCCTCAGACTCTGACAGGCAGGATTGCCTCCCACTACACCCAGTTCATGCTTTGGGGGTTCGTGAAAAGACATGTGCTGGATGGAATCGTCAGGACTCAAAGGAGCTTGAGACTGCTCACCTGGCTGGGCTCCAGGGCGGCTCTGCAGGCCACCAGAGACTCAAGTAAGAAACCTGCTCAGTTGAAAAGCAGGGGTCTAAAAAAATGTCCTCAGCCTGACCAGGTGGTGGCGCAGTGGATAGAGTGTCGGACTGGGAGGTGGAGGACCCAGGTTCAAGACCCTGAGGTTGCCAGCTTGAGCGCAGGCTCATCTGGTTTGAGCAAAGCTCACCAGCTTGGACCCAAGGTCGCTGGCTCGAGCAAGAGGTTGCTCGGTCTGCTGAAGGTCCATGGTCAAGGCACATACGAGAGAGCAATCAATGAACAACTAAGGTGTCGCAACGAAAAACTGATGATTGATGCTTCTCATCTCTCTCTGTCCCTCTCTCTGACTCTCTCTCTGTCTCTGTTTAAAAAAAAAAGAAAAGCCTGACCTCTGGTGGTGCAGTGGATAAAGCATTGACCTGGGAACACCGAGGTTGCCGGTTCAAAACCCTGCACTTGTCTGGTCAAGGCATATATGGGAGTTGATGCTTCCTGCTCCTCCCCCCTTTTTCTCTCTCCCTCCTCTCTAAAATGAATAAATAAAAAAAAAAAAAGAAAAAAAAAAAAAGAAAATGTCCTCAGTCAGACTCTTTGTGTCAGAGGTGAGGAGAGAGAGCTCCCAGCTCTGCCCTCCGGGGCTGAAATTCTGATGATCAGATGCAGTTCTCTGGAAACAAGCAAGAACATCTCCAGAAAAATCTGTCGTTACCCTGCCTAACCTCAGGCTACAGCACAACAGCAAAGCCACTGGGGGACAGGCAGCTTCTGATCAGTTCTGTAAGAAAAACCGTCCTTCTGCAAGAAATGTCCGCTGCCAGAGGCGAAGGGAAACACCCAGCACCTACTAAGGAGCAGCCCCTCACAGTGTTTCCCCGCTTCTTCACCCTGCCCCCCTCGCGGTGGCCCCGCCAGGTCCCACCCCACCAAAAGCCTGAGGCCACCTCCCCAAGGGCCCCTCCCTACCATTTCACAGGCTGCCCACACATCTCGCGAGGCGTGGGCTTTGGGAGCAGCCAGCTGTTTTCAGGAGTTAACCAAACAGCCATTTAATTACACTGCTGGGCTACATAAATATTGTGCTCTGTTAAATGGTAAAAAGCAGATATTTTTAGGAGGTCACAGATGTTTTTTGTGATTAGCCATGTCACAGGTCTGAAAGAATGGGGGTTTTCTCCCCAAAGAAAAATAAAACAGGGGATCCCCAGTAGCCGCTTGTGGGGACTCCACAACATGGGTATGCCCAGGTGCTCGGCAGTTCCTTCCTGCTGTCAGTTTTTCTCCGAAACCCAGAAGGTGGGACCCACAGTCCAGGACCGCGGAGCTAGCCAGAGGCCCAGCGAGTGCAACACCCACACCAATATAGGCACCTTCCGCCCTGGATTTGCTCTGCCTCTGGATTGACGTTGCAAACATTCACAAAACGCCTACTCTGTGCAAAAGGCCACCCTGCGGCTAATAAGCCCTGAGTGACAGATGGACAAGAAGGCTCCCAGCAGCGCTATTTGAAACTGTCCAGATGCAATGGAACCCGCTCAGCAGCAACACGAGTGCAGCGTCACCACAGGCAACAATGCGCGTGAGTCTCAGACACAGAATGCAGAGCGGAAGAAAATGCAAAACCAGACAGAACTGAAATCCGGGCTGCTAGAAGTGAAATGATGGTTACCCCTGAGGAAGAGTTTGAAGAGGGGGCAGGGGCGCCTGGGTGCTGTCCCGTGCTATTTCCAGAGCAGGTGCTAGTTCCAGGGCTTTGTTCCGTTTGGGAAAGTTAGTTGAGCTGCACTCTTAGGATTTGTTGATTTCTCTCTATAAAAAGTGTATTTAAAAAGTAAATAAAAGCAACTTGCCCGAGGTCCCACAGCTAGGCAACACCCAGCCCCAGGCAGTCTGGCTCCAGAGCACCCACGTCCCACTGTCCCTCACAAATCAGAGCCCGGCCCGGTGCCCAGAGCACAGCACTAACTGTGGTCCCTCTCTGAGTCTCACTATCACCATCTACTCTGGCTCACTGCCGACGGCCTGAGGGCTTTTGCGGGTGCCTAGAGCCCACTCGGCCTGGGAGCCAACCACTGGAGCCCAGGTGCAGCGCTCCCCTCAGGACTGGTGGGAGTTGCTTTGAAAATGCCACGGCTCCGCTTCCCTGGTGAGATGACCCCGAGGCAGGTTCTACCACAGCTCCTGAACGCCCCCCTGGGACTGAGCCCGGCTGCCCCGCGCAGCAGCGACCCTCTCAGCTACAGGCCCAGAATCCCTTCCTCTTCTGCCGGGTCTCACATCCTCACTCCCCCAATGCCGGCACCGCCTCTGTCGAGGGTCCGCTTCTGGGCCATCCCATTCTCAGACAGAGCTTCCCTGACCACCCCATTCCCTCCGCCACATCCCCTGTTTTCCTCCCTTTGACACTACTCGCTGTCTGAAATTATCTTATTTGCTTATTTGTTTACTGTTTCCTTTCTCCCCGCCACCCATACACATCCCCATCTGAAAATAGAAGCTCCGGGAACAGAGAAGCCACAGCTTGCTTGTCACTGTCCCCTCAGTACCTAGATCCAGCAGTGATTTCCAGAATGTTTGATAACGAGTATGATGAAGCAGAAAACAATCAGAACACAGTCCTGGCCAAATCCTGTCCTCATTAAGAAATGGTATATAGCAGCTTAATATTATTAATGCCTAACATATGATAGATACTCAATAAATATTTATTAGATGAATGGGCCAATCAATCAACCAGTCAATGAACAGAGAAAATAGGAGGGTTCACTGCTAAAAAGCCAAACCCTGCCCTACTTTAAACCCTCCAGATAGAAAGCTTACAGCTTTGATGGTGTTCTCCAGTGCCTGGTGCCTAAGCGCATGTGAATGGATTCACCCGTGGGAGCTGAGACTGCCCTGTTTCCCATCTGAGGAATGGAGAAATCGGCTGTAAGAATGTGGGGCTGTTCATGTTGCCCCAGGCTCATGAACCTCACTCTGTCTACGCCCAGGCACGGGCACTTTCAGGGGGACCTGAAGGGGCCATGAGCCTTGGCTCCATCTCTTCAAGTGCCTGGCTAAGCCTTTTTCTGAGCGGAAGGAGGGGATGTCCCAAGCTCAGCCACCAACCTAGACTCAAGGTGCTCTTAGCCTCTCTGAGCCTCAGATTCCTGCCTAAGGATTGCCTTCCCAGTGGGGGGTTGTCACCTTGGGTTGAGAGGAAGTGCCTCATTCACTGTCACATCTCAGTGCTTAGCATAGAACCCACTCGTGGAAGATGAGAAACAAACGTTTACTAAGTAAACTGCTCAGCAGAAGAAATGCAACATCTCAGTACTGCATTGTGTGAAGTTCTTAGCGTGGCACGCAGGCTGCACTCGATACTTCCCCTGTACTATCCCCTGAATCAGAGAGAGGCAAGTCCCCTTCAAAGGTGCAAGGCAGGCTGCAAGTAGGTGATAGCATTTCTCAGAGGACACCCGGCGTGTGAGCTGGCACCCACACCTCTGAGCTGGTCCCTGGAAGGAGACGCTCATTTCAGCACCAGTGTCAGCTGTCATCACTTTGGGCTGATTGCCTCCTCCCACAAAAAACAAAAACAAAAAACCACTGGCAAATGTGGGTTTTATTAACACCACATAAAACTGGGAGTGGGGGCAGTCTCCCAGGAGAGCATTTCCTGTGCCTCTAACCAGGAGAGTGATGGAATCTTTTATCAGAATAGGTTTTGTCTCCTTTTGTGCTTCAGGCAAATGGATGAAGTATTCCCAGCTATCAGGAAAGTCGGGATTCCTGCACATGGACCAGGACCCACCGAGTGCCCCGCTCTCTCCCACTCCAGGTCTGCCCACTGCAGAACCACCTGGCTCTGTAGCTCTGTCCGTGGACTCCTGCTTCAGAGCCAGGACTCGCTCTCAGACATCAGGCAATCCTGAGGGTCTCAGAGGGAGAGCCCAGTGCCTGGCAGGGTCTTCAAAATCCTCCACCTACGGCCCAACACACAAAGCACTCTTTGTCAGGCCTTGAGCAGATAGGAGCCCAGCAGATAAGAGGGTCAGGAGAAGACACGGGCTCAGGGGTTCCACGGTCCCTGGGACACCTGTGGGTTGGCAGGACTGCCCTCACAATGGGGGAAGACAAATCTCACTTCTGAGAGAGGTTTATTTTGCACCCTTCTCTTGTAAAGCAGCCCATTGTGAGACTTTCTTTAAAGGACACAGGCCAATGTGAGAAGTTTCTGTTGGGTAAGTCAAGTCCACACTTTGACCTTTCAGGCAGGCATTCTTTGAAGAGGAAAGGTATGTGTAATTTTTTGGAATAAGTTAAAATGCAAAGTGAAGAATAGCATCAGTGGCCAACTAAAAGAATGGGGTGGAGCACATTCTTTTGGGGCGCATGTGTACGTGTCCGGAAGGACACACAGGAAGCCAGTGACTCTTGGCTTTGTGACTTTGGGAATAAAAATGTGAGAAGGGGGTCAGGAGAAGTATGAAAAATAGAATGTTCTCTGTATACTTCTTTGTACTATTTGGATGATTTTTTCCATGTGCATGTTTTTTGTTTTTTGGGTTTTTTTCTGTTTTTGCTTTATTTTTTCGTTTCTTTTTTTTTTTTTTTTACTAATTTAACTAGGGTGACATCAATAAATCAGGGTACATATGTTCAAAGAAAACATGTCCAGGTTATCTTGTCAATCAATTATGTTGCTTACCCATCACCCAAAGTCAGATAGTCCTCTGTCACCTTCTAACTAGTTTTCTTTGTGCCCCTCCCCCTCCTTCTTTCCCTCTCCCTCTCTCTCCACCCCCCGTAACCACCACACTCTTATCAATGTCTCTTAGTCTCGCTTTTATATTCCACCTACGTATGGAATAATGTAGTTCCTGGTTTTTTCTGATTTACTTATTTCACTTCGCATAATGTTATCAAGATCCCACCATTTTGCTGTACATGTGCATGTTTTAAAAAAAAAAATTAAGGAGTTTGTTTATTCATTCAGCAAACACTTGTGGAGTATACAGTGGATGTCTAGCACTGAGAGAATGAGACAAACAAAACCAGGCCAGGCCCTGGCTGGTGCTGCCCTCAGAAGCACACTGGCACCGGGAGGTGCGTAGGTCAGCCACATGGCCTGTCATCCAAACTGAGTCTCTTCTGAGGAAGGAAACGATGCTACTGAACATCAAGACAACAGTGTGAAATGAGGCTGTCCTGGGCAAACCACGATGTGGTTGGCCCAGATAGGATACTACCCACCCTCAGCCAGACACCAGGAAGAAGAGAGGCCGGAAAACGTGGGGAAGAAGATGCCAACTGAACAGAGGAGGATCCAAAGGGAAGGTGGGCTTGGATGGTAGATGCAGGAGGGGATGATAGGCAGAATTAAGACCCCTCAAGAAGATTCTACACTCCAACCCCCAGGACTTTGGATATGATGACACATCACACCCACAAATGCATCACCTGTCTTAGCTCCTGCTGCTATGAAAAATACTGTAGACTTAGTATCTACATATACATCTATCTTATACAACAGGCATTTATTTCTCCAGTTCCAGAGTCTGCAAGTCCAAGGTCAGGCTGCCTCATGGTCAGGTTCTGGTGAGGGCTCTCTCCTTGGCTTGAGGTTGGCACCTTCTTGCTGTGTCTTCATGTGGTGAAGAAAGAGAGGGCGTATGAACTTTAGTGGGGAGAGGGCATAATTATTAAATCCATAGCATTACCTAACGTGGCATCAGGGACTTTGCAAATGCAATTAAAGTGACTAAACATTTGACATTAAGATAGGGAGATTATCCTGGACTGTCTGAGGGACCCAATGTAATCACTCAAGTCTTTTAAAGTAGAGGCAGAGGATGACAGCACAAGAATTCAGAGTAATTTGCAGCCTAAGGGCCCACGTGCCATTGCTGGCTCTGCAGATGGAGGAGCCACATGACCAGGAGTGTGGGCAGCTCCCAGGAGCTGAGAGAGTGTCCCTGGTTAATAACGAGGAGATGGGGACCTCAGTCCTACAACCCCAAGGAACTAAATTAGGCCACAATCCAAACGTGCTTGGAGAAAACTCTTTCCTCAAGCCCCCAGATGAGAGCCCAGCCTGGCTAACACCTTGGTTTCAGACTATAACACAAGCTCAAAGCACAGAACCCAGCTGAACCCTACCCTGACTCTGACCTGCAGCAACTGTGAGACAATGAACAGAGACCATTTTAAGGGACTAAATTAGTGGTAATTTGTTACACAGCAATAGAAAACTAATACAGGGTGTTTGAGTAAGAGCATTTATGCAGAGAGGTGAGGTCATGAACGCAAATCCCTTTGGGGCCCAGCACAGCAGGCCCTGCTAAAGAAACAACAGAAGGCCGCTATGACCCAATCTGAGAGCCAAAGAGTCGGTGCGGAAGGTGAGGTGGGATCTAGAACCCCCCGAGCTGCTGTGTGGCAGGAATGTGAGCTCCGTGTGGCCAAATAATCCAATTTTTTAAGAGAACCCAGAAATCCAGTTTTTATATAAAATGTCCTCATTTAAACTTTATAAACATGTGCTGGCCAACATCTTGGGCAGACCAAGCAGCATAGAGATGTGTGTTTTGAGCCACGTGTGACCTTCTAGGATTCAACTGTGCATGAGACAAGGCCTCTGGAATGGTGTGAGAGCCGAATGTGGCTTTTCCAGGAGACAACAGGGAACCAATGAGAGTCCCCCCTCTCCTGTCACCCAGAAGAGAAAGGGAAGGCACATACATAGAAACCTATTGACTATGCAGGGTATGACCTATTTGGAGCTCACAGTAACTTGATGTCACGAGGGCTCCTGGCCCCGTTTCCAGGCAAGGCAGCTGAGGTGCAGAGTGGCTCAGTCATCACCTATGACAGCACGGATGCAAAGTGCTGACGCTGGGCTCAAATCTTCGTTTTGATTCCTCCATCTGAGTCCTTCCAGCCACTTTGTAAGCAATGTAACCCTTTCACTGACACGGGGTTTGCTGCCCTGTTTCCCAAGCCCTGGCCTCTTCTTGCCTCATGAACCAGCTCCCTGTCCTTATTCCAGGCTCTGCTCTTCCTCTCTCCAGCTCCGCCACGGTGGCTGCCCCTCTATACCCTGCACCGCCCCCTCCCCACATCTCAGCCTGTCAGACTCACCCCGACCACTCACATGTAGCTCAGTCTCTAGGCTTCCCAGTTCCAAATTCCCAAGAAAGGAATCAGATTGGTTCAGATCATGTTTGTGTCCCACATCACAATGAGTTGCTGGGCCGCCTCTAGAGTGGCCTTCCCTTGTCAGAGATCAGCAGAGCCAAGGCCCTCTTGTAAACCCTCTCTCCTCCCATCCCGGTCCACCTTCTGATCTGTTTGTAAGCAATTATGTCTCAGGGTCGATTCCTAAAGGCTACTCATGGTATGAATAGGACGATTCAGGGAATCCATTTCCTAAAAACAGCATCCCAAACACATGCGCATCCTTGCACGATACTCATAAACGTGGCATGAACAGAGTGCCTGTGCCAGACAAGGTACGCATCACGCAAAACCAGCCTGAAGCCTCTGAGATGCGCACTGCTGCCCCGCAGGGTGTGGGCGGGAACTCCACACGGTCGCCTACAGAGCGACCCAGGTGAGCCAAGAGACCGGAGAGTGCTCCACATCTCCACGCACAAACTCTCAGGGATGCCTTGCCATGAAGCTGAGCGCCAGCTGAACAGAAAGGTCTCTTTGTCTCCCACTAAGAGGATGAGATTTTGTTGGCAACAAGCCCTCATTCCGCCTCTTTCTGACCTGCAGAACTCAGGAAGCCTCTGCAGAACCACCCAAAGCAGTAGGCAGGGGTCTCAAACTCGGGCCCGCGGGCCGCATGCGGCCTGCCCACCAATTTTGTGCGGCCCGCAGACTGGCCCACAGACTAATCCACGAAGTTTGATTAGTCTGCGGGCTGCACAAAATTGGTGGGCGGGCCCGAGTTTGAGACCCCTGCAGTAGAGGGTTGGAGAGGCAGACACATAGTGAGGTCAGAGGGTCCTTGTACTGAGAGGGTAGAATGTTAAATCCTCTTATAAAGCCTTCATTTTGAATGGAGGGTCGCAGGGTTTTAGAACAGCCTCCTTGAGCTTACACTGACACTTAATAAATTGCATATGGGTGTACAGTTCACTGTTTGAGCTATATATACACCTATGAAGCCATCACCACAGTCAAACTAATGAAACTATCCATCGCCTCAAGATCCCTCGTGGCCATTTGTAAACCCCACTCCCTGCCCACTCCCATCTCCATCTCCTGGCAACCACAGATCTTTCTGTCCCTGGGGTTTGCATTTTCTAGTATGGTCCATAAATAGAATCATGTTGTGTGTGCTTGGTTTTCTCTGACTTCTTTCAGCATAATTATTTTGACCTTCAATTGTGCTGTGGTGCATATATCAATATTCATTCCTCTTTATTGCTGAGTAGTCCTCATGGTATGACATACCACAGGTTGTTCCTTCATTCATGTGGTGACAGGCATTTGGTTTATTTCCACTTTAGGACCATGACAACCATGAACATTCATGTCCAGATGTTTTGTACCTGTACGTATGCTGTCTCTTCTCTTGGGAGAATACCTAAGAATGGAATAGCTGGATCATTGGCAGGTGTGTGTTTAAGCATAGCTGATTTAATAAAACTTCCTTGGGGGTTTCAGAGTGTCAATAGTGTGTATGTGTAGCCTACCAGATAAAGGTCCACACGGTCACGCAGAAACAATTGACAGACTGATTCAACATGAGGAGGTTGCCTCAGCAGCCAGCTTCACTCCAGTCCTCCCACCAGGTGGGGAGGGCTTCCAGAGGGAAATCTCCCAAGATGACCTTCAGGTTTGTAACACGTTCAGTGCACAAGCTCCCGACATGTTGGAAATGGCCCACAAGAGGCTATGGAACCTGTCTCCAGGAGGTCCTTTTAACAAGGACAGCATCTCACTGGTCTAGAATGGAACGATTATGATTAATAAGGAGAACTGCGGCCTGAACCAGAGCAGGGATTCTTCGAGGATGCTCCCATCAGCATCACCTGGCCCAGACCCACAGAGTTTAAACTCTGATTGGGACCCAGCAGTCTGGACATCCACCAGCCCTCCAGGTGATCTGATGCGTGCTCCAGTTTCAGAAACAGTAGCTTAATGGTCTCGTGGAACAGTTGGATGGCTGCCAGAGGGGTGGGGAGCAAGGGGACTGGATGAAAGAAAGTGAAGAAATTAGCCAAAAAATATATTTACATAACACATAGACCCAGACTACAAGAGGGCAATAGCCAGAGGGAAAGGAGAGATGGGGGTAGGGGGAGGAGGGCACAGGGATGGGAAATGAGGTCAGAAAAAGGCTGTGCTTGGGGTGGAGGGTGCACTCGGTATATAAATGGTATTATATTGAGTTGTATACTTGAAACCTGTATGGTTTGGTGATCCATGTCATCCCAATAAATTAAAAAAATAATAATAATAATAACAGCCTGACCAGATGGTGGTGCAGTGGATAGAGCACCAACCTGGGACACTGAAGACCCAGGTTTGAAATCCCAAGATCACTGGCTTGAGCACTGGCTCATCTGGCTTAAGCGCTTAAGCTCAGGCTCACCACCTTGACCACGGGGTCTCTGGATTAAGCTTAGGATCATAGACATGACCCCATGGTCACTGGCTTGAACCCAAAGTCACTGGCTTGAGCGAGGAGTCACTGGCTTGGCAGAACCCACCCACCCCCCAGTCAAGGCATGTATGAGAAGTAATCAATGAAAAACTAAAGTGATGTAACTACAAGTTGATGCTTCTTATCTCTCTCCCTTTTACCCTGTCTGTCTCTCTCAAATTTTTATAAATAAGTAAATAAATAAAACAAAAGACACAGTGACCTAGAATACCTTTCAAGCCCTTCTGCTTACTTGGAATTAAATCCATCAGACACATGCACCCCCATGTTCTTCTCAGCATTATTCACAGTGGCCAAGATATGGAAACCACCAAAGTGTCCCTCAGTAGAGGGTTGAATAAAGATGTGGTACATATATACAATGGAATACTACTCAGCCATAAAAAAATGATGACATATTGCCATTTATGACAACATGGATAGACCTTGAGAACATTAAGTGAAATAAGTAACTCAGGAAAAGCTAAGAACTATATGATTTCACACATAGGTGAGACATAAAACTGAGACACATGGACATAGATAAAAGTGAAGTGGTTCCCAGGGGGAGGGGATTCATGGGATTTAAGGGGGCCAAATATACAGTGACAGAAATTATTTAACTTTGGGTGATGGGCACACAATGCAATCAACAGTTCAAAAGCTATAAAGATATTTACCTAAAACCTATGTACTCTTACTGACTGATGTCACCCCATTAAATTTCTAAATAAAAAATAAATCCATCAGAAACCATCAATGTCACCCCAATAAATTCAATAAAAAAATAAAATTAACCTATCAGAAGTCATGATCACCTTTATTGCCTTGTTCCACCCACCAGGGGAGCCTACCCTCTTAGAATTCTGCAACCCATGTTCACCTCCTCAGAGAAGCAAGTTACCAACTGAAACACCAATCTACTCAGTGATGGTCATCACTAATTCCCCAAAGCACTGAACTAAGAAAAAAATTTCTCAGGAATCAGGAACTCAATCATTGAGCCATTCAAATCCAACTGTCAAGACCACCTGTTTCTCTCCCTGTGGCTTTCACCCTACCATATTTTGGCATAAATGAATCTAAGACAAGAAAAGGACAACGACTCTAGGTGAGACACCACTCCAATACTCTTTACTGCTTTAGAAGCCTTGCTGCAATTTTACATATCAACAGAAAAATTAAACTTGAACAGGAAGAATTAGAGTAAAAATATTGCATACTTTTTGTTTTAATCTTCAGTTTAAGCATGATTTCTGCTCAACATTGTAACCAAAGAGAAGGTCTGGTCGTTTCCTTGATTTTTTTGTTGTTGTTGTTTTCACGCTTAATATTTAGCCCAGTCTTTGAAAACCCTCTCCAGCTTCTGGCCAAGCAGAACTTTGCCGCTCACTTTGAACTTGCCGGCGAGGAAAGCCTTGTGAGGGTTCATTTTGCCCAAAACCAACTCCATAAACACAGGTTCTGGGATTGTGAAGATAGTATCTGCTGGGAGTCTGGCAGATCCTGGGTATATGTCCCCAGACCCATTCTTCAGATCAATGGTCCTCTGCAGAATGGTCTTCCCATCTTTGGTGATGTCCAGCTGAAAAATGGCATTGACTTTCTTTACCAGTTGGGCTCCCACTTCTTTGATGTGATGGCTAATGTCCTCGAACACCAGGAAGCTCTGGAATTCTGACAGCTCTAGAGGGTGTGGCATGGCGGTTTTCCGCGCTGAACTCAGGTCCTTGAACTGACCCACCTGATGTCCATCCTCTGCTTTGACCTTGGGTTGATGGTCAATTCTCTTCCACATCTTACTGTGCTGGTCCTCTTGACCTCGCCTTCTGGTTTGTAAACAGCTGTGGCCAGACTAATATCTATAGGTCAGATTGTGACATCAAAGGTTAGGCCCAAGCAAGGAATGAGGCTGGTGTGTGTGCTGCGGTCTTATTGGCTAAACAATGCTAAAATGTGACGGGAGGTAAGGCCTCAGACAGGTTATTATGAGGTATGAGGCAGACCACACCCCCCCCCCACAACCATCAGGACTATTGGCCTCACAAGCCCAGAAAGGTCTGGACCCCATGTAGAGAATAGGGGAAACTGACCCCAGAAGGTTCTTTGGTGACATGAGCTCTGTCTCTCCAGTGCAGGCCTCTTCCAGTAGCAGCCCTGCCCGAGAGAGCAGTCATTCTGACTCCTTCCAAAGCGGATCTTCCTTAAGCACAGGTCACAGTGCTGGACTTGGCCTCACCTGGCTGCTGACGGAGGGGGGATGCTTTCAGAGCAAAACAGCTGCTGGGGGAAGGAATCAGCATAGGGTCTGAATCAATCCCAAAGCTTCTAGAAGCACAGCGAGGGGGAGGAAAAGATAAGAAAGAACTCTCCCCGAGATGAGCAGCAGCTGCTGCTGGCCTGACACACCTGCAGGACAGCCTGGTCCTTGCTCTGGCACTGTCCCAGCACTGTACACGCAGTGACATCGCTCATCCTGGTGACAGCACTCTGCGGTAGGTGCTGCTTTTATCCCCATTTTTCAAACAACAAAACTGAGGCAAGAGAACTGATTTGCCTGAAAGTCACACAGCTATTAAGTAGGGTAGTGAGGTTTGAACCGAGGTAGAATGACTCTCGAACCCTCGTTTAGTCTGTCTGATGCTTTCTCATGATTAGGGTGAAGTTCTCTGGCAGGAATGTCACAGAATCGCTCTGGTGCCCTTCTCAGTGCACTTCATCCAGGGCTATGTGGGGTTGGCATGTGTCACTGCCGGTTGTGTTGATCACTTGATTAAGGTGGGATCTACTAGGTTTCTCTGCTGCAGTTACTGTTTTCCCATCTGTACTGAGTACAGATCTTGCGGGGAGATGCCCTGAGACCTGGCGAACATACTATTTCACATCACACTCCAGCCCAGTGCTGCCCGCATCCACCACGGCCTGTCCGTGTGATGCGTGCTACGTGGTCATCTTCTATTGCTATCACTCCCTTCAGTTTTAACAATTGGAATTCTGCTCAAAGGAAGACTTATGCCTCCCCCCCCCCATTTTTTTATTTGTTTGATTATTATTTATTTCAGTTGAACTTGTGGTATTTATTTGATTCTGCTAGGTCGTGATCTGTTATCCTCACTTATTCTCTTGCACATTGTCCCAGGTTTGGTCACTGGGCGCTCCACCAGGTTGGTGCCTGTGTCCTTTCCTAACCACACTGCTCTTATATGTAAGTGAAGATCCATTAAATAGAGATGCTGGTGGCTTTGCTCTGTCTGGGAGGAATGCAGAAGTAAAAAAGGCTTTGGCACATTTTCTTTGGTACATGATGGATAAGCTGGTATTATCAACATGGAGCCGTTAAACAAAACCAAGTGGCTTCCAACATCAACTCTACTGTGAGATCACCAGGTATGGACAGCATCTGCATAGCAAAGTTACAATGAAGAGGCAGGCAAGGTCCTAGTAACTTCACTGTGAGCAACCAACAGAGAACTGGGTCCCACCATCACCTACACCTGCTCTTCATAGAGGGAGGGGTTGTCCTTTCTGAAATATCCAGATAGGTCCCTGTAAAGCCAGTAGCCATGGCCACCAACACAGCCACCTGACCCATGCAGGTTCGCATTTGATTCGAACAGACAGTAATGAAACAATGGAGCCAAGAACTGATGGGCCATTACCTTTAATCCTAGCTTACATCTGGCGGGCAAGAAATACACACGGTGAGAAGACACTTTCCTTTCCATTCAGGGCTCCCAAAGCCACTGACTCATCCGAGTTTCCTAGAATCAAAGGTTTCTACCTCAACAGTCTTATTCACCTCTGTTCCCCATCTCCTTCTCTCTGCACAAACTCTACACAAAGTGGCTTCTCCTTCAGCACTCCACCATCTTGGCTGCCTCTCCTATGCAATGCTAATTTCAGGAACTGAGAGAGAGCAAGCCCCTGGTCTGCCCCATTTTATAGTGTAGAAATCAAAACCTTTAAGCCAATATACAACTAAGAAAGTCTCTGATACAAAGTCACTTATCTGAGGCATAAATGGGATTCCTCCTAAGAGTACACCACCCCACATCATGCAACAGTCAAGGGTGTGGGGGAAAGCTTAGTTGTGAGAAGATCTTAGTGTTAGAAGGATGTTGAAAAGATCTTAGTATTAAAAGGATGGGAAAGACTGTCTTAAAACTAAGCCTTAGGCTATAAGGACCCTGCCTGCTTATAGCCTGTTCCCCACATCCAATGCAAACTATAAGCGAGCAAACATATACATCATATTTGCAAACTTACTTGACCCACAGTCCCCAACTGAGCTGCCACTCCTGCCCTAATGTCAGAGGGGAACACAGTACCACAGCCATGCATATTGCCCTCATGTTTCTAGCTTTTGTAGGTGCATTATTTCTACCTTTGAAAAGAATCCTAGCGTGATGGCTAGTAGGCATATGAAAAAGTACTCAGCATCATTAGTCACTGAGGATTTGCAAATTAAAACTACAATGACTCATCACACACAAAATGTTTCTTGCAACTATGAGTGGTTATGGATGTTATCTAGACTCATTGTGATGATCATTTCATAATATATGCATATACCAGATCGTTATGTTGTACACCTGAAGCTAATAATGTTGTATGTCAATTATACCTCAGTCAAAAAGAAGATGGGCAAAGATGTTGAGTGGTGTGAGGTGAAGAGAAATATCACCAGCTGGTGATCCCTGTCTCTCCAGACGTTTCTCACATCCCCGCAGGAACAAGGGTTTTTTCATCCTCTCCTCTATTTCTATCCAAAATTCCATTTTTCCTTCAAACTTCAGTTTAAACTGTGTCAGTCTCTCTCAAGCCCCCTCACCCCCACCACACCATGCAGTACAATCTACACAAACATCTGTTGGATACGCTGCACGTTACACTGGGGACAGGTGCACAAACAGCCCAAATCAAGCATGGGGCAGCCTCAGTAAACACTTTTCTAAAGAAATGGGGAGCCAGGACAAGGAATGGCAGATGGAAACCACAATGCCGCCCTTCTCACTGATAGAAGCATGGATCAAAGAAAAGACTTCATGAGACCCCAGGGGCCGGCCAGCTACACCCCACAGTGCAAGGCAGTTACAGCCTACCTGCCTGCCACCCTCCTGGGCGCACTCTGTGTGTGAGGCTGGTCATGAGGGGCCCACACAGGGAAAGTTCTGGACACAAAGAAGCTCGTTTTATACTTCCCAGATTTACCACTCAACAAGTCACCTCACCTAAGTGAGTAAAGCGGTGAAGAGAGGCCAGGAGTGATTTGGGGCAAAATCCCTCTGGAGGAAAATCACTCCTTAAGAGAGAGGCCCTGGCCAGTTGGTTCAGTGGTAGAGCGTTGGCCTGGCGTGCAGAAGTCCCGGGTTCGATTCCTGGCCAGGGCACACAGGAGAAGTGCCCATCTGCTTCTCCATCCCTCCCCCCCTCCTTCCTCTCTGTCTCTCTCTTCCCCTCCCGCAGCGAGCCTCCATTGCAGCAAAGATGGCCCGGGCGCTGGGGATGGCTCCTTGGCCTCTGCCCCAGGCGCTAGAGTGGCTCTGGTCGCAACAGAGCGATGCCCCAGAGGGGCAGAGCGTCGCCCCCTGGTGGGCGTGCCGGGTGGATCCCAGTCGGGCACATGCGGGAGTCTGGCTGACTGTCTCTCCCGTTTCCAGCTTCAGAAAAATACAAAAAAAAAAAGAAAGAAACTGGAGAGCGGAGCCAGGCCTATCTTGTAGTGAGTGCTGGTTCTGGCTGGGTGGAGGCGGAGGCGGAGGGCTGAGCTCCGGGGAGCCCAGTCAGAGAGCCTGATTTCGCCTCATATTCTCCTTTTGTGCTTCCGTTTCTTCTTTCCCCCTCAGGTTTCGTTGGGGTTTTTAGAACTCAAACTGGGCATTCTCAGAGCTGCCCACACTCCCTCCCAAGCCTCGCTGCCCTGGAAGAATGAATACAGCCCCGTTGGTACAGGTAAATAAAGACTCCGCTTTAACAGTTAGCTGCGTGACCTATACACAAAGAGAATATTTAACACTGAAGGTATCAAAACAGGCCAGCCGGAGTTTTATAAAATGACCTAGACAACAACAACTCATTTTTCCCAGAGGGTGCAGAGTGAGAGAGGCTGTCAGAACCAAGGCTCAGCAGAAACTGGAGGTTTAGACAGGAAAGGGGCTAGAAGTAAGAAATTGGCCATTAGCACTGAGACCAGCACTGCCCAGAAGAGTTTCCTGAAATAATAAAAACGTTCTGTATCTGTGTGTCCACAGCAGTAACCACCAGCCACCTGCAGCTGTTGAGTGCCGGACATATGGCTAGTATGACTAAGGAACTGAATTAATTTGATTTAATTGTAATACATTTTAATAGTTACGTGTGATTTTTCATCAGTATCCAGGACACATCCCCAACATCACTCTAACCACCATAAGGAAGTTACACAGGCATCTACGGGCTACTACCCTCGTCTTTAATCCCCGAATTACACCAAATTCATACAAAAATCCATTCCTAAAACCCCCAATTTACTCACTTGAAACTATCACACATGTGGAACAAAGTCCAGCTCCCACTGATGGGATGAGTCCCATGTATGGGGGCACTCCATTTTCAGACAAAACTAAAAGCCTAGAGAGACACATGTATACTTAAAACAACACTGTCACATTTCTCTTTCAGTAGGACATAAGCGTGCCCAAGTAGGTGATTATTAGATTACTTCTAAGTTAAATTGTATGAGATATGATTGCCTGAAAGCCAAGACACTTAACTCCTTCTTTTAGCACTCTCAGATTGTCCCTGATGGGTAAAAGAGGTCTTCATTATCAATTACCGCAATATGTTGTGTAACAAACCACCCCCAAACTCACTGACTTTAGCTCAAGAGTCAATGGACCAGCAATCTAAAATAGATTCAGCTGGTGACTCTTCTGGTCTCCTCTGAGCTCATTCACAAGTCTGGCAGTTGTCTGACTGTCAGCTGGGGTGACTGGGCCAGGTGACACTAATTCTCCCACAGGTTCACCTCTGCACATTGTCATAGTGGAGGCAGGGCATGAGCAAACAATCTCAACTATGTGTGTGCTTTTCCAGCCCCTGCTTCCAGCCATTTGCCAGAGAACATTGTATGGGCGAGCCCAGAGTCATTGTGGGAAGGCTTCCCGGCTACCCGACAAACATTATGATTGTGGACTGGAAGTTTGTGTCCCTTCACAAACTCTGTGTTGAAACTCTACACCCCCAACACACACACACACACTCACAATGTGATGGTATTAGTAAAGGTGGCCTTTGGAAGGTCACTAGAATTAGATGGGGTCATAAGAGGAAAACCTTCAGTAGTGGGATTTGTGCCCTTATAAGGGTCAGAGGATGAGTGTTTTCCCTCCGTGCTCTCCACCAGGTGAGGACACAATGGCAGGCTGACAGCCCCCCACATGAAACGGGCTCTCACCAGAATCAGCCATGCTGCCACCCTGACCTCTGACTGCTGCCTCCAGAACCAAGAGATAGATGCCTGTTGTTAATGAGCCTCTTAGTCTATGATATGTTTGTTATAAAAGCCCCAGCAGACTAAGACAGAAAATTAGTACTGAGGTGTGGGGTGCTGCTATATAAATATCTAAAATGTGGAAGCAGTGAAGAACCAGGAAATGGATAGAGGCCAGAGGAATTTTAAGAGGCATGCTAGGAAAAAAATTGTACATTTCCATGAACGGAATTTAAAGGTTAGTCTGGTAGGAATTCAAAAAGAAAAGACAGCCATAGAGAGTCAACCTTCTTAAAGAAAATCTGTTAGGTGAGCCCAAACAGAATGTTGGTAGAAATACTAATGTGCTGATGGGTCCGCAGATAGACATGAGAAACATGTTGCTGGAAACTGAAGGGAGGGAAACATGATAATGTGGCAAAGAACTTATCCAGATTGTCAAGTGTCCTAGTGCTTTGTGAAAGGCAGAGCTTACAAGTGATGGAATGGGATAGCTAGCTGAACCAATTTCTAAGCAAAGTGTTGAGAGTGCAACTTGGCTCTTCCTAACTGCTTATAGTAAAATTTGAAAAGAAAATTACTTAGAGACAGAATTGTTAAGCAAATAGCAAGCAGACCTTAAAGATTTGGAGATTTCTCAGCCTATCCACATCAAAAAAAATGAGTACACTAAGAGTGTGGCCAAGCAACCATTGACAGGGACATTAGTGTGGGTGTGACTGTTACCAGAATAAGTGGGGTTCAAGTTGCTCATCACCACTGAGTCACGGAACCAGGGTTCAAGTAGCATAAAAGTCTCTTTGTTGTGCAAACAAGTGTGTTAGGTTTGCTCGCTTGTACTTTGCCTGATTGGTGCGTGAGCACGGGGCAGCACCACGTGTGTATAGTCTGTGTAAGGCTGCAGGTGCTTGCCCTCAGGGCGGCAGATTGTAGATTGCAAATTGCCTGCTGCCATTGGGAAGGGACATTTTTTGCTATTGTTTGCCTGAGAAGGGGCTTTTCCCCCAGGCTGTTTGCTCTTCAGCCTTGGGAGAGAGAGAGGAAAGAGCTTTAGGTTTGCCCTGCCTGCTGCTTGCTCTTCTGGCATTGTGAGACTCTAATAAACAGAATGGCCCACCGTCCTCTGGCTCCACAGTTTCTTTACTGTCTGCCAAATTCAGTGAGAATTGGCAGGGCCACAGCACCCAGCTGTAATGCTGGTGGCCACGGCCAGGCGGGTTCACACTGGATTCAGGCAGATGATAGAGAAACTGCGGAGCTGAAGAGTGTCAGCCATACCCATTTATTGGAGGCTTGCAAAGAGCATATAAAACAAAAGTAAAAGAGCTAATAAACAAAGGAAAACCTGCTATTCACAGTAAAGACAAGGGAAAAAAGAAAACCGCAACTCACGGTGGTGATGATGAGAGAGCGATCTGGGAGAACCGCCACCCAGGGGCATCCCGAATGGCCTTACATAGGCTAAGTGCACGTGCCTCTGCCGTGTGCTCATGCATTAATCAAGTAAAGTGCTTGCACCTGGTAAACCTGTGAGCAAGCCTGACACAGCTGCCCCACACCAGCCTTACAGTGGTTTATTCAGATTGCCAGCAACCTGAGGAGACAGGGGAAATCATGTCCAAAGGAACCGCCTCAAGACTCTCCTGGTGCTGACTGGTTGTATAGGGTCAAAGGCTGTCAGTATGGTGTGAGAAACCGAGGCAGCGCACTGAGTTATGTAGCAGTGTGCGGGAGGTGTGAGACCGGTCCATTGGAGTGCCTTCCTGAAATGCCCTCCTGATGCCAGACCAGGTCTGTCTGATGTCCTTGCTGTTACCTCCAGAACAGCTGGAGTCGTGATGTCTCCGGGACCTTTCTGCAAAAGAACTCCCTGTATATCTTAGACAACAAAGTAAGGTTAAGGTTTGTGGACTAAGCTTCTAGTTATCTTCAGTGCCTTAACTCCTTACAGGAAACTCTATGATTCAGCCTTTACAAGATATTATTGTAATTTAACCCCTTAGGTGACCACACATGGACTTAATCAGCCAACCCCAAAGGAAGGAGATGGGCAGGAATATAGGCAGGTGTGTGGCAGCTCTGTTAGGCTTGCACACTGGTGTACCAGATGAAAGCACTTCGCTTGATTAGTGTGTAAGCACCTGGCAGAGGCACGTGTGTATGGCCTGCATAGGCTATGGGTGTTTGTGCTTGAGGGAGATTGGGGATTGTGGATGCACGGATTGCCTGCCCACCACTGTGAGGGGCCATTTTGCTGTTTGTTTGCCTAAAAGGTGGTTTCCCCTGCCTGTGTGCTTGTTCACCATTGTGAGACTTTATTAAACAAAATGGCCCAACTCTTTCCGGCTTCGCAGTTCCTCTACGGTCTGCCCGAATCTGGTGTGAACCTGCCTGGCCTCAGCCACCAGCATTACAGCAGGCCATCAGACTTCTCAAATTTTAAAGGACAGGACTATAGAGCTATTTGGCTGAGAACATGGTCATTCTTCAAGACAAGGGAATAATCATCCTGAAGGCAATTCAGAGGTCACCAAGACTGCCTCCTTAGGTTCAAAAGTACGATCGCCTTGCCTTCAACAGGCTGGATAGCATCTGCCCAAAGCTGTAGGGGTGGGGCCGCCCAGCAGCCCAGGAGTTGAGATCCCGCATGGTGGAGCTATGGCGGCAATGCCTCTGCCCCAACGGGTCTGGAAGGTGGGACTGCCCCCCAGGGAGTCTGAAAGGCAAAGCCAGAGAGCACTGACCTGCAGCCTGACAATCTCACCAAGTTTGCCCTGCTGTGTGGGTCTGCTTAGGACACCCTGTCCTTCTGTCCTTTTTCTCCCTTTTGCAGTGAAAGTGTCTGTCCTGTGCCTGTCCCATTGTTATATTTTGAAAGCACATAACTTATTTGGTTTTTATGGGTTCACAGCTGACTTAGGTTAACTCAATCATACATTGAGTCTCTCCCATGTCTGATTTAGATTGGACTTTAGAGTTGATGCTGGAACAAGTTAAGATTTGGGAGGTTGGAGCTGGAATGAATGTATTTTGTATATGGGGACATGAATTTGGGGGAAAAGGAGGCAGAATGGATTGAATATAACCACCAAATTCATATGTTGATACCCTCCCCCCTCCCCATGTGATGATATTAGGAAGTAGTCTTCAGAATGTCCTTACAAGACTCATGAGAGAGCTCACTTTACTTCCTGGATAAAAAGAGAACTTGACAGCCTACAACCCGGAATAGGACTCTCACCGAAACCTGAACATGCTGCTGCCCTGATCTTGGACTTCAAGCCTCCAGATCTGATAAGTAAATTTCTGTTGTTTATAAGCCATCCAGTTCATGGTACTTTTGTTACAGCAGCCCAAGCTAAGACAAGTATAGTTACAGGAAAGGGCAAAGATCAACAATGAAATTAATCTACTACACCCACAGGAAGACTTCCTTTCTGGAAAAATCACTGAACCACACCAAACTCATGTACAAACATATCTGGAAATCCCAGTAACTTACTTGAGACATTTAAATATCTAAAACAGATCATGCCTTCCATCCCAGCTCAAAAGACAGCTCTGACCCATGTAAGGGCACTCCTATTTTAAGACAAAGCTAAATAAAGGCCTGAAGACATGTAAATACCTAAAACAGAACAGTTATATTTATCTTTCCTTATATGCATGCCCAAATGATTAAGTTTTTTTCCTTGGGTAAAATGTGTAAGTTATGCCTGCCTATAATGAAACTGATGAGACCCAGCAATCCCTCTACTGGGCATCTACCCAAAAAACTTGAAAACATTGGTTCACAAAGACACATGTACCTCTATGTGCATCACAACACTATTCAAAATGGCCAAGACCAGGAAATAACCAAAGTGTCCTTTGATAGAGGATTAGATAAAGAAGATGTGGTACATATACTGCTCACAAAAATTAGGGGATATTTTGTAGTTTTGTATTCATTTTGAAATATCCCCTAATTTTTGTGAGCAGTATATATACAATGGAATACTACTCAGCCATAAGAAATGATGACATAGTGACATTTATGACAGCATGGATGAGAACATTTTATTAAGTGAAAGAAGTAAATCAGAAAAAGCTAAGAACTAAATATATCATTTCACATATAGGTGGTAGGATATAAAACTGAGACTCATGGACATAGATTAAAGCCAAGTGGTTACCTGGGGGAAAAGGTGGTGGGAGGGGAGAAAAAAAGGGACAAATATATGGTAATGGAAAATGATTTGACTTAGGGTGGTGGACACACAACACAAACAACTGCTTAAACGCTATAGAGATGTTCACCCAAACCCTATGCACTCTAGTTGTCTTCCTATTAAATTTAATTTCAAAATTTTAAAAAAATTTAATTATTCAAAACATTATTTAGAACCCCTCTTTTATAACTGCTGACAGAAACAAAAGGCACCATCTTTTATTGCCCCATACCATCAAAAAGGAAAAAATGCCATTTCAACAATAAATTGAAAAAGGAGTTTCCATTTCTCATATCAAAGAAAGATACCATTGTTTTCTGCAATATTTGCAGCTGAGAAGTTTGTATTGCAGTTGGGGGCAAAGCAGTGATAATGAAACACTTGACCACAAACAAACATGAACAATCATTAGATGCATCAGCTTCCAGTTGTAAAGCAACAAGTTTTTTTAAAACTTCAAATTATTCTGAAGATGAAAAACAGTTGGCTACAATGGAGGAAACATTTGCATTTCATACCATAATTCACAAAGTTTTCGTAGGATGGATTGTACAACTAAATTATTGAAAAAGTTTCACAATGCAAAATTTTCATGTGCCAGGACAAAATGTGAGGCTATTTTGAAATCAGTATTGAAAAATTACTGTGGGAGATGACGTCAGAGTAATGGCGGGGTAGGAAGCGATACTGATAAATCTCCCCCAAAACTCAACAAGATCTTCAACCAGAAACAGAAAAACCTATACTTGGAGCTTCCAGATGCTTCGCAATACACCCAAAGGTATGATTGAGTGAAAAATTGGCTAAATATATAACCAAACCCCGAAGGAAATAGGGAGTAAGAAATGCTCCGCCTTCCTCACTAACCTAAACAGGGCGGCTTTCTCTGGTAACTGTGAATATAGAAACTGAGGCGGGCAAAGGGGGTGAATACATCCAGGCCGCGACACAAACGGCCGAACCAGGCTGTGGCACGGAGATCCAAGCCGAGGAAAATCTGATCCTGTGGCAACCCGGGCAATACAAGCTAACACTCACGCCAAACCCAAACAAAGAAAGACAAGCGGGGCGGACATTTTACCCGGTCTCCTGGTCGGTGCGCAGTTAGTGGGCGAGAGATTTCTTCCTAGGCCCCGGGAGTCAGTGCCCTTGTTGCCCCACAGAGAGGCAGGGTCAGAGGCCTTTCTGTGGGCCGAGGGCAGAGTCTCTGGGCAGCCCCAGCGCCCTGGGAAAGCCGCGCACGGGAGGGAGTGAGAACTAATTCCAACGGTGAAATTTTCCGTGCTGGAGGGGGTTTCACTCAGAGGGAAACGCAGCCGGCCTCATATCCGGGTTTGCGCGCGCAGATAAGGAGTGAGCGATTCCTCCGAGTGCCTCGGCAGTGCGCGCCCGTGTTATCGCACAGAGGGGCAGAGTCAGGGGCCTTTGTGTGGGCCAAAGCGGAATCTCGGGCCGCCCCAGCACCTTGCAAAAGCCGCGCACGGGGACGGAGCGAGACTCAATTCCAACGCTGCAACTTTTCCCTGCGGTTGGGGGTTTCACTCAGAGCGTGAGACTGCTGGCCGGATATCCTGGTCTGCGAGCGCAGCCAGTGAGTGAGAGTTTCCTCCAAGCGTCCCGGAAGTGGGCGCCCGCTTGTGTTACCGGACAGAGTGGCAGAGCCAGAGGTCTTTGACTGGCCGGAAAGCCTGCCTGATTATGCTAGCAGCTCTGACTGACTGAGCCTTACCCAGAGCCCTGTGCTGAGTGGAAATAGAGTGGGGAGTTGCCAGCTCTTTGAGCCTCTTACTATCCAGGCAGAGGCAGCAGCAACCCCATAGCTGGATTATCAGGCTACTAATTGAGGAAGGAAAGACTAGGAGAAAGGCTCCAGGAACACGGACTCTCTCACTGTCGGAGCCTATAAATGCTAATAGCCTCGACTGCCAACGAGACTAAAGCACAATACATGACATTGCCATAGAGACTTATCAACTGCAAACCTCCACCTGAGCGTGGCAAAGGGGCAAAACCCGGGGTACAGAGTCACCGACCAGGAAGAGGGAGAGAAAAGAAAAAGCAAGAAGATAACCTCTCAAAATCAAGAATAATCTGCAGACTTTATAACCTATCCCATTTTATTATATTTGTTCGTTTGTTTCTCTTATCTTCATTCTTGATACTTTTTTTTTCCTCCTCCAATTTGGCCGATTAAATCTCTACGGGTCTTACTCTCTCCTCTCCTTGAACTACACTACCCATAAGTGTTACATCTCCCATTATCTTTTCTCTTCTCTTCCTTTCTCTCTATGAGGGTTGCACTCCAAAACCCTTAACTCTCTCTCTCTCTCTCTCCTTTCTTTTTTCTTCTTTTAGTGGTTCCCTCTTTTTTTTTTCTCTCTCTCTCTTTCTTTTCTCCCTCTATATTAGTTTCTTCCTTTCTCCTTTACATCTCCTCTCATTCAAACCTCAATAACAAACAAATTATCTTATCTGGGACTCAAACTCATGTTTGTGGCATTTTGGGGGGTTTTTACTTCACCTTTTTAACTCACTAGCAGTGCTCCCATCCCTGGCTCTCCATATTATCTAGTTCTTGTTCCACTAAATATAATAGTAATTTTTTAATTTGTCCCCCCATTTTTCCGTTTTCCTCTTAATCCTCTCATCATAACTCTTAGACAACCAACACCTAAAAGCAAATCATTTTATTCTTGACCCAAATTTTTTCCTTATTTGCTTTTTGTGGGTCCATACGCTCTTTTTTTTTCTTTTTTCTTTCTTTCTTTTTTTTTTTTTTTTTTTTTTTTTTTTTGCCCCTTTATTACTTTTCCCCAATTCAGGCCCTCCATCACAGGCATTGTTTGTTATAATTCACAGTCCACCACAAGATTTTATCAAGAAAGAGGGGAGAGGAGAGGAGAGGAAAAAAGGAGGGGGGGAATAATTTCCTTTTTTTTTTTTTTTAATTTTTATTTTATTTTTCTTTATTTCATTATTAATTTTTTTTTAAAAAAACAACTCTTTTTGATTTTTTTTTATTTTTTTTTAAACTTTTTATTCTTTATTAAATCTCATTAATACTATCAACAAAACCACCTTCAGATGCCATTAAGGAAGAGAAAATCGAATATCATGGATACAAAAGAAAGAGAGGTAACACAGCTAGATGAGGAAAAATCTATGGAGAAAAAATTTAATATATTGGAAACCTTGGAGCTAAATGACAGAGAATTCAAGATAGAAATCCTAAAAATCCTCCGAGATATACAAGAAAACACAGAAAGGCAATTTAGGGAGCTCAGAAAACAACTCAATGAACACAAAGAATATATGTCCAAGGAAATTGAAACTATAAAAACAAATCAAACAGAGATGAAAAACTCAATTCACGAGCTGAAAAATGAAGTAACAAGCTTAGCTAATAGAACAGGTCAGATAGAAGAGAGGATTAGTGAAATAGAAGACAAGCAACTTGAGGCACAACAGAGAGAAGAAGAAAGAGACTCAAAAATTAAAAAAAATGAGATAGCCCTACAAGAATTATCTGACTCCATCAAAAAGAATAACATAAGAATAATAGGTATATCAGAGGGAGAAGAGAGAGAAAATGGAATGGAGAACATACTCAAACAAATAATAGATGAGAACTTCCCAAGCCTGTGGAAAGAACTAAAGCCTCAAGTTCAAGAAGCGAACAGAACTCCAAGTTTTCTTAACCCCAACAAACCTACTCCAAGGCATATCATAATGAAATTGACACAAACCAACAGCAAAGAAAAAATTCTCAAGGCAGCCAGGGAAAAGAAGAATACAACATATAAAGGAAGGCCCATTAGATTATCATCAGATTTCTCAGCAGAAACTCTACAAGCTAGAAGAGAGTGGACCCCAATATTTAAAGTCCTGAAAGAGAGGAACTTTCAGCCACGAATACTATACCCATCAAAGCTATCCTTCAAATATGAAGGAGAAATAAAAACATTCACAGATACAGAAAAGATGAGGGAATTTATCATCAGAAAACCCCCACTCCAGGAATTACTAAAGGGGGTTCTCCAATCAGATACAAAGAACAAAAAAAAACAGAGCCACAAGTAAAAGCTCCAAGAAGAACACAATAAAACCAAATTTAAACTGTGACAACAACAAAAAGAAAGAGGGGGAGAAGATGGAGATTAACAGTAGCAAAGGACGATGGAGTGCAAAAGTACTCACAAAATAGTTCGCTACAATGAACAGGGTAGGGACCCTTTTCATTATTCAAAGGTAACCACCATTGAAAAAACCACCACAGAAGCACATGAGATAAAAAAAGATAGCAACAGAGGAAAGATGTATGGAATACAACCAAATAAAAACAAAAGATAGAAAAACGAAAGAGAAGGATCAAACAAGACACAAAACTAACAGAAAGCAAGATATAAAATGGCAATAGGGAACTCACAAGTATCAATAATTACACTAAATGTAAACGGATTAAACTCACCAATAAAAAGGCACAGAGTAGCAGAATGGATTAAAAAAGAAAATCCAACTGTATGCTGCCTACAGGAAACTCATCTAAGTAACAAGGATAAAAACAAATTCAAAGTGAAAGGCTGGAAAACAATACTCCAAGCAAATAACATCCAAAAAAAAGCAGGTGTAGCAATACTCATATCGGATAATGCTGACTACAAGACAGGAAAAGTACTCAGAGACAAAAATGGCCATTTCATAATGGCTAAGGGGACACTGAATCAAGAAGACATAACAATTCTTAATATATACGCACCAAACCAAGGAGCACCAAAATATATAAGACAGCTACTTATTGATCTTAAAACAAAAACTGACAAAAATACAATCATACTTGGAGACCTCAATACACCGCTGACGGCTCTAGATCGGTCATCCAAACAGAGAATCAACAAAGACATAGTGGCCTTAAACAAAACACTAGAGCACCTGGATATGATAGACATCTACAGGACATTTCATCCCAAAGTGACTGAGTATACATTTTTCTCCAGTGTACATGGATCATTCTCAAGAATTGACCATATGTTGGGCCACAAAAACAACATCAGCAAATTCAGAAAAATTGAAGTTGTACCAAGCATATTTTCTGATCATAAAGCCTTGAAACTAGAATTCAACTGCAAAAAAGAGGAAAAAAATCCCACAAAAATGTGGAAACTAAACAACATACTTTTAAAAAATCAATGGGTCAAAGAAGAAATAAGTGCAGAGATCAAAAGATATATACAGACTAATGAAAATGACAATACGACATATCAGAATCTATGGGATGCAGCAAAAGCAGTGATAAGAGGGAAGTTCATATCACTTCAGGCATATATGAACAAACAAGAGAGAGCCCAAGTGAACCACTTAACTTCCCACCTTAAGGAACTAGAAAAAGAAGAACAAAGACAACCCAAAACCAGCCGAAGAAAGGAGATAATAAAAATCAGAGCAGAAATAAATGAATTAGAGAACAGAAAAACTATAGAAAAAATTAATAGAACAAGGAGCTGGTTCTTTGAAAAGATCAACAAAATTGACAAACCCTTGGCAAGACTTACCAAGGAAAAAAGAGAAAGAACTCATATAAACAAAATCCAAAATGAAAGAGGAGAAATCACCACGGACACCGTAGATATACAAAGAATTATTGTAGAATACTATGAAAAACTTTATGCCACTAAATTCAACAACCTAGAAGAAATGGATAAATTCCTAGAAAAATACAACCTTCCTAGACTGAGTCAAGAAGAAGCAGAAAGCCTAAACAGACCTATCAGTAGAGAAGAAATAGAAAAAAACATTAAAAACCTCCCCAAAAATAAAAGTCCAGGTCCTGACGGCTATACCAGCGAATTTTATCAAACATTCAAAGAAGACTTGGTTCCTATTCTACTCAAAGTCTTCCAAAAAATTGAAGAAGAAGCAATACTTCCAAACACATTTTACGAAGCCAACATAACCCTCATACCAAAACCAGGCAAGGATGGCACAAAAAAAGAAAACTACAGACCAATATCTCTAATGAATACAGATGCTAAAATACTAAACAAAATACTAGCAAATCGAATACAACAACATATTAAAAAAATAATACATCATGATCAAGTGGGATTCATCCCAGAATCTCAAGGATGGTTCAACATACGTAAAACGGTTAATGTAATACACCATATCAACAAAACAAAGAACAAAAACCACATGATCTTATCAATAGACGCAGAAAAGGCTTTCGATAAAATACAACACAATTTTATGTTTAAGACTCTCAACAAAATGGGTATAGAAGGAAAATATCTCAACATGATAAAGGCCATATATGATAAACCATCAGCTAATATCATATTAAATGGCACTAAACTGAAGGCTTTCCCCCTTAAATCAGGAACAAGACAGGGTTGTCCACTCTCTCCACTCTTATTTAATGTGGTACTAGAGGTTCTAGCCAGAGCAATCAGACAAGACAAAGAAATAAAAGGCATCAATATCGGAAAAGAAGAAGTAAAGGTATCACTTTTTGCAGATGATATGATACTATACATCGAAAACCCCAAAGAATCCACAAAAAGACTACTAGAAACAATAAGCCAATACAGTAAGGTCGCAGGATACAAAATTAACATACAGAAGTCAATAGCCTTTCTATATGCCAACAATGAAACAACGGAGAAGGAACTCAAAAGAATAATCCCCTTCATGATTGCAACAAAAAAAATAAAATACTTAGGAATAAACATAACAAAGAATGTAAAGGACTTATATAATGAAAACTATAAACCATTGTTAAGGGAAATCGAAAAAGATATAATGAGATGGAAGAATATACCTTGTTCTTGGCTAGGAAGAATAAATATAATCAAGATGGCTATATTACCCAAAGCAATATACAAATTTAATGCAATTCCCATCAAACTTCCAATGACATTTTTTAAAGAAATAGAGCAAAAAATCATCAGATTTATATGGAACTATAAAAAACCCCGAATAGCCAAAGCAATCCTAAAGAAAAAGAATGAAGCTGGGGGCATTTTAATACCTGACTTCAAACTCTATTATAGGGCCACGACAATCAAAACAGCATGGTATTGGCAGAAAAATAGACACTCAGACCAATGGAACAGAATAGAAAGTCCAGAAATAAAACCACATACATATAGTCAAATAATTTTTGATAAAGGGGCCAACAACACACAATGGAGAAAAGAAAGCCTCTTCAATAAATGGTGCTGGGAAAACTGGAAAGCCACATGCAAAAGAATGAAACTGGACTACAGTCTCTCCCCCTGTACAAAAATTAACTCAAAATGGATCAAAGATCTAAACATAAGACCTGAAACAATTAAGTACATAGAAGAAGACATAGGTACTCAACTCAGGGACCTGGGTTTTAAAGAGCATTTTATGAATTTGACTCCAATGGCAAGAGAAGTGAAGGCAAAAATTAATGAATGGGACTACATCAGACTAAGAAGTTTTTGCTCAGCAAGAGAAACTGATAACAAAATAAACAGAAAGCCAACTAAATGGGAAATGATTTTTTCAAACGACAGCTCAGATAAGGGCCTAATATCCAAGATATACAAAGAACTCATAAAACTCAACAACAAACAAACAAACAATCCAATAAAAAAATGGGAAGAGGATATGAACAGACACTTCTCCCAGGAAGAAATACAAATGGCCAACAGATATATGAAAAGATGCTCATCTTCTTTAGCTATTAGAGAAATGCAAATCAAAACGGCAATGAGATACCACCTCACACCTGTTAGATTAGCTGTTATTAGCAAGTCAGGTAACAGCAAATGTTGGAGAGGCTGTGGAGAAAAAGGAACCCTCATACACTGTTGGTGGGAATGTAAAGTAGTACAACCATTATGGAAGAAAGTATGGTGGTTCCTCAAAAAACTGAAAATAGAATTACCTTATGACCCAGCAATCCCTCTACTGGGTATATATCCCAAAAACTCAGAAACATTGATACGTAAAGACACATGCAGCCCCATGTTTATTGCAGCATTGTTCACAGTGGCCAGGACATGGAAACAACCAAAAAGCCCATCAATAGATGACTGGATAAAGAAGATGTGGCACATATACACTATGGAATACTACTCAGCCATAAGAAATGATGACATCGGATCATTTACAGCAAAATGGTGGGATCTGGATAACATGATACAAAGTGAAATAAGTAAATCAGAAAAAAACAGGAACTGTATTATTCCATACGTAGGTGGGACATAATAGTGAAACTAAGAGACATTTATAAGAGTGTGGTGGTTACGGGGGGGAGGGGGGAATGGGAGAGGGATAGGGGGTGGGGAGGGGCACAAAGAAAACAAGATAGAGGGTGACAGAGGACAATCTGACTTTGGGTGGTGGGTATGCAACATAATTGAACGACAAGATAACCTGGACTTGTTGTCTTTGAATATATGTATCCTGATTTATTGATGTCACCCCATTAAAAAAATAAAATTATATTAAAAAAAAAAAAAAAAAAGAAAAATTACTGTGACAAAATACTTACTACAGAGGACTTGGAAACTGCAGCATTTGTAATAATTTTATCTGAGGCATCAAATCATAATGAAATTAAAGTGTATCCAATAATAGTATTTTAATGTTACCAAAGGTATTCAAGTAAAAATTTTAAATTTAGAATCCATTGAGGGCAAGTTCTGAAATTTTGTCAAACCATCTATATAAAGTAATAAATGAAAACAATTTGAAATCCAAAGTTGTTGCACTAAAGGCTGATAATACAAATACAAATTTTGGTGGGCAAAGACACAAAGGGGTGAATAATGTGTATGTAAAATTACAAGAATTACTCCAAAAGAAAATACTAGGAATAGGTTATAATGTACATATTTTGTCAAATGCAGTCAACACAGCATCATTTGCCATGCCAATTGATGTAGAAGTAATAATAACTACAATTTATTTGCATTTTAGTTGTTTTACCATTCATGTTGCTACTTTAAAACAATTTTGTAAAGAAGCAAATGTTGAATACAAAAAACATTTAGGATATTCAAGTTAGATGGCTTGCTCTAACACCTGCTATAGAGCGTGTTCTACAATTATTTGAGCCTCTCCATTTATATTTTTTAAGTTTAAACAAATGTCCTAAAATCCTGGAATTGTTTTTCCATAATAAAATATCTGAGATATTAATGAATTTTGTACATAATCAAGCATCTATTTTTCACAAAACAATTCAAAAGATTGAAGGTGAACACATTTCAGCTACGGAAGTTAGTCTTAATTTGAATTACTTTACGGCCCTGGTTGGTTGGCTCAGCGGTAGAGCGTCGGCCTAGCGTGCAGAGGACCAGGGTTCGATTCCCGGCCAGGGCACACAGGAGAAGCGCCCATTTGCTTCTCCACCCCTCCGCCGCGCCTTCCTCTCTGTCTCTCTCTTCCCCTCCCGCAGCCAAGGCTCCATTGGAGCAAAAATGGCCCAGGCGCTGGGGTTGGCTCTGTGGCCTCTGCCTCAGGCGCTAGAGTGGCTCTGGTAGCAACATGGCGACGCCCAGGATGGGCAGAGCATCGCCCCCTGGTGGGCAGAGCGTGGCCCCATGGTGGGCGTGCCGGGTGGATCCCGGTCGGGCGCATGCGGGAGTCTGTCTGACTGTCTCTCCCTGTTTCCAGCTTCAGAAAAATGCAAAAAATAAATAAAAATAATAAAAAAATTGAATTACTTTATCCTTCAATATAAATATAAATCTCATTTTGAAGAAAAATTTCTTCCTTTAATTATAAAAAGAAAATTGTCAGACTTAGAGGAGTCAAATCCAGGCATAACAGAAAGTTTATCAAAGAAGTACAGAATTTTTACCAGATATGTTTTCAATATATCAAAGAATGGTCTAAAACAAACATCACAGGAAATAACAGTTTTCAATGGTGATTTTTTACTTCATCACAAGTATATTGGACAGATATTGAATCTTGTCTTGAGTTTTTATCTAAAGAAATGCCAGACATCAAAATAGACGACAATTGTCTCTTTGAAGAAATTAGAAGACTGAATGTATATTTAAATTCTGAAAAATTAATACAATGGGAAAATGAACACATCAAAATTGATAAAAGATGGGTGGAAATATTCAGCCATTTCAAAAATAAACATATTCCATGTGAAAATTTATTTATTCTTGTTCAGTTTACATTGTGTGCTGCCCTGGAACTAATGCAGCAGTTGAAAGAGTTTTTTCAATTGCTAATGATTTTTGGACAAGTGAGAAATCGAGATTGAATGTTGATACTCTAGCTGCAGGACTTGCCATAAAATTCAATATGAAAAATATTTCTTGTTCAGATATTTCCAATATATTGTTACAAGATGATACATTGACAAAAAATATTTATTCAATGGAAAAGTACCCATTTAGATAATATTATCTAAATGAGTACTTTTTTCTTACAATTATTATTAAAAATTAATAGGCATGTAAGCATAATTATAATATAAAATATTACAAATGTTTTTATTATACATTTATCATATTATAGTGTATTACTGTTGCAATGAATAAAATGTTACTTTTATTGACGATATTGTTTTCTTCAATTTATTTTTGTCCTCCTGTCATTGTAAAAAAGTTGGTCACCTTAATGCTCAGGACTCAGGGATTTCCCCAGACACAGGCCCGCCAGGGCTAAAGCCCTGGAAAGTTCCAGGCAAACAGGAACAAACTGGCTGCTAGTCCAAGGTTGGTTTCTTGAGCAGCTCAGTGAGTCTTCCAGGATCCAAGGTCCGTCCTCCCCTCTTCCTGCGGCATGCCCTTCCATGGCCAGGGTCCCTTGTGACGGCAGTCGTTGGGAGCAACATCCAACAGACCAACAGAAGGAGCCCTTTCCTGCCACATATATATCTATCCGAAGGGCCTGTTCTCGGGAAGTCCTTCTGTGGCTTCTCTCCCATCTCATTAGGCTTAGGTTCATCAGGTGACCCTGGACATGGCTCAGCCAGCTGTTCCTGACTGTCTGGGCTACGTGGCGGAGGTGTGTGGACCACCGAGCCAGACCAGATGTGAGGAAGGGAAAGAGAAGGAACCTCAGTGAGCAGTGTGTGTCCCCTGTGGTGGGAAATGTTTACCACTGAGTGCACCACTCGGGATTGTCACAGAGCTGGTGATAGGAATGACATCGGATACAGCGTTTGTTGAGGGATGTGGCCGTCTACAAGTGTGGGAGAAGCTGGTTACACAGTTCCAGGGCCTGGCTGCCAGGTCAGGGACATCCCCAAGCTGCAGCTGCCCCCAGGATCCCTCACAGACCCTTCCAGGACAGAAAGACCAGTGGTGTCTCAGGGCTGCCTTCCAAGTCTCCCCCAGGTGGAAGTCTGTGGGGAAACGAATTTTTGGGAAACATAGTTCTAGCTTAACTAAACTGACACGTGACTAAGCCAGGAGCCACAATGAGTGTGGCTTTGATTTTAAGAAAGAGCCTAGTTAAAACTTCAAGCTAGGTCTAAAGAATAAAGTGGTCCAATAGGCTGAGCACTGGCATTTAGCGACTGTGGAAGAAAATGCTGCTTTATTCTTATTTTCTTTCCTTTTTTCCAGTTCACTGCTATGAACTCTAGTCAGCCAATCAGAGCAAAGGACAACTTGCCAAGCTTTTCAATCATTCCCAAAACCCACAGTTCAGACACACCGCTGTGAAGCTGGTGGAGAATAAACCTCAGATGACCTCTTAGGAGAAAGTCAGAAGCAATTAATCCAAGAGCTCAGCCAGCCCTTACATTTTGCTGAAATCAGTAAATTAGAAGCACTGTGCCCATGGGGCAAAGCTGTACAAAGTCCTTCACTGGTTTTGAAAGATTTATCAATTCTAAAATGGGCGTGGGGGGGCGGGGAAGTTGACAACCAAAGGGCCACATCTCTGCCCCATGTAGGAGAGTTGTCTGTTTCAGAGGACATCTGTTCAAGCAGGTTGTTTAGCAGAGGTTACTCTGACTGTACGCGCATTACAGAAACCCAGAATTTTAAGGTAAAGAAAATCTGAAAAGATTTTATTTAATTATTTATTTTAAAATGGGGATCCTTACTGATAGACAACCACCTGGATGAATATATAAAAAATATGATGTCAAATAGAAGCTAGACAGAGAAGACTACATAGTATACAGTCCCATTTATATAAAGTTCTACAACTGACAAAACGAATTATTTCGTGGAAATAAATCAAAATAGTCTTCACCCTGGGGGTTAAGGTGGGATTAACTGGAAAGGGGCATGAAGAAAATTTCAGAGTATGTGCATCTGTCTAAATTTACTTATAAGGGTGGAGTGTACTGATATCTGAAACTTATTTCGAAGTGCCTCCAAAAATAAGATGAACTGACAGTCGGTAGAAAGATGGATAAACATAAAACAAAACAAATACAGTTAAATAGTCATTGTAGGATCTACAGGTGGGTATGTGGGTGTTCATGGTTCAGCCCAAGATTGAGTCAGAGACAGATGTCAACATTGTCAATATACTGACTGAGGAGAAGATGAGAAAGAAGCCATAGAATAAGATTCATAAAAGTTATAGTCAATTAAGAGTGTGAATGAAAAAGGGGTGCTGTCATAAATTTAACAGAAAGTAAACTCACAGGGTGATCTGATTATAAATTCCTAACTGGGCAGCCATGGTGGAGTCATGCCCCAGGCCTATCACTTCTCTAGTAAAAGGTAAAAGGTTTTGTTTTGGTTTGTGTGTTTTTTTAAGAGAGGAGAGAAGATAGAGAAACAGACTCCCACATCAAGATCCACCTGGCAACTCCCATCTGGGACCAATGATAGAATCAACAGAGCTATCCTCAGTGCCTGAGGCCAATGCTTGAACCAATTGAGCCACTGGCTGTTGGAAGGGAAGAGAGAGAGAAAGGAGAGAGAGAGGGGAAGAGAAACAGATGGTTGCTTCACATGTGTGCCCTGACCAAGTGGTCAAACTCAGGATGTCCACACACTGGGCTGATGCTCTGTCCACTGAGCAAATTGGCCAAGGCCAGAAAAAGGTTTTTAAACCAGCCTTTTCCATTGTTCTTGTGCATCTAGGTTTACACATTTTTGAAATGTCAGAAGTGATCCTCTTTTCCAGACCCCTCAAAGGCATAGCCACCCTCAAGAGAGCACATAATCTTATTAACTGCCCTGTAATCCCTTCACCCCCCCCCCCTTGCTTTCTCCCATTCTCATGCAGTTTTCCTGTTTTTTCCTCCGTAATTCTACATTAATAAAAGAAAGTGCAAACTGTCATTCTGCTAAGCATTTGAGGTCTTGCTTCTTGACAAATGTCAATTTGGGCTCAAATAAATTTACAAAAATTCTCACAGGTTTGGACATTCTTACACATTCAGAGCACATAATGTGGTTTACTCTAGACGTGTGTGGGGGTGTGTGTGGGTATGTGTGTGTGTGTGTGTGTGTGTGTGTCAGAGAGAGAGACAGAGAGAGGAGCAGATAGGGACAGACAGACAGGAAATAGAGAAATGACAAGTATCAACTCATAGTTGTGGCACCTTAGTTGTTCATTGATTGCTTTCTCATATGTGCCGTGACCGGGGAGCTATAGCAAAGCAAGTGACCCTTTGATCAAGCCAGCAACCTTAGGGTCATGTATAATATATGATCCCACACTCAAGCCAGCAATCCTGAGCTCAAGCTGGTGAGCTCCTGCTCAAGCTGGCAACCTCGAATCTGGGTCATCTACATCCCAGTCCAACACTTTTTAGCTACTGTGCTACTGCCTGGTCAGGCCACTCTAGACTTTTTAAAATATATAAAATATAACACCCCTCTCCTCTCTCAGTTAGCAGGTACTTGCTATACAACTGCTCCAAGCTAAGCATGTTTGCAAATTTCGTCCATAGCACACTAAGAATCTATCACTGCCTATTCTTCTAGTGGCCCTGCATCAGTCAGCTGTAACATAATGCACTTCCTGACAAACCACCACAAAACTCAGTAGCTGACAACAAGTAAAATTTCTTGCTGACATGTTTGCAGAGAGGCTAGGGACTGGCCGATCTAAACTGGGCTAGCCTCTAGACTCTGTGCACCTATCTCATCCACCTTGACTAGCAGGCTCTCTGGGGCATGTCCTTCTCATAAGGATGATCACAACACAGGAAGGCAAGACCTCAGGCACAAGCACATTTCAAGACTGTGCACCTACCTGACCAGGCAGTGGTGCAATGGATAAAGCATCAACCTAGGATGCTGAGGACCCAGGTTTGAAACCCCAGGGTTGCCAGCTTGAGCACAGGTTATCAGGCTTGAGGGGGGGGGGGGTATTGGGGGGGTGTTGGGGGGGGGGCTTGAGCATGGGATCATAGACATAACCTATGGTTGCTGGCTTAAACCCAAAGGTCGCTGGCTTGAAGCCCAAGGTCGCTAACTTGAGCAAGGGGTCACTGACTCAGCTGCAGTCCCCCAGCCAAGGCACATATGAGAAAGCAATCAATAAACAACTAAGGTGCCGCAACAAAGAATTGGTGCCTTTCATCTCTCTCCCTTCTTGTCTGCCTCAATCTGTCCCTCTTTCTCTCTCTCTCTCACTCTCTCTTTGGCAAAAAAAAAAAAAAAAAAAGACTGCTTACTGTCTCTGATTAAATTCTATGACCAGAAGCAAGTAGCACAATGAATCCAAACCGCCCCAGGCCTCATACACCCAGGTCAGGAACTGGAGGGTTCGTCGCCAGCTCTTGATCACTGCGAGCGATCCCTGGGCTGCTTTGGCCCCAGGGTCTAGTGATGGGAGCTTGAAGCCTCTTCCCCAAACCTCTGTCTGCTTAGAGGGGCTCTCTGTGACTTCCACTGTGCAGTGGAAGCAGACCCTCCGTGTTTGTGTAACCAGACCCCTTCAAGTGACTTGTTCCGTGCTGCCTCTGTAGTGTCCCTCAAGGTGAACTCCCAAAGGGACACTTGCAGACTTCTGGCCAAGAGAAGGAATACAGGGCACTTGTTTTCCTGCTGTAAGAGTTTCAATTTCCAGTTAAAAGTCACCTTTTGACAACATCCTGGAGGTTAGAGGTGGTAGTCCTATCATTAGGGGGGAGGGAAGGAAGCCTCTTTCAAGGAAAAGCTTAATATCTAAAAAGACACAGAAGGGTCCAGAGATTAAAGGATGCTCTCAGGCTGTCTGAGTTTCTCAGAGCTCTTGGTTTCTATTTTGAGCTGAACATCTGGCTTTCCTTGTAGTCTCAAGTGAGCCTTTTTAGCCTCCCTGCACCATTTTCCACCATTTGCAAAAAAAAAGGATGATGAGACTCGCTGCTGGGTACTGCGCCCGCGGAGCTCTGGGGAGCTCAGAGGGAACGGAGCTTCTCAGGAAGAGCTGTCAGCAGGTTTTTTCTGCTCTCCACATATTTTCAGTATCTGCTACCCCTCATTAGGGCATCCGGTCCTTCTCAAAGAATTTAGACCAAAGCCAGAGTAAGTGGAGCAGGGAGGATCCCTTCTCTTGCCTCTGATGCAAAGGAGCTATGTCAAGTTGAGCGATGAGCAATTACTATTCTTCACTTGCTAACACGTTGTACCCTATTTTCAAATTAAGGAGCATGTTGTTGGCACGCCTGAGAAGTCAAACTCCCACCTCATTTCTCCAGCCACTAATTGGTGCTTTATCACAATTTCCATGGTGGGAATGTTTTGTCCACAAAACCCTTCCTTCAGGGTTGGGCGAGACTTTGAAAGCACCCATGTTTCTAAACTTAGGTCATAAATCACTCTCCTGATTGTAGGATGTTTTTGCACCTAAAAGAAAGACCCCCATCTGTTAATTGTCTACAACAGGGGTCCCCAAACTATGGCCAATGGGCCACATGTGGCCCCCTGAGGCCATTTATCCTGCCCCCGCCGCACTTCCAGAAGGGGCACACACCTCTTTCATTGGTGGTCAGTGAGAGGAGCATAGTTCTCATTGAAAGACTGGTCAGTTTGTTGATTTAAATTTACTTGTTCTTTATTTTAAATATTGTATTTGTTCCCGTTTTGTTTTTTTACTTTAAAATAAGATATGTGCAGTGTGCATAGGGATTTGTTCATAGATTTTTTTATAGTCCGGCCCTCCAACGGTCTGAGAGGCAGTGAACTGAACCCCTGTGTAAAAAGTTTGTGGACTTCTGGTCCACAATTTTAAAATGTATCAGAAATAGGATATATTGTTGCATTTTTAAAAATTATTTTCAAAACTCTTCCCTTCTCAATGCCAGAGGGACTCAGTTTCTCCCTCTCCTGGTGTTTCACCCTCATCTATGCAACAGGATAGAGAATTTTGCCTTTTCCACTGTGGGAGGCAAGGAAATGGGCAACTGGAATTCTGATAATGCCACCAGCGGGAGTGCCAACTGGTTTCCCTCGTGGAAAACAGTTTTCAGTATTAAAAATTTCTAGGCATTTTTGTTGGATGTGCCCCTAAAACTCTAATCACTGGGCCTTATGGGATAGTTCTAGGAATATACCAACCAGAAATACCTGCATATTTTCACAAAAGACCCATATCAGAATGCTTAAAAAATTTTTTTCATATTGCAGTCTTTTTAGTCAGCCAGATTTAGCAACTACACACATGCCCATCAAGTAGAACTGATCAATAAACTACAAGGTTTTTACAAGGGGGACACTACACAACAATGAGAATTAATAGTCTGCATCTACACACAACGTGGTGAACCCCACCATCAGAATTTTGAACAAAAGAAGCCAGAAAAAAAAAAAGTCCATATGACTCCTAGGGAACTGGTAACTTTCTGAATCTTGACCAAGGTGCTGTTTACGTGAGTATCTTTAATTTGTGAAAAGGTATTGAGGCATACCCTTATGATGTATGTTCTCTATATATTATGCTTCAACAAAAAATTATTTAAATCTATGCATATAAAAAATTGCACAAAAATAGTCCAAGTAGAAAGTAGTGGGGGAAGCTTCCACCCAACCTTCCATCCACTCCCTCCTCGCTGCGGGGGTGGGGAGGGAGAAGGCCACAGCTAACCGAGCCTGCGTGGCCCTTCCCCCATCCGAGGCCTGCCCTGATCCTTCTGTCTCGACTGCCATGACCTGAAAGGTGAGGAGCAACAATTCTCCTTTTGCTGGCCAGCTGAGTAAATCTGCTCTGCAAACCCAGGCCCCCCTCCCGTGGGCATCTCAGTCCGTCCTCGGGGGAAGAAGCAGGAAGCAGGAAGCCCTGTCTACTGCCAGCAACGGAGATGCTGTTCTGATCCTCAATTCCTGTTGCTTGCATCGATTTCTCAACTGACTCCAAAGAAGAAAGGAGGAAAGATATGATCAGTTTACCAGCCCTTAAACCCTAACATCTTTCTCAGCAATGGAGAAATGAAGACAAGAATAAAGGCAATGCTTTTCTTTTATGAGACATTAAGACCAGAGGCTATGATTCCTAATTCTGGGTCTGAGGAAATAATGACTGCCCCTTTGGAACAATACCAACTAGGTAATTAGAAAGGAAGAATGAGATTTTCTAATGCCTTTCTATAATATTTCTCTGCACTAACATAAGGCACTGCTTTCTGTGGGGGACCTGGGGTGGTGTTATAGAGTGGTTTAATGTGATGTCAGAGATTATTCCTTTGCTGAATTAGACAGCACAGTCACTAATTGCTATAAATGGGGGGGGGGGATGGTACAGTATTTTGCAGCTCCTCCTATCAAGAAGTAGAGTTCATTTCTCTATCCCTTTAAACTGGGCCTAGGTCAAGTGACTTGCTTTAGGCAAAGGGATGTATCAAACATAAGATAAGCAGAGACTTGGAAAGTGCTGCACAATTGGACGTGCCCTCTGGTATTGAAACCCTTCTACCGCTGTGTGGAGAAGCCTACTAAAGGACAGGAGACCACATGGAGCAAAGCCCCAGAAATAGAAAAGAAATCATCCTACCACCGAGCCGCCCCCCCTCACTCCCTGCAGATGATCAGTCTCCACAAGAGCTGCCCAAAGAATCTTGAGAAATTAAAAACACGCTGTACTGCACACCTGTTAGAATGGCCAAAATCCAAACACTGACAACACCACGTGTTTACAAGGCTGTGGAGCAACTGGAACTCTCGCTGCTGGTGGGAATGCAAAACAGCACAGTTACTTTGGAAAACAGTTCAGCAGTTTCTTGTAAAACTAAACATATGATCATCTTAGCCTATGATTCAACAATCATGGTCTTTGATTTTTACCCAAATGAGTTTAAAAAAATGTATGTCCAAACAAAAGTCTGCACACAGATATTTAAAGCTTTATCCATAATTACCAAAAACTTGGAAGCAACCAAAACATCCTTCGCTTGGTGAATGGATAAACTGTGGTTGGTCCAAACAATGGAATATGACTTAGTGCAAGATAAATGAACTATCAAGCCAGTAGCATGGGGGGGGGGGGGGCAAGGGGGTCTATCATGCCCCGGGTGCCACTCGCAGAGGGGTACCAAATGGTCTCCAAGACAAACAAGAAAAGCGTAGTAGAAGGGGAGGGCGGCGCCAATAAAGTGTCATGCTCCGGGCGCCGGTTATGTTCGCTACGCCACTGTATCAAGCCATGAGAAAACATGGAAGAAATTCAAACGCATATTACTAAGTGAAAGAAGCCAGTCTGAAAAGGCTACATACTGTATGATTCCAACTCGCTGATATTCTGGAAAAGGTGAAACTATGGGGACACTGAAAAGATCAGTGATTGTCAGGGTTTAGGGAAAGGAGGGATGAACAGGCAGACTCCCGAGGCTTGGAGGGCAGTGAAACGACTCTGTGTGGATCCTGTAATGGTAGATACATGTCATTATACTTTTGTCCCAACCCACGGAATGTAAACACTAAGAATGAACCCTAAGTTACACTATGGACTTCGGATGCTAATGAGGTCTTAGTGTAGGTTGGGCAATTATAACAAATGTCCCACTTTAGAGAGGACGTTGATACTGCGGGAGGCTGTGCCTGTGTGGGGTGGGGATATATGGAAAATCTCTGTACCTCCCACCTCAAGTGTGCTGTGAACCTAAAACTACTCTAAAAAAATAAAGTCTATTAAAAAGAATATGTGTTCACCTGGCTTGTGGTGGTGCAGTGGATAGGGCATCGACCTGGAATGCCGAGGTCACTGGTTTAAAACCCTGGGCTTGCCTGGTCAAGGCACATATGACAAGGAAGCAATGAACAGCTAAAGTGAAGCAACTATGAGTTATATTTGTCACTCCTTCCCACTGTAAAATCAATCAACAATATTTTTAAAAGTAATAATAATATGCATTATTTAAGCTGCTAAGTTTTGGGGTGGCTTCTTACATGGAAAGGGTTAACTGATATGCTGGGTCAAGCCTTGGGAGGGAGAGGAATCAAAGGGGAATCAAACCTGTCACTTAAGAATCACATGCACAAATGAGAAGACAGATGAGTCAAGAGTAGTCACAACATTCAGCAGTGAGCTACGGCCACATGGATAGGCTGGCATGTTCGTCAAAACCAGCCAACAGGCTGAGTCCGGCATTTTACAACAAGAACACTTTAGAGGCCCCTTGTGTGCTGCTTTCTGATTATTAAGAGAAGAGATTTCCTATCCTGAGGCCTGACAGCAAATCTCCTATTTCTGGAAACCTTAAAAGTGGAGCACAAATAACAAATACAATTCCTGTATCTACTTGTTAAAGAGGCAGAGAGCGGCCCTGGCCGGTTGGCTCCATGGTAGAGCATCAGCCTGGTGTGCAGGAGTCCCGGGTTCGATTCCTGGCCAGGGCACACAGGAGAAGCGCCGATCTGCTCCACCCCTCCCCCTCTCCTTCCTCTCTGTCTCTCTCTTCCCCTCCCGCAGCCAAGATGGCCTGGGCGCTGAGGATGGCTCCTTGGCCTCTGCCTCAGGCGCTAGAGTGGCTCTAGTCGTGACAGAGCGATGCCCCGATGGGCAGAGCATCGCCCCCTGGTGGGCATGCCAGGTGGATCTCGGTCGGGCGCATGCGGGAGTCTGTCTGACTGCCTCCTGGTTTCCAGCTTCAGAAAAATACAAAAAAAAAAAAAAAAAAAAAAAAGAGGCAAAGAGCAAGTGATGCTTCTGCCTGAGCTGTTCAGCAAGTACAGTCCTGCTCTGGCCACCAGCTCCCATAGTCAAAAGCAAGCAGGGAAGAAAAGGCAGCAGGAAATGTTGAAATGATGGTTGTCCAGGAGTAAGTAATTTATTTGGTTCTTTGGAATGTGTGACCTCACCCCCTCTGCCTCCCTTCCTACCTTGCTATCTGCCTCTCCCTCACCCCACCACACACACACACACACACACACACACACACACACACACCCCAACTCAAGAACACAACACAACATTGAGCCCCAATCTCTTTGTAAAAGCCCCTGATAGTGTTAACCAAGGATTGTCTGAATTTCAGAGATCATGTGCTGAGAACACTGGCTTGGAAATGACACAAGAAAGTTTCCTGCAGACGAACACAGAAGCTGGGTCCTGAGGTCAGATTCCTGCCGAAGCAAGGTTTGCGTCTTGGCTGGCGTGTAGGTGGAAGTCCTCCTCTAGCTCTGCAACAGACTTGGGGAGTGGGAGAGGAGGCGTGGGGCGGGGAGGGGGCAGCAGAGCACAGCTTATTAACAGAGAGAGCTGGCAATGATTTCAAATTAGTGCAGTCTCCTGAATGATAAGACTTTCATCAAGAAGACCATTAATTAACTGCTAACCATATGCCTTCTGTCTTTGAATGTGCCACCTAATTCAACGTGAAAACAATGACTAAATTTCAGGTCATGGAACTGACTTCTACACCTGAACCATTCTATTCATCGTTTCCTCCCCCACTCCCAGGACATTAAGGGACATGGAGAAACTCATCCTGGACCAATGACGAGACAGCTCTGTCCACAGTCCAATCACCCACATGAGGAAAATGCAGAATAATGGGGGAAGCTACGTCTATACATCTGGAGAGATTTTTTTTCTAATTTAAATCAAACAATACCTTGAAGATTTTCCTAAATTTTTCATCTGTGACAATATAGGTCAACAAAAGTGAGAAATTGAACTCAAAAGACCTAGCCAGGGTGAATAAAAAACATTCATTTCTTTACTGCAATGAAAGTTTTTAAAATATGTATATATGTGTGTTAATATCTTGTCCTCCACCCAAAGTCATATTATAATATTGAAACGCTTTTTGAAATCATATTGTTTCTTTTAGCAACATCAGCGAAGTGCAGGCAAGCCAGGTGCCTGAGAGAAGGCGGAGCAGCCGGACCTCTCCCTCACCGCCATGGAGGGCACAGTGGGGCGGGCCTGGCTCCGTGGGGGACAGAGCACACTGCTCCAGATTTCCCTGCAGGGCTCGGGAGCCTGTGCTGTTTACATCAGGCAGGGTTTTGAGCGGCAGACAGCAGAATCCACTCCAACTAATTTAAGCAGAAAAAGTTAATTCTGCTAGGTATCTCACAAAACTTCCAATTCCAGGGACCAAGTTTGGGTGCTACATGGCCAGGAGCAATGCAACCTCCCATGGGAAAAGCTCTATCAGAAACTCTGCCCTGGCCAGGTAGCTCAGCTAGTTAGAGCACTGTCCCGAAACACGGAGGTTGCGGGTTTGATCCCTGGTCAGGGCACATACAGGAACAGATCAATGTTTCTATCTCCCTCTCTCCCTCCCTCTCTCTCTGAAATCAATAATAATAATAATAATAATAATAATAATAATAATAAATAAAAGTTTTCAAAGAAGAAAAAAGAAACCCTATTGCTGCCACCACCCACAGCCTGTGACTTTAGAAGATGGGACAGTGGACACTCCCAGACGGCTCCAGAAAAAGCAAGTGCCTTTGACACAGATGCACCTCCATGTGGCCATCCACAGCCTCCACTGAGCCCCCAACACCTGACGTCCCTCACTCCTACCTTCCATGTCTCATGTGGGCGGCTGCTTGGTGGAAGTCCATCACGTGTGGCTCCCAGGAGTTTTAAAATGTTTTTATCTTTCCAGACTCTACAGTTCGGGAAGACATGCATAAGGGGTTTGAAATTTGTGCTGAATGGGCCAATATATAGTATATTTTGGGGAAAGCGAGCAGATCGAATCCAGTGGATTTGGGTGAAGGATGCCCACATGGAATTGGAAACGGTCGGCACCAGACTTAGATGGAGGAGTCACCTGCAGGGAGGTGAGGACTGATCACAGCAAAGGCTAACATGCCTCAGACACAGTGTTTCAGTACAAAACAGAGGGAATGATAAAACCTTTAGGAACACTTGCCTTTATTTGACAAGAAGTTAGATCCAGTGGGACTAAAATGCATCTAAGATTATATTTAGCATGAAGGAGGGTAAAAGAGCTTTTTAATGACTATTTTAACTCTGGGGGGTGCCTGCGTAGCACCTCTCCCTCTTTTTACATAGTACCTCATTCTTCTTCCGGAATACTATTCCACTCTCTTCCACGTGGCCCAATCCATCAAGGGGCCCTGCCCCCCCCCACCCACTCAAGCAGTGAGAGCATGTTCTAAATGAGCTCTCTCTCTTACTTTTTGCTTTCCTTTCCCAAGGAAAGCAAACTATGAGCCAAATGACACACACACACGCACACATGCACACGTGCACATGCACACACACACACACAGTTAGCTAGAACTGAGTCGTTCTAGTGGTTTTTTTTTTACAAAGGCTGTCCATCTATTCCTGCTCCAGAGATGCCCAGAGCTTGCCCTCTTCCTATCACTTTTGAGATCTCACTGTAAAACTCTCCCAATAATTCTGTGAGCTCTCTCTGCCCTTCTGATATATGGCCATTCTGTTTACATTAACTAGAGTCTGTCTTTGTCATTTGTCACCAAGGAGCACTCACTAGCTGATAAGCAAGTGCTATGGCAGAGAGGCTTGCTTCCTCTTATTATGGGCATGTTTGGGGCAATCTTTGTTCACCACATCGTGGCACATGGTAGATTATTATAATAATGGCTCCAATGAGTTCGTTTCCCTTTGCAACAGGACATTGCTGCCCCTATCATGAAAACTCCATCCTTGGACATTTCTGCATTTCCCTCGAATCTAGGCTGGCTGGCTGGCTTAATTGACAACAGAATGTGGTAGAGGTGATGCTGGGTGGTTTCATGAGTCGAGGCTTTTTTCAGGTCCCACCTCCACCTTCTTGGAATCCTGAGACTGCCATGCTGGGAGCAGGCTGGACTAGCCTGCAGAGAGGAGCCGAGGTGTCCTGCCGTGCTGGGAGGCAGGCTGGACTAGCCTACAGAGAGGAGCTGAGGTGTCCCGCCATGCTGGGAGGCAGGCTGGACTAGCCTGCAGAGAGGAGCCGAGGTGTCCCGCCGTGCTGGGAGCAGGCTGGACTAGCCTGCAGAGAGGAGCTGAGGTGTCCTGCCGTGCTGGGAGGCAGGCTGGACGAGCCGAGGTGTCCCGCCGTGCTGGGAGCAGGCTGGACTAGCCTACAGAGAGGAGCCGAGGTGTCCCGCCGTGCTGGGAGGCAGGCTGGACTAGCCTACAGAGAGGAGCCGAGGTGTCCCGCCGTGCTGGGAGGCAGGCTGGACTAGCCTACAGAGAGGAGCCGAGGTGTCCCGCCGTGCTGGGAGGCAGGCTGGACTAGCCTGCAGAGAGGAGCCGAGGTGTCCCGCCGTGCTGGGAGGCAGGCTGGACTAGCCTGCAGAGAGGAGCCGAGGTGTCCCGCCGTGCTGGGAGGCAGGCTGGACTAGCCTGCAGAGAGGAGCCGAGGTGTCCCGCCAACATCCAGATGTGAGAGTGAGGGCATCTGGGGTCCTTCAGTCCTACCCTAGTCACCAGGTGATCACTACCACCTAGGTGAACACAGGCGAGACTTCCAGAAAAACTGCCCAGTTTTATGACTCACAGAAATGTGAGAAATAATAAATAGTTATAGTTTTAAGCCATTAAGGTTTTTGTGTTTATTCGTTTGCTTTTAAAAAGAGTTTATTTTTGTATATTTTAAAATTGCATTTTTCATGACACATAAGAAAAAATATTATCCTAATATCAAAATACACATCTTTTTGGTACAAGAGCATACCATATGTGTTATCTTTAACTTAAAAAATCAATCAAGAACTATGACCTAATAGGCTAAACAAAACTATTCTTTGCCTAATCGTTTGTCCCCTTTCATAGCCCTGCTGTGTAGCTTTTGAATATAGTTCTGTACACATCTCTGTATCTTCGGAGAATCAAGGTGCCACATCAGAAGTGTCAGAGTTACCCAGTAGAGAATTAGTTGCTTAAAGGTTGGTGCATAAGATAAGCCACCAAAGGGGGAGGGGAGAAAGCAACATAAAATGTAGAACAAGTAAAACAGAACATTGTCAGTAAGTCAAATAATATAAAAACAATTACAGCATTTAAATTTGATGCATTAAACACAAAGTAACTTCTTTAGAATGATTATATTTAGAATTTAGAACTGTTACTTCCAAAGCTCCAAAAAGTAGTCATACAGAGCCATGACTGTGATGAGGCACTTTAAAGAGAGCAACCAAATATATCACAACACTGAATACAAGAAATATTTTCTGTAGAAACAGTTAACCTTAGAAATAAATAGGAGGAAAATCCACTTTTTGGATATGCTTTTACTTTCTGAAAAGCCTTTTTCAAAAACATCATAGAAAGACAAAACAAATTTATCATCTGTTTGAAAAGCCGTCATTAGTTAAAGTTCAAATCCTCATTAAAAAAAAAAAGAACATTTCCCTTCAAGTCAATAAGGTTGACTCAAATATTTTTTAGAAAACAATTATAATCTTCATGCTAAAAACAGGGAAAAAAAATAGATTTAAACTAGGTTGTCAACTCTTTTATCCAACAAACACTTAGTGATTGTGTGACACGGTTCTTGGCACTAGGGATACGAAAGTAAATTCCATCTGGTGATTGGTTCCAGGACAGTGGACCTAACGAAATGGGAGCTAACACTGCTGACCTTAAAGTTAGCTCCCTGGGTCCACAAATAAAGTTCAACTTCAAACCTGGCCATCTGGGCATCTTCTTGCAAACCAAATAGAATAATGTTGAACCTAGTTTGCTACTGGTAACACTGTGGAATTATTGTACTTCCCCATGTATAAGACACACATTTTTTCCAAAAATTTAGGATCTAAAAACTGGGTGTGTCTTATTCAGTGGTTGTAGATATTTTACTTGCATTTCCTGCTTTTTCGCGCTTGTTTTTCAGCTCATTGTTGAAGACAGTGATTCGTCATCAGACACAGATGAGGACGAGATAATAGATGGGAGTTTTGACAGTGTATGAATTTTATGATGAATAAAACTTGAATTCAATAACTTTATGTAATACTTTTTTTTTTCAAATTTCGGGCCCCAAAATTAGGGTGCATCTTATACATGGGAGCGTCTTATACATGAAGAAATACGGTATTATCTACTGATAAAATTAAGAGTTTGTGAAAGTTTAGACAAAAAATATTTAAGATAACAAATACTGGCCAGCATAAAAAATACTGTCAGTGTTCTGCTTTCACAAAAGTAAACAAACAAACAAAAAAGAAACAAGAAAATTTTCATTTGCATATACAGAACTACTGGAGGTTACCTTACACATAAGGTACATGTGCAAATATCATAAACAAAGAAGCCTGAGTTAGTGCAAAGCCAGCTGTCAGGCTTCAAAGAATCGTCACCTTCTTTCAAGAGGTCCCACCGTTCTAGGGACACGTGCATTTTCTGTACATATGAAGACAAACACTTCCACTTGAGCTGATATTGCAGATGTGGCTTTGGGGAGTTTGGTTAATGAAGACGCTGTGTCTCCGATCTGCAGCTCCACTTCCTCCAGCGCTTCCACCACTGGGCCGCTGCGGCTGCGGGACCTGCCTGCTGGGATCCGGGGACGATGCTGAAGAGGCTCTGGAGACAACGGAGGGAAGGACAGCAGCGAGGCCATGAAGAAACCCTCCTGTCCTCAGTGTCTGCGATGGAGAATAAGCCATCAGGATTAAGTGGTTGTTACAAAGCAATAGACAGGTGATCGGTAAGGGCAGGGGCGGGACGGGGTGGGGGGGTGGACTTCGCAGCTGCGGCACCGCTCTGGCACCATACTAGCAACATCAGGTGTGGGGCCAGGAGAGAGAGAGAGAGAGAGAGAGAGAGAGAGAGAGAGTGTAAGAAATATTTGAGTTGAATTGGACCGCAGCTGCAAGAAGCATCAAACATTTCCTTCTGGCATCTGCCACTGAAATAGGGGGCCATCTGGCTCCAGCACACCTGAGCTCCTGGCTCCGCAGGGAAGCAGAAGCCAAGTTCCAATCCAGTCTCCACAGCTGCCCAGCTTGAAGAAGTCACTTAACCTCCCCATCCCAGCTTCCTCATCCCCAAAATGGGCATGATAATACCTTTTCTGCCCACTTCACAAATTGGCTATAGCCAGCTAGGCAAGCCACATTCAGAAATCACTGGGTCCCAACGAACTCTCAGAGTGTTAGCAGCCGTGGGGACAGTGGCCAATCACATCATTAGAGGGCTTCTTTTAATGAGAAGGAGGCCAATTCTATCCCTTGGGGATGATCTATGGAAAAATCCTGACATTGTTGATATATGTTTTTAACCAGATTCCTCCCTTCTGGTGTCCAAAAATTACATAATGTCCATATTAGCCTCAAGTCAACCTTGAAATTTCTTACTTTTTTGCTTCCCAAAACCAGGAGCAATGCTCTAGCCCAGGGGTCAGGAACTTATAGCTCGCGAGCCAGATGTGGCTTTTTTGATGGCTGCATCTGGCTCGCAGACAAATCTTTAATAAAAAAAATAATAATAACGTTAAAAATATAAAACATTCTCATGTATTACAATCCATTCATGTCCTACTGCTCATGTTCATGGTTGTAGGTGGCTGGAGCCAATCACAGCTGTCCTCCAGGACACACCAAATTTTTATTGGATAATGCATAATGTACACGGGTCGTTGTATGGCTCTCATGGAATTACATTTTAAAATATGTGGCGTTCATGGCTCTCTCAGTCAAAAAGATTCCCAACCCCTGCTCAAGCCCGTTATTTATGAGACATTACCAAGGATTACTAAGTCTCTTCCTCCTTTAATTGCTAACCGTGGCCTCTGTCATATTAATTCTTCTCCCTCCCTCCACCCCCACAAACCGAAGTTTCCCTCTATGACCTCTTGTTAGCTATTGACAGATCTTATTCTCTTTCCATCCATCTCAAGTTCTCTTCAGCCCCCCTTGAATATTGTCTGTTCCTGCTCCTGACCTCATGGTTTCCTCAGCCTGATGGCAGCCTCATCTCCTTTAAGGACCAGCAAACAACCACAACTTATTCACATCTTTGTCCTTCTTTCTCAGCTATTCTTTCTGCCCTACCCAGCAAGATGCATGTATATGCTTTTCTGGGATTTTTCTCTTAAGATTGCAATGGATCTCATCTGTTAGGCAGGAGAGAATGATAGTGCGGAAACGACCAGCCAGAATGTCTTTAATAATTTTTCATCGCACCACCACCATCACTGCTACACTTCTGTTATTTGAAGCTTAAAGCTTTGGCCTCTGCCATTCAGTTAAAAATGTCACTCTGCCAGGCCTATGTGCCTGTATCTGTGTGGAATTTCTCCAACCTCCAGATGAAAAAACTCTATATTTAAGTTTATGTCACTTTCTACCAGACAAATGAAACTGCTCCCCCATTTGCAAGTATGTTGATTTTAACCTTTGATTTTTAAAAAGTTTTATTTATTGGTTGTATTGAGAGAGGAAGGAAGAGAGAAAGAGACAGGCACAGGAACATTGAGCTATTCCTGTATGTGTCCTGACGGGGGATCGAACCGGCAACCTCTGCACCTCAGGATGATGTTCCAACCAACAGAGCCACCCAGCTCTAAAATTCATTGATACTCCCTTCATTGAGAGTGAGGACCATTTTGCCTTCCTTTGAATCTCAGTAGGCTTGACTGCTTGGAGCACAGATGGCAGCAGAAATTATGCTGTATTTAAAATCTAGAAACACCATATCCCTGACCATAGAACGAGTTTTGCAAGATTTGCAGATGAGTAAATGAAAAGAGTTCTATAAAGGCCATAAATGTTCACTAATGTCTAGATTTCAGAAAGCCCTCAGGATGTTGCTTTAACAACCTCTGTAAAAGGTCAAGAGAACCGAGCACATTCTTTTGCTTTTTGTAAAATGCTTCACTGAGCACACTCTCCCTAGATTGTTCCAACAATAACCGAAAGCCTGTTTCGTTCTATAAAACTGCTTTGACTGGGTGCTCACCCCCTCCCCTTGCTTCTTTAGGCCTATAAAAGCAAACCCCTAAGTTCGTTTGGGGCTGCGAGTTCTTTAGGATGCGAATACACCTGTGGTCGCCTACGTTAAATTAAAGACTCCTTAATTTGGCTACTTAGTTGTGTGGCAAAACGTTTGTTTCCTCGCTGTCCAGATATAACAGTATGACTTCCAAGGTGAGGCCATGCAGCTTTTCTGCCTGGTTCCCTGGAATGCCGGCACTTGGAGCCTGAGCTGCCCTGTAAGAAGTTCAACTATGTGGAAGCGGCCATGTTGTGCGGAAGCCCAGCCACACAGAGAAGCCAGGGTGAGTGCTCTGGTCAGCTGTCTTCGACTTCAGATCTCCCACCCAGCACTAGACGTGAGAATGAAGGAAGCTCTGGATGATTCCAGCCCTCAACTGCTGAGTCACCCCCAGCATTAAAGCTTTTCCAAGTAAGACCTTAGGAATTGGGTTGCAAAGACAAGTCACCCAGGTGTGCTTTGCCTAAATTCCTGACCAACCCAATTCAGTAAGCATAATAAAATGATTGTTCTAAGTAACTAAGTTTTGGGATAATTTGTTAAATAGCAATAGTAGTCTGACCCGTGGAGGCACAGTGGATAAAGCATCGACCTGGAATACTGAGGTCGCCGATTCGAAACCCCAGGCTTGCCTGGTCAAGGCACATATGGGAGCTGATGCTTCCTGTTCCTCCCCTCTTCTCCCTCTCTCTTTCTCCCCTCTCTCTAAAAAAAATGAATAAATAAAATCTTTTTAAAAAATTTAAAAATAGCAATAGTAACTGAAATGTCAAGTTACAGTCCAAACCAGCACGCACACAGCGTGGTGGTCATTCTTAAGCCCCTCTTGCTCTCCAAGAGTGGCCCTTGAGGGGCACCCAGAGGGGAGGATGCTGTGCTCCCTCTTTTGAAGCATCAGAGCTGAGGTGGCATCTAAGTCTGGGTCTCAGCATCTCAGGGAAGAAGGTGGCAGTTGTAGTCTGGGCGGTACTGTCAGGTAAGACCATGTGTGTACCCAAAACATGAGTCAGCATGGTGGTGCTTGCAAATCACCAGGTGAGACCACCTGGAGCATTTGGCTCTGACCAGAAACATTTGGCGGGGGCGGGGGGTCAATGTCTGGTTGAGGAGACCCTGGCTGTTGTTTTTCAAGGCCCCTTTTACTCTGACCCAGAAAACATAAAATTAGAAAATCTTTAATAAGAGATGCTTTGGAGAGAGTTTAGACATCCTGGGCTTCACTTAGGGTGAAAAATGCTTCAGGCGTTCAGTCAGTTTCCCCTTTTAACACTCATGGCTAACATAAAAAATCTGTAAAAATGAAAGTTAAAATGTGTTTTAGACATGTGTGATAAGATAAAAGAATCAGGGTATATGTGTAAAATCAGTAAAGAGACAATCACTGTCCAGACAGATGTGGCCGCCAGCTGCTTCGCACCATTCCTCAGGGGCAGACTTGTCACCAGAGTGGTTCCAGAAGCTCCCTCCCTGAGTGATTGTCCTAGCACCCACTCTGCTCTGACACAGCTGTTTTCAACCGGATCTGAAATCTTGAGCAGCTTGAACCATAATTATTCATTAATCTTAATGTATCAGTGGGGTTTAAGGGCACACAGTGGGCTCTGGTCACACCATTTCCTCCTTTTTCCCCTGCAGGAAGTGATGGCTTCCCACTGTCGCAGGTCTCTGGGTACCTCGATAGCCTGTGTTCACTCTCTTGACCCTCCCTCAACTCTGTAAGAAGCCCTTTTATTAAAGTCTCTTGAATTAGCTAAGATGGATTCTGTTTCCTGACTGCTGATGTTGATGGAACAACCCTTTGGTCAGTGCAGGCTTTAGAAGGCCAGACAGTCTTTCCAACATGATTCGCCAGGAGTTTTCACATCACTGAATCACCTGGTTCTTTAAGAACAAATAACCTATGGTTTGGACCATTTGCCACTTAAATACTGCATTTGGCTGCAAGAAAGGAAAAATATAAAGAGCAATGGCTTAGACAAAGGTTGGAAAACTTTTTCTCAAAGGGCCAGCAAAGATAGTAAATATGTTAGGCTGTGGGACACATGGTCTCTGTTATAACTACTCACCTCTGCCACTGTAAGCAGCCACAGACAACACACAAACAAATGAATGTGGCTGTGTTCCAATAAAGCTTTATCTACAAAAACAGGTGGCCAGCCTGTGGATTGTAGTCTGCCACCTCTGCCTTATACAATTTAGTGGCTTACTTTTTCTCAAGTAATGAGAAGACCTGAGGTGTGTGGTTGTGATGACACAGCTCAACACGTTGCTTGCTGGAGGTGCATTCATCTGAAGGTTCATCTGGGGCTGGAAGTCCGTTTCCAAGGTGTTTCATTCACAGGAGTGGCAAGTTGGTACTATAGTCAGTTCCTTTCCTTGTGGGGCTGGCTGTCCATGGGGCTGCTTGAGTATCCTCAAAACATGGCATCTGGCTTCCCCTGAGGCCAGCAATTCAAGAAAACAATGTTGACGCTGTAGTGCCTCTTCTGACCTGCTCTGGGGAAGTCCCTCGTCATTAATTTTGCTGCGTTCTACTGACCACACAGGTCAGCCTGATTCGATTAAAGAGGGGACTACACATGAGCCTGAATACCAGAAGGTGAAGATCCTTGGGGACCACGTGAAGGCTAGTTGCCACACACCTGAAAGGCCACACTGCTGTATAAATGCCCCACACCCGGACAGCAAGGGCAGGGAGAGGCACCAAGGGACCAGCATCTCTGCAGGAGAGGCCCCACTGTGTATCAGCTCCCCTCGAGGTTCTTTTCACCACTACTGTCCCCAGAGCTTGCGGTCTCTCGACATCTCTAGTGAAAATGGGAAAGCCCGGAAGCAAGGATGACCCTTCTAGCGTGTGGAGTTGACAAAGGTTCAGAGTTCCTTGGAGGCCCCAAACTAGAGTGACAGCGTTGGGAGGCATCATTCGAGACCGCTAGTGCTCGCTTGGCCTCAGGCCTCTGCTGTGAGCCAGGCTGACCATGGACGGCCCAGCTCCTCATACTCTCTCCATGCTGACGCTCAGAGCCCCCTTGAACTTCATTTCTGGGACAACCATGACTTCTCAATTCTGCAGCCACTTCAAATACCTCAAGAGCTTTTCATTATCCTCAGTCCCTCGTCTCAGCCCAGACCTGTTGAGTCAGCATCTCTGGGGCAGAGTTCAAGCATCTAAAACTTTCAAATTACTCTGATGTGGTGTCCAGCTTGAGTGCCTCTAGCACAACAAACACCAGGTCCCTTTCAGTGAGGCTGGAAACAGACCAGATGTTCTGGCAGCTATATCACACTTGTAACCCATTTGCAGTTTGTGGTTTCCTAAACCCCACATTCATTTTCGAAGACACTCCTCTTCACCTAGGTCCTGTCTAGCTTGTATTTTGCAAGTTTTGTTTTACCCAAATAATCTAGTTTAACTGTATTGCATTGGAAGTGGGTTCTAGATTCTGACATTACTCAGGCTCCCTCACCTTCCACTGTGCAAACCTGCCTGTCTGATTAGCGTGACTTTACCCAAGACACGGATGAATGTGCTGCCTGGAGCACAGGTCTGTGACATCCTCCTAGCAAATTCCTATGCAGAATTTATCTACCACAAACCTCCTGGCAGCATTCCTGTCCTCTGTATTTTCTCAAACTCTAACGACAGCTCATGAGGTCAAAAAGAGCATCTTTATTTCTTGCATATCCTGTGATGGCACCTTAGGCCTCCTCCTTCTATCCTTTAGATATTCCTAGCTTACATAAATTGTACTGGTCATTGTTCCTCTGGGCAAGGCAGAGACAGAACAGGAACTGAGTGGTTCTGCCTCTTCTGGAACCAGACTGCTTCATTCACATCCTGGTTCCTCCCCTTAGTGACTGTGTGCCATTAGGCAAGGTTCCTCAAGCCTGTGCCTCAGTGTCTGTCTGTGAAATGGGGGTTCTAATGGACTTTCTTCATAGGGCTAGTTAAGGATTAAATGTATGAGGACATGAGAACTGCTTAGAACTGCTTCAGGTACATGAAGAGTACTATGGAGGTATTACCCATTACCATCACCATCATCATCATCACCACCACCCCCAAATTGTTGTTCATGTCACTGTTACTAATATCATTAAAATTATTTCTTTTAGCAGTGGAGCCACCTCTTGCTTGTATCTTTTTGGGGAGGGAACTGGCTATATTGTTTGTTTGTTTTTAATATTTTTATTTATTTTCTTTTACTTGCCCTAAGTTTCACTTACTCTTCCTTCTTCAGTTTTCTAAGAAAGAAGCTTAGGTTGTTAATTTGAGCTCTTTTGTCTGTTCTAATATATATGCACATAATGCTATAAATTTCCCTCTAAGCACTGCTTTTACTTCCTCCATAAATTTTAATAAACTTGATGTTTATTTTCACTTAGTTCAAAATATTTTAAAATTTCTGTCAAGACTTGGTTGACCCATGAATCATTTAAGAGTGTGTTGTTTATTCCCCAGTTACTTGGGGGTATTTCCAAGTATTCTTGTTATTGATTCTTAGTTTAATTCCACTGTGGTTCGAGAACTGACTTTGTAGATGGCTAGTCTTTTAAATTTGTTAAGGTGTGTTTCGTGAGCCAGAATGTGGTCTGTCTTGGTGAATGTTCCATGTGAGCTTGAGAAAAAAGTGTATCCTGCTACTGGTGGATGGAGTGTTCAATAAATGTCCATTAGACTAAGTTGATTAATAGTGCTGTTCAGGTCAACTTTATCCTCACTGATTTTCTGCCTGCTTGATCTATCAATTACTGACAAGGAGACGTTGAAGTCCTCCACTACTATAGTGGGTTTGTCTATTTCTCCCTTTAGCTCTATCGGTATTGCCTCATATATTTTGATGATCTGTTGTTAGATGCGTTAATGTTATGTATTCTTAGAGAACATTTATCATTCTACAGTGGCCCTCCTTTATCCATAAATCTCCATGTTCTGATGTCTGCTTTGTTGGAGATTAAGATAGCTACTTGGGCTTTCTTTTGATTAGAGTTAACATGGTTCACCTTTCTCCATCTCTTCACTCTTAACTCTTCAGAGTCTTTATATTTAACATGGATTTCTTATAGGAAATATAGAGCAATTTCCCAAGAGATTAAAAATCTACATTTTAAACTAATCTAAGTTCTTTTTCAAATGACACTATATCACTTTACATATAGTAAAGATAACATAACAAAATACCTTCAATTCCTCCCTCCCAAGCCTGTGACATTACTGTCATTCATTTCACTGATCCACATGCTACCATCACCAAATACTATACATTGTTACTATAACAACTTTAAACCGTTATCTTTCAGGCTCCAGGAGAGAGTCTTTAGTCTCTCAATGCCAGCAGTCCTATTTGAGAGATGATGGCAAGGTATAAGCTCCCTCAATAGAAAGTCCCATTGTGTAAATGTACCACAGCCTTTTTATCCATTCATCCACTGACGGACACGTGGACTGTTTCCAGATCTTGGCTATTGTAAATAACGCTGCAATGAACATAGGAGTGCATGTATTCTTTGGAATTAGTGTTTCATGCCAGGAGGGAGGGAGGTGGAGGAGGCTATGGGGGCATACATGTATGATGTATGAAGACTTGGCGTGGGGGCGGGGATGAACACACAATATGGTGTACAGAGATGCATTGTAGTGCTGGACACCTGAAACCTGTATAATTATGGTAACTAGTGTCACCCTAATAAACTCAAATTTAAAAAAGTGGAAAGTCATGCCCAATCCTCTGCAAAGCATGACCTACACATCTCAAGAGTGTGCATCTCTTTAGTATTCAAAGAACTGTGCTGGGCACCCTGGGCCATCAGATGATCACAGAACTCAGATGTCAGCTACTCTGACCCCACATCTTAGAGACAAGGACACCATGCTCCATGGTGGGGAAGTGGGCTGGCAATGGGTATTCCAGAGAAAAAAGGAGCTACAGAAAGGCAGCTTGATCTTAGACTGAGTCCTGTACTGAAGGTTAATTAATGCAGCATAAAAGGGTATTATTTTCTTATCCTAATAGAATAAGGGCAATAAATTAAAGAGCATTAAACTAACTGAGGGTGACAACTATGCAGGAGGGCCCCCATTCTTAAGAAACACAACACTAAAGTGCGCAGAGTGAATGGCTGTGAGATTCATGACTTACCCTCAAATGTGAATGCACTTTACCCTTGACTGATTCAGGGGGGAAATGCGCCTACATGTAACCAGGTATGCCAGCCATAGACGAATCTGGATAAAAGGTATAAGGGTATCTTTACACTATTCTTGCAACTTTTCTGAAAGTTTGGGATTATTTCTAAATAAAAGGTTTAAAAAGTAATCCTTTGAACCTGTATCAGAACAGATTGTAATCTGGCATTCCTGAAAATCAGACCTTTCTCCATGTTTCGAGGGTCTTCACACCACTGTTTCAAAAATACCAAAATAGAGTTCAATTTTTGTTCATATAGATTGCTGTTCGGACAGGTACGTACACTAAAAATGGGTTATCGTCACCTTGGGGAGGGCGGGGCATCTGGAATATCAAAATGAGCCCACTCTATTACCAGGCAAATGGTTGCTGGATTTGGACATAATCATGCCCAGGGACTTGCTCTCAACAAAAGCGCAGCTCGGTCTGGCTCTCTCTGAGATGCTCCACCCCTGTCCCAGGCACGGAGGGCCTCTTCTTTACCTGCCCTTATGAAAAGCATCTCATCTTCGGAAGCCATGAGAAATGTGGACAACCTTCCCGTCAGTTGTCCATGTGGTATGGCTGTTTTCCGGTTGGGCAGCAACTCTACATCACTTGTGTCGGAAGGAAACCCGGAAACTGCAGCAAGCAGCATGCCCATGGACACCCGGCAGGCCTCTCTCACACTCTTGCTCCTTGATCTGATCCCCGCTACAGCTTTTGGAACACCGTCTACCTGACAGACAGGTAACCAAGGAGAACAGGACAAGGACCAGTCTTCACTCCCAATGCCCGGCCTTAGCGGCAGTGGCTGAGCAGTTCCCACCCCACTGTCCTGGCTCATTATCACCTTGAGTCTCCTAGCAACTCAGGTCGGGAGGCATGGCCACTGTACCGTCAAGAAAGAGACTCACAGGTCTCAGAGGTCCAGTGGCTTTCCTGAGGTCTGACGTCTAAGAACTGCCACAGGGTGAAAAGCTGCCTTGGACGGATGTGCGTTGCTCTTTCCACTTCACTTGCTGAGAGGCCGAGCTCTGGGCTTTTCTGTCTCCTGCCGGAACCTCTCAGGAAGGCACCCCCCACATTACACCCTGGAGACGAAGCAGCAAAGCCTGCCTCTGTGCTTTGCCCAGATGAGAGAAAGACTCCGGGATCAAAGTCCACTTCCTCTGAATACCACGCCGAGTGGCCCAGACCTGGTGCTGCTCTCAGGATACGGCCCGATTTCACAGAACAACCTGCTGATGGACAAGGAGACGCACATGGAAAAGACTTGCCGGGTCTTGAATGGGGCATTATGTCCAGATATTAAATCTCCCTCGAAAGCCCCAGGTTTCTACAGGTTTGTTCTCTAGGTGCATTTTTGTATGAGCTGTCCACTGTGGCCTGAGTATCCCCTGTGTATCCCAGACCACCAGCCAAACAGCCTGGCATTCCCTCCAACAATCACTTCCCTTGAGTGCTCTGAAGACTTGCTCAGTCATCTTCTGAGGACCCTGCTGCCACCTGTACTGAAGCGCCAGTCACTCTGATCTGGTTACCCGTCTACCTGTCTGTCAGTCTTCTCAGCAGCCTGTGCATCCTGGGGGCAGGGCTCAGTTATAGCATCTCTGTGTGCCTGGCAACTAGCGCAGTAGCTGACACAGATTGCTGAGTGAATGAAGGAAGGAACGAAGAAACAAACGAGGCCCAGCCGTCAGGAGCCTTAGGCTAGAGTCATGGCATTGTCACTGTTCCTTTGATCTGAAGCAAGTCAGTTTCCTTCCAGGTGGCCTTATCTATATAATGATGCCATTTCTCTCTGGTTATAGCACAGAATTGTTTCAGCAAAGGCAATGTCTTTAAAAGCATTTTTATGTGTAAGATACTACCCCACATCCATTCTCGCTATGGTGCAGGGAAGAAGGGCGTAGGTAAAGGGCTTTGGAAGGGAACGTGCACAGTAGGATCTGCTACACCAGTTGTTCTCAGCCTTAGCTGCTCATGGAATCACCTGGAGAACTTCCATCCTGTAATATTGCATCTCCATTAACAAATTATTATAGCTATCGTTATTTTTAGTACTATACCCCTTGTAAAAAAATTAATTCAAAATGGATTAAAGTCTTAAATGGAAGGTCTGAACCATAAAACTCTTAGGAAAAAAAACAATGGGAAAATATTTTTTTTAATTTTATTTTGAGAGAGAAAATGAGAGAGAGAAAAGGACAGGAAGGGAGAGAGAGGGTGAGAAGCGTCAAGTCGTAGTTGCGTTCACTTTAGTTGTACATTGAGCTTCTTGTAAGCAAGCGCCTTGAAGGGGCCATGCCAGTGTCCCCGTGCTCAAGCTAGCAACCTTGGGTTTTTCATGACAGCGACCTTTGGGCTCAAGCTGGCAAGCATGGGGATCATGTGGACGATTCCTGCTTAATCCAAGGATCCCACACTGACAAGCCCGCGCTCAGAGCCAGTGACCTCAGGGTTTCAAACCGCTGACCTGAGCATTTCTAAAAGTTCTGACGATCAGGGTAGAAACCTAGCGAGTTGGTGGCAGGTGGGACATCAAAATCTCTTCCTTCAATTTAAGATGAGCTTCAGAAGAGAAAGAAGACTCTGGCCACCCCGTCTGGGGACTTAAAAAGTAAAAGGGGGTTGGGTGTTCTGCTAAAATTGCTAACATATGTGACACACAAACAACTATAGAGAAAAATCCCCATAATTTTCTAAAGCAAACTGCAAGCCAGCGACAGCGCTCATTCATGGATACATTCACAGCCAGCGAGAGCAGAAAGGAGCCGCACACGTGCACACGTGCACACGTGAGGAGGAAGTTCGCAGGTGGCGGGCAGGCCCTGCAGACAGGTGGGAAGGGCTCCAGTCCAGGAAACAGGTGACCTACTGTAATGAGGCAACTGGGGAGAGTTACTGACGGGGCAGAGTTAAGCAGAGAAAGGGAACATTAGGGGAAACTTAGAAATAGCTGTAGAAGAGGCTGCCTGACAAGTGCTGCACCTTCGCCTTCCTAGAGGGAGGAGCCGGGGGACCCAGCCAGGTGTGCTCAGTCCTCAGGTCACCTGCCGATGCCTCCCCTGTCCGAACCCAACAAGAATCAGGAGAAGTGCACACAAGGGCATCCCGGGAAGAGCAGGGAGGAGAGGAGTGCACAGGGGATTTGGCCGCGCTAACAGGATGGAATTAGTGAGTGACAAGAACAATAATGTTCGGGGCAGGACAGTACGAGAGCCCAGTAAGAGAGCCGCTGTGGGAAGGCGGTGCCAGGGTTCCTCCCTTCACGTTGTCGTCATGGGGGGGGGGGGGCTGTCCAGTGGGGGAGGGGAGAGGATGAGCGTGCAGGATCAGGGGCTCAATGGCCAGGCTGAGTCCGGACTCCCTCTCCTCCTAATGGGGTGGTTCCAGTAAGTTCCTGCTGCGCGACAATCCCCTGTGGCCTCCGGTGCTCCTGCACACCTTGTGGTCGGAGTATTGACTGCCTTTGCTCTGAAACTGTATTTTCAGGAATACTTCAGTGGAAATTAGCAGGCACGAATGTGACACCAGCCCCCACTCCTGCTGTGAGCAATGAGGCTCAGTCCTGTCTCTGCTCGGGACTCCTGCGTTCTGCCGGCACCCAGGGCTGCGGCAGGCTCACTGGTCACTCGGGAAACAGGCTACGATTCCGTCCACAGCTCTCACGTCCCCTCACCTCTCAAAGTCTCAGTTTTCTCAACTGTAAAATGGGAATAAAAGGGCTGTGGTGTTTACAAGCATTTATACACAAAAGGGGTTTAGGAGTTTTGCTCATGCTTTAAGTGGTCAAATTAGGTTATTTTATCTACCCCTGTCAGCAAATGTCTCAAACTCAAAAAAGGCCAACATGGCAAAAAGGGACTTGAAGCCCATGGTAGGTGAAGAGACAGGCGTACTTGGTTCTCTGAACAAACTGAAATTCAGAAGTTCTGAAATACCTTTAACATGTGATTATGGAACAGACCTACCTCTTATAACTTTGAAAAATATCCTGAAAAGAAGAGAAAGGACAGAAGACCAAATATCAAACACCCTAGTTTCAAAAAGGCAGATTCCAGACATCAGAGGTGGATTCCTGAAAACATCCTAGAATAGACGGTTAGGCAGATGGTTTGTGAGCCTGTGGAGAAGAACGCGTTGGTGGCTGGAAGCCGCCCGAGTTCACAGGTAACACACCGTGCTGCGCTAATATAAATATTTTTTCTGACAGAATCATTGGATTAATCACCGAAATACAGTGAAAATGGTATAGTTTTATTTTAGTAAGAACAGGTGATGTGGGAAGAATGTGGATTAAATGAGAATATAAACAATGCACCTGCTGCCTGAAAGAAGATTTCTAAGGGAGTGCCTCCTCTATCCGGTGCATGGCGCCTGCCAAGACTACAGACCGAGAAAGCTGTCTGAGGCTGACACACAGCTGAGAGGGACAGCCAGCATGACCTCTGAAGAATTTTAGTAGTTCAGAACCGTGAGCTGAGTCCAATAGGAATAAAACTCAGTTCTTCATCTGGGTTGTTCAGTAGCCAGCAGCGGCTATACAGAGCAAGCCTCGGAGGTTAGCTGCCTGCAGGCGTGGCTGAGCCAATGGTGAGATGCAGCCCCTGAAAGCCAGGATGGGCCCCACTGAGCTGCCGAGACAGTAACACGCCTGCTCTCCCAGACGTGCGCCTTTGTAAGGTGCTGTGCCCAGTGCCTCTGCACAACTCTTTCTAACCCTTACGACCTTGCTCCAGGATTGTACAGATGGGGGGAGGGGAGTTTGGGGAGCCGAGGGAACAGATAAACTGTGCCAAGTTCATGCAGCAAGTCAACAGCATGGCTAGGATTCAACCCTAAGTCTGCAACCCCATGGCCTATTGAGACCGCTACACCAGAGCCCTTTGGTCAGACTACATCAGCACAGCTGCACCCAGCTCCCAAGGTCACTGTCAAAGTCACTGTCAAGGCCACATCAAGGGAGAAACTGCTGAAGAACTAGAATGAATCAGGCTGGAGAAGATGGAGGAGGGGATGTGAAACCTGAATGCATTATCAGGACTTACCAGATCCCTGTGGTCCTGTCCCTGCTCACCCTGCATGTGCCCCCACCTTCCTGCACCCTGTGACCCGCCAGCAGTTGTCTGAACCACCCCTTTGCCCTCTCTGTGAGGCGCTGCCCCTGCTGTTCCCCCTCCTCACAGCTCCGGCTCACCTGGCCAACTCCGGCTCATCCTACAGACCTCAGCATCCTCTGGGGGGCCGAGGCCACCTCCTAAACCCACGCCTGGTCCAGTCCCATCTCCACCCCCCCCCCCTGCAGGGATGGCCAGTCAGCGCTCCCACAGGGAGCAAAGTGCCCCACACAGTACTGCTGGCAACAGAGCCTCTAACTCACAGGCCCTCGGGGAAGACTCAAAAGCAAGAAGAATTATTTTAAGGGCTCCTACAAATATGCAATATATTATAAAAAATTACTTGGACAAATCTAAAATGCCATCACGAATACTTTCATAATGGGAACTGAAGGCTTTGTTTTCTAGAACCTCTAGAAGTTAGTGTCCTAGTGTCTGTGCTACAGGAGAGAACAATCTCCTCAGCAGCGACTGTGGGAGGCAGACTCCCCTCATAGCAGGTTCCAGCCTCTCCGTATGACCAGTGGGAGCTCCACCTTTGGTATGATTCCATACCTTCTGAGATGAGCTGCCTTGGCTCTATTTTCAAAAGACCCAAATCAGCAATGAATTGCCAATTAAGAATGCTGAACATCGCCTGACCAGGTGGTGGTGCAGTGGATAGAGCGTCGGACTGGGATACGGAGGACCCAGGTTCGAGACCCCGAGGTCGCCAGCTTGTGCGCAGGCTCATCTGGTTTGAGCAAAAGCTCACCAGCTTGGACCCAAGGTCACTGGCTTGAGCAAGGGGTCATTCGGTCTGCTGAAGGCCTGCGGTAAAGGAACATATGAGAAAGCAATCAATGAACAACTAAGGTGTTGCAACAAAAAACTGATGATTGATGCTTCTCATCTCTCTCCGTTCCTGTCTGTCCCTATCTATCCCTCTCTCTGACTCTCTCTCTCTGTCCCTGTAAAAAAAAATAAATAATTTTTAAAAAAATAAAAAGAATGCTGAATGTCCCTGGGTGACAAAGGGTGGGGAATCTGACAAGGGGGTCCGACAGGAAAGATCACCACTCTGGGTTTGGAGTTCCTAAACCGACACCGTATTGGTGAGGTGGGACAGCGTGTTCCTTGCAATCCAATCAATGAAACAGTACGTTGTCTGTCAGCCGGCTGGCACCTGTCCAGTCAGGATATAGCCTGACAAAGTGCCTCCCTGGGGACCACCAACTGTATGGTGCTGGTATGGTGTCCAGCCCCAGAGGATGTCTTTATTCGGCCTATATTTTGTGTCACCAGAAGAGCTCGGTCTCCTGTAAGCCATAAAAGGCAAGATGAAACACAGCCTAGTACCCAGTGTTACTGGACAGAGCTGTTTAAAGTGCTGGCCTGCAGCCTGCCAAGACTGCTCGGCAAAGCCATACATGGTGCGATTCTCCTTCCCATCCTCATCGAATAATGTCGAATGGACAGTAAGCAAGCAGAAGGGTGGGGGTGGAGATGTTAGGAGGGGTGCAAAGACTGAGAGTTTATACTCTGCAAGTAGAACTACACCCGAAATCCAATTAAGCCATTAGTCCCACAGAAATGAGTTAGGAACGACTTTTGGAAGGGGGAGGGAGTGGGAGGCAGAACTCAGCTGTGTGTCTGACGGAGCCACTGAGGCCACGGGCTTTCTCCTCCAGTCTCAGGGCTTCCTCACCACCCACCCAGGGGCAGCCCGGCCTTCCTGAGGTGTCCTTCGTGCATGCTGCTGCTTCTCTGTTCATGGTGTGAAAGTGACTTTCAGGGTGGTAGAAAATCTTCCTTCAATCCAATGCTACAAAAATAGCAGATGTTTCCAATAGTTCCCATGAGCTATACATACTGTAAGAGAGGACATTTTTAAAAATTAATTAAAATAAAAATCTCTCCACACTTATGAAGGCTCGGAACTTCTGCACACTTAACAGCCCCCAAAATCATCATCCTCTTTTGAATGATGGTGTTAGAAAACCTAACCTTAAATCAAGCCAGCATCTATCTGTGTGTTTTCTTTGGGGGGGGGGGGGATTGGCTTTATTATCAGCACTTGCCAGCTTTCAACCAGGAGCAGTTATCCATCTGGACTTTTGAGGGTGGACCTGCCCCTTCCTCCATGAGTCTTCCTGAAGGGTCCACAGGGTCCTATCCTTCCTGCTGTCAGACCCTCAGCTGAGAGGGGAGGAGGGTGACAGGACCTACAGACGGTGATGGAAGCAGCAGGCCAGCAGAGGTGAGAACTCAGTGATAATTCAGCGAAGGGGAAAAACTACTTTATCCTTCTCGTACCAGTGAGAGCTTTATCAAGGTGCTAGTGCCTCAGCTCCTGCCCGGGGACTCCAACAGCACCCAGGGCCCCAGATCAGTGAGGGATAGAGCCTGAAACACAATAAGGGGAACTGGGAAGACAACTGAAGTGGGCCAGCCCCAAAGGGGAGAGGACACTGTCTATATGGATGGGCTGGTGGCCCCAATGCTAGGGGGTCCAAAGCTCTGGAATCTGTGAGTGTAGGCTTGTTTTAAAAACAGGATCTTTGCAGATGTCATCAGATTAATAATCTCAAAATGAGATCATTCTGGATTTAGGGTGGGCCCTATATCCAATGACAGGTGTCATAAAAAAAAATACTGACACAGGGCAGGCCATGTGACGATGAAGGCAGAGACAGGAGTGATGTGGCCATAAGCCAAGGAATGCCAGGAGCCACCAGAAGGTGGAAGAGGCAAGGAAGGATCCTCCCTACAGCCTTGGTAGGAAGCACAGCCCTGGACTTCTGGTCAAGCCAGCATCTATGTGAATGCACCTTATACTTTCTGCTCCTAGTTTTGTTCCTGACCCAGTGTCTTATCTGTGTCTTTCAAGTACTCAGTCTAGTTTTTTTCACCTTCAGCTCTTCTTCTTTTTATGGCTTTCAGACCCTTCTGCAAGTTGACCACGTAGCGCTGCTCACACTCCCGTGTGTCTAAGTCCCTCTGAAATGAGATGCAGGAGCTAGACTGAGGGCTGAGGATTGATCATCTTACCACCATCCAAACGTCCAGCACATTAGCTCTTCCGTCCGTGCCTTCCTCAGACCCATGACCACGGGGATAGACTGCAGCTGCTCCATCAGCATTACCAGTGCTAACAATGTTGAGGAAGGGAAATGTCTGACAAATCTGTTCAGCAAGTACACAGCCATACAGTGGAGTTTACAAAACTGTAGGTTCAAGTAACTTAAAAGTAAGTCTGAGGGCACCCTGTCAGTCTACTCGGATAACTCAGACAGAAGAGCTTCCTGGGTGTTGCTGTCCATACAGCTGGGAGCTGACCTGGCATTTGCATCTAGGATGTAATGATTCAAGTCCATCAATTATAGTGGACCATCTGAATCAATTCAGAATAAAGCAATCTGGCAAATGTCTTTCCAACTTCATATTCTAAGTACTTGAATATACATTGGAGGTGTGATTTGAGCTTCCCTCCCCCACATTTTCTATGTTTTTATTTGAAGTAGGCATTGGGCCAGAATAGAGGGACTCAGAGTTATTATGAAAGTCACAGATAGTTTCAGCATTATAAAAATGGCAAATAAGAAAGCCTCTTCTAGAGTCAGGTATGGAGAATTTCAAGAGAGGATTCCGTTTAATGTGATCATTATCTATTATAAATATGTTATAAATATATATTTTACTAGTAACATCATATAACATCTAAAAATGATCACAATAGCTATACCGCTAGTAGGTTAAAATTAACTGAGAAGCTTTGGGGCAGAATGTGGCTCTTCCTTCACATAGCTGTGGAGATTCTGACCTGGACACATGGACAAGCACCCGATTCTGGGAAGAGGACGTGTGTGCGGTCTCACAGGTGGGTCCTGCTCCCACTGCCCAGTGCTGGATACACCAGCTAGGGTGGCCACACTCAGTCTCAGCCCTCTGGCCATTCTCAAACTGGCTTTTCTTCCCACATCCATTCCTCTTTCCTGCTAACTCACGTCCAAGTAAAATGTCATCAACTACAAATGACCATAGACAGGCTGTCACTGTGGAATCAGAGGCCTGGGTCATGGGCCGCTAAGAGAAGGCTTCTAATAAGGGAGTTATTTGAAAAAATAACTTGTTGAGCTTTGAAGTTTTATTATTTCTTTTTTAGAAAAAAGAGAAAATGTACCAGATGCAAAGGTCTCACACAATACATTGTCACTAACGACTTTTATCTTTACACCTTAACATGGGCCCTGGTCTGGCCAGGGTTGGGAAAAACATGGACGGCACGAATGTATTTCAGACCCATCACGGACACGCAGTGTGAAAGGAGAACTCAGTGACAAAGGATGTTGGGCCACTCTGCTTCAAAAGTAAGCCAAGACATCACAGGAACCAACAGAGCCTGCCTGGGGGGAGGCCGGGCGTGCGCCCACCGCCGTGAGCACGGGCACACACTCCTGCCCCACAGCATCGTCTCCTCTCTGTGACCAGAGCAACAACAGAAAATGGTAGCATTCCTTTGCTGTGCTTCGCAGGGTTCTTCAGGTTCGCAATTTCTTATTTCTGTCTTTTTTCACGATTCAGTTCCAAATTCTTGCAGCAGTATAGGTGCCCAATGATAATGTACTAGAAAGAACAAGATAAGACACATAACTCAGAAGGGCCCCAATATTTGCCTTCAAATCCTATTAAAAATATTACTAAGCATAATAAAAGAGCCAAAGATACCCTTTTTCACGTTCATACTAATGAAAATAGTATGAAACTGTGTCACTTTACTGTGAAAAACCTGGCATGTTGTCATGTATAAATTCAAATGCCTTATTACCAAACAGTATCCAATGTATTAGAACTTCACTTTTAGAGTTCAAAACGATACCAAATCAAATACTGGGAATTAAACAACACACTTCTAAATGACCTCTGCAGCAAAGAGAAGTCACAAAGCAAATTAGAAAATGTTTTAAAGTGAATGAAAAATGAAAGAAAATGAAAATACAACATAGCAAAATTAAGATATTCACTTAAGGCAGCTCTTAGAGGAAAATTCGTAGAAATATGAAGAAAGCTGTCAAGTCAGTAATCTAAGGTTCCACCTTAAGGAACTGAAAGAATAAAAGCAAAGTAAACCCAGAACAAGCAGAGTAGGGAATAATAAAGACTAGAACAAAAACAAATGAAATTTCAAACAGAAAAACAAAAAAGAAAATAAAAATATCAATAAAATTAACCTCTTGCTAGACTTAGCAAGAAAAAAGAAGACACAGTTACAAATATCAAGAATCAAAGAGCAACAAAGGTACAGATTTTACAGATATTTAAAGGATAAAAAAGATATATCACAAACAACTTTATGCCCATAAATTAGACAATGTGGATGAAATGAACAAATTTCTTGAAAAAAAGATACAAAACCTCATTTCCAAATGCTTTTAACCTTTTGGGAGGCAGAGAGGGCCAGACTGAAGAAAACACAGGGCAGAGAATAACCACTTGTTGTTGGGGTATTTTTTTTTTTTAAGTGAGAGGAAGGGAAATAGACAGAATCCCACATGCACCTCAACCGGGATCTACCTGGCAACCTCATCTGGGGCTGATGCTTGAATCAACTGAGCTATCTTCAGTACTTGAAATATTTTTAGCACCTGAGGCTGTCCCTTGGACCAACTGAGCTATCCTCAGCACCCAGGGCCATGCTTGAACCCACTGAGCCACTTGCTGCAAGAGAGGAAGAGAGAGAGAGAACAGGGAGAGAGGGAAAGAGAAGCAGATGGTTGTTTCTCATATGTGCTCTGACCAGGGATCAAACCCAGGATATCTGCATGCCAGGCTGATGCTCTATCCACTGAGCTACCGGCCAGGGCCTCTTGGGGTATTTTCAATACTGTTTGAGGTATGTAATATCATTGGTATAAAATTTCTGAGTGTCTAGAGTTTCCTTCTATAATTCTTTTTTTTTTTTCAGTTTTAATTTATTTTCATCACGTTTTCTTCATGATCCAGATATTTTAAAATGCAAAGAAAATTAACTTTCCATGATATGTCAGGGGCTGGCACTAAAAAAATTTCAGACTGCAAATGAGTTATACAGATGAAATATCAAATGGAGATCCAGTTATCAAAATGAAAGCACTCAACATATTAAAAGTTCACAATTATTTGTTTAGAGCACATAAAAAAGTTGGCTTGCTAACCAACTGTTGTGATTTTAAAGAACTATTGCAGAAATTTGAAGAAAATAGATTAGTTAACTTATAAAGATTAGAGCTTGAAACAAGTATTAAAAAGAAATTTGTGCCTTCATTAGAATGGTTTAGGCTTTATATATATGAATTTTGGTAACCAAATTATTAATTTTTTTTAAATATGAAAGGACACTACAGATCTGCAATACTGGTCCAACAGTCTTGTCTTTACTTTTCCTTTAAAGCGACAAACAGAATGTGAGTAATCAGAAAGCACAAGCAGGCATCAGTTAATCCAAGATCCTAGCTTCTTAGTTTCAAATGCACTTGCAAAGAAAATCACCGGGCAGCATGGGGAACGGCAACAATTCATAATAACTGGAATCCCATGAGCATGTGTGCACAATAAGTCTCATGAGGCTATTTTTTTAATTTATCCTTTACTTGGTCACTTTTTTGTACTCAAATACTAGTTTTTCTTTGACTTTTTTCCTCAAAGTATAAAAGTATGAAATATAAACAAGCTCTTGTATTGTACACTTGTAAGTGTACAATTCAAGCATTATAGAGCTATCTACATACCAATAAATCCCATCAAATCTCGGATAATTCAATAATATACAAAATATCAGGACACAGAAAGAACTAAAACCCACTTCTTTTTGTTACACATGATATTCAATTTAAAGAAAAACACTTAATTTTGGCTCTCCTCTACATTCGCATGTTGATATACTTATTAAAATATTCCTGTATAATTAATTATGTTTGGTCTTATTATTTCAAGTCAGGTTTAAAACCTCAAAACCAAGCCCTGGCCAGTTGGCTCAGCGGTAGAGCGTCAGCCTGGCGTGTGGGGGGGGACCCGGGTTCGATTCCCAGCCAGGGCACATAGGAGAAGCGCCCATTTGCTTCTCCACCCCCACCCCCTCCTTCCTCTCTGTCTCTCTCTTCCCCTCCCGCAGCCAAGGCTCCATTGGAGCAAAGATGGCCCGGGTGCTGGGGATGGCTCCTTGGCCTCTGCCCCAGGCCCTAGAGTGGCTCTGGCCGCGGCAGAGCGACCCCCCCCCCAGGGGCAGACCATCGCCCCCTGGTGGGCAGAGCATCGCCCCTGGTGGGCGTGCCAGGTGGATCCTGGTCGGGCGCATGCGGGAGTCTGTCTGACTGTCTCTCCCCGTTTCCAGCTTCAGAAAAAAAAAACAAAAAAACAAACAAACAAAAAACCCTCAAAACCAGCCATCCAGATAAAACAAGTAATCAGAAAGATTATTTCTTTCCCACCTCCCTAACCCCAATAACTATGAAGTCAATTTTATGATATGACTCCAAACACTGGATTGTGACAACAAATGCTAGGTCCAATTTCTTCATAATCCTTTTTGGTGTGGCATACTTGGTAGAACTCGGGCGTGGAAGCCAGCATTGACCCTCCAAACCAAACTGCGTATTGCTGCATATGGTGTGTAATAACTTGTACATCAATAGGTTTTGGCTTCAATCTACCACCACTCAATTCCTCACTTAATTTCAGCCTGGCATCTACAGTTCTTTTCAAATCTCTTTGCAAGCGACGTCCAACGTCCCTGAACATGGTTGACCCTCCAGAGAGGACAATATTCTTGTAGAGAGGACGTCTAACATCAATAGGACAATTCTGAATTACTTCATCTACAACTTCTGAGATAGGTTGAGTCAAGTCTGGATTAGCAAACTCTGGATGAAAGAAGATTTCAGGTCCCAAGAATCTCTCATAACCAACATCAATGGAAAATTCTTTCTTTGAGATAGCATTGATTCCAGTATACTGTTTAATCCACTTTGATCCATCTGTATCATACTTGTTAAATTCTTTTACTAAATCTGGGCAGACATAACTATAGAGCTCCTTTACTGCCTTAGTAGTTTCCAAGGATTGCTCTGGAGGGATTCCTACTTCTCGATCTCTCAGCAATTGCTGAATGAAATATGTTATATCTCGTCCTGCGATGGGAATGTGCTTGATACAGCTGCCAATCACATACCCTTCAGCCACAGGAATGACATGAGTGACACCGTCTCCACTGTCTATTACCGTACCGGTCAATGTCCGTTCTCCTACTTGTCTTGAGGTCCAGGATGCAGCTAAGGCAAGAACGGCCTGCACAGCAATGTACAAGCCGGGAACATTGAAAGACTCAAACATTATTTCAACAGTATATTCCCTGTTTTCTGGAGTATTCAGAGGAGGTTCCGTCAAAAGAAAATAATGATCTTCAGGTTCTGCCCTTAAATATTTAAAGATCACTTGTTCCATAAACCTTTCCATCAAATCCCAATCTTCAACTATACCATGACGGATTGGCCACTTTGTTGCATATGTAGGTTTTTCTATTGCTTCATCACCAATGAAGAAGTCTAGGTCATCAACACCTTTCATCACCCTCCTTTGAGCTTGATCACCTACTTTTGCTGACTCCTTAATAGCAATACAGGAAGGAATGATAAACTGTGGTTCTGTATTTCCAGCATATCCTAGTTTTGTATACCCCGTGCCTCAGTCCACCACACAGGCCGGCAGCCGTCCCGCCATCTTCCTCCTCGCCTGCTGCTGCCGCTGCCGCCGTCTGCTCCGTACTGCTCGTGGCCAGGGATTGGCGGCGGGAGAGAGGAGCTATCTGACCATCCACAGCCAGGCAGCCCTCTCCGTCCGTGGGGGAGCCGGGAAGCTGAAGCAGTAGCGAGAAAGCAGCAAGCTCGGTCAGCGGCTACCACTTCGGCAACCCCGGGCGGGCAGGCTGTCTCCGCCATGCCCCATCGCGGCCTCCTCCCCCTCCTTCTCCCCTCCTCCTCACTCCTGTCCCCACCCTACAACTTCTTCCCCTCACGCCGCCTTTCCCGGGAAAGCCAAGATGGCCGCCGGTGCCGAAGCCCTGGCCAGGCCAGGCCCAGACAGCCCCTTCTATAATTCTGAGGTTACAACAAAAAACAGCTGGTCTTGCCAAGACTGGCGAGGCAGGTGTTTGCTATCCAAATGTTTAACTAAATCCCAAACTTAACAGAGCACTTTCTATGTCCTTAGATCTAAATTCTATTTGGATGAACTTCATCTAAAAAGCAAAAGATGGTGGTAACTGGGGGTCACAAGTGGTGGTGCAATCTCTATGACAATGCTGTGGACACACTCAACACAGGGCATATTCTTAAAAAAATAATTATGAGCAGATGCCTCTATGGAATTAAAAGGCTTCCATTCCTGAGCACAGCTTGTTACTGAGGTCTATGGGCCCACACAAGAAAGGCTAACTGAAACTGCAGCTAGTCCATGTTCTTTGGTTCTATCTGGACCCACCCAAGGGACTGAAATTTCCCCCCAAGGCCTGCCCTCACGCTCTGAAACCCACCCATCAAAGTCCTGCATTGCTTCCTCAGAGATATCTGAAAGACCAACCAGGAGCTATAGAAGATGCATTGTAATTCTTGAAAACCATATTACTTCCATCTTAAATTCAAGAAAAGCAACCCATTTTTGCTGATATTTTAACCAAGATATGAATCCAAAACTAAGAATCTAAGACCTCTTATTACCTTTCTTCTCACCTGCAGTACAAATAACTGAAATCCTGAAATTGTTCTCACATTGATACTTGGAGAACTCTATCTTCTGGTATAAACTAAGACCTTTGTTTTTGAACTTAAAATGAGCTTTGGGATCCTGCTTGAATACATTATTCTTTTACACTTTCTCCAATTAAATATCCTACATGTTTTAATGCTTTGGATAATAAATCTATGATTCAAATATTTGATGTGTAGGTGGAAATGATAAGGTTTACCACAGAAGAATAAATGACCTACAAAATGCTCATGATATTCTGTTAAATGATAAAAGCAGGTAACATTAAATATACATTATGCCTCTACCTTTGGAAAGAGATATAGAATTAGCTGCTTGGAGAAAACATTACAAAAGCATTACGCTAATAATTATTATCCTAGAGTGGTGGTTGGCAAACCGCGGCTCACGAGCCACATGCGGCTCTTTGGCCCCTTGAGTGTGGCTCTTCCACAAAATACCACGTGCAGGTGCTACCTCAATAAGAAATGTACCTACCTATACAGTTTAAGTTTAAAAATTTTGACTCTCAAAAGAAATTTCAATTGTTGTACTGTTGATATTTGGCTCTGTTGACTAATGAGTTTGCCGACCACTGTGAGATGGCACGTGACTTTTCTTCTTTGAGCATTCTGGCATTCTTTAAATTTTCTATAATAAATGAGCATTAATTTTGTAATAAAGTTAGCTTTTAAAAGAAATTCTATAACAGAAAGATGATTTAGGAATTCTAATTCCCTCTTAGAGAATCATACAGTTCCGAGAGTTTTCAGCCCTGGTTTTCTAAAGTTTTTAGGTAAACCACTCAGGCACAGGGACTTTATAAGGCATTTAACCTGGGGGTTGCAGCTCATATGTCTTCAGGACTAACTGTGCTACTCCTGGGAGCCCTAACGGGCAGGACTAATCACAATATCAACCCCGGTGTTTGAGTGGTTAGCTTCCAAACTTCATTTAGGAGCCTTCTGGGGAGCAGGACACTGTTCCACCTCAAGGCCACTGCCCCTCAGCCACACATGGACTGGCCAGGAGATGCTTTTCCTTCCTAACCCACTTTTAACAAATGTTCTTCTCATTTTCTTAGACATAACTATAGAAAAGCCTAGAGGCCAAGTTGCTGGCTATCAACTGGGAGCAGGTGGAGATCATGAGGCTCCTGTAGCTGGAAACGTGAACAGGAGAGGGGAGTGAACTCTGTGAGGCCCATTTGCAGATGACAAGTGCTGAGAAGCTCAGGTTCAAGCTGACAAACACAGGGGTCTCTGGAAGAGTGAACCATCAATACTTAAAATTTGGAAACCCTGGAAAACAGGTAATATGCCTCACTCTGAGAGGATGACATCTATTTCCAAATGGATGTTTTTTATGCTCCTGTGAGCCAGGTGACCTATTTGAGGCCCAGACATGGGCTGTAGGCTAGGGGTATCTGACAGCAGTAGTAAGAAGTGTCTGATAGCAGCACCGTGACTTCCCAACCTTAGGAAAGAAGCTGCTGGAGTGGCTCTTTTCACTGCCTGGAAACATCAGGAACAATGGGGACGAGTCCTGGACCAGGAGAGAGGAGCCCCTCCACAGTCTGCTGGGACACTGTGTCTCTCAAAGATGCTAACTCCAGGTGATCTGCTCTGGCTTCTGGCCATCAGAGTGACCACACACGCAAGTGCTAGAGTTAGGATGGGCACACAGTACAGACTTGCTATCCCGGCCGCTGCCAAGAAAACTGAGCTTTTATTTATTTCAGGTCATGGCTGGGGAGCTCATCAGTATTATCCAATGTGGCAACCACTAGCCTGTGGCTACTGAGCATTTGAAATGTGGCTACTGTGACTGAAAAAATGAACTTTAAGTTTTATCCAATTTTAATTAATTTACATTTTTTAAGAAAAGCTGTTTTCATTTTTCCCCAATAGATCTTGCACCCACCTAACACTATATATATAATAGTTTTCATATTATTGACTGTATTCCCTAAACTCTACTTTACATCCCTGTGACTACTCTGTAACTGCCAATCTGCACTTCTTAATCCCTTCACCTTTCTCACCCCGCCCCTAAGCCCATCCCCTCTGGCATCCACCAGTCTGTTCTCTGTATATCTATTAGTCTGTTTCAGTTTTCTTTGTCCATTTCTTTTGTTCTTTAGACTCCACATATAAAGTGAAATCACATGATATTTGTCTTTCTCTGACTGATTGACTCAGCATAACGCCCTCTGGGCCCATCCATGTTGCCACAAATATACTGCTCACAAAAATTAAGAGATATTTCAAAGTGAATATGAATCAATAAAAAAAAAAAGCATTTGATTTTTTTTAAACAATAACATCAGAAAAGCAAACGACAAGTCAAAGGAAGTTGTTCAACTATGCAAATGAGATGCAAAACCAACTTTTATTTCATTGGTGAAAAGGCACTATGCAAAAGGCTGAAAGTACTGGAGTATCTGCACGTTTCCTGATCCCCTAATTTTTGTGAGTCTTTTTTTTAGTAGTATTTCATTCTTATTTTCAAGTAGTATTCTACTGTCTATATGCAACATATTATCTTTAACCATTCATCTTTTGATTGGAGCATTTAGTCCATTTACATTTAAAGTAATTATCGATAGTTATATATTTATTGCCATTTAAGTACTTGTTTTCTGATTGGTTTTATAGTCCCTCTCTTTTCCTTTCTTATTCGCTAGCTCTCTTCTATTGTATGTTGACTTTCCATAGTGTTATGTTTGGATTCCTTTCTCTTTATTTCTTTTCTTAAAATTTTATTGATTTTAGAGACAGGAAGGGTGAGAGAAAGAGAGAACATCGATTTGTTGTTCCATTTATTTATGAATTCATTGGTTAATTCTTGTATGTACCCTGACCAGAGATTGAACCTGCAACCTTGGCATATCAGAACAATACCTTAACCAATTGAGCTACCTTTCTGGGACTCCTTTCTCTTTATTTCTTGTATATCTCTTGTGGATTCTTGGTTTGTGGTTACCAAGTGCTTTATATATACCAAGTTATGTTTATAGCCGTGCACTTTAAGTTGATGGTCTTAAGCCTGAACGTATTTTATAATCACTACCAATTTTACTCACCCTCTCCATGTGCTTTTGTCAGTATTTTTTACTTCTTTTGTGTGTGCATGTTTGTGTGTATCCCTTAACTTACTGTTGTAATTACACATGATCTTCCTACTTTTGCCTATTAACCTTCATACTAGCTTTAGTTTTGACTGATCCTCTGCTTTAATTATATATTTGCTTTTTTTTGGTGAGGTATTTTTTCTTTGTATTTTCTCATTGATATTATTTACTTTTCTTCTTCTTCTTAAAGAAGTCTCTTTAACATTTCTTATAATACTGGTTTGGTGGTGATGAATGCCTTTAGCTCTTTCCTGTCTGGGAAGCTCCTTATCTGTACTTGAATTCTAAATGATATCCTTGCTGGGTTGAGTAATCCTGATTGGAGGGCCTTGCTTTCCATCAATTTGAATATTTCATTTCTGTCCTGCAAAGTTCCTGTTGACAAATCAGCTGACTGTCTTATAAGAGTTCCCTTGTAGGGAACTAACTGCTTTTCTATTGCTGCTTTTAAGATTCTCTCTTTGTCTTTAACCTTTGGCATTTTAATTATAATGTCTCTTGGTATGGGCTTCTTTGGGGTCCTCTTGTTTGGTAGTCTTTGTGCATCCTGAACTTGCATGTCTATTTCCTTTGCCAGGTTAGGGAATCTTTCAGTCATTATTTCTTTAAATATATTTGCAATCCCTTACTCTTCCTCTTCTTCTGGTACCCCTATAATGCAAATGTTGGTATACTTAATATTGTCCCAAAAGTCCCTTAAACTAATTTTAAAAATTCTTTCATCTATCTGCTGTTCTGATTAGTTCTTTTCCACTTATCTCCAGGTAAAAAGAGAGAGAATGTGGCAGGAAATAATGTTTGAAGAAATATTGCTTAAAGTTTCCCAAATGTCCTGAAAAACATACATTTACAGATTCCAGAAGTTCAGAAAACCCAAAGTAATCATCAGAATGAGACTTAGATATGATACAGATGTTGAAATTATCAGTCAAAAATAAACAAAAACAAAACTATGGTTAATATGTTAAAAGATCTAATGGGAGAAGTAGACAATCTGCAAGAACAGATGGGTAGTGTAAGCCGAGAGATGGAAACTCTCAGAAAGAATCAAAAGGAAATGCTAGAAACAAAAAAGCACTATAATAGAAATAAAGAATGCTTTGATGGGCACAGTCAAGGGATGAGTCAGTGGGCCTGAAGGTGGGTCAATGCAAACTTTCAAAACTGAAATGCTAAGACATAAAAGAATGGGGCGGGGGAACAGACCCATCCAAGACCTGTGGGGCAACTGCAATAGGTTTAATATACAGAGATATAAATATAACTAGAATGCCAGAAGGAGACAGGAAAGACAAGGAGGAACCATACCTAGGCAAATCATATACAAGGTGCAAAAAAGAAAAAAAAAGAAGAAAGGAAAGAGGAAGAGAGGGAGGGAGGGAGGGAGGGAGGGAGGGAGGGACGGAGGGAGGGAGGGAGGGAGGGAGATGAAAAGTAAAGAAAACATCTTGAAAGAAGTCTGGGGTAGGGGTGCTTATGGAACCACCACGAGCCCACCCCACCTACAGAGGAACAAGGATTAGAATTACAGAGGACCTCTCAGAAAAAGCTATGTAAACAAGAAGAGAGCAGAATAAGTAAAGTATTGAAAGAAGAGAACCACAATCTAGAATTCTATACCACCAAAATTATCTCTCAAACGTGAAGAAGAAACAAAGCCTTCCTTAGATCTGCACTGCAAAAAATGCCAAAAGAAGTCCTTCAGGCAGAAGGAACTTCTGACCTGAGACAGGTCAGAAACTTGGATTCACATAATAAAAGTAAGAGTCTCAGAGAAGAAATTAAGGTAAAATAAGATGTTTTTATTCTTAATTCATCTAAAAACATTTATAAAGTAATAGTAACAATTGTATTAGTTTACACAGTATATGGAAAGTGAAATGAATGTCAGCAGTGTCAAGGGGCGGCAGAGAGGATGTGGGGCACGCAGCTCTAAGGTCCCTGTAATGAAGGAGAGCTGGACAGTGTTATTTGAAGGCAGAATTAAGTTAGTTTAAAATGCATATCGCCAACTTGAGGGCAGCCACTACAAAACTTGTTTTGAGTTCAAAACAAACAAACCTTACCACCTCTGAGGCACAGCTGGGTTTATACCATGAAATGCCAACACATGGCCTGGGGCAGTGGTATAAAGGTTGACAGAGGGGAGCAAGTGAAACTCTGGGGATAAAAGAGAGTCAACCTTCTACAGGGAAAAGTGGCAAGTGATAGAATTTCCTTCACACATAACACACACACAGTGCTCTAGCTTATTAAGAAGAAATGTGCTCAACCAGGACGTGTCTTACTATTCAGATAAAGGTCAAGTTGAAAAAGCAAACAGATGGCAGCTTCCAAAACAATTTCCTTGTTTGTTTTCAAGTGTGTTGACATTTGAGCACAGAAATGTGGAGGCTGCTCAGGTGCAAGGTCCTCCCACCCCTAATGACAACAGTTAAGTAAATGTTCAGAGTAGCGATGCCTGCAATTGAAAGCAGAAAGCACATTCTCACAGTGAGAAGCTGCCCCAGCATCTTCAGCTGTGGGCCGGACAGGGGGAAACTGAGTCGTGCCTCACGGTAAACCTGAATCCTCCCAGGAAGGTGAGGGAGCATGGGAGCAATGAGACAGGGGACAAAGAGGGGTTAATGTTGGCAGTTCAGGTCCATTTAACAAATCAAAGCCAGCACTTGTGGTGTGATAGAGGTGTCGACACCCTGGGACTGTCCTCTGAACCATGAAGGGCTTTGACTCATTTTCAAAGAAAAATATGCCCACAGTCATGAAGTTTCTCAATCCACTTTCTTCTGCCTTCTCTTTCTTTCTTGTGCCCTGGAACTCAACGCTGTTCCCCGGAGGGCCTGTGAGGCTCCCAGGACTCTTTCTGTTTTTAAGGAGAAGCAAATGAAAATGGCAGCCCCCTCACTGAGATGGGGAGTGGGGACAGGCAGCTGATGTTTTCCTGTGGAGCAGAGCAAATGCCAAGGTTCCTTTCTGTTTGTTACTGCTGAATACAGCTTTTAGAGAAATCTGAATACCGGGTAGTGATATTGTGGGTTTCCTGGGATGACAAATTTCATCAGAAGAGGCAGCAAAAGCCCATGAACAACAAAACTCCCAAATAAGTCACTGGAGTCACAGCTGTCCTTTAGTCTAGCCCCTTTTAGGGTCTACAATTTGGGAACGTGGCTACAATCCCAGCAGCGGGGGCCACAGCGCTCCCTGGTCCTTGGCTGGCTGTGGGGGATCTCAGAGCAGTCAACAGGAAGGCTCAGAAGACTCCTCACTGCCATCCATCCCTGCCAGGATGCCCACACCAGCCTCCAGGCCTCTGCTGCCCAATCTCTGGTTTGAATAATTATAAGTGGACATCTAACTGTCAATAAAAGAATGGTTTTCCTCCTGCAATTAGTCAAAACCCAGCGGGTATTACATAACTGTACAAAAAACTGTGCTTCTGCATCTCCAAGGGCCCATCCAGACTTCTTCACCAACCGCAACCCGCTGAGCCTGCTGGGGGATCTTGAATGCACAGTCACGCTGTCTCATCCTGGTGTCAGAACAGCTCTCTGCTCCTCAGTGGCCTCTGAGGCCAGGCAGCTGTGTGGCTCAGCACCTGACCCCTGGCACACACCGGTGAGGGCACTCACTCCACTGCTCAGGGGCCAGGGACCCTCCCTGGCCAACGTGGCCCTGCCTCAGCTCTCACTGGCACTGCACAACCCTCAAGTCCCACCCAGGAGGCCAGAAGGAAGTCATTTCTAAGCTCTACAGGGACTGTCCACACTGTTAAGGGCTGAAGTCATGACCCCTCTGCCCTTTTAGATAAAGCTGTTCCCTTACAACCTCTAGGGCAGGTTCATCTCACCCTTCCACCAAAACCCACAGTCAGCCCAGTGGACACAGAGCTCTCTTCCTCACCCCTCCCAGGGTAGGTGACACCTTCTACGAATGCCTTCCCTCTCCTAACGCCTCACCATGTCTGGCTGCCCCTGCTACCTGGCTACAGCATCTCGTGGAGACAAGAGGCATTCCTGCCCCCAGTCTCCTTCCAGGATTCCCACCAGCGACCAGAGACAGGCCCTCATGGCTTCCAGCTTTTGCATCAACTAACTCCCACCTCAAGGAAAGTAGCCTGAAGCAGGGAGCCAGACAGCAAGGGTGGCCGCTGGTGTCCCCTCCACGTGCTCCTCTCCTCTCTCCCAGTAACCCTTGTCCCCGAGGGCTTTCTTTCACCTCCTCTCTGCCCTGCAGGACTTCTCCCTGCATCAAACCTCTCTCCTCCCCCTCGCCCCAGGGAACCTGATTTCCAGGGAAAAGGAAGGAAAAGACATCCCTCCACTCTTTCCAAGACAACATGTCCATTCAGTTTGCTGCCCCACTGCTGTGCTCCCTCTCTGGCTATTTCTTTTCGGGTGTTTGACGGGACAACAGTACAATTTACCCCAAGTTCATGCTACCCAATCTGTACTACCTTGAGAATAAATGTAATTCTAAATTTAGATTTTTTTTTGGTCAATTTTAGACAAGCAAAAACCAGATACCTATAATTCTGTGAGAGATTGTGCCTCTTAGACGTGGAAGATGTTAAAAAGAAACGCCTACTTTCACCTCTTGCTCTTCTTTCTGTTTGCGCACTTTTCCTCTTGCGAATGTGACCTCTGGGAAGTTCCACAACACACACTTATTGTCACTTCCTCAGTGCATGGGACCCTCCTGTGTTTCTCTTGCCTACAGAAATGGCTCAATCACTCCCAGGCTGCCCAGTAGCCACGGGATACTGATGTCCATGGTACATTCTCTACTGGAATCATTCTGAGGCTAAATTCTAACGCATATAGAAAGCAATGTGTTACCCTAATTTTAAAAGAATTCTATACCCCTCAATAAATAAAACCAAGACTTCCAAAGTATTGATCAGATGTAGTTAAAGCAAAATAATCTAGATATTAAAGTTATAAAATATTATATGTTAGCAAATTGATAAATACAGTCAAGAAAGAAATAGGCCCTGGCCGGTTGGCTCAGTGGTAGAGCATCGGCCCGGCATGTGGAGGTCCCAGGTTTGATTCCCGGCCAGGGCACACAGGAGAAGCGCCCATCTGCTTTCCACCCCTCCCCCTCTCCATTCTCTCTGTCTCTCTCTTCCCCTCCCACAGCCAAGGCTCCACTGGAGCAAAGTTGGCCTGGGCACTGAGGATGGCTCCATGGCCTCTGCACTAGAATGGCTCTAGTTGCAATGAAGCAACACCCCAGATGGGCAGAGCATCGCCCCATAGTGAGCATGCCAGGTGGATCCCGGTCAGGCGCATGCAGGAGTCTGACTCTCTGCCTCCCTGCTTCTAACTTCAGAAAAATACACACACACACACCAAAAAAAAAGAAAAGAAAAAAGAAAAAAACTAAAACTAGACATATATATGCAAAAAATGAAATTAGGCTCTCTCTTACACCATATACAAAAATAAACTCAAAATGGATTAAAGACTTAAATGTAACACCTGAAACCACAAAACTTCTAGAAGAAAACACAGGCAATAAACTCTCTGCCATCACTGTTAGCAGTATCTTTTTGGATATGTCTCTTCAAGCAAAGGCAACAAAAGGGAAAATAAACAAGTGGGACTACATCCAACTAAAAAGCTCTAGCACAGCACAGGAAACCATAAAAAAAAATGGAAAGGCAGCCTACTGAGTGGGAGAACACACTTACAAACAATATATCCAATACTGGGTTAGTAACCAAAATATACAAGGAACTCATACAACTCAGTATCAAAAAGTAAACAATCCAATTATAAAATGGGCAGCGGCCATAATAGACACTTCTCCAATGAGGACATACAGGTGGCCAACAGACACATGAAAAGATTCACAATATCAGTAATCATCAAAGAAAAGCAAACTGAAACTACAACAGGATATCACCTCACACCTGTCAGAATGGCTATTATCAAAAAGTCAACAATTAACAAGTGCTGGTAAAGGTATGAGAAAAGGGAACCACATGCACTGTTGGTGGGACTACAAATTGGTGGAGTCACTGTGGAAAACAGTATGAAGTTTCCTCAAAAAATAAAAAATGGATCTACCATATGACCTAGACAAGATCTACCATATGACCTAACCACTACTGGTTATTTATCTGAAGAAATCCAAAACATTAATGCAGAAAGATATAAACACCCCATGTTCAGCCTGACCTGTGGTGACGCAGGGGATAAAGCGTCGACCTGGAAATGCTGAGGTCGCCGGTTCGAAACCCTGGGCTTGCCTGGTCAAGGTACATATGGGAGTTGATGCTTCCAGCTCCTCCCCATCTTCTCTATCTCCTCTCTCTCTCCCTCTCTGTCTCTCTCTCTCCCTTTCTCTCTCCTCTCTAAAATGAATAAATTAATTAATTAATTAAAAAAAAGTAACTAAACACCCCATGTTCACTGCAGCATTATTTACAATAGCCAAGACATGGAAACAACCTAGGTGTCCATCAAGAGATAGAGAAGATGTGGTACATGTATACAATAGAATATTACTCAGACATAAAAAAGAATGAAATCTTGCCATTTGCATGGGTGGAACTAGAGGGAATTATGCTAAGTGAAAAAAGTTAAACAGAGAAAGACAAATACTATATGATTTAACTTATATGTGGAATCTAAAAAAACAAAACAAATGAACAAAACAGAAATGCACTCATGGATACAGAGAACGGACAGCTGCCAGAGGGTAGAGGTGAAGGGAATGGATAAAAAGGTGAAGGGAAGTAAGAGGTAGAAATTTCCAGTTAGAAGATAAATAAGACACAGTGAGGTGATAATGTAACAGCACAGGAAATATAGTTAATAAAACTGTAATAATTTTATATGATAACAGATGGTTATTAAACTTATCATGGTGATTACTTCGTAAGGTATATAAATGTCAAATTACTATGTTGTACACCTGAAACTAATATACCGTAATATTGATGTCCACTATAATTTAAAAATAAATAAATCTAAAATAAATAAATTAAAATATAAGCTATATAAAATCAAATATTTTTAAAAATCAACTAGGTGATGTTAGAATTTTTAAAGCCATTTAAAAAATACAAACTTTGGCCCTGGCTGGTTGGCTCAGTGGTAGAGCATCAGCCTGGCATGTGGATGTCCTGGGTTCGATTCCCGGTCAGGGCACACAGGAGAAGCAACCATCTGCTTCTTTACCCCTCTCTCTCCCTCTTCCCCTTCCACAGCCAGTGGCTGGACTGGTTTGAGCATCAGCCCTGAGCACTTAGGATAGTTCAGTTGGTCTGAACGCATCAGATGATTCAAGCATCAGCTCCAGACAGAGCTTGTCGAGTGGATCCCAGTCAGGGCACACGCAGGTCTGTGTCACCATCTTCCCTCCTCTCACTTGAAAAAAACAAAATACAAACCTCCAAGGGACATTTCAATTTGTGCATGTGTGTTTAAGTGGATAAGATAGGCTGGGTTTGGTTACCAAAAGATGAGAACTTAAATTTTTATTTCTTTTCTATTTCATGAGTTCTTCATGGGAGTCTAAAATTATCATTTTTAAGGTCCCAGCTCCCTAGGGAAGGGGCTATTATTTATAATCTTATAGCTGCAGGGAGAAGACATGGTGCTGTGCTGCATGGGGCCAAGAGAGTAAAAGGCATGCAGGCTGGGCAGCCGGCCTCAACCCAAAAAGGGATTTTCTTCTGAGCCGATGAGCTGTCCATGACGAAAATCTGCCTAACAGATAGCTCCCTGGCCACCGCGTCAGCCAGCCCTCACCCCTTCATTCTGGAGCGGAGTGGGTGCTGGGTGTTCTCTCCGGCATGCTCCCCAGAGGGCAGGGGATGTCTGAGAAGCACACTCCCCTCCCCTGGACTCCTCCCACCCCAGCTGCTGGAACTGTCCGTGAATTGACAACCTATTCCTTCTGAGCTCTCCGTTCTGGCCATGAGCCCAGTCATCACTATGGGCTCTGTACTACACCTCAATTTCCAATGGTGTGCATCCTAAAGGACATTTCATAGACTTCTAACCTCTTCTCTTCCAAGGAAAAGAGAAGGCAAAAACCAACTTACAAACGTTCTCTCTCACAATTTGGTGTCTCCAGGACAAACCCATATGCTGACAGGTTTGAACCACAGTCTATAAGCCAAAGGCTCCAAAATGTATGCAGACTTTGATCTTCCCTTGGTTTCTGCAACTGCCTCCAAACTGGCCTCTCTGCTTTCAGGCTCAGTCCCCAAGGCTGCTTAGAGTGATCTTTTAAAACTTGGTATCTGGTTATGTCACTTGTACATTTAAAACGTTTCAGGGGTTCCTAAGCACCCACCACAAAATGAGATCCAAATTTCTGACAGTCACACACCAGACCCCTTGACCCGGACCCTCCGACTTCTCTCACTTCAGAGAGGCTCCCAGACAGCACCCCACCACCTGCCCAGCACTTCACCTCAGTTCCAAACATGTCCGTCCTTGTCCCCCAATGTCTGCACCTGCTCTTCTCTTGGCTTAAGCAGCTCCTTAACCTCACCCCTCATCTCCCCATTTCTGCATGTCTCATTCCAGAGTTCCTCCCCCATGCCTCCCTAACTTCCCTCTCCACCCAACCCACATCCCACCACAACGCACCATGCTGCAGCATAACTATTTCTAGTTGGGAACGCTGACAAGTGAAGCTCTCGAGAATGCTTTCACTGGGGGAGTGAACTTAAGCCGAGGGCCAGCAGATGGCTGGATAAGTTTTAGACGCCTCTGATCTCCAAGCAGGGAGGTGGAGTTAACGTCAAATCACTGCTGGGCTGGGAAGTATTCCCAGGCATGAAAGTGATGAGAATAAAACCCTGTTTTAGGGAACGGAAACTAGCCGCGCCACGCGGGATGAGCGCAGGGTGCCGGCCCAGCAGGCTGGAAGCTGTAAGGGGAGGCTGCCGCGGACCAGCCTCCACTGCACCTGCCGACAGCAAGAACAGGGAGGAGGGTCCAAGAGCGAGAGCTCGTGTGAAGCTCCTGGTCTAGATTCTGGATCTGCGAGTGCTCTCGAGATGCTAACAGTAGCAGCAGTTGTCAACTGATACAGGCACTGACAAGGGCGACCCACGCAGAACCTCCCAGGGCCCACCCTGGCATGGGCACCTGTCTCCCCACATGTCGAGTTTCCTTCTGTCCTACAGGTCAGTAGATTTAAGGAAGCTACAGATAGATGTCCATGAAATGAATCTGATCTCAAAAGCCCCTCTGTTCTCTGTTTATGATCGTTTGCCCCAAATGTGGGAAGACAGAGCTGTGCAGGGAGGAGGCCTCCTACCTGAGTCCCGTCCCGGAGATCTAAGGTTCCCGTTCGGAAGACACGTCCCCCTCGGCCCCACTGCTGGCACTGCGGTCCTCCTTGCGAGGAGCACTTCTTTCTTTGCTGGATTCAGAAGGCCCTTTGGCTCTGGTCTTCTCTTTCCTCTGCTGTTGTTTTTCAAGCTTTGACAGCTGATTATCAAAAATAAAAAAATAAGTTATTTTGCAGATGTAAACATGTGCCTGTATATGCAAAACACTACTTTCACAAACAGCAACCAGTGAACAAGCCTTTGTCTGATAGCTAGTGAGCACAGTGCCAAATTAGACACAAATGAGTATCAGGCACCTGCACTGTTAACCCAGATTAGTCATAGGTGTGATCTCTTAGACTTCCCCCTTATAGCTCACTTGTCATGTGGAACTTGGAAATGGTCAACTCATAGGCTTTTAGTCCTATTTTTTTCTTTGATGTCTCTTTAGCTGTTTCATACCAAGTTGTCTTTACATTTACTGTTTCTTATATATTTATTTTTGAGAAGGGAGAAAAAGAGAGAGTGAGAAGCATCAACTCGTGGCTGCTTCACTTCAGTTGTTCATTGATTTGTTTCTTATATGTGCATTGACCAGGGGCTCTAGCCAAGCCAGTGACCCCTTGCTCAAGCTAGCAAACTAAGTCTTCTAGCCAGAGACCTTGGGATCATGTTGATCCTGTCTGTGATCAAGCCAGTGACCCTGCATTTAAGCCAGTGACCCTGCACCTGAGCTGGTAAGACAGCACTCAAGCCGAAGAGCCCGTACTCAAACCAGCGACCTTGGGGTTTCAAACCAGGGACCTCAGCTGTGCAGGTCAACATTCTATCCATTGTGCCACCACTGATCAGTCCCATTTACTTTTTTTTTGAAGAGATCAAAGCACTGCACTGTTTGCTAAAGATAAGCGAGAGTCTGTGAATAAAGCACATTTAGACATGGTCTCAGTTTCAGTTTGTTCTCTGAGACTGCACCTGACTCTTCCCTTGCCAATACTCTAAGTGCTCTTACCAGGCTGGTGGTAGCTACACAGGGACACTGGCCACCGGAACCCTCTCAGACTTCCTCCGGACCAGCTGGGGGCATGCCTCTGACATCCATCCCCAAAGGAACCTGAGTCCACTTCTGCCCAGGACATATCTCCACATTGTCCAAGGAAAGGCCAGACCAGCTGACTGAAAGGGGCTCAGACCCGGCACTCTAGGCAACAGCACAGCTGCTCCAGGAGAACCTGCTGACAAACTGGCTGAGATTGGCCAAGTTTTGACCCATGAGATTCTCTTGGACTAAAAATGCCATCTGTAAAAAAGCCCAAGAGACAGCCACACCCAGTGTCATCAGCCACCCATACCAGAACTGGAACACTCTCTCGTTCACATGGGAATGGGAAACTGAATGAAGGGCTGGCTTTTCCTATTGGTCCCGCCCTATATTCAGAGACAAAGAGCAGTCACTGTACCAAACTGCCAGGTCACTTCTATCGTACAGACAGACTTTGAGCTAAACCTTTAAATGAAGCAACAAATAGAGCTCTCAATTTGGTCCAGAAAATCAGTTTTATTGATAGCTGACATAATGTTATCTTTCCCACTCCCCATTTACCTGAACTAGGTTGGTTACCATGCTAATTAGGTTTTGTGAATGGAGACATCACTTTCCCTTTGACCCACCACTCTCCTTCCAGATTATACCCCTGTGTGCAGGAAAGGCTCGCAGGAATGGGCACTGCAGTGTTGTTTGCATTAGCAAAAGCCAAGAAACAACCCAAATGTTTGCTCACGGGAGGACAGATAAATATAATGGGGTGTAGTCACAAAAAGCACCCCTATAAAGCAGATCTAGATGTATCAAAATGGATGTCTTTAAATTCATGCCATATGGACCAAATTACATTTCAAAAGGCCAGATAAAGCAGGATTCCATTTACACAAAACAACACCTATTCTAATGTGCTTGTGTGGATCCAGCATGGACTGGGAGAGTACAGCACCTTCAACACAACAGTCGGAGCGAAAGAGAAGAGAATGAATCACAATGGAGTGAATACGTACGGGCTTCCACTGTACCTTTCACTTCTATAAGAGCACAACCAGACCTAGAACAGGACTCTGAAGAGTGCCACCACGTGAACCGCTTGCTAATGGCCACTGGTGATAAGAGCACAGATGATAAGATGCTCGTGCCAGGATGTAAAGCACTACACAGCTTCCTTCCCCAGAATCTTGCTGAGAAAAAGGACCAGTTACTGCGCGTGTGCTTGATGGTCAGCTCACTGCACCCCAGGGCAAGCTCCTGTCTCGGCATGCCTGGTAACCAGCCGTTCATGCACAATCACTTTGAGCAGGAATGACCTCGAGCAAAGATGACAAAAAATCTCCAGCAAAGTTTTAAAACTCTGAGTAATATTGTACAGAATTCCTTGCTTGTTTTTCTCTGTACCATTATTTTTCCCCGGGTGATTATTCTTCTCTGTACTATTCTACCACAGGTCAGGGAGGAATTTCTTGCATCTATGATGATGGCCTTCCTTCCTTGTTTCCCTTTGAGAGTAAAATGCTCTTTCTTTTTGGAAATGATAAGGATAGTAGATGGGGGTCCTCCTATCTGTCTCTCTCTTTACTGGCAAAACGATCCTGGGGTGCACAGTATGAATGTACTTAACATTGTTGAACTGTACACTTGAAAATGGTTATTAGAATGGTAAATTTTATGTTACGTGTATTTTCCTACGAATTTTTAAAAATCTTTTTATTGAGATATAATTGACATATAACATTATATTAGTTTCAGGTGTACAGAATAATGATTCAATATTTGTATAGCAGTTGACCTTTAAACAATGCAAGGGTGAGGGGCCATGACACACACACTACCCTCCCGTGTAGTCAGAAATCCAGATATAAACTTTTGACTCCCCCAACACTTAACTACTAACAGTCTACTGTTGACTGGAAGCCTTACAGATAACATAAACCATCAATTAACATATATAGTGTATGTTACATGTATTACATACTGTATTCTTACAATAAAGCCAGAGAAAAGAGCATGTTAAGAAAATCATAATGAAGAGAAAATACATTTACAGTAGTTATTGAAAATATCCACTTAAGTGGAACAATGCAGTGCAAACCCGTGACGCCCAGGAATCGGCTGTACTGTGAGGTGACCACAGCACGTCAAGCTGACATCCAGCACCAAAAAAAGTCTTCATGATCTTGGAAAATAAAAATATAAAGCTGGCACCCATGCTGAATCCCCAATTTCTTTTTTATTTTTCACAGACTTTATTTTTAATTTATTGATTTTAGAGAGACAAGGGTGGGGGAAAGCATTCATTGCTCCACTTAGCTGTGCATACATTGGTCGCTTCCCTTCTTTTTATTTTCATACTCTTAGTTCATGAAACCAAACATCTGGACACAGTGCTCTGCAGTGAGCTGTGACAGGCTGCCTGCCGCTGCCTGCAGTTTACATTCACATCAGTGTCTGTGTGTTGTTTATACAAGTGTTATTACATGTGTGTATTTACAGACAGACTTTGCATCTGCACACACACATATATACTGCTCACAAAAATTAGGGGATATTTCAAAATGAATATGAAGCGATAAAAAAAGAAGTGTTTGATTTTTTATTAAACAAGAATATCAAAAAAGCAAACAAGTCAAAGAAAGTTGTTCGATTATGCAAATGAGATGCAAAACCAACTTTTATTTCATTGGTGAAAATGCACTATGCAAAAGGCTGAAAGTACTGGAGTATCTGCACCTTCCCTGATCCCCGAATTTTTGTGAGCAGTGTATATAAAATCATAAATGTATCCACGTTAGACACTGAGAAATCATGATTTTTATTTAAAAAAATGTTTTGTTTACCGTCTTTAGAGTAAATATAGAAAATGTGAATATAACCAGTGACATAAACCAAACCAAGCCTCCGTCACTGCTAAGATTCATCTCAGACAAAGGTCTGCTTGTGATCCAAACTGTTAGTCATTTTCTACTCGTCAGTGCTGGTGAGAACCAGATCCCGGGAGGGTGACGGCGAACACGTCTCAGTCCTAGCCGCTTCCCAGGCTCCTCAACCCGGCCCACAGCCCTCCACTTCTGCACGGACTCAGAGGCGCCATCAAGAGGGCAAACTGTGGAAAGCCTGTTTGACCTTCCATCCCACCACGGACCACACTTGTAGACCACAGGTGATCATTCTTTAAGCAGCAGGCATAGCCCAAGTTCCTGCAAACAATGGTTCTCTTGCATTATTTATCTTAAAACAGTCCCACCACATATGGCTCCATGCCCCAAAGTCAAGTCCTCCATGAGAACACTGAACCAACCTAATAAATGTAAGCATTTTCTCAGAAAACTTGGAATCCGATGCAGCCAAAATGTGGACTTTTACATCTCAAGGCAAGAAAGCAGTTGGATTTTCTCTTTTTCTTTCTTTCTTTTTTTTTTTTTTTCTTTTGAGGAAACAGATGAGAAAGAAAGAAAAAGGGAGAAAAGAAATTGGCACTGCATCCAGACTCCTGTATGACATCAGCAGCTTTCCAATTACCAGGTAGAGGCATGTCGAGGAGAAACAGAAAGCACCACAGGCCCTGTGAGCACATGGTTACAAACAATGAAATGAAGTACTTTGGTTTTTTGTTTGTTTGCTTGTTTTTTGATTGACTGATGAGAGTGTCCATGTTGCAAAGGAGACGGTGTCCAGACCACACTGGCTCCAGTGCCTTAGACTGCAATCCAACCTTCCGAGGCAGCTCTGGGCATGAAAACCGCCAGGGACCAGTTCCCACCTCAGGGCAGCTTGTACCCCTTGTAGTAGAGCTCAGAAAAGAGGGACCAGAGCAGGGTGACGAGAACATCTACATCCAAACCTCCCCAACTCACGACCAAGGCCACTGAGAAAATAAAGGATTTTCTTTTTAATTAAGATGCTTATACTCTAATTGTACAATGTAAAAATAAACTTTTAATTGCAGGGTTTGGAGTTCCGATCTCTACACTTTGACATGTGAAGAGCAAAACAAAAATAAAATCCCCAAACACCTCACTACTGTTTGTTTTAAATGACTGTAGCCAGCTTAACACTTTGGAGCTTAAATCTTTGGGTTTGAGTTGATCACCAAAACAATGCCCACTAAGAATGTTAATACAAACCTGAGATACAGACTTTAAGAGAAAAAGAATGAATGAACTAGCTGAACATGGACATCACAATGTTCAACCCCAGGACCTGAAAACTTAAATGGCATGAGGAGCCAGGCAGGATGCACAATGAGTGAAGTGAGCGCAAGAAAACAGGGCATGGTGGAGACGGTGGCCACCCAGGAAAGAACAAGGTCCACCTAAGGGCATTCACATTTTCTTTTTAAACACATAACTGAATAAGCGTAATGTCGATGGGATGGATAGAGGCCACCTGTTATGGACCTGCCCCATGCTGCATATCCACCTGTGCGATCCTGTTTGCTCTCAACAACCAGTAACAGTTATACCACCACCAGCATCCCATGGAGAAGCCACTATCAGCTGGCTGCACCACAGGTATAGCCAGAGTCCCAGCTCCCTCCTCCCTGCCTGCTGGCACGAGCAGCCTTCTCTTTCAGACATGGCAATGCCCGCCCCTGCTACCATATGGACATAGAAGAGAAGTCACAATCAGCAGGACCCGAGGGGGCTGCAGGGAGGCTTCCGAGAAAGGCATCCCTCCTTCCTTATAAACACAGGTGCAAGGAGACACAGGAGAAAAGGGAGCGTTGGTGGCAGCTCTCAGAGTGAGAAGGGGACACCTAGCAGGCCGCAGAGGCCTCTCAGAATGAGGAGGGGACACCTAGAAGAGCCAACCTCAAGGAATCAGTTATCCTATAGGGGAGGTCATCAAGCTCCATGCAGTTCAAGCCAAACTTAGGTAGGTTTGCTAAAAGCAGAATAACTTAGAATATGCCCACTGAAATAAATGAGAAAATGGGTGTCCAGTAGGATATAGGACTCATTTAAAGTTTTTCAGCATAACAGTGGCTGAGATGAGACCCAACTCCAGGGCCCTAGATGTCGTACTCCACATTCTTTCCAGGCCCTCTCTTGCTTAGTCTATGAACATCATTTAATGGATGATTGAGCACCACCTAAAAGCCATGCCCTGTTCTGGGTGGTAGGGACACAGAGGAGAACCTGGCAGAGGCCTGGCTTCCTGGGGCTGACTCTCTACCTGATGAATAACTGGCGACCCACACTTACAATGAGCCAGGCCCTGTTCTAAGCACCTGGCAGGTAGGAAGGGTACTATTATAATCTGCATTTAATGTGAGGAAGCTGGGGGTGTTGGCAGCCCCCACCACTCTACCTGCAGCTTACGGCAGGATAAGCTGTCATCCTTCTCTGCACATGTCTTTATTGGTAGAAAATATGCAGGGAGTGACCTCGGGGCCAACTCTATTTAAAAATTAAAGAAAAACTGGCCCAAGCATGAGTTAACTCCTTGGTGGTTTAGCAACGAGCTGCTGCAGGAGCTCAGCTTGCCTGTCTGTTTTGTTCTGATAGCTGAAGAAGTCACAGGGATCAAATACAATTATTGGACTTTAATCAGCCAGGAAACGTCTTGATAAGGAAGTGGAGTAAAGGAAGCCGCAAAAGAAACATGGGCCCAGAGATAGGTTCTCTAGTGTCCCGGCACTTGTCCTGTGTGGCCTGTGAATGGCAGGAAGAGGCACACCAGAGCAAGGAAGATGAGTCTGAGGCAGTCATGGGACAGGGCGCAGCCCAGCTGCTGGCATCAGGGCAAGTGCAGCCCAGCAGACAGGACGGGGACTTAGAGCCCATTCCAGAGCAGGGGCAGCCAAGGAAAGCAGTCAGCAGCACAGCCCTGCAGCAAGGACACAGGACTGCCGGACAGCGGGGGCCTGGGGGGGGGGCAAGCTCAGGGAGGTCGAGGAGGAGTTGGCACAGGCAGGTGAGGAGGGCCAATGGAAGCCGGGGCTGATGGTGGGAGGGGAGTCAAGGTCTTGATGGAGCGCTAAGAAGGCATGCAAATTCCAGAGACCAGCAGCATCGTCTGTGTGTCACTCTTCCCGGCCGTTAGGATGGAGAGCATAAGACAGTGCAGGCTATCGAGCCGAAACCAACAGGCAGATGACCGCAGACCTGAAAGTCAAGGGCTGAACGAGGAGGCTACAGAGCAAGAGGCCACGGGGAGGGTGGGCACCACCAGGAAGAGCTGGGACCGAGCAAAGGTGAAATATGGTTAGGGTGCACCATCAGCAGTAACTGAGGCATCCTGGTCTGGGAGTGGCAGGAGAGGCAACATACGCCTGATGGTGACCATCACCAAAGACTTGGAGGACAGACCAGACGCAGCAGAGCAGCACAGAGGCCGGGGCGCCACTGGTGTGTGGGAGCCCAGGGAACAGATTGCTCACAAGTTCCTCATTAATGAAGAGAACCGCAGTGCTGTGACTTGCACAGTGTCACACACACACCTCTGGGTGAATGAGTGCAGAAATGAATGAATAGCACCTGCTTTGTTGGAAGAATGACCAGGTGATGGCCTCAGAGGAAGGGGGACTCAAACGTTTGCCTATGTCAGCTATGTCACTAAAGAGCTCTTTCCGGCATTTGAGAACAGGACCAACACAGGACCTACAGAGCAGTGTACTGTCGGAACTACAGGTGAGTCTTCCTCCCAGGGCAGGGATAGCTGTCTCACAGCAGGAAAAAGAAACACAGAGACTCCTGGACAGGCCATTGAATCCACCCTCCCTCCATCTGCCTTTCCATAACTGATCAATGACAGGCGGCCCCGCCCAGGCTGACTGCCCAGGGCTCTGAGAACAGAGCGCAGCATTCGCACAGGCTCTGAGACGTCTGAAGCACCGAATAAACAGGGAATTGTTCTTACCTACCTTGTTCTTTCACACTCAAACTAGCACTTCTGAGCATCCTGCCCATTGGGGAATGACCCAGTGTGACAAGGACATAAAACACAAAATTAGTAACTTCAGGCTTCCACGGACACTAATTAGCTGCAAGGAACACCTTGATGAATCCATCTGAGAGCTCAGTGCTTCAGTAGAGTCAGACTCTAGGTCCCCCAGAGATGCCTCTGGCTCCAGGAGAGGCTGAGACCAGGCCTGCAGCCAGCAGCTGGCAGCACCCACATCGGCTGGCAGGGTTTGCAGAGCTGGAGCGATGATGATCTGTCTGCTGTTGCCATCAGCCCCGCCTGCCTCTCTCGGGGACATCCACCCCCACCAGGTGTTAGGCACTAGACAGTTTTTAAGGGGTTCTAGAAAACCAATTTCTTTGCAAGTCATTTTAGAACAAAGCAGGTGCCCAGGACTCCTGCTGGCAGGACCACTCAGAGTGAGCTAGTGCCTGGAACGTGGTTCCAACGTGATCTGGGAGAGTGACGGGAGGAACTGCAGCTTCTCGCTGATGCCTTCATACATCCTCAGGAACCACTGCAGACCTTACTCCTTCCCTTTTCTGAGCCTACTCCTCCCTCCAGGACCTACAGGGCATAACCTGAAATGTTCATTTCGGCCCTTTAAAGTCTGACTTCACACTTGGGAAATAAACAGCCCCTTAGATTCTGACAATTTGTCACCTTCAGCATTCCAAGAAGTCAAGGGCAGATACTATTATTTTTCTCAGGTTGCTTTTGAGCACAGTGGAGGTGAGGTCAGTTGAGAGAGAGCACTTGGTGACCAGGCGGGGCAAGTGCCAGGTCTCCGAACTCCTTGCCCAGCCCCTGGTGGACCTGGCCTCCTTTTGGAGCCAGTGGTCACCCAGACAGGGGTTTCTGGGGTTGGCCACGGGTCCAGGGCAGCAAACCCTATCTCCATAGTTGCTAGGGCCATGCCAGGCACAGCCCGTCTTTGAGTTATTTTAATGCTGCTTACTTCCTGCCAAACTCTTCTGTCTCACATATGAGCAAAATCTAATTAGAGAGTGAAGAAAATAACAAAAGAAAAACTCAAGCCTCATGAAATCAGTTACTACAATTTTATAGATCATAGTGTAGATGGAAAAGTTCTGTTCTTCCAACCAACCCCTTGCAAAGATTCCAAGAAAGTCTTATGGTGCAAGTCATAAAGATCAAATGTCTCCTCTGCAATTACTTTTTAAAATACCTCAAGGTATTATTATGCTGAGGGTGCTAGCTCACACCTGCAGCCCTGTTGTGTTAGGAGGCACAAGTGAGCAATCACAGGAAGTAGGTAATCATAGGAAGTGACCAGGGAAAGGACACACCCACCAGGTTCCCTTCCACAAAAGCCCCAAACCCATTTCAATAGCTTTAGAACTTCCCTCAATGTTCACTGTCTTTCCTAAGTGTCTATCTATCCCACCATCAGTAAAAAATATCCTGACTTTGTCAAATCATTTAAACTGTCCTGTTGATCATTCTCTTACCCTGAAGATAAACAAAAAAGAGTCAATGCTAGGGTTGAATAACTAAAAATGTGAAGGCAGTGCAAAACTTGCTGTAGGATGCATACATATTTCATCAGCAGTGCACCTGCTCAGGGCTGGCTGACTACTGTGCCTCCATGCACTCTGCTAGACCACATCCGCTGGGAGGTGGCCTTCCAGCACTATCCTGCAGATGCAATAAGCCCCAAAGGGACTAGCACAGTGATTAGAGCAGCCCGCTGGCCTTGTCATGGGCTGGAACAGCATCAAGAGTGTACTCTTCACGGAATGACAGAGAGTGGCCCTCAAACTTTAGAAGAGGACACTTCCGCCCGCTAGTCCAATGCCCGAGAGTTAACTTCGGAGATACTCGTTCCGTTCTGCCTTCAGAACCAATACATCCTTGAACTACTGGAAACCTGTTGGCCCATGACCTTTGTTTCTCCCTGTATCTTTCTGCTACTTATAGGCCAGAGTGGCAGAGGGTGGAAAGGGGTTAAGAAGAAAAAAAAATTCCAATCAGCAAATGATATTGGCAAGATTTTGAGATGATGGAAATGTGAATCTACTGTGGAGTTGTAAACAACCTGTATAAAACTACTCCCACAGTTATCTCTGGCTGACTAGGCCATTTTTTAAAAAGCAATTATAGCTTGTATTCAGGTGGTTTGTTTTATCAAATTGTAACTTGATATAATTTCTATTATGTGATAATTCTGAAAGCTTTTTTAAAAAATACGTCCTTGTGTAATGGAAAACCGGATGGAACATTGGAAGAGGATTTCCGTACACACCACAGCGTCGGCCACTATGTCAACTGTCACATTGTGTTATTTTTAAATCAACTCTCTGCTTAATAAAAACATTATGAAGCAAAGTACACACATGGTACCTAATTTTCATATGTTATTAATTCTGCTTGAGGTTTTTGTGGGAATTTAAAAAATCAAGCAAGCAGGCATCTGGTCCCTTCTGAAATCATGCAAGCTCATTTTATTTTCTAACTCCCCATTGTTTACAAAAACCCTCTTATGCAGAAATAACAGGGCTGGGGGGGGGGGGTGGTCAGTTGCCATTCCCATTATGCTCACTGAGCTGAGTTTCCCCTGGACTACACAGCACATGCTGGACGGAGGCTTTGGGCCACTGAAGGACAAGCTGAGGAGTCAGAGGTCAGCTCACGCGTGTGTTTATCTATCAGTGCAGCTGCCCTGCAATCTTCCAGGTGAGCCCCCTGCAGCAGATGCTGCCAGGGCCTGACGTGTCCCAGCCCAGAAGTCACCTGCAGGGTCAGGGGGCAATACCCTGCAAGCCCGAGACTTCTGACCTGTACCTCTCTGCTTGAGGACACCACCAGGCCACGGGACATGCTAGGCCGCAGTGCAGGGCGGGCCAGAAGTATCAGGAAGTTCGTGCCTCTAAAAGTGACCTAAGTCACTGAAAAATGACAGTTCTAGGACTCAGACTCCCAGGTTCCTCAGCCTTCATTGCGCCAACTCTGGGACATGTTCTGTACAGTCCCCCAGGGGCACCCGAGCAGGGGCCGTCAGCCCACTCTCTGCAGGCTCTCCCCCGCCCTGTCTCCCCTCTGTCCTCTGTGCTTCCTGGGAAGACCTCCTAAATTAACCACATGAACCTAAAGTCTTTTACTTTGGGGGGACCCAAAACAGAAGCATAGTAACAGTTTGAAATAAGCCACATTTTAATGTGATAATTCGTTATGTGTACATTGCTACCTGCTCCTCTCTGAACCAGAGTTCTACACTGGCTTGCAGGCCTGGATGCTGGTGGGCAACGTTAGGCTCACCCCACTCAAAGCACTGAACGATGCAGCAACGTGAGCGACGACTAAGCAAGTCTGAGCACAGTCCTGTGATATTTTAGTATATATGCTAATTCTGTGACCACTGGCACCCTGTCCATGGCAAACTACCTGTTCTAGCAGCAGGGTCTCCACCATGCTGCACTTCATTTCCCACCCTCGTGGAGAACAAGGTATCGACTGAGTTTCTTACATTTCCCAACTCCTGATCACTCCTGTGGCCTGGGCTTTTCCTTCGATGGGGGCTAATTGTAAAACCTGAAGAGTTATGGGAGAGAAGTATCTTATTTTCACCTCCACTAACAGAGAGGCAATGCGTGTGGCATTTGAAAGGCTAGACACTAGCCTTGTTCCACCCACACACCAACTAATGGCCTCTCCTCTCCGCCTCCGTGCCTGTGTGCACTATTGTTCTGTAGACCATAAGCTATTTGAACACAGAAATAGCAGGCGACTATTTAGTCAACTGTGTTAGACTTAAGTCAACATCGATCACACTGTTGGCACGTGTCCGGTTAATTATCATGAACTGTAGCAAAGTCTAAGGAGACACTAAAACAATTTCAGCGTTGGTATTCCAAAGCATAATTGGTAACAGAAAACTGTTCATGAGCATTTTAAACTAAGAGTGCCCTTTAAATGATTCAAAATGTTCCTTCAATTTGCAAGAATCTTAACAGGGAGGGGTGAGATCTCTTCTCTGCCCCACTTGGTCTATATGTTGTATAAATGCCAACACAGCAGATCTGGAACACTGAGTCACTGTTGTGGAAAGCAACAATAGTCCGAAAAGAAGAAGACATGGGACCCAGAAAAACAGTGGACATGGCCTGGAAGAGAAATCAACGGCAGGCTTAGGCAAAATCCCTGGCAGCCAGAGAGCGGCCCATCCACAAGGAGCAGGGCGCGACCCCAGCAGCTGGACCCCCACGGGAAAGGCCTGCAGGGAGGAAGCCTGGGAAACAGAGGGTTGGAGCGGGAGGTATCAGAAAGATGGCAAGAAAAAAAGAAAGACAAGTAACTCTCCCGGAAAAGCAAAAGGCTCAACAACAAAAACAAAAAACCGTAAGATACAACTTGGCTCAGTGTAACTAACAGTTATCAAGTCACAACAATATAAATATTTCTTATTGATTCAATTAAAATTATGATATCATAATACTGGAAACACAGAGGGGTGGGGAGTGAATTGTGCTGTCTTCACCTATAGAAGCATGAAATAAATAATGTCAGAATTTAACACATCAATAAATAGTAAAAGTTTTTTTTATTTAGGGATAGGAAGAAAAGTACCCAAAGAAATAGCTTAAACTATGTCAAAGGTACTTGCTTTTAGGAAGAGGACAAGGACGGGGAAACACAGACAGAGGGGTTCTTTCTCATGACAACCTTTTGGTATAACTTTTAATTGTATAATTACTTTAATAAATAATTTAAATTTTGTTTAAGAAAGAAAACTCATAAGTAAATGCAGTTCATAACAGACCCAATACTATGGAAAAAGTTAATGATTAAGAAAAATCAGTTTATTTAATGCAATCCCCATCAAAATCCCAATGTCATTTTTAAAAAAATAAAGCAAAAATTTACCAGGTTTGTATGGAACCATAAAAAGCCCCAAATAGCCAAAGTAATCCTGAGAAAAAAGAATGAAGTTAAAGGCATGACACTCCCTGACCCCAAATTATACTACAGAGCCATGATAATCAAAACAGCATGGTACTGGCAGAAAAACAGACATACAGACCAATGGAACAGAATCAAGAGCCAAGAAGTAAAATCACATATATATGTACAAATCATCTTCAAAAAAGGAGCCAAAAACACACAATGGAGAAAAGAAAGCCTCTTCAATAAATGGTGCTGGGAAAATTGAAAAGCCACATGCAAAAGAATGAAACTTGACTATAGTTTGAGCCCCTGCACAAAAATTAATTCAAAAAGGATCAAAGACCTAAATGTAAGACCTGAAACAGTAAATTACATAGAAGAAAACACAGGTACTAAACTCATAGACCTTGGCCATAAAGAACAATTTAATAATTTGACCCCAAAGCAAGGGAAGTAAAGGAAAAATAAATGAATGGGACTATATAAAAACTAAAAGCTTCTGCATAGCAAAAGAAACTGACAAAACAAATAGGCAGCCAACTAAATGGGAGAGATATTTGCAAACAACAGCTCCAATAAGGGGTTAATATCCAAAATATATAAAGAACTCACAAAGCTTAGCAACAAATAAGCGAATAATCCAATTAAAAATGGGAAGAGATACTTTGCCCAAGAGGACATACAAATGGCCAACAGATATATGAAAATATGCTTCACTAGCTATTAGAGCAGTGGTTCTCAAAGTGTGCACCAGGGCGCACTAGAAGATTTTCAGGTGCACCCTAGGTGTGCCCTAGGGCAGTGGTCCCCAACCCCCGGGCTGCGGACCGGTACTGGTCGTGGGCCATTTGGTACCAGTCTGCAGAGAAAGAATAAATAACTTACATTATTTCTGTTTTATTTATATTTAAGTCTGAACGATGTTTTATTTTTAAAAAATGACCAGATTCCTTCTATTACATCCGTCTAAGACTTACTCTTGACGCTTCTCTTGTAAGTTCGACAATTATATTTAAAAATACCACAGGTTTTACACCGGTCGCATAATTTTATTTTGTGTATTTATCCATCCCACCCTAAAGGCTGGTCCATGAAAATATTTTCTGACATTAAACCGGTCCGTGGCCCAAAAAAGGTTGGGGACCACTGCCCTATGGTATTCCAGAGAAATATGTGCCTATTGGGGCATAACTCAAAAAATGTAACATAAAAATGTTTTTTAATGTCAGAATAAATTTAATTTTGTTGTATTTATTTTTTTTAGTTACCATAAAAGCACGCTTGGACTTTATATTTTTTTCTTTAATATTTGACTTAATTATAATAATATATTTCTTAGAAATTTGTGTATAGTGCGCCTACAATTATTTGTAGAATTTTAAATGCGCCCTGACTTCAAAAAGTTTGAGAACCACTGTATTAGAGAAACGCAAATCAAAACTACAATGAAATACCACATCACATCTGTTAGATTGGCTATAATCATCAAGACTGGTAATCACAAGTATGGAGAGGCTGTGGAGAAAAGGGAACCCTCATTCACTGCTGTGGAATGCAAATTAATACAACCATTATGGAAGAAAGTATGGTGGTTCCACAAAAAATTAGGAATAGAATTACCATATGACCCAGCAATCCCTCTACCAGGTATGTACTCCCCCAAATCGAAAACACTGGTATGTAAAGGTACATGCATCCTCATGTTCATTGTAGCATTGTTCACGGTGGCCAAGACATGGAAACAACCAAAAAGCCCTTCAATAGAGGATTGGATAAAGGAAATGTGGTACATATATACTATGGAATACTACTCAGCCATAAGAAACGATGGCATAGTGACATTTACGACAACATGGACGGACTTTGAGAACATTGTACTGAGTGAAACAAGTAAATCAGAAAAAGCTAAGAACTGTATGATTTCACACATAGGTGGGATATAAATCTGAGACTCATGGACATAGATAATAGTGAAGTGGTTACCAGAAGGAGAAGGACACGGAGGAGGGGGTGGGGGAAAGGGTATAAAAAGGGACAAATACAGGAGGTCCTCGGTTTATGACATAGTTCTGTTCCTATGACAGTGATGTAGCCCAAACTTTGGTGTATGTCGAAACAGATCCTAGTCTAAATCGCTTACCTATCCTAACCGGTACGTGCCGCTGATGCTGGTCTTCCAGCCACAAAACTGGGAATCTGTCCATCTCAATCATTATGCCACTCTGCTGTTTAGTAGTCACAGTTGATTTCATGGGGCTGATCCCTTCACGTGCTCTAGGACACTGTCTTTATCTTTAATAACTGTTGCTACAGTAGAGCCGCTAAAGCCTAGCACATGGCCAAGTTCGTCACTGATTCTCCTTTTTCTGATCTCTTTACAATGTCTAATTTCACTTCAGTCATGATGGCTTTCCTCTTTGATGCACTACCATCTGAAGACTCTGACTTTCATTTAGGAGCCATAATAAGGGCCAAAAAGTCACCAAAGCAACACAAATGGAATACTTGTGCTTTTAACAGTCCAAAATGGCGTAGGTAAGCATACTGGGAGACACCAGCTTCCTCACTCATATGCTGCATTACTGCGCATCCTTCCGCTACATGCAACCAAACTACAATAGTTCGCCCATGTAGTCCGTAAGTATGACACTAACAGCATATACTAAAACACTCACATCTCAATTTTTTAAAGTTTTTATGGGAGTGAGTATCATAAACTTGAAACATCGTATGTAGAGACCGTTGCAACGCGAGGACCCCCTGTATAAGGTGACGGAAAATGATTAGACTTTGGGTGAGGGTACACAACATAATCAACAGTTCAAATACTCTAGAAATGTTTGCCTGAAACCTGTATACTCTCATTGATCAATGTCATCCTGTTAAATTTCATTTTCTAAAGAAAATTTTTAAAAAATCGGTTTACATAATTCTTCCAATGCTTGGGAGTAAAAAAATGATAAGCAGAAAGAGCAGAGAGCTGGAAGTCACCTGTAGAGAAGGAATTGCAAACGGAAAGATCAGAGCAGACACAGAAAAAGCAACAAGCAAAGACATTATTCCAGGAGAATATCCCATGGACTACCAAAAGGCTCATGTATCTCCTGCAAGGACCAACCATTGGGAACTGTAAGAAAAGAAGTCCCACGGAGGGCACCCATTGTCTCTTCCACACCACTAACACCAGCAGAGGACAGGACACAGTACAACACTACCAGCTTCGTGTTGGGTGAATGAATGTGTGATGACAGAGGGGCAGACAGAGGGAACCAAGAAAGAAAGCCACCAGCCACCAGGATGATATCTGCACTTTGAGAGTAAAAGATAGTGACCCAAATATTCCATTTCAACCAGGATATTCCTCAAAATGCAAGTATTCAGAAAGCACTGTGGCCATTCCCATCCTTAAAAAATAAATGTCTAAATAAATTACTCATAGAACTCTGGCCTCTTGAGAGAGTAATAAAGGAAATTGTGTTAAGTAATGTGAGCAATAAAATGAGGTATACAAGTTCCAAAGCTAACTGCTGAATTAGAAAGTATAAAATGAAAACAAGATATATTAAACTTATCAGGATCTCAAATCTAAATTCAACAAGCAATTTTTTAAAATGTGACAAAATGTAAATGCCTAGTAAGCTTATGAAAGAAGAGTCCAACTTCACTAGCAATTAAATTGATGCAGACATAAATAATGATACAATTTATGAATCATCAAGTTGACAAGGATTAAACAATGACAATGGTCTTTGCAAGGGTTTGAGGAAAGAATCACATGTTGGTGATGAAAAGGGTAAATTTGGACTTGGGGGGCACAGTTTGGCAATGCACATTTCAAAGCATTAAGTATATATACATTATGACCCCCAATTTAACCTCTTTTGATTTATCTGGTGGAAAATAAGAGGCTTAGTGCACAAGGATACATGCAAAAGGATGTTCACAGCATTGATTTTTATAGTAAAAACTGTGCAGCAATCTAAAAAAGGGAATTCTTTTTTTTTTTTTTTTTTTTTTTTTTTTTTTTAATAAATTTTTATTAATGGTAATGGGATGACATTAATAAATCAGGGTACATATATTCAAAGAAAACATGTCTAGGTTATTTTGTCATTAAATTATGTTGCATACCCCTCGCCCAAAGTCAGATTGTCCTTCGCCACCCTCTATCTAGTTCTCTGTGCCCCTCCCCCTCCCCCTAACTCTCCCCCTGTCCTCCCTCCCCCCAGCCCTGGTAACCACCACACTCTTGTCCATGTCTCTTAGTCTCATTTTTATGTTCCACCAATGTATAGAATCATGTAGTTCTTGTTTTTTTCTGATTTACTTATTTCACTCCTTATAATGTTATCAAGATCCCACCATTTTGCTGTAAATGATCTGATGTCATCGTTTCTTATGGCTGAGTAGTATTCCATAGTGTATATGTGCCACATCTTCTTTATCCAGTCTTCTATTGAAGGGCTTTTTGGTTGTTTCCATGTCTTGGCCACTGTGAACAGTGCTGCAATGAACATGGGGCTACATGTGTCTTCACGTATCAATGTTTCTGAGGTTTTGGGGTATATACCCAGTAGAGGGATTGCTGGGTCATAAGGTAGTTCTATTTGCAGTTTTTTGAGGAACCACCATACTTTCCTCCATAATGGTTGTACTACTTTACAGTCCCACCAACAGTGAATGAGGGTTCCTTTTTCTCCACAGCCTCTCCAACATTTGCTATTACCCGTCTTGTTGATCATAGCTAATCTAACAGGGGTGAGGTGGTATCTCATTGTAGTTTTGATTTGCATTTCCCTAATAACTAATGAAGCTGAGCACTTTTTCATATATCTGTTGGCCATTTGTATCTCTTCCTGGGAGAAGTGTCTATTCATGTCTTCTTCCCATTTTTTTATTGGATTGTTTGTTTGTTTGTTGTTGAGTTTTATGAGTTCTTTGTAAATTTTGGAAATTAGGCCCTTATCTGAGCTGTTGTTTGAAAATATCATTTCCCATTTAGTTGGCTGTCTGTTTATTTTGATATCAGTTTCTCTTGCTGAGCAAAAACTTTTTATTCTGATGTAGTCCCATTCATTTATCTTTGCCTTCACTTCTCTTGCCATTGGAGTCAAGTTCATAAAATGTTCTTTAAAACCCAGGTCCATGAGTTTAGTACCTATGTCTTCTTCTATGTACTTTATTGTTTCAGGTCTTATATTTAGGTCTTTGATCCATTTTGAATTAATTTTAGTACACGGGGACAGGCTGTAGTCGAGTTTCATTCTTTTGCATGTGGCTTTCCAGTTTTCCCAACACCATTTGTTGAAGAGGCTTTCTTTTCTCCATTGTGTGTTGTTGGCCCCTTTATCAAAGATTATTTGACCATATACATGTGGTTTTATTTCTGGGCTTTCTATTCTGTTCCATTGGTCTGAGTGTCTATTTTTCTGCCAATACCATGCTGTTTTGATTATCGTGGCCCTATAATATAGTTTAAAGTCAGGTATTGTAATGCCCCCAGCTTCATTCTTTTTCTTTAGGATTGTTTTGGCTATTCGGGGTTTTTTATAGTTCCATATAAATCTGATGATTTTTTGTTCCATTTCTTTAAAAAATCTCATAGGAATTTTGATGGGAATTGCATTAAATTTGTATATTGCTTTGGGTAATATGGCCATTTTGATTATATTTATTCTTCCTATCCAAGAACAAGGAATATTTTTCCATCTCATTGTATCTTTTTCGATTTCCCTTAACAATGCTTTGTAATTTTCATTATATAGGTCCTTTACATTCTTTGTTATGTTTATTCCTAGGTATTTTATTTTTTTTGTTGCAATCGTGAAGGGGATTATTTTTTTGAGTTCGTTTTCTAATATTTCATTGTTGGCATAGAGAAAGGCTATGGACTTCTGTATGTTAATTTTGTATCCTGCGACCTTACTGTATTGGTTTATTGTTTCTAATAATCTTTTTGTGGAGTCCTTCGGGTTTTCGATGTATAGGATCATATCATCAGCAAAAAGTGATACCTTTACTTCTTCTTTTCCAATATGGATGCCTTTTATTTCTTTGTCTTGTCTGATTGCTCTGGCCAGAACTTCTAGCACCACGTTAAATAAGAGTGGAGAGAGTGGACAACCCTGTCTTGTTCCTGATTTAAGGGGGAAAGCCTTCAGTTTAGTGCCATTTAATATGATGTTAGCTGATGGTTTATCATATATGGCCAAAAAGGGAATTCTTTATGCGACATTCTGGACAGAGTGATTTACCTTCTGAGGTGTTTCTATGGAAAATTTATAGTGACAGTAATCACAAACCAGAATTCCCATTTCTTCAACATTAAACAAAGAGGAGGCATGGTCTCTCTAGAGCACTCCTGCCTTCTTTCCCCAGAAGTGTATCTTTGCTCTCTTTCTCCTATGCTCCAGGAGCCCCATGGGACTTGCAGCCCCCAGGAGACTTGCAACCAGGGGAGCGGTGGGCAGTGGCAGCTTGTCCCAGGCTGATGCCCCGCACCTGTCTCCCGGGGCCCTTCTTTTGGCCTCTGTAACTCATTTCCTGAGCCCACCCAGTCTGCCTCTGTGATTTCTTCCTAAAGAACAAGGCAGGTCCTGAGCAGCCTGTTCAATCCTTCAAGTGTACTTTTGCTTTGCTTGCTAAAGAAACTTCCTCTTGGCTATGGGAAAAAACGGAGGAAATGTTGAGGAATAGTAAAATTCCGCCCTGAGGGCTACATGGTGGTGGCGGGTGCTGAAACATCAGGGCACACACAACAGGCCCAGCCTGGCAGAGAGGAGCGAGCTGAGAAGGACAGCGTTTGAGTAGCCCTCAGACAGGGAAGCCAGACCTCTCTCACAGACACAGGTGAGCCAGCAGCATTCTGAGAGAGAGCCAGTGCGGCTTCAGGCTGGGGAGGCAAGGGACTTTTGTGAAGAAGGAAACGGGGGCCCTGGGACCGTCGATGCCCATGTCTTAAGCGGGGCGGCAGATCCTGGGGCATTCGTGTTATCGTTATGCTTTTCACTTGTGTGTGTTACATACACTCTTCTCCTAGCAGATATTATGCAATAAAATATTTTTAAAATACACGTGAGTGACAACATCTCATTTTCAGTCATATCTTTGCTCAAACAACTCCAACAATCTGACTTTCCTCCAACCAGAAACCTAAAGAGAATAAAAATCTACTATTAATCACAAATGTACAGTTCTCAGGTAATCAGGCTGTCAGAGAAGATGACGTACCCTCCACGTTCTTATTCACAAGTCTTATTAGGACACCTGTGCGAATTTAACTGAAACCTCAGCTCTGAGTGCCTTGTTTAGTCTCAGGATCCAGGAGTACATACCCCGTGGGAGCCAGGGATGTAGCAGGCAAGTTTTCTAAGAAATCTAACATTTGTTATCATTGCGATCTATTTCTAAAAAGAAATGTTAGCACACCACCACGAAACCCCCATGAATTCCATTTCTGTGGGAGAAAATGTATTTATAAAACATCAACAACAGTTTTGGTACAAACAAAAGCTGCTCCACCCCGCTCCAAGATGTATCTGTCATTAGCCACAACTCATTTTCGGAATGCTACCAGGAATTATCACCTTCTGAGACAAGCTTCGCTCACAGTGAATTTCGAGAGCAAAGGCAATGCTCACTAGTTTGATCCTCCCGCCTAAGTACACCTATTACTGGACGACCCGGGGGAACACCTCCGGTGCTTCTCCTAACACAGCAGCCCTGCTCTGAGCCACAAGACCTGTCACACCCTACCTGGGTCTGCCATCTAGTTTCTTATGCAAATAAGGCCCCAAAACACGTGACAACAGGAGACCAAATCACCTGGGTATTCTGCTTTCCTCTGCTGTCCAGGTTCCCACTCCAGACAGCACCCCAGAGAGACTGAGCAACAACTAGCTGTTTGGAAACAGGGCTGGTTCCAAGATATTCCAGACATCTCCTGAGAGCTGGCTGGAGAGGCAAACTCTTAGACCCACTGGACCTGCAGAATCATAATCTTCACTGTAACCGCCCCCTCCAGACCTCAAGAAGTCTGAAGAAAAACACAGGAATTTTGTAACTACCTAACATGCTCCCTGCCTCTTCTTGTACCCTTCAAATCCATCCTGTACTCAGCCCACGGGATGCCGTCAGAAACGCCAATTTGAGGGCCTGTGAGCATCACTCCCCAGAAGCATTCTTCATAATAACCAAAAGGTGAAAACACCAATGTCCACCAAGTGATGAACGGATAAATTAAATGTGGCCGAGCCATACAATGGAATAGTATTTGTAAAAGAAAACACTGAAATATTGGCACATCGTACGACGTGGGAGAACACTGGAAGCATCAAGCTGTGGAAGAAGCCAGACACAAAAGGCCACACAATGCATGACTCCCTCTGCATGAACTGTCCGAGACGGGCAGAGCCGCAGAGACAGAAGAGAGACGAGCTGCTGCCTGGGCCGGGGGTGGGGCCGTGGGCAGTGGGAGCTACGGGGTGCAGGGCTTCCTTCTGCAGGGTGGGCAGTGTGCTAAAAGTCAGTTGTGGTGGCTGCACAACGCAGAGTACACTAACGTCAATGATTTGTACACTGTAAGTGGATGAATTGTGTGGGTGTGAATGATACCTCAATAAACCTGTTTAAAAAGCAAAGTCACTTCCCACTTAGAACCCTTCAAGGGCTACCCATAGCCTACAGAACAAGTCAACACTCCTTTGCATGTCACAGAAACTCACCATGAACTGGCCTAACACCGCCTCACGAGTTTTATTTCCCACTGACCCTGACCTTGCCTCCCACACCGTGGGAATCCCAGACTGTCCCTTCCACTTCACCACCTTGCTTCCTGCCCAGGCCTGCGTTCCCGCTCGATTCTCTTGTCACCCCGTCCACATCATGCCCAGTTTCCACGTGGGCACCCTACCTGCCCCTCCACGCTGGGCTGAGACCCCTCCCCCGGGTTCTCATGCAGACCTGCCCCCCCCCCGCCACCCCAGGAGCTCAGGGAGCACCCACAGTCTGGGGGCAACTCTGGATTCATCATTAGGAGCCTCTGCTTCCAGACAGGCTCCGACTAGGACCACACATGGGTCCGAGCCTCCAGCACCCCTGGCCACAGCACCCCTGTGGAGGGGACACCCACTCTGCTCAGGGACCGCTGCCACCGCACCAGCACACAGCAGTCCGTATACTGTCCTTGCCGGCGAGGCCACCAGAAGTGCAAAGGTGGTCACTCTCAGCCTCGGTCCCCTTTTCTGTGAAGATCAAGTCAATGTCAAGTCCCTTCCTGCCTCACTGCCACTGACCTCTCAGGAACACACTGTCCTCTTGTCCTTTGCCTGGACTTGGGGCAGAAGGTCCACAAAAGGCCTCAGTTACTACAGGAAGGCAGTCATGCGGAAGGCTGCCTGTCCCCCAAGAAAGGGGAGGGGAGGGAGGAGGAAAAGATGGCAAATGTAACAAAGCTCCCCAAACTAAACCTGGATCTTGCTTGGTGGCCAAAGGAGTGAGTCTATGAGCCTAACTTCCTGACAACCAGGAAGGACTTCGCAGCCATTCCAGCTGGCCTCCCTCAGAAAAACCTCCGGGATTTTAGTCTCTCCAGCGTCCGTGCATAGGCACCTATATTTTGGTGACAGCAGCTGACATTTAAACTGGTGCCTGACTGAATTATGTCAGCAACCAGGTAAGGAAGGAACCCCTACACGGGTAGCCCTCCCCTGCACCATGGCTGCGTTTCCGCGACAGAGGACGCAGCTGCACCATGAGAACTAGTGTAAATATGGGCTTCAGAGGACAACAAATAAATTGCATGATTTTCAATTATTAAATCAAGATTGGGAACATTTCTGAACAAATAGATGAAGAATGAGTTTGATAAAGCATGAAAAAAAATGTCTCCACTGTCACTAGGAAGGTCAGACCAGCAAGATGAATGTCTAAATTTCTGGTTCAATCCATTATTGATAGATCATCTATGCCAGAGGCGTCCCACCCCACACCTGCAAATTCAGAAATATCCTTGAACCTGTGAGGACCCCAAACAAGTGAACTTGAGGACAAGCCAATGTTTTGCTACAAGGCGACCTCGTCTAGTAAAACAGCAAAACCTAGACGGTGGGAGCAGCAGACAAAGATGTCAGTCTCCAGTTCCACCGCCAGCACCCTCTGCCTGGGAACACCCAGGGACAGCGCCAAGGGCGGGGGTGCCCAGCGCTGCTTGACACCTGCCTCTGACCGCCTCACCTCGGAAGGTCTGCCTGAATCCGGAGGGACAAAACGCCACACCAGACACCGACCAAGATGCGGCAATGAGAGAAACTGCTAAGACTGTGTGGGAGGCTGCTTGCTAGACGTCTCCCTGCCTGCCCCCCAGTTAAAAGGAGTAGGCCGAGGCTGAGGAGATGCTTCTGTGGGACGATGATGACAGGGACCGCTGTCACCCAGAGAGAGGGAGAGGTGAGTCAACTGAAAACGAAGCATGCCCGGGTCTGGGCCCTGACAACAAGCCTATCAGGAAGCACCTCAAAGCGGGAGAGGCATGGCATCTTACTCAACACGACTGGACATCTCCAGAGAGAATGTCATTAAAACCTGGTTCCTGTCAAGGCATGGTGCATGGGTCAGATAGAGAACTAGGCCCAAAAGAAATGGACCCAACAGAGCTAGGCCTGTCAGAAACATCACTTTAAACTTCCGACTTTGGGATGAGACAGAAGGCTGAGAAACAGCTTCATAACTATTTTTTATGAAATATTAATAAAAATATAAATCCACTTATTGTCCACTCTATTGCTAAAAAAACAAATGAGGGGTATGCCGATGGAACTGCCACTGAGTAACGACTCACTCACTCTGGAAAGACCTATGACAGGCCACTGACAGCATACAAACTCTCCCCCTTGGCCATCCTGAACAAAAAGGAAATAGATCCCCATTTATCTGAAACTAAAATATGTTCAAATACTTTAAATTTGTCAGGGAAGAGAGGGCTTCTCTTTTCAGAAAATTTGGAGAAAAATATATACTATTTAGTGCCCATTACAGATCCCAAACCACAATCTAGGATAGAAACACAATACACCAAACTATGGGCTGAGTTGTAGGGTGATGCTCAATTGTTATAGCTTATTTTGATAATAATTAAATATTTACCAACAGAATTTTGAACTTCTTTATTATAAAAAAGATTAAACTTCAGAAATCTAATATTGCTTAGTAGGAATCAATTTATCACAAACAATTAGCAATTACGTAGACCAACTGAGGTTTTGGGCCTTGGAATTCTCAGATAAGGCTGAGGACAAATCACAAACTAAACACAAAACTCAGGGAACACAGGTTTTTCAGCCCTACCCCAACCTGCTCATTAACTTTCTTTGAGCCACTCCCGTTAGGTGCCCGGGCACCAGTGCGGGCTCTGAGCCTTGAGTTTGCTGCCCTGTGTTGTCTTTATCCTCCCTGACATAGACCAACCTTCTCACCCGCAGGGGCAGGCCTGAGGTGGCAAGAGGCAGGCGGAGTCAGGTGACAAAAAATGAACATCTCATCCCAAACACTGATCATTGTTTAAATTCCCATGGCATTTCCCTCCGAGTAATGCAGGCTTCCCGGGCACAGCCAGACTCTGGAGCCCCCGCTCCCAGACTGTGTGGCAGGGGAGTCTGCTGGAGCTGTAAGAACACATGCCCACCCCAGAGGAACAGGCGAGGACGTGGGATGAGTCCTGAACTTAGGCAGCACACGCATGTAAGAATGGGCGTCCAGAGCAGGCTTTCTGGCACCTGGAGCCTGGCGAACAGGTGTAGGCCTGCTGAAAACAATGCCATAATCTTCATGGAACCCCTAAGAAGGCTCCGACTTAATTCTAGAAAGCTATCTGAAGAGAATGGTGTCCCCTCATCACCCATGATGCACAGATGTGGACGTGACCACCTGTCCCTTTTTCAGGACAGAGCCCAGGGCTGGGGCTGAAGTATTGCTGCCCACCTGACCCCTACAGCTTCCAGCTGATCTCCACCACCACCCCAAAAGACTTTCAGTCTGCAGAACACTTAAATCAAAATGGAATCAAGCATGGCTTTGAGAGAGGGAGAAAAAAAGTCCCCACAGAACCCCACCAGGCCCAATAGTTTTACAGACACATTCTACCACCAGCATTCAAGGAATAAACCATTCTAGTTAGGTACACATTTCCAAAGTAACAGGGAAGAGAGAAAAAGAAAGAACATGCCCAACTCATTAATTCTATGAAGATAATATGAACTCAATTACAAACCAAATAACAGAATAAAGGAAAATGATAAGTCAAATTCATTCATAAACAGAGATACAAAAATCCTACACAAAATATTAGCAAACCAAATCCAGCAAAATGATGCTATAGCATGACCAAATCTGCTTTTTGCCAAGAAATGCAAGGATAGTTTAACACTAGAAAATTATTATACTTCACTACATTAACAGGTTTGGAAGGGGAAAGTTCACGCGACTGTCTCAACTGATGAATATTATCATATGTCATGAAATTCACTATTCACACAGAAGAAATACTGTTTAAAAAAAAAACTAGAAACTGGGCCCTGACTGGTTAGCTCAGTGGATGGAGCCTTGGACCAGTGTGTAGACATCCTGGGTCTGATCCCCAGTCAAGGCACACATGAGAAACAACCACCTGCCTCTCTTCCCCCTTCTCCCCCTCTTCCCCTCCCACACCAGTGCCTCAACTGGTTTGAGCCTCAGCCCCAGACACTGAGGATAGCTCAGCTGGTCTGAGTGTTGGCCCCGGGCGCTAAGGATAGCTCAGTTGGTCTGAGTGTTGGCCCTGAGCACTGAAGATAGCTCAGTTGGTCTGAGTGTTGGCCCCAGGCGCTAAGGATAGCTCAGTTGAATCGAGCATCAGCCCCAGATGGTGTTGCCTGGTGGATCCCAGTAGGGGCATGTGAGGAAGTCTGTCTATCTCCCTTCATTTCACTTAAAAAAAGAAACTAACTAGAAACTGAAAAGGACTTCCTTAAACCTGATAAAGAATACTTATTAAAACAACCCTAGAGCAATTATCTTCTCAATGGTGAAACAATAGAAGCATTCCCTTCAAAATTAGGAAAAGACAGAGGAGTCTGCTCTCACCACTTCTGGTTGGCATTGTAGTCCTCTGTATCTGTGCTTTCAGATGACCACAGTAAATGCACTCCAAAAATTTTACATGGAAAATTTCCAGAACAACTCACAAGTTTTAAAATGCACACTGTTCTGAGCATCGGGATGAAATCTTGCACCATCCTGCTCAGTCCTGCCAGGACACAAAGCCTGTCTTCATTTTCCTATCAACTGTCACGGGAGCACGGCGCTTATGCTCCAATGTCCCTTATTTTTCATAATGACGCCACATTCACATAACTTCTATTACAGTCTATCGTTATAATTGTTTTATTTTATTATTATGCATTGTTGTTCATCTCTTAGTCTGCCTAATTTATAAGCTAAACTCTATCATAGGTATGAGTGTATAAGGACAAACTGTATACATAGGGTTTGGTACGATCTGTGGGTTCAGGCAGCCACTGGAATGTACCCTCATGGATAAGGGGACCAGTGTACTGAAGTACTAATCAGTGCAGCAAGACAATAAAAGGAAATAAAAGAATGGGGATTGTAAACACTATCCTTATTCTCAGATGGTGGGACAATATGTGGAAAGTCCAAAAGAATCTGCAATCTACAGATTACAAAATATTAGAAAGTTTAACAAGGTTGTTAGATTGATCTAAATTCATATGTGTCTTCGGAAACAAAATCTTTCTTAGGAAATAACTAAATCATACCTAACAGATTAACAAGCTTCAAAAAATAACCTCTTGGGAATAGAAATGAAATCCGCTAATATAACACTAGAAATGCAACAGTACTGAAGAGAAAGAAAAGATTAAAATAGAGTAGATTTAAACAAATATTTCCTGGAAAATCACAGACAGCTATTTCAGGGGGAGAGAGCTGAGTTATCTCACGTCTCTCAACGAGACCTGCCGTTTTAAAGAGTTCCTGCAGGTCGCTGCAAGCGAGGTGACCTGGGTTTGTGTTAAATATGTTTTATGTCTGACTTGCATTTGTGTTGTTAAGAAATGTTCCAAACAGTCAATGGTAGAAAACCTATTGGTCATTTTCCTACCTACTAAGCTATGTAGAAATGATTACTGGTATAATCTGAGAGGATACTGGCATATCCTCTATTAGATCTAACACTACAAACCAGACATGGTCTCCACTCAAATTTGAGAGCATTGTGACATTATTAACACATAAGACACACATCCAAACAAGTTCTTCTTTTATATCTGCAATGTTGATGTCCAAGCTCTAAAAGAAAATCACCATTGTTTGCTCTAGAAGAAATCACAAAAACTGCACTGCCCTGGCCTCAACTTTGAACTGAGCAAGCATGGATTTATTTTGGTAAACTGTGCTAACAAACCCCAGACTCCTCAAGAATCAGAATTCTGGAACGTCTACAGATTATGATTTCCTGAAATATCCTACTCTGGTAAACAAATTATTTTGACAAAATGGTTTAAAATGCTTTGCTACATTATTACATTACAATAAATGTCTTAAGTCATAGCAACTTCCAGGGATTGGCGGCTGGCACATTCTTGGTGGAGGAGACGCACTTTCTTCGGAGAAGCCAAGTGTGCTGCCTGGAGGCCTGGTTCCTGGTACTCCTCCCAGTCTCTGGGGCGCTTCACCTTGGAAAACAACTCAATCCAGATACTATGCTCTGGTAACTACAAAACAATGCTTAGTCTCACAGCTTTTGTCCCCATAATTATTAGATAAGTCATAATGTGATGATGTTCTATGCCACTCATTTCATCTGACTGTTCTAGCCACTCGAGCTGACCAGAGATTCTAGCAACAAATCCTGGGAAATTCATATTTAAGAAATCCCTCTGAGAACTGGTCTAGGACGTATCATTATATGTGTATAACTAAGAGGAACTCTGACTAACATGCTTTTAGAAAATAGGTTAAGGTAAGGGGAGATGTGGAGAAATACACAGGTAGGAAATATACTCATATATGCAGAAAGTTACACAAAAATGTAAAACAGGAGACCATGCCTCCCAAAAAAGACAAGGTTCGCAGCTCTCTGCTCAGAGAAGAGAGCGAGACAAGTCATGTATCGGGTCGAGCCGCCAGCCAAGGCGAAGAGGACAGAACTCCCACCAGCACCTTGCCCAACTCCGGTTCCTATGCTGCCTAAAGGGGAACACACAGTAAGTTGTCCTGAACTTGGAGAAGGCTAGTTAACAAGCTACTACCTCCTCTTCAATAATAAGCTAACCTCTTTTTGAGAATTTTCTAATTTAAATATATAAAATTATGATATCTGTAATAGAAAGGGGTTAGATAGCAGCAAGTTCATATGGTTCAACCTAATATAATCTAAATAGCATATAGTATTGTATATTATACACTAACGAAATTGTATGTTAGAGATAATATAAATAATTATTTTGCTCTTACAGGTAGCTTTTTGCTCCATATTTCTAATTTCTAAAATTTGAACAGGTCCTGGCTGGTTGGCTTAGCGGTAGAGTGTCAGCCAGTATGTGGATGTCCTGAGTTCAATTCCTGGCCAGGGCACACAAGAGAAGTGCCCATCTGCTTCTACACCCTTAACCTTCTCCTTCCTCTCTATCTCTCTCTTCCCCTCCAGCCAAGGCTCCACTGGAGCAAAGTTGGCCCAGGCGCTGAGGATGGCTCCGTGGCCTCCGCCTCAGGTGCTAGATTGGCTTCAATTGCAGCAGAGCAACGCCCCAGAGGGGCTGAGCATCGCCCCCTGGTGGGCATGCTGGGAGGATCCCGGTCTGGCGCATGCAGGAGTCTGTCTGCCTCTCCCCCGTTTCTCACTTTGAAAAAATGCAAAAAAAATTAAAAATAAATAAATAAATAAATAAATAAATAAATAAATAAATAAAATGAAACTTGAGCGTTCCTTCCTGAGAGCACCCTGTGAACCCTCTCTCTGGAGTCACGGGCTCCAGCATAGTGTTGGCACTTCTGGGGACAACTGCCTCTGGTCGCCACTCCTTCCTCGCAGGCTGTTGCCCCAGATGACACCAACAAGTTACAGCACACAGTCCCAGAACTTTTCTTCTAGAAATATAAAAAGGTTCTCCAATCAATCTCACTCTACTAATACCGTAGGATTTCCAGCTTTTCATCCAAAATAAATCTATTAAGGTAACATTACCTGAACCTTCAAAGCTCATCATTCTTTCTGAATATTTTTAAAGAAATAAATTAAAGACTGAGTCAGATACACTGGTAAAGACATGTTAAAAAAAATTTAACTCTAATATGAATCCCAGGTGGCTTCCTCCATTGTGTTCTTTGGCTACTTCTCAAGAGGCTTACAACAAATCTCCTGCTCACCCCAGATAGATCTTATCCTTCTTCTACATTCTTTTGCATTTTTTACCTTCTAAATATTTAATCCTGGACTATCAAATATCATATTTTTTTCCATTTTAAAAGAGAATGCAGTTCTTTGTTGGCTCAGTAGATTGAGGGTTGGCCCAGCATGCAGATATCCCGGATTCGATCCCCAGTCAGGGCACACATGAGAAGTGACTATCTGTTTCTCTTCCCCTCTACCTCCCTCTTCCTTCTGTCTTCCCCTCTCTCAGCTAGTGACTCAACTGGTTCAAGCATTGGGCCCCAGTGTCAAGGATAGCTCAGTTGGTCCATCAGCCTCAGGTGGTAAAAATAGCTTGGTTGATTTGAACATCAGTCCGTGGAGGTTGCCAGGTGGATTCCAGTCTGGGCACATGCGGGAGTCTGTCTATCTCCCCTCCTCTCACTTAAAAAAGAGAGAGAGAAAATGCCACACTAATCTCTCCACTTCCTTTGGCACCCCTCTGTACAGGAGGTTTTGAATAAACACAAAGTAGCTAGTTCATTAAAGTCCTAGCTGATTGCATTTAGTTAAAGCTCTAAGTTTTCTAAAGGCCAGAAAGATTAAAGGAACAAGAGCTCTTACAATCACAAAACCAAAAGAAAACAAAGTGGTTTCATTACAAAAGATAAGCTCTTTTACCTAAATCCAGATTAATAAAATCATAAATTGGCCTGTTCTATTATTTTTGAAAGACTGAAAAATCTCCCTTCTAAACACCTTTCAGAATAGCCTGACCTGTGGTGGCACAGTGGATCAAGTGTCGACCTGGAACACTGAGGTCCCCGGTTCAAAACCCTGGGCTTGCCCGGTCAAGGCACATATGGGAGTTGATGCTTCCTGCTCCTCTCCCCTTATCTCTCTCTCTCTATCTCTCTGTCTCTCTTCTCTAAAACGAGTAAAATAAAAATAAAATAAGTTATCAACACCTCTCAGAATAAAGACAGCCCCAACGTGTCAGGCTACCTCGACTAGCTCAGGAGTCAGAGCAGACTGGGAGGTGCCCCCGGGAGGATCTGGCATCTGCTTAAGGAGCCAAAAGATGTGATGCTGAGGTTCCAACCCTCGGACTCCACACACCAGAACCCAGACCGCTTTACACAAGTGCCTTTCTCAGTCCTAAAATGTTACTTTTCCCCTCTGGGGAGGGGAGGACATTATAGCCTTTTCTTTTTAAGGGATGAAGTGAGTAAAAAGCGCCACATGGATTACATTCACTCAAGAAAGCACGTGATTTTAAAAATGAATGGCGAGGGTGTCATTGAAATGTGCTCTGTTTTACTGGGGGCCAAATGCCTAAAAATAGTTTGAAAATCTAGTAAACCAAGAGTCTGGTGGGCTGACCTTTCCTTGGCAGAAACTCTTATAGGAGGTAGGCCAACCTCAAATTACTCACATTGTGCTTCAAATGTGACATAAACTATACCAAACACGAGTGAGTGCCAACGACAGACTCCAAATGCACCTGGACTGTGTACCTGTGATTCAACTCAAAATCCTCCAAGTAAAAGTAGTGAGGAATATGAACCCCCACTGTTTCCACAGAACATAAAGTCTGTGAATTAGAGCCTGACAGATTAATCTTAAAACTGGGAAATTTTTCATAGTCCAAAGACTGTGTAACTAGAGGGAAAAAAGCAAAAACAGCTTTGCCAACTTTGACTAGTCATGACTTTATAGATTATATCAACAGAAAATCCCAGATTCTTACTTTAAACAATAGCTTCAACCTCTTCTCCCACCAAAATAGAAGTTCCAGAATGTCTCTTTACTTGGTGACATGGTTTGGGTTTCCCAGTGACAGCCCACTCGGCCAGGCACAGCAGGAGAGTTAGTGGAGCAGGAGCAGGTGCAGAGCTCCCAGCTTCTGGGCCGGGCAGGAGGGGAGGCTGGCTCAGCATGCCACTGTGACCAGGCAGAGCCCCAGGTCAATGGAGCAGTCTGGGGAGTGGCAGGCACTCTTCCACAGGGAGGTCCCCTGGGGTGTGAGTTCAGGGACAGGGTTTGCTACCGTCACACTCCAGGCGGGGGGTAGGGGAAGGTGAGAAAGGTATGTGGCAGGACTCAGGACACCCAGGACACAGGGCCAACCCCACTATTGGAGCTGGACTGGTGGCAGCTATGGTGAAGGCAGCGTCCCACCTGGCCCACTCAAGGGCCCAAAGTCAGGACTGGTCTTCAGGCTCTGACTGAGCATGAACCTGCAGAGCCTGGGATCCAGGATGGGCCTGAGGACTGGAACCAGTCCTGTTAAAAGCCCTAGACAACAGATGTTGGTACATAAAACTCCCTGGGATTTGGCTAAAGAGGCAGGAGTATCAGAGCCCAGTCTCTCTGAGGCACTGAAGATACTGCCTATTGAAACAAATCTCATTGAAATAAGAAACAAGTTTTATTGTGAGACAGCATTTTTAAAACTTCAGGATTTAGGCCACAGGATTTGATCCACAGTAATAGTCTCAATAGCTCCCAGCTGTGTAGGACACTAAGAGAAGGGGCCTGAGTCCCCCCAGCAGGACAGCTGCGCTGGCCCGACCCAGCGGGTGGCTGCTGACCAGAGAAGCACGGCACTGAAGGAGCGGGTTAAACCCACTGCCCAGGTCTCTCTGGGGATATGGACCACTGACTGACAAAGGAGAAAAAACCACTTCTCCTATGAGTCTTCTTGTGAATAGTAGAGGCAAGAAGAAATTCTAAAAATAGGTCCAAGCAGAAGAACTTAAGGAAAAATAATTATCCCACAGCAAGAAGCCACAGGCACAGAATATGGGACTCGTGTCCATGAAAACGGCTTCCGTGTGGGTCACACGGTGATGCAACAGAACACGAGGCCTAAGCACCTGGCATATCAGGTTAAAGGTGACTACACAAACCTACCGGTGGTTAGAAATGGGAAAATCAGAAAGATGACTTGGTCACAAAAATACATATCTAGTAAGCCTTCTGACTTCACCGGCTAGGAAACGGGGACCTCAGCGGCTGCGTGATTTGACACAAAAACCCTCGTGCTCACCTGCTTGCCCCCTTTCTCATCCTTCCTTTCCCTTGAGCCTCACAATGATCTGGGAGGGCAGGCAGGCCTCACAATCATCCCATTTGATAGAAGTTGGAGAGCTCCATGCCTTTCTAGCTGCACAGTTCTAGGGAATAGGAGAGTGGAGGCTTGAGGTCAGAGTTCCTCCGTCTAGACTAGGCCTCCGGATGAGAACCCAGACCATGATGGGCCCTTGACAGTTTGCCTGCATCAAGGCAACGAAAACATCTACTAGTGACCCACACGACCCACAATTGTGGTGAGTCCAGAAAGGGATGCAAACCAAGGAAGAGAGAACCTGGAGAAGACCAATATTCCATGGTCTTAGGCAGAGCCCGTAATAATGGGTATAGCCTGTATTAGCAGGGCACGATGCCAGTCTGGAGAAGAGCACGAACAAAGGACCAGAGATAAGTGAAAGGAAAGAGTGTCCAGGGATGACAAAATGTTGGAACTGAGGAGTAATAAGAGCTGTGGCCAGACGATAAAGATGGGGATGCAAACCCAAGCTGAGGACCCCTGAACCCTTAGTTCTGCACCAAGGACCTGCTCTCATCTGCCCACCACCCTCGAGGCCACTGAGATTCATTCCCCAGCTCTTCACCACTGAGTGCAACGTTCCCAAAGGCAGTGGGACATGCTGCTGGGCTGGTTCATCCAAGCAACCTGGAGAGCTGAGTCCTCAACCACACCTGGGGACCCTGGGAAGATTCTGACAAGAGGATGTTTCTGAAGAAGAAAGAAGGTTTGGGGAAGAATAAACCTATCTAAAATTAATTTTTTTATTGTCATTAGAAACACACAAAGTCAGAGCTTTGTGAAACAGCCCCCAAAATGCCAGGAAGGCATGTACTAGAAAGAAAGAGCATTTGGAAGAGGAGCATAAAAAGGCATCTTTCAAAGAGTGGCCTCTGTGAAGGATGCCGGTGGGACAGCCTGGGCAGGAGGCCCCCAGAGGGGCAGCAGAGGCGGCCATGAGCCCGAGCGCAGCAAGCCCACAGTCTCCTCCAGCCAAGGCCAAAGGCGTGGAAGCAACTGGGGAAATGGAAATCCTGGGGTGGGAAAGGAAAGAGAACACATTAAAATGGTAATCCCATTACAGGGAGATCTAGTGACAGTTAAGCCATGAGAGCTTTGCCAGACCCCTTTGCTGAAATTGGTACCTTATGTGGTGTGGCGAGGAGGGAGGTCTGTACGTGAAAGAACTTCAATGGACTGAAGAAAGAAAGACTCCAGCATCAGCACAGCTATTGGGAAAATAGGTTCCATATGAGTCAGTGTAAGATCTCTGACCTTTTTAAACTAAGACAGAGAGAGGGTCATAGTAGACATGTGTCCAATGAGCTTGAGGACCTTGAGTGTGTGCCTTTGGGGGCTTTATTTCCATCAGGGACCCATGCAGAGGCCGTGCATGCTCTGCTGCTTTATTAAAAAGTCTATATGAGAGGGCAATGACCTTATTTTATGGCATTTGTCTCAGTTGTTAAAGTTTAGTTTTTATGTGGTATCTCAGGTCAAGTTCCATGCTGACTTGTGATCCAGTGGTCTCATGGTAAATGAATGGCCACCGGAAACACAGACACAGACTGAGGGAGATTGCCACATCAGCAGGACAGTCTTGTTCACATCTGATCATAGGGGAGAGTCACTACTCCATCCTTACTCTGTCTCTGTCTCTCTCTCTCTCAGACACACACTCTCTCTCTCTCTCTCTCTCTCTCTCTCACACACACATACACACACACACACACACACACACACACACACACACACACTGATTCTCAAAATGATATCCTCTCTGCATCCTTTGGCCAAAAAGATGAACATTCCAAACAACAAGTATTTATATATGCTGGTGTTTTATGGGCTTATTCTTGTGCTAATCATTATGAAAGGAACAAAAAGTATAAATAAGGACCCCTGGCTCAAGAAGTTTGGGAAAGCAAGACTAAATCATTGTAAAACAAAGCTGGACCCCTGCTGGGAAGTGCCCTGCCAACTGCCACTGATTCTAACTACTTTGGAAAAGATAACCCCAGTCCCGGGAGTCAGTGAAGAAAGATCTGTGGAAAAAGTTTAGACTTGAGCTGGTTCTTAAACAAAGTCTGGACCTAAGTAAGCAACACAAAGAAGAAGGACTTCAAGGCAACCCAGATGCTACCCTTGAGCTAGAGAGAGGCTGTGAGCCCGAACAGCTCATAAGAAAAAACAGTTATACTGAATCAAGATATAAAACAAACAAACAAAAACTACCTCTGTCCTGAGACTTCTGCTTGTCTGAGACAGAGTGCAAGAAACCAGATTTACCCTCCCACCTGAACCAAAAAAGAAAGAAGAGACAAAGTTGAAGTAAAGCAACAAAGGCCAGTGATCTCTGAGACAGGAAACAAGGTGAGGCTCCGGCAGCCCCAGCTGTGCGGCCTGAGAGGGCTTCCACACTGCAGCACAGTCAGGGGAACTGAGGCAGAGCCGGGCCGACTCCCTGAGCAGAGAAGATGAAACTGGGCATCCTGGATGCCAAGGCAGCTGAAGGGCCCAGGGCAGAGTCCTGAGAGGAGAGAGCTGCACCCTGCCTGGGCGAGGAAGGGGGAGAGCCTCTCACAGGGATTAGAGGTTGGGGTGTCCATTGCTCGCCCAGAGCTGGGAACGGTGCCCGTTCCCACCAGCCAGACGGGAGAACCACCTAATCCACGGGGCAGCGGGTGCGTGCTCAGAAGGCGAACAGCTAGCCCCAGACTGAGCAGTGCTCTGGCCTCAATAAACCATAAAAGCAAGACCCAGAAGAATCAAACTGATTCCAAGTAACTTAACTAAACTCTCAAGAATGTTTTATAGGAATACAAAAATATCTAGTATTCAACTAGGTAAAGACTCTTTGAAATCTGTCTAAACTTCTTTACCCACAAATGGTCAAATGAGAAAACCAAAGGCTTTCTCACTCTCAACTCAGCACAGCATGGCATGTGGCTTCAGTGGACTGTCGTCTAGGGCCAAAGGCACATCAATATGCAGCCCATCTGTAATGTTTGTGACTGTCAGCCATCTCCATTTATGGGCTCTTTTCTGAGGAGCAGTGCAGAGAATCTTTTTAAAAAATTCTTTTAAAATTTTTATTTGTTTTTATTTTATTGAGGGGAGGGCAGGAAGCATCAACTCTCATATGTACCTTGACCAGGCAAGCCCAGAGTTTTGAACTGGCGACCTCAGCATTCCAGGTAGACACTTTATCCACTGTGCCACCACAGGTCAGGCTGAATTTTTTTTTTCTACCATATTCTAAGCTATGGGCAAGTCCCAAGTATTCAGTTGTTTCTAGGTATAAAAATTAAAAATAACTGAGGTACTGATTTTTCCTTTTATGTTTTATAAAGCTTATTTTATTGAATAAAATTCTAGTTCATAGGCTATAATTTTATTAGAAATGCCAACCTTATAAAAGTAAACTGATTATTAAAGCTATAAATGAGATTTATGAATCTTTGAGGCAATTTTAAACAAGTAAGCTTATTTTGTATATGAATCTTAACAAAATAAAACACTCTCACTACTTATCTTCAAAACGTCCAAAAAATTTCTCAGAATATTTTAATAAAATTGTGAAAGTATAAAGACATTTTTTTTATTTTGTCAAAAGCTCTATTTTTTTGTGAAAAAATCTTGGTATAGATTTCATAAAACTAAATTTATATAGTTTTAATAGAAAAATTCCTATTATTTCTATTATATTATCCTATATTTCTATAATTATTATTTCTATTAGCTATTATTTTCTATTATTCTATTATAGAGAAAATATAAGACATGGTACCTGATTTCTCAGTTCTACCTAAATTTCTGATTTTAGGATGAATAATTGAAACTGATCTTCATAATTAGGTGACCACTGGTTGTGGTTTTCCGGAGAAGCAAAGTTTCCAGCTGCCGTCCCGTTCACTCTGAGAAGAGCCCCGAGTGTGGACAGTAGTACCTTACAGGTTGCTCTGGTCACAGTGGAAGGGAGCACACTGTCGTTTCAAAAATGATCCAATCCTCAAATACAAGCAGAGTAAGTGATTTACCCTAATATAAATATTTTCCCAAATCAAAAATAAGATTAGGATGAAGGCCCATTTTCTAGATGGTTTCCCAGGCATTTCCAAAAACAGAACAAAAAAAGACAAAACCACTCAGATACTCACCAATGACAATGCCCAGCCCTCCCCAGCCCCTGCCTCCTGATAGAAGGTGGCTTATCAAGTCCCCACCCAGCTTCCATTCCCTTTGTTAACTGATAGGTTCCCCAGAGAAACTTTTAAGATTTTTATACCAAGTCTATGCCATATGTTGTAAATTATACTATATATACATCAACTGCCTGGCACTCAGGAAAAAAAAGCAAGAAATGATGATTCCCATAGGCCTGGCTATTTGCCTACCACTGCCCTTGGGGCTCTGCCCACAGGCAATGGAGAGGACCGTTGCCCCACAGCCACCTGGGGAGACTGCGGATAGAGGGCAGGTCTTAGGCACAGCTTTGACCTGAGCCTCCGGGGTCAGGGAGGTGAGCAGTAAGGCTCCTTCAACACCTTCCAAGAAAAAACAAGAGGGGGATGGAGAGGCACAGAGAAAAAAATAAACAGGAGAGTGAGGGGAATAATAGCTTGCTTACCTAAACAGGAGGAAGAAGAGGAACAGTGGCCCACAGGAGGGACCCGGCATGGATTTCATCAGGCACACTGGGACACACCACAGAGACGTACAGAAACATGGACCTTACCGTAGAGGCTGTTTATACAAAACCACAGCCTTCTCGAGAGAGTTTCCTGGGTCATTTGGGCCATATCGAATTTCCACCTTACATGATAACTATGGAAGCTGACCCATGCTCAGAGGAGAGCTGGCCACTCATTTGCACCCCCACATTTACCACCAAGGGCATGTGAAATCAAGGGACTCAAAGCCATCGCCTGCAGGAGGTCAGGAAGGCACGCTGCAGGTGAAGAGGTCAAGCTTCTGGAAAGAAGCCGCCTGCCAAGGAGGCAGCTGAGCCTCGGAGGCAACAATCGCTGCCACAGGACTGCTCTGTGCAGGCCCAGAGAGGCCAAGATCTTGGATTCAGAGAAAAAAAGAGAAAAACCCGAACTTTTAAAAATGAGGTCCTCTGTTTATAATTTTAGGTCTCTAATATTCAGGTCACCACGCTTATTCAACTAATAAATATGTCTGTACGGCCCATGGTCCCTAAGTGAACTGCCTGGGCATCACCTACCTGATCAAATCCCCCATAATAAAACTAAAACCAGTCGTCAAAGACTCTAAACAGTATTTCCTCCACGCATAACAGACTTCCGGTAAGCTGCAAGCTAAGTGAGCTCTACATAAATTGCAGAGTTATGGGGGAAAATAATACAAACAGGGTCGGCAAAAGTAGCTTTAGAGTTGTTTGTATGGAAAATAACACAATGATTAATAAATACTAACATAAGAATAAACTTGGTGTTTCATGCACCCACAAATGCAAGCCTATCTGGCCTCACCCTGTATATGCTATGCTCAGACCTCCACAGAACTGAGGTAGTCACAAGGTAAGTCAATCCGTTTCCAAGGAGACGTGAGAACCCTGTCGGTGCTGCACTCTCCCGGCAGTGCCTCCTGACTCCACACACCTGGACAAGAACAGGCACACGCAGGCTCCAGGATCCCTGCACCCACACACCTGAGCAGGGACCCGGAGCCGAGAGCGGGGCAAGGTCACAGAGCTCACAGATGCTCCCTGGAACATGAAGCTGGAGGAAATGGAAGCTACTGGGAAGAAAAATGTCATTCTAAACTTACAAGATAGCAGGGGTTTCAACAATGTGTTTTTAAGTAACTTAAAATATGCGTCTGTTTTTATGTAATGATCCAGAAAGGTTTGACGATGGCCTTTGGAAGGAAAGCTAAACCGCTCTTCCAAAGACCAAAAATATCCCTGAACAAATGGGGATTTTAGTTTTGGATACTCCTCTTTTCAAAGTGTCTTAGCTGTGACAAAGGCTAAGAAATAATCTACTCTGTACATTGCCAAGTCTTCCAGAGTCGGACCCAGTAGTGCAGCAGACAGCTTTTTCCGGGAGGCGCTAAGCAGGGTGGCTGCAGCGTCCCTACACAAGGGGCTCTGCAGTGGCAATCCAGCTGAGGAAGCAGGGGGTACTCATCTTGAAGCTGTATTTCACTGCGAGCCCATCACTTTGACTTCTGTTATACATGTATTTTCAGCAGCTTACAGGAGTGGTGGAGACCCCAGGAGGTGGGGGCTGCCTATCCCACAGCCACTCTGTAAGACCAATGGCCGCCACCCTGGCCATGCAGGTTCACGTTGGATTTGGGCAGACGGTAAAGGAACTGTGGAGCTGGAAAATGGTGGGCCGTTCTGTTTATTAGTCTTGCAATGGTGGACAAGCAAGCAGGCAGGGAAGACCACTTCCCTTTCTCTTAGGGTTCCCAAGCCCCTCAGCACTCCAGACTAAGCTGGACTCATAGCCCCCCCCCCCCACCAGCCTCAGCAGGGTTCCCAAGCCCCTCAGCTTGCTCTCTCTCTCTCTCTCTCTCTCTCTCTCTCTCTCCCTAGACTCTCCAGCCAGGGATGCTGGGGGAGGAAGCCCTTCTCCAGCAAACAATTGGCCTTCCCAAGCAGGAAGGCAATCCGCAATTGCACTCTGCCACCCTGAGGGCAAGCACCCTCAACCTTCCATAGACTACACACACATGGTGCTGCCCCAATACAAGCAAGTAAACTTAAAAACATTTCTTTACCCAACACACTCCTGATGCCACCACTGGGCAGGTGAGAGGGCCGCATTTTTAGCAACAGTAGTGTTAGCAGACTGCTCTCTAAGCCAACACCACTTGAAGTAAGGGCAACAGACCACTGCTGGCCCCAAACGGCAAGTGCAGGTCTATGAGGAGGTATGTATAGAAAGTCAGAATGTTCAGAAATTGTTGCAGCAATCGATATTGCTGTGCATTTTTATAGTATTTGTACCCAACAGACTGAACATGAAAAACAAAAATATTAACAGAAAATAAACACAACTACAGATAACCTGGACCTGTCAGACAGAGGGCGCGGCTGCTCCCAGCCCATCGCTGCCCCCCACTCTCCTAGGGCACACAGGCCATCCTTAAGATCCAGACTGCCTGACCTGTGGTGGCGCAGTGGATAAAGCATCAACCTGGGACACTGAGGTCGCTGCTTGCTGGTTCGAAACCCTGGACTTGCCTGGTCAAAGCACATATGGGAGTTGATGCTTCCTGCTGCTCCTCCCTTCTCTCTCTCTCTAAAGTGAATAACTAAAGTCTTTAAAAAAAATTTTTTTTAAAAAGATCTGGACTGCAGCCTAAACCAGACTGTAGGAGTGGGTGGCCTCGTGATCCTAAAATATCCAAGAGTCCCCTTAGAGTTTCCAAGAGTGGGAAAGGCCCCAAGGAATCACTAACACTAGAAGATAGATGAGTCTGTTCTATTGGGAAAATTAGTCAGAATTTAGAAATGGGGCCAAAAAGCGTCTGAGCCCCGTTTCAATGTTGTCCTGGAACTCGGTCCAAGCCCACTCCAATACTCAGAGAATGTAGCTTGTATGATTCACTGTGTACTACTGATTAGGGCTCAGACCCTAAAAAGTACATGTTAGTACTGAGAACCTGCAAATCAGTTCTGCAGAAACAGAGGTTCTAAAGATCCCCATCTGGTGGCTATTAAGCAATTTGTGTTTGCCTCAGCAACCTTACCCTCACGTCCTACAGCTAACTGCTCATTCCCTTTGGTCTGTAATAGCCCTCCCCCCTAACCCCCACTCCCAACCCCACTGCCAACTGGCTGGCTTCCTCATTAGTAAATTAATTAAATCTTTGATGCCTGCTCACTATCCATTTGTATGAGAATTAGGTTTTAATTTTTTTTAGTTATAATTCAACCATTAATATGAAAAAACTCTGTTTTCCCTCTTACCTCTCTTCCTCTAGGACAGTGGTCCCCAACCTTTTTTGGGCCACAGACCGGTTTAATGTCAGAAAATATTTTCACAGACCAGCCTTCAGGGTGGGACGGATAAATGTATCACGTGACCGAGACAAGCGTCAAGAGTGAGTCTTAGACAGATGTAACAGAGGGAATCTAGTCATTTTTTAAAAATAAAACATCCTTCAGCCTGACCAGGCAGTGGTACAGTGGATAGAGCATCGGACTGGGATGCTGAGGACCCAGGTTCGAGACCCGAGGTCGCCAGCTTGAGCATGGGCTCATCTGGTTTGAGCAAAAAGCTCACCAGCTTGGACCCAAGGTCCCTGGCTCAAGCGAGGGTTACTCGGTCTGTTGAAGGCCTGCCATCAAGGCACATATGAGAAAGCAATCAATGAACAACTAAGGTGTCGCAATGCACAACAAAAAACTAATGATTGATGCTTCTCATCTCTCTGTTCCTGTCTGTCTGTCCCTGTCTATCCCTCTCTCTGACCCTCTCTCTGTCTCTGTAAAAAAACAACAAACAAACAAAAAAACATCATTCAGACTTAAATATAAATAAAATGAAAATAATGTAAGTTATTTATTCTTTCTCTGCAGACCAGTACCAAATGGCCCACAGACTGGCGCCTGGGGGTTGGGGACCACTGCTCTAGGAGCAATGGATTGACCCTATTTGACCTAACAATATAATGAATCTGTCAGTTAGAACAAAGCAGAGACATAAAGACACACTTTTTTAACAAACAAACATTTCAATTAAGAAAAAAATCTTGAACCACACATTGCAGTGTTTAAAATGCGTAACCATGCTTGACCAGGCAGGGTCACAGTAGATAGTCAGACTGGGATGCAGAGGACCGAAGTTTGAAATCCAGAGGTTGGCCCTGGCTGGTTGGATCAGTGGTAGGGTGTCGGCCTGGCATGTGGAAGTCCCGGGTTCAATTCCCGGCCAGGGCACACAGGAGAAGTGCCTATCTGCTTCTCTACCCTTCCCCCTCTCTTTTCTCTCTATCTCTCTCTTCTCCTCCCACAGCCAAGGCTCCTTTGGAGCAAAGTTGGCCTGGGTGCTGAGGATGGCTTCATGGCCTCCACCTCAGACACCAGAATAACTCTGACTGCAGCAGAGCAACGCCCCAGAGGGGCCGAGCATTGTCCCCTGGTGGGTATGCCAGGTGGATCCTGGTCGGGCGCATGCAGGAGTCTATCTGTCTGCCTCTCCCCCACTTCTCACTTTGGAACCAAAACAAAATAAATAAATCCAGAGGTCACTGGCTTGAGTGTGGGCTCACGCGGCTTGAGCACAGGCTCACCAGCTTGAGCACAGGGTCGTTGGCTTGAGTCCAAAGGTCACTGGCTTGAAGCCCAAGGTCGCTGACTTGATCAAGGGGTCACTTACTCTGCTGTAGCCCCGGGGTCAAGGCACATATGATAAAGCAATCGTTGAAAAACTAAGGTGCCGTAGCGGTAGAGCGTCGGCCTAGCGTGCAGAGGACCCGGGTTCGATTCCCGGCCAGGGCACACAGGAGAAGCGCCCATTTGCTTCTCCACCCCTCCGCCGCGCTTTCCTCTCTGTCTCTCTCTTCCCCTCCTGCACCCAAGTCTCCATTGGAGCAAAGATGGCCCGGGCGCTGGGGATGGCTCTGTGGCCTCTGCCTCAGGCGCTGGAGTGGCTCTGGTCGCAACATGGCGACGCCCAGGATGGGCAGAGCATCGCCCCCTGGTGGGCAGAGCGTTTCCCCTGGTGGGCGTGCCAGGTGGATCCCGGTCGGGCGCATGCGGGAGTCTGTCTGACTGTCTCTCCCTGTTTCCAGCTTCAGAAAAATGAAAAAAAAAAGAAAAGAAAAAGAAAAACTAAGGTGCCGCAACAAAGAATTGATGCTTCTCATCTCTCTTCCTTCCTGTCTGTCTGTCCCTATCTCTGACTCTCTCTGCCTCTGTCAAAAAAATAAATATTAAAAAAATAAAATAAAATAGAATTAGTAACCAACAAGCCAGCCATCAGCAAAATCACCTCCCTGTATACAAAAATATATTCATTTAAACAAAAATTTATCTCAACAGTAAATGCACTTTCTTGCTCTCTTAGATCAAACACTTTACTACTTCAAATAATTGTCATGTGCTTTTCCCATAATGCACCATCATGAGACGTGGAGAATGATATATAGATAGAAGAAAGTTCACAGTTCACAATTAAGATTTTAATCACTTTAATCTCAAAGTCCTGGGCAACTTACATGTATGGACATACACAAACACACACACACAATTTTCTTACTTTTTATTTGGATAAATCCCCAACTGTCCCTAAGGAAAACTCACTTTTGTTGAGACCTAGAAGCAGCTCATACCACTCTGTGTGAAGACTTTCTTTGTTCACCAGACTATCCTGATAGTAGTTAAAGCCTACAGACCTTAAGTCAATGCGTTAGAAATATAACATAATCTACAAATAAAAGCCACATATGTAATTTTAAATTTTCTAGTAGGCACATTAAGAAAGTTTTCTAAAGGTAAAATTAATTTTAATGTCATATAATCAATATAAAAATTAATGAGATCTTTTATCTTTTTTTTACACTAACTCCTCCAAATCCAGTGTGCACTTTATACACATCTGGGTTTGAAGCACACTTCATTTGGGACTAGCCACATTGAAAGAGGCAGGGGGAACGCGCCATCCTCCCCAAGCTGCTGACCACCCTCTCAGTGCCACAAGCCCCAAGCCCTGCCCAAGCATGGTAAGACATACTCGTAAGACCTCCGTCTGGGAGGCCTGTACGCCAGTGGGCTAAGTGCTGGGACTGGAGCCTTGGCCTGGGGTCCACAGGAAAGTTCTGATCCACCTTTGGTCATGAGGACCAGCAGGCTATGGATAAAGTCAAGGGCAGGAGCTCTGAGAAGCTGTAATCCTTCATTCTCTCTTTGGTCAGGCACCTTCTACTTTTCTCCTTGGCTAGAAAGGAAGCAGCATTAAGACACGTGTGTGTGTGTGTGTGTGTGTGTGTGTGTGTGTGTGTGTGCGCGCGCGCGCAAGCATACACATATGCTGAGTGTTACATGTATGGTAAAATTTTCTGTGGCAAAGTCCACCTGTCCAGAGAGAAAAGAACCAGCTCTAAGATCTTTCCTCAACACTGGGTCAGTCTCCAACAGGTATAACACATGGTGCTGTGAGAAGGCTTTCTGATAAGAGAAGGCTATCCATTTAACTTCAGAGGAGCCATCTTTCCTTTCAAGCAACCAGGGCTATGTGAGTGCTGGTGCCACCACACTGTGCAGTGCCGTCTGACCGCAGTGCCATTATACTGCATACTGCCCTTACACTGCGGTGCCATTAATACCACACAGTGCCATCCGACCGCAGTGTCATTAAACCGCATACTGCTGTTACACCGCGGTGCCATTATACCACACAGTGCCGTCCGACTGCAGTGTCATTAAACCGCATACTGCCCTTACACCGCGGTGCCATTATACCACACAGTGCCATCCGACCGCAGTGTCATTAAACCGCATACTGCCGTTACACCGCGGTGCCATTATACCACACAGTGCCATCCGACCGCAGTGTCATTAAACCGCATACTGCCGTTACACCGCGGTGCCATTATACCACACAGTGCCGTCCGACCGCAGTGTCATTAAACCGCATACTGCCGTTACACCGCGGTGCCATTATACCACACAGTGCCATCTGACCGCAGTGTCATTAAACCACATACTGCCGTTACACCGCTGTGCCATTATACCACACAGTGCCATCCGACCGCAGTGCCATTATACCACATACTGCCGTTACACCACGGTGCCATTATACCATACAGTGTCATCACACTGCAATGCCATTATACCGCATACTGCTGTTACACCGCGGTGCCATTATACCACACAGTGCCATCACACTGCAATGCCATTATACCACATACTGCTGTTACACTGCAGTGCCATTACACCCCCGTTATACCGCACAGTGCCGTCACACCGCAGTGCCATTATACTACGGTGCCATTACACTTCCATAACACCATGCAGTGCCATTACACTGTGCAGTGTCCTTTGACCAAAGGAGTTAGCATGTCCCAGGACACTGGCCACCCTATCTTTGTATAATATATTGGGTAAGATCAGCTGTGCATATATATATGATATGAGAAGCAAGCCAGATTAGTTCCAAATACAGAGTATTCAAAAAACCATCTCTTCTAGTGCATGCAGAGGTATTTTACTTAGACAACAATGGTGTGTGGTTTCGAACAGCTCAAGAGGTTGTTTAAACTGAAGAACTTGAGCTGAGACCAAGAAGGTCTCTGGTTTCCCCTGATCAATTACCATGTGCTTCATCTGGCAAAAGTCTTATTTTGAAAATAACTGAAATCCTGATAATGTCTGAGGAAGGTAAAAAGTCTGGAGTCATCAGAACTCTTGAGTCTCTCTCATGAAGACTTGACTGCTTAAAGGTGACAAACGTCAGATGAATTATGACAAGCACACAGGAACAACACCACAGGCAGGAGGCCGCCCCAGGGCAGGCCCTTTCTCCCCACACTCCCGCAGGACAGGGCGCCCCCTGCTGCTTAGCCCCCTTTTGCACACTGGCTCTCCTGGCTCTCCAAGGGACAAACCTGATGGGTATACTTCACCTGCTGAATACGGAAACTTTCAATTAAAATATGCAAATATGTCACTAAAGAGATTAAAAAGAACTCAATTACAAAGGCAGCACTTCCTTTCAGAGGCTTAAACACCAGGACAGGGCTAATTACAGAGCACTGAGTCACATTGCTTCCTTGGGCATAATTTGCACAAAATGTTTTTCTGCCTACAAATGCACTCCACTTGGTCTGCCTCAGAGAGTGGAAGTAAAAGGTCATTTTATGAGTTATTTTTTCCCTGATATTAGCTACTAATCTAGCTCCTTAGAGGTAACTTCCTACATAACTGCCAAAACATCAAACCTTATTTTTTAAAGGTAGTGGTCCTCTGCCTGTAAAGAAGGCCCAACAGACCATTTCCTTTTCTAAAGTCAACCACAACACCCTGACCTGCCCAAACCCAGGCGCAATGACATCAATTTGACCGGTTACTAGTTTGATTGGAAATCAAAGAAAGAAAATTCTATTCCAAAAGACATTACATAAGGAGAAGATCTAAAGCAGTAACAAGAGATTGTATCTTTTCATTTCTTTCCTCCCAATTGCAATATGCTCTCCATAAAGACATCCTTCCATGTACTGAAGAAGTGTGACACCCCCAAATACACCTGAACACAGGGTGTGGCTGGCAATGGCTGCCTCTACAGCACAATTGCCTGGTGTTACCCCTGACCTAGGGAAAGAGTTCCAAACTCTGTGCTTGGTAATGACCCATCATTTCCCCATTCAGAGTCAACAACTGTTAAATCTCTAGCATCAAACCTCAAATGCTGATGGCAGCTCACTCAGCTTTTATCCTTTAAGAAAAAGAGGACTGAGGAAAGCCACACCCACTGAGCCAGTCCCTTCATCCAGTGCAGTCTCAGATAAAGGCTTGGTCAGTCATGGCTCCACCAGCATGAGAAGGATTCAAATGGCTCAAATACCAGCAAATGAGTAGGGCATAGGCTCAAACACCAGGACACACACGCAAATATACCGCTCACAAAAATTAGGGAATATTTCAAAATGAATGTGAAGCAATAAAATATTCCCTAATTTTTGTGAGCAGTAGCATCAGATGACCTTAGAATACATTCTAAGAAATGTATTCTACAGAAACAAACTCTTCTGTTTTTAGAACATATTTAAGATTCCAATAATGCCAATGTGGTAGGCTGTCAGACAGACACAAGCAGAGCAAGGACTGGAGGTCAGGCACAGAAACTCACCAGAGTGGAAAGCCCCAGGTGCCTAGCAACTGGTAAAACTGGGAAATCAAAGACCTTACCCCGGAGTGACCTTTCCTCCCTTAGCCAGTCATGTGCTTTAAACCCCCTGACTTTTCATATCACTGGCCCCGTGGTTAGGACCCTCTCTTGACCTTTCTTCCCCTAGCATATTGCTAGTCACGTGGTTTTAGACCCCCTCCAAGGAGGAACAAGGGGCAGGAGAATAGTCTCATCCAATCCCATATAAGCCCTTGCATGACCACTCCCTTAAGCAAGAACCCATAGAGATAACATCTAGGCCTCAGTCCTGTTTCAGCTCCAGGCCCAGAGAAGCAGCAAAACCAGACAAGGGAAGCCACAGATGACCTCAGGACCAGCTACATTGACTAATGCTACTGTACCGATCAATCAGTGGAGACCGTGACACACCTAGAGAGATGATAAGTATTCTACTGAGATCCTTCCCTGGGACCTCCTCTAAGATCCCTGCCCCTAAAAGACCTTAGAGAACCCAGTGTGCTCTCCCTCCCAGGAGCATGCCTACACCTTTACCCTCTGCCTCTTCCTCCTCCTCTTCTTCCCCCAGGTGCATTTTCCTTGCCTCTCTCTTTTTCCCAATCTGTAAGGGACCCCACAAAACTTGAAACCAGAGTAGCTGTGGGCAGCAACAGCTGGTCCTAGGCTAACACCCTGACCTGTCACTACGGCCCTCTTTTCTCTGACTTTCCTCCTGCACGGCCAATAAATTCTTTCTTTACTTGATGCAATTTGTCTCATTACTTAATTCTTTCCTTCAAAAAGACAAGAATCAAGCCTGACTGGTGGTGGTGCAGTGGATAGAATGTTGACCTGGGTGGGGCACTGAGATCCCAGGTTCGAGACCCCGAGGTCGCCAACTTGAGCATGGGTTCATCTGGCTTGAGCACAGGGTCGCCAGCTTGAGTGTGGGATCACCAAAATGATCCCAAGGTTGCTGACTTGAGCAAGGGATCACTAGCAAAACTTGAGCCGCCTGGTCAAGGTACATGTGAGAAACAATCAATGAACAACTAAAGTGATGCACCTATAAGTTGATGCTTCTTGTCTCTCTCCTTTTGTGCTGTGCGCGTGAAAAGAATAAAAAAAAAGAAGACAAGAATCAAGGTCTTATCATTTTGCCAGTAACACTTAAGTACTTTGACATCTTGTCTCTAACATCTCTATTCTCCATTCTTTTAAGTCCTTTTTTTAAAAGTACAAAGGATTGAGCAAAAAGGACAAAAAAGGAGAGAGGAAACATGGATGCAGACATTAGTGGTGATTGCAGGGGATAGGGAGGATGAAGAAGGGGCCAAAGGGGATAAGTGGTGATGGAAAAAGACTTAACTTGGGGGGCGAATACACAGTACAGTGTACAGAGATGTGTTACAGAACAGGCACCTGAAACCTGTTTATTTTGTTAATGAGTGTCACCCCCATAAAATGCAATAAAAAAAAAAAGTCTACAAAGAAGCTCAGAGTAACTATCTTCTTCAGGAAGGGAAAGTACACGTGTGGCATATGTACGCCTTTCTACATAGATAGGGAGGTGGGGGCTTATCAAGTCCCTTTTTGTTCAGTTTAGTTATTTTCACACAAAGCAGAGCTCCTAACATATGGCACCCACCATGACTAAGCTAAATCACTCTGTCCACCTCCTCCTTTCCACTGAACCATCTGTGTCTGAGCTCATTATCATGTTATGAAAGTTCAGATTCTCTGGATCCTTTGGGAAAGACAGTAGAACTCTCACCTTCCAGCACAAGCTATGATGCTCCTGGCTCTCATGCATATTCCCCAGTTTAGAAGCACTTGCAGAATAAATGTATCATTACTGGTGATCATTAATTTCCTCCACGATCACTGATTAGTTACTGGTGGTTCCACAAGGCCTTGAGTTCACTTCCTTTATCTGGGTGCTAACTCTGACCCCTAAACCTGACATTCTACTGGCACCCCAATGCATCTTGTGACATGTTTTAACCCTTTGAGTAGTATGAACGTTCATGTACGTCCTCATGCCTCCTGGCCATCCAGAGTACAATCATATAAAAATTTTTATTTTAAAAATGTGTAAGGCAACATTTAAAAAAGGCAAATGTATGTTCTTGTTTCCATAAATTGGTTTTCAAACAAACATGATTTTAAGTTAATAAAACTGGAACTGGAACTAATTTCATTTTTTGAAAAAAAGCTCACTCCCGGGGTCAGCAAACATGAAAAAAACTCACTACTCAAAGGGCTAATGAGCCAGCACTACCTCACAATGCCCACAGCCCAGTAAAAGACAACTGAATGAGACATCATACCCCCAGAAAAACATCCCATCCACAATCCACAGGGTATCGTGGACTCAAATGAGACCGAGATTCTCATCTCAACAGCATCCTCAGACCTGACATGCAACATCTTTAATCTGGGCCTTCCTGGGGAACTTCTTGAACAATATCTGAAGCTGCTCTAACTCTCCACCTACTTGAGTTCCATCTCTCTTCATATATTAACTATGAACCAATTGTGAGGAAAGGGTAGGGCTGGCTGGGGACAGGGGCTGCCATGGGGTGAGAGTGGGTTTCTGCTAGGGAAGACTGCATTATGGATATATGTCCAGCATAAGGATAATAATGAACTCTTATTAATCTTAAAATTCATACTTTGTGCCAATTGATAATTTGTTTCAAACTCCCCTTATCCCCGATACCTTAAAATACAAAACTTAATTTGTTGACAAAACAGCACCCATCTTCAAATTCCTTAAAACATCACCCATACTGTCCAGGCCAGCTCTACTCAATGGAATTACCTGTGATGACAGAAATGTTCTATCTTAGTACTGTCTAATACAGTAGCCACAAATGGCTGTCAAGGACTAGAAATGTGGCTAGTGCAACTCAATGAGTTTTTTTTAAAGATTTTGTTTATTCATTTTAGAGAGAAGAGAGAGACAGAGAAGGGGGTAGAGAGGACTTCAGCATTCCTGATCAATGCTTTATCCACTATGCCACCACAGGTCAGGCATGAAATGTTTAATTATAGTTCATTTTAGTTAATTTCAATAACCACTGTGGCTAGGGACCACTGTACCAAACAGCATAGATCTAGACAGTGTCCCTTACACATTCCCTGGCATAAAAACTTATTTACTCACTCAAGACTCTCATATTGGCAGAGTGGACAAGCAAAAAAGGAGCTGCCATCTTTTGCTCTGCCCTGACTGCCCAAGAAAGAGGTCTAATCATCCTTCTCTAAAATAGTGCTTCTCAATCTCAGCACTACTGACATTTGGAATTAGATAGTTCTTTGTTGTGAGGACTATCCTGTGCATTTAAAAGTGTTTAGTAGCATCCCTGACCTCTTCCCACTAGAAGCCAGTAGCATTTCACCTTTCTCCAGTTGTGACTACCAAAAATATCTCCAATGTCACATATCCTCAAGGTGCAAAAAACAACTGAGAACCACTGCTCTAGGAATAACTTCAAAAAATAAATACAAACAACAAGATCAACAACAACAAAAACATCATTCTAAGAATTTCTGTCTCAGTTTATTTTATAAGACTATGCTACTCTTTTATATTTGCCATGGGTTAAATGGCCTGTGATCCACCCCTTTCACATTCTCCTTCAAAATCATAGTCATTTGGGTCTCCTACAGTTTTTCTGAGGTTCCTGCCCATATATGTACATAGGCTGCATGCTCAGCTGTCCTTCAGTTTGGGAAGAGGCCAAATGGAGACCAAAATGACCTACCTGTAAAACTACCCCCAAACGACCTGTGTTAATCTATTCTAGTTAGCATTCTGAACTATGGCAGGCAACCAAAGACATTCCGATATTTGATAAAGTGTCCATAGTTCAAAAGAGAAGGATAAAGTAGAACAGAAAAACTAACTTTGAACAAACAGATAATTCAGCAAATAAAACCAAACATGAAAAAAATTCCAGTTAAAATCTTTAGAGAGCACCAGGAAAACTTCCCAGAGCTAAAGAAAGGCAAGATAATCTAGATTTAAGAAGCCCTGGATTATTAAACAGGATGAAAACTATATACATCTTCATGAAATTTCAGAAAAAGACAGGTCTCCATAATCCAGAAAGAAAAAAAAGAAAGGCTACCAGCAACCAAGAGATAAGAATGTAATCAGCAAATGTCATCACAGAAGCACCAATTGCAGAACCAAGAAACTATAGTAGAAGTTTCTATCCATCTAAACCAACAATCAACTGTCAGCATGATCTAGACCAGGGGTCTCAAACTCAACTCAGCATGTGGGCCGCAGAGCAAGATCACAGCTGTTCGGCGGACTGCACTAGGTCTACAAAAGGCAACTGTTACGCAACACTTTTCTCACTGCAGTTGAAAACAAAAAAAAATCAGTACAACAAGCACAATCGTACATGCAGTTTACTCAGTGTCACAAAACGACCAGAAACTGTAGTTCGCATCACAACTGCTGTTAACTAAGCTAATATCTAGCTAGGATGCTAGAGAAATGAAAAATACAAGTAGGCCCCTAGGCTTACTTAATTTTATCCAAAATATTTTGAACTTCGTGGATTAGTCTGCGGGCCGCACAAAATTGTTCGGCGGGCCGCGAGTTTCAGACCCCTGATATAGACAGTTCAGATGTCTTCAAAAATCAGAAAATTTACTTTCCAGTCTTTTTAGAAAAAAATTACTTCAAGATGGACTTCAGCACAAAAGAAAAAGAACCCCAAGAATGATGAAGATGCAGAGGAGACCCAGAAAGTGACCTAGTTCCGGAGCAAGGTAAAAAGAGGCCTCTGGATTAATGCTGGGCAGTAGCAGGCGTCAAGTGCTGGTGCAGGCTGAGGCCCAGTCAGAGGACCCTGGGAAGAAAACGGGTGCCATTGAACAGGAAGCACCACTGACAAAGAGGGAAACCTGGGGATATAGCAAAAGCATGGTCTACGAACATTATTTGCTAATTCTTTTTAAAAATTTTATAGGAATGCCCCTTTTTGTCTTTTGCCAGACATGATTTCTACTCCAACAGAACTGATGATAGCTTTGCAGTCAGACCCCCCCTTCCTTTGTGACAGGCACCGTTCCCTTTAGTATCCCTCCACAAAGAAATCAAAGACTGTCCCACTCCTGTTTCCAGTGCCTGCAAACCATTGAAGAGCTCCATCTGACCCGTAGTAGACTGCCAGCTTTCTCACCTCTAGTATGTAATCCAGTTTGGCTCCCCCAGCCTGCCTCAAACTCAAATTTTTATCTGACACCATTTGCTCCATTCGCCAACTTGCCCAAATCATTCTGGACTCAACAACTGCCCAGTGTGGGAAGTGGAAAAAAGAGAATTTAAAATAGGAACATAATTAATGGCACCCAACTGAAGGGTTCATTGCCAAGAAAATTAAAATTAAGGAAGGAGAGCTTGGTACAGAGTGGGAGGAAAGAAACACAGAGGTGGGGAGGCTTTTTTGCTTTGAAAAGATTATCAGCCTTTCCCTCTGTCTCAGCTCAAGGGACCAATGACAGGTCTTTCCTTTTGGCATCCCTGCTTCCCCTCTTTGGTGTTTTTGGAAGGACATACAAATAGATGCGTATTCTGAAACTCTCTGGCATGAAAGTAAATTAGAGGCTTTCTAGACATTTATTACACAATAGAGTAAAATGATTATAGACATATTTCTCCATCAACAGTGATAAGGTTACATAATAGGACTTTAAAATAGACCCTGGGTCATGCCCTACATCAGCTCTATACAAAAAGAGTAGCTCTAAATGGTACTTTAAATCAACCAGCAATCAATTCTGTTCCTCTTCACAATCATCAGTTTACTTGATTCATTTTATCTGATAGATGTACAAATCAGTAACCTGAAAGACTTAAAAATTATCATTTAAAAGTAGAAGCCAAAGTACACAGAATATCACTCACTCAGAAACTATTAACTGAAAGTCAGCCTACCACGTCCCAGGCACCAGGGAAAGACCAGTGCTAATTCCTAAGTGAACCACGTGGCAGGCCTGTGCCCGGTCCCATCCCAACGGTGCCCCTGGACACTCCGAGGGCAAAGGGCTCCCTGACAGCATTCAGCTCACACAGGGCAGCAGAGCTCAGGGCTCCGAGATCTGTCCCCACCTGACTATAACCTGTCTACAGGTCACACAGGATGCAGGAAAGGCATAAAGTCTTGTGGGCAAAAACTATCATCAAAAAGCCCTAAAAAGTTCAAAGAAGAATCTAGGACCTAGAAAATGACGTAATGATTATAAGAAAGTAACCTATTTAGAGAAGACCATTCTATTGTTTTTAAAGACATTCGCAACACATTCCACCGCTCAGGGCACCTGTGAGTAGGTCTCATTTATCAGAAACTCATTAAGACAAGTTTGTTAGGAGACACAGTCTCCCTCTGGCCCCAAGTGCCCACATGCAGACAAGGCGCCGGGGCAGGGGTGGGGACAGATCTCTGCCAGCACTCCCCTCACAGTGAGAAAACCCAGCACCCCCTGAGTCATTTTGTAATGAATGAAAAAAACAATCAATTAACCTGTGCTTTACAGATATACTGCTCTGCCTTAGGAACGCTCTGGAAAGCACTATGGGAAACAGAAATAGCATGCTCACTTCACAGCAGCATCGGGCTATGCTTTAAGGCCACCGTCCACCTGCACAGTGCTTCGGTCCGGATGGGACTGTGCAGCCGGTCTCCGCACGCTCCGGCCTCCATGAGCCCTCCTCCCCCCCGGGGTCCGTGTGCTCTCGGCCTTCTTCAGCCCCACTCATGTCTCAGGCCTTGTGTCCCTGACTTCCACCCCCACCATTCTGATGAAACTGGGTCAAGGAAGGTCACCACTACGTGTGTAGAAGAAGTTCTGGAGGGATACACATGAAAGAGATTTCAGATTTTTTATAATTCTGTACTGTCTGAACTTTCAAACCAAGTGTGTGTCAACTTTCACTTTTTTCACACACCAGCAGAGGTGACTGGGGGTGGTCAAATGATGAGCCACTTTTCAAAGGCTTCTGTGTTTTTAAAAACATACCTAGGAAATATTTTCAAAAATAAATAAATGAATAGTAACTCTACGGTGTAGAAACCTAGAAGAACCACCTTGACCAAGACAGTGATCAGGGTCAACTTCACTAGTAATAAGACACATCAACACCGAGGTACCGAGGTATCAGCCCTGATATGAGGTACCGTGGCGATCCGGCCAGAATGCATAAACTGACTCGGAGAAAATATCAAATAAGTCCCAAACTGAGAGACATTATACAAAGTTGGAACAGGTACATTTGCCTGTTAAATGCAACTTAGATGTGTGTCTTAACATAGTGTTTATTTTTACCTTTCTGTGCATATAAATACCGAAACATTTTCAAACCTGCAGAACCTCCCTCATTCGTACCCAGGGACTGCCTGTACAAAACAGCAGGCCAGTGCTCTTCAGAAGTGTCAAGACCATGAAGGACAAAGACGGGGGAACTGTCTCAGACTGAGGAGGCTCAATGCGACGTGGAATTCTGGACTGAATGCTAGGTCAGGAAAAGGCATGAGTGGGACACATGACAGTTGAAAAAGTTCTAGAGATTAGTTAGCAGTATTAGGTAACTTGCTGGTTTTGATCACTGCTCCAGATAGGTGAGATGTTAACATCTGAGGAAACTGGGCAAAGGGTAGATGGGAACTCTTCATTCTATTTTTGTAACTTTATTATAAGTCTGAAATTATTTCAAGCATAAAGTCCTTTCCCAATATATACATAATCAAATCATTATGTTGTAAACCTTAAACTAATAGAGTCTTATATGTGAATTATATCTTAATAAAACTGGGGGTGAGGGAGAACAGCTAGAAAGATAATGTGAGCATTCAGTAACAAATCATCAGCCTTCAACCTTGGTCACTGATGTGGGGCATGCTGTTCACCCTCCCATACAATCTAGTGACAATGTGTTACACTCTGTCATCCAAAACTGTTTCAACCAATTAGAAACTCACTCAGACAATCCTATACCAAACTGAAAGAGGCCTCTATCATGCTGGTCTTTCATCAGCTCCTCCAGGGCTTCCACAGCCTGACCAGAGGGTGCCAAGCCTATTTTGCATTAAACTGTATTTTCTCTAGTTTTAATGGAAAATAATGAATAAAGAAAAGCACAGGCACTCTTCTGTGCTGCTGCAACATGTTATTCACCCCACTGAATTTTCTCACTACTGTGCATTTCAGTTAGTGTGACAGGACCCCCAAAGCTCAGGGGCACCCAGGGTGAGCAGACCTGAGGGGCAGGGGAGCAGGAAAGCTCTGAGGAGGACATGGAAACTGCAGGCATCACCTTTCCTCACCTGGGCAAGAGGCTGCCATTCCTGTTTTCACCTGGGAGACCGTCCCAGGCAGGCGGCCTGACTTGTTCAAAGACATGCTGTCCTGGGGGGGGGGGCGCACAGGCACCAGAAGCGACGCCCACGTGCTTCTCACTCCTGGAGACCTCCGAAGAATTCCTGCGTGGAGATGTGCTCCATACACAGAGGACAACAGAGCCTGGGTATGACTATCAAAGCAACACCCAAAAAAACCACGGTCAGAACAGGAGTCGGCCATGTGTCCACTTACAACAGGGATTTCGCTGGGGAGTGTCCTCTCTGGGCAGTGCAGTCATTTCCAGACAGTGCAAGGCCAGCGGCACCTGGTCCCACTGCTCCCTGAGGGAGTGACCCCACTGCTCCTGTTCCCAGAAAGACCGCGACTCGCCCTCCTCCAGGGAACAGTGCTTTTTAAGCTTCTAAGCCATTGTTATGATAGAGACGGCTAGAGTAATAACAGTCTATTTAATGTTGAGTGCTGAGCACTGGGTTTTACAAGGAGCTTTTCTCTCTCAACCCTTACCACTGCTCCATAGACAGGCACTAAATCCCTATGATTAAAATGGAAGAAAATGAGACTCAGAGAGGGTAAGGGACTAACCACAGGGCAAGCATTGGGCTAAATGTCTTTGCACTGATCATTCTTCTCCTTTGTAAAACATGCTGCCTAGTTACCTTTCTTCCCTGCTGAGGAGAGAGACAGACAGCATCCCCAGCATCACCCATGTCCCCGAGGTATGGCCAGCACAGAGGTGCTGACATGGATTACAAGGGGCTTTCTGGCTGAGGTCCAGGCATCTTGTTACTCACGGAGATGGTGGCTCTGGGAGGGCCCAGCTCTGCCTCTCTGATTCCTCACAGGGTCCCTGTGGTTACAGCAGGGCCTGACAAGGAGAGATACGCAGCAACACCTGCTGATGGGATAAATGGAGCTCTTTCCAAGCTGCCCACTGCAGCACTGTCCGACAGACCTTCCTGGGTGATGGAATGTCCACTAGCCACCAGACACATGTGGTTACTGAGCACTTGAAATGTGGCTATATGGAACTAAGAAAAAGGTTTTATTCTGTTTAATTTTCATGATTTAAGTTTCCATGGCTACCTGTGGTTAGTGACTACCCTACTGGTCAGCGCAGGTACATCTGTCCCATTTTCTAACATGAGACCATGCTGTCGCTTGGCGCCTCTGATCCTGGGTTCAGGCGCCACTCCTGCACGAGCCTGCGCTCGTGTGGGCACCACACTGGCACTGAGTGCATGGTGCTTAGCTAAGGAGGAAGGGGAGAAACTAAATGAATGAAATAACCATGATTCATGCTCAAGATGCAACTAGACTAAAACAAAAGCTTGTGGAAAATAACAATGTTATTCACTGGTTACTTTTCTTCAGTGATATATGATGAAAACAATGTCCCCTCCCTTCCTGCCACCAACCATCACAAGAGAAAGTAATAAAAGGTCAAGAGAACAAATGGCCAACAGATATATGAAAAGATGCTCATCTTCTTTAGCTATTAGAGAAATGCAAACCAAAACTGAAATGAGATACCACCTCACACCTGTTCAATTAGCTATTATTAGCAAGACAGGTAATAGCAAATGTTGGAGAGGCTGTGGAGAAAAAGGAACCCTCATCCACTGTTGGTGGGAATGTAAAGTAGTACAACCATTATGGAAGAAAGTATGGTGGATCCTCAAAAAACTGAAAATAGAACTACCTTATGACCCAGCAATCCCTTTACTGGTTATATACCCCAAAAACTCAGAAACATTGATACGTAAAGACACATACAGCCCCATGTTTATTGCAGCATTGTTCACAGTGGCTAGGACATGAAAACAACCAAAAAGCCCGTCAATAGATGACTGGATAAAGAAGATGTGGCACATAAACACTATGGAATACTACTCAGCCATAAGAAATGATGACATCGGATCATTTACAGCAAAATGGTGAGATCTTGATAATATGATACGAAGTGAAATAAGTAAATCAGAAAAAACCAGGAACTGCATTATTCCATACGTAGGTGGGACATAAAAGTGAAACTAAAAGACATTGATAAGAGTGTGGTGGTTGGGGGGGGGGGAGGGGGGAAAGGGGGAGGGAAAGGGGGAGGGGGAGGGGGGAGGGGCACAAAGAAAACTAGATAGAAAGTGACAGAGGACAATCTGACTTTGGGTGATGGGTATGCAACATAATTGAAAGACAAGATAAACTGGACTTGTTATCTTTGAATATATGTATCCTGATTTATTGATGTTGCCCCATTAAAAAAATAAAATTATTTTAAAAAAAAAAGGTCAAGAGAAAAGCAAAGAATATTTTGCTACTAAATGTGCCAGTTATCAAAAGATTTGAGTCAGGTACCAATTAAAAGCAGAAAAGATTGTTTCCAGAAAATATTCAAATGTATAAACAACAAATATCACATTAAAAGAGTTCAATGTAGGAGTTATTTTCAGAATTTGGTTAATTCATGTGCAGCTCTCTCCTGTTTGGCAGGAAGACAGTTGAGGGTGGTTTTATAAAAGTAAACGTAACTTGTAGGCCTACGGTGCCAACTGCTAACTGCTCAGGGGCAGAGCCACAGCCCTCTCCTCTAGGCACACACTAGGGCTCCTCCTGACTGTGACCTGACCAACCCTGTCTCCAGCATGTCCCGTTGAGCTATGGCCTCCGAAACAACCAGATCAATGGTTGGCAGAGTATCTGTCCTCTTCCCTAAACGATCCTTTCCACAGTGGGAGCTGTTCTAGCCCTGGTGAACCACCTGACTGCTAGAACCAGCTGCCTCTGTGATAAAGGCACAGGAGATAACCTCTTTGTCTTCTACTTAGCCAGCCCCAAATGCCCCAAGTGGAAGGCATTCCCACTGAAGGCTTCTCCAAAGAAAGCAAAGATACAAAGAGTCTATAACTAATAAAAATATCAACAGGCCAAGTGCCAGAGGCTTTCCTCTAAGATGTCAGAAACCCCTCGTTATGTCCACACAGGCAGAGCAGACAATCTACAAACATTAAACTCCTTGTCATAGGTATCATGTTACTATTGAATCACACAAGAAAGAGGGAAATCTCCATCCAGTCCTTACACTGGTCAATGGGTACACACTAACTGAAGAATAAACTGTGGAGAAGAGCACAGTTTGGGTATGGTCACACATCTTTGGTGTGCAGCAAGTACTCAATAAAAGAATAGTCTTCTTCTATACATTCATCACCACACCTTAAGTTGCAAGCAAGGCGGTAATTTTGACATGGGCACAACCTCTCTGTCTTCTGCTCCATTCATAGCACTGACACAAAAAGGTGAATGGCAGCCTAGGAGCTGGCTTAAAGTGTTGTCAGGTGTGAGATTCTCTAAGCAACCGGGGCCAAGGATAGGGCAAGAGTAATCCACCCGGGTACAGGCAACAAGGTGGGGCACTATCTAGCCCAACCCTGTCCGATATGGTAACCTCTGGCCACATGTAGCTATTTAAATTTAAACTTAATAAAAATTAAATTTAAGTTCCACAGTCACTTAAATTTACATGTAGCATGTAAAGTATTCACTAATCACAAATGGCAAGCGGCTGAGGTATTAGACTGTACAGACGTAGAATACTTCCATCTTCACAGGAAATTCTATTGGACAGTGCTGGTCTAGACAGTTTTAAAACAACAATAGGGGAGATGACGTCAGAGTAATGGCGGGGTAGGAAGCGATACCGATAAATCTCCCCCAAAACTCAACAAGATCTTCAACCAGAAACAGAAAAACCTATACTTGGAGCTTCCAGATGCTTCGCAATACACCCAAAGGTATGATTGAGTGAAAAATTGGCTAAATATATAACCAAACCCCGAAGGAAATAGGGAGTAAGAAATGCTCCGCCTTCCTCACTAACCTAAACAGGGCGGCTTTCTCTGGTAACTGTGAATATAGAAACTGAGGCGGGCAAAGGGGGTGAATACATCCAGGCCGCAACACAAACGGCCGAACCAGGCTGTGGCACGGAGATCCAAGCCAAGGAAAATCTGATCCTGTGGCAACCCGGGCAATACAAGCTAACACTCGTGCCAAACCCAAACAAAGAAAGACAAGCGGGGCGGCCATTTTACCCGGTCTCCTAGCTGGTGCGCAGTTAGTGGGCGAGAGATTTCTTCCTAAGCCCCGGAAGTGGGTGCCCGTGTTGCCCCACGGAGAGGCAGGGTCAGAGGCCTTTCTGTGGGCCGAGGGCAGAGTCTCTGGGCAGCCCCAGCGCCCTGGGAAAGCCACGCACGGGAGGGAGTGAGAACTAATTCCAACGGTGGAGATTTTCCGTACCTGGAGGGTGTTTCACTCAGAGGGAATCGCGGCCGGCCTCATATCCTGGTTTGCGCGCGCAGATAAGGAGTGAGCGATTCCTCCGAGTGCCTCGGCAGTGCGCGCCCATGTTATCGCACAGAGGGGCAGAGTCAGGGGCCTTTGTGTGGGCCAAAGCGGAATCTCGGGTCGCCCCAGCGCCTTGCAAAAGCCGCGCACGGGGACGGAGCGAGACTCAATTCCAACGCTGCAACTTTTCCCTGCGGTTGGGGGTTTCACTCAGAGCGTGAGACTGCTGGCCGGATATCCTGGTCTGCGCGCGCAGCCAGTGAGTGAGAGTTTCCTCCAAGCGCCCCAGAAGTGGGCGCCCGCTTGTGTTACCGGACAGAGTGGCAGAGCCAGAGGTCTTTGAATGGCCGGAAAGCCCGCCTGATTATGCTAGCAGCTCTGACTGACTGAGCCTTACCCAGAGCCCTGTGCTGAGTGGAAATAGAGTGGGGAGTTGCCAGCTCTTTGAGCCTCTTACTATCCAGGCAGAGGCAGCAGCAACCCCATAGCTGGATTATCAGGCTACTAATTGAGGAAGGAAAGACTAGGAGAAAGGCTCCAGGAACACGGACTCTCTCACTGTCGGAGCCTATAAATGCTAATAGTCTCGACTGCCAACGAGACTAAAGCACAATACATGACATTGCCATAGAGACTTATCAACTGCAAACCTCCACCTAAGCGTGGCAAAGGGGCAAAACCCGGGGTACAGAGTCACCGACCAGGAAGAGGGAGAGAAAAGAAAAAGCAAGAAGATAACCTCTCAAAATCAAGAATAATCTGCAGACTTTATAACCTATCCCATTTTATTATATTTGTTCGTTTGTTTCTCTTATCTTCATTCTTGATACTTTTTTTTTTCCTCCTCCAATTTGGCCGATTAACTCTCTACCGGTCTTACTCTCTCCTCTCCTTGAACTACACTACCCATAAGTGTTACATCTCCCATTATCTTTTCTCTTCTCTTCCTTTCTCTCTATGAGGGTTGCACTCCAAAACCCTTAACTCTCTCTCTCTCTCTCTCTCCTTTCTTTTTTCTTCTTTTAGTGGTTCCCTCTTATTTTCTCTCTCTCTCTCTTTCTTTTCTCCCTCTATATTAGTTTCTTCCTTTCTCCTTTACATCTCCTCTCATTCAAACCTCAATAACAAACAAATTATCTTATCTGGGACTCAAACTTATGTTTGTGGCATTTTGGGGGGTTTTTACTTCACCTTTTTAACTCACTAGCAGTGCTCCCATCCCTGGCTCTCCATATTATCTAGTTCTTGTTCCACTAAATACAATAGTAATTTTTTAATTTGTCCCCCAATTTTTCCGTTTTCCTCTTAATCCTCTCATCATAACTCTTAGACAACCAACACCTAAAAGCAAATCATTTTATTCTTGACCCAAATTTTTTCCTTATTTGCTTTTTGTGGGTCCATACGCTCTTTTTTTTCTTTTTTCTTTCTTTCTTTTTTTTTTTTTTTTTTTTTTTTCTTTTTGCCCCTTTATTATTTTTCCCCAATTCAGGCCCTCCATCACAGGCATTGTTTGTTATAATTCACAGTCCACCACAAGATTTTATCAAGAAAGAGGGGAGAGGAGAGGAGAGGAAAAAAGGAGGGGGGGAATAATTTCCTTTTTTTTTTTTTTTTTAAAATTTTTATTTGATTTTATTTTTCTTTATTTCATTATTAATTTTTTTTTAAAAAAAAACAACTCTTTTCAATTTTTTTTTAAACTTTTTATTCTTTATTAAATCTCATTAATACTATCAACAAAACCACCCTCAGATGCCATTAAGGAAGAGAAAATCGAATATCATGGATACAAAAGAAAGAGAGGTAACACAGCTAGATGAGGAAAAATCTATGGAGAAAAAATTTAATATATTGGAAACCTTGGAGCTAAATGACAGAGAATTCAAGATAGAAATCCTAAAAATCCTCCGAGATATACAAGAAAACACAGAAAGGCAATTTAGGGAGCTCAGAAAACAACTCAATGAACACAAAGAATATATGTCCAAGGAAATTGAAACTATAAAAACAAATCAAACAGAGATGAAAAACTCAATTCACGAGCTGAAAAACGAAGTAACAAGCTTAGCTAATAGAACAGGTCAGATAGAAGAGAGGATTAGTGAAATAGAAGACAAGCAACTTGAGGCACAACAGAGAGAAGAAGAAAGAGACTCAAAAATTAAAAAAAAATGAGATAGCCCTACAAGAATTATCTGACTCCATCAAAAAGAATAACATAAGAATAATAGGTATATCAGAGGGAGAAGAGAGAGAAAATGGAATGGAGAACATACTCAAACAAATAATAGATGAGAACTTCCCAAGCCTGTGGAAAGAACTAAAGCCTCAAGTTCAAGAAGCAAACAGAACTCCAAGTTTTCTTAACCCCAACAAACCTACTTCAAGGCATATCATAATGAAATTGACACAAACCAACAGCAAAGAAAAAATTCTCAAGGCAGCCAGGGAAAAGAAGAATACAACATATAAAGGAAGGCCCATTAGATTATCATCAGATTTCTCAGCAGAAACTCTACAAGCTAGAAGAGAGTGGACCCCAATATTTAAAGTCCTGAAAGAGAGGAACTTTCAGCCACGAATACTATACCCATCAAAGCTATCCTTCAAATATGAAGGAGAAATAAAAACATTCACAGATACAGAAAAGATGAGGAATTTATCATCAGAAAACCACCACTCCAGGAATTACTAAAGGGGGTTCTCCAATCAGATACAAAGAACAAAAAAAAACAGAGCCACAAGTAAAAGCTCCAAGAAGAACACAATAAAACCAAATTTAAACTGTGACAACAACAAAAAGAAAGAGGGGGAGAAGATGGAGATTAACAGTAGCAAAGGACGATGGAGTGCAAAAGTACTCACAAAATAGTTCGCTACAATGAACAGGGTAAGGACCCTTTTCATTATTCAAAGGTAACCACCATTGAAAAAACCACCACAGAAGCACATGAGATAAAAAAGATAGCAACAGAGGAAAGATGTATGGAATACAACCAAATAAAAACAAAAGATAGAAAAACAAAAGAGAAGGATCAAACAAGACACAAAACTAACAGAAAGCAAGATATAAAATGGCAATAGGGAACTCACAAGTATCAATAATTACACTAAATGTAAACGGATTAAACTCACCAATAAAAAGGCACAGAGTAGCAGAATGGATAAAAAAAGAAAATCCAACTGTATGCTGCCTACAGGAAACTCATCTAAGTAACAAGGATAAAAACAAATTCAAAGTGAAAGGCTGGAAAACAATACTCCAAGCAAATAACATCCAAAAAAAAGCAGGTGTAGCAATACTCATATCGGATAATGCTGACTACAAGACAGGAAAAGTACTCAGAGACAAAAATGGCCATTTCATAATGGCTAAGGGGACACTGAATCAAGAAGACATAACAATTCTTAATATATATGCACCAAACCAAGGAGCACCAAAATATATAAGACAGCTACTTATTGATCTTAAAACAAAAACTGACAAAAATACAATCATACTTGGAGACCTCAATACACCGCTGACGGCTCTAGATCGGTCATCCAAACAGAGAATCAACAAAGACATAGTGGCCTTAAACAAAACACTAGAGCACCTGGATATGATAGACATCTACAGGACATTTCATCCCAAAGTGACTGAGTATACATTTTTCTCCAGTGTACATAGATCATTCTCAAGAATTGACCATATGTTGGGCCACAAAAACAACATCAGCAAATTCAGAAAAAATTGAAGTTGTACCAAGCATATTTTCTGATCATAAAGCCTTGAAACTAGAATTCAACTGCAAAAAAGAGGAAAAAAAATCCCACAAAAATGTGGAAACTAAACAACATACTTTTAAAAAATGAATGGGTCAAAGAAGAAATAAGTGCAGAGATCAAAAGATATATACAAACTAATGAAAATGACAATACGACATATCAGAATCTATGGGATGCAGCAAAAGCAGTGATAAGAGGGAAGTTCATATCACTTCAGGCATATATGAACAAACAAGAGAGAGCCCAAGTGAACCACTTAACTTCCCACCTTAAGGAACTAGAAAAAGAAGAACAAAGACAACCTAAAACCAGCCGAAGAAAGGAGATAATAAAAATCAGAGCAGAAATAAATGAATTAGAGAACAGAAAAACTATAGAAAAAATTAATAGAACAAGGAGCTGGTTCTTTGAAAAGATCAATAAAATTGACAAACCCTTGGCAAGACTTACCAAGGAAAAAAGAGAAAGAACTCATATAAACAAAATCCAAAATGAAAGAGGAGAAATCACCACGGACACCGTAGATATACAAAGAATTATTGTAGAATACTATGAAAAACTTTATGCTACTAAATTCAACAACCTAGAAGAAATGGATAAATTCCTAGAAAAATACAACCTTCCTAGACTGAGTCAAGAAGAAGCAGAAAGCCTAAACAGACCTATCAGTAGAGAAGAAATAGAAAAAACCATTAAAAACCTCCCCAAAAATAAAAGTCCAGGCCCTGACGGCTATACCAGCGAATTTTATCAAACATTCAAAGAAGACTTGGTTCCTATTCTACTCAAAGTCTTCCAAAAAATTGAAGAAGAAGCAATACTTCCAAACACATTTTACGAAGCCAACATAACCCTCATACCAAAACCAGGCAAGAATGGCACAAAAAAAGAAAACTACAGACCAATATCTCTAATGAATACAGATGCTAAAATACTAAACAAAATACTAGCAAATCGAATACAACAACATATTAAAAAAATAATACATCATGATCAAGTGGGATTCATCCCAGAATCTCAAGGATGGTTCAACATACGTAAAACGGTTAATGTAATACACCATATCAACAAAACAAAGAACAAAAACCACATGATCTTATCAATAGACGCAGAAAAGGCTTTCGATAAAATACAACACAATTTTATGTTTAAGACTCTCAACAAAATGGGTATAGAAGGAAAATATCTCAACATGATAAAGGCCATATATGATAAACCATCAGCTAACATCATATTAAATGGCACTAAACTGAAGGCTTTCCCCCTTAAATCAGGAACAAGACAGGGTTGTCCACTCTCTCCACTCTTATTTAATGTGGTACTAGAGGTTCTAGCCAGAGCAATCAGACAAGACAAAGAAATAAAAGGCATCCATATCGGAAAAGAAGAAGTAAAGGTATCACTTTTTGCAGATGATATGATACTATACATCGAAAACCCCAAAGAATCCACAAAAAGACTACTGGAAACAATAAGCCAATACAGTAAGGTCGCAGGATACAAAATTAACATACAGAAGTCAATAGCCTTTCTATATGCCAACAATGAAACAACTGAGAAGGAACTCAAAAGAATAATCCCCTTCACGATTGCAACAAAAAAAATAAAATACTTAGGAATAAACATAACAAAGAATGTAAAGGACTTATATAATGAAAACTATAAACCATTGTTAAGGGAAATCGTAAAAGATATAATGAGATGGAAGAATATACCTTGTTCTTGGCTAGGAAGAATAAATATAATCAAGATGGCTATATTACCCAAAGCAATATACAAATTTAATGCAATTCCCATCAAACTTCCAATGACATTTTTTAAAGAAATAGAGCAAAAAATCATCAGATTTATATGGAACTATAAAAAACCCCGAATAGCCAAAGCAATCCTAAAGAAAAAGAATGAAGCTGGGGGCATTTCAATACCTGACTTCAAACTCTATTATAGGGCCACGACAATCAAAACAGCATGGTATTGGCAGAAAAATAGACACTCAGACCAATGGAACAGAATAGAAAGTCCAGAAATAAAAGCACATATATATAGTCAAATAATTTTTGATAAAGGGGCCAACAACACACAATGGAGAAAAGAAAGCCTCTTCAATAAATGGTGCTGGGAAAACTGGAAAGCCACATGCAAAAGAATGAAACTGGACTACAGTCTCTCCCCCTGTACAAAAATTAACTCAAAATGGATCAAAGATCTAAACATAAGACCTGAAACAATTAAATACATAGAAGAAGACATAGGTACTCAACTCAGGGACCTGGGTTTTAAAGAGCATTTTATGAATTTGACTCCAATGGCAAGAGAAATGAAGGCAAAAATTAATGAATGGGACTACATCAGACTAAGAAGTTTTTGCTCAGCAAGAGAAACTGATAACAAAATAAACAGAAAGCCAACTAAATGGGAAATGATTTTTTCAAACGACAGCTCAGATAAGGGCCTAATATCCAAAATATACAAAGAACTCATAAAACTCAACAACAAACAAACAAACAATCCAATAAAAAAAATGGGAAGAGGATATGAATAGACACTTCTCCCAGGAAGAAATACAAATGGCCAACAGATATATGAAAAGATGCTCATCTTCTTTATCTATTAGAGAAATGCAAATCAAAACGGCAATGAGATACCACCTCACACCTGTTCGATTAGCTGTTATTAGCAAGTCAGGTAACAGCAAATGTTGGAGAGGCTGTGGAGAAAAAGGAACCCTCATACACTGTTGGTGGGAATGTAAAGTAGTACAACCATTATGGAAGAAAGTATGGTGGTTCCTCAAAAAACTGAAAATAGAACTACCTTATGACCCAGCAATCCCTCTACTGGGTATATATCCCAAAAACTCAGAAACATTGATACGTAAAGACACATGCAGCCCCATGTTTATTGCAGCATTGTTCACAGTGGCCAGGACATGGAAACAACCAAAAAGCCCATCAATAGACGACTGGATAAAGAAGATGTGGCACATATACACTATGGAATACTACTCAGCCATAAGAAATGATGACATCGGAACATTTACAGCAAAATGGTGGGATCTTGATAACATGATACGAAGCGAAATAAGTAAATCAGAAAAAAACAGGAACTGTATTATTCCATACGTAGGTGGGACATAATAGTGAAACTAAGAGACATTTATAAGAGTGTGGTGGTTACGGGGGGGAGGGGGGAATGGGAGAGGGGTAGGGGGTGGGGAGGGGCACAAAGAAAACAAGATAGAAGGTGACAGAGGACAATCTGACTTTGGGTGGTGGGTATGCAACATAATTGAACGACAAGATAACCTGGACTTGTTATCTTTGAATATATGTATCCTGATTTATTGATGTCACCCTATTAAAAAAATAAAATTATATAATAAAAAATAAAAATAAAAAAATAAAAGAAAATATCTAAAAAAAAAAACAACAACAATAAAACTGACTACAAGTAATTCTGATTTCTATTGTCAACAAACATGGGCAATTCCAAACAATATTAGTAATAAAATACTCTCCCAATTGCCATCTGTCCAGATAGATCTGCCTAGTGATAGAGGATAACTATCATCCATAAGCAAACTAAAATCTCAGTTGCATCACTGCTCAAATGAATGCTAAAAATAAAAAAAAGGAACAAAGGACTAATGTGTATTCCACTCCCTTGTTCTGTCCCTAACAGACCTACTCTAAAGGAAGTCTAGAGCTGATTCTATGAAAATCTAGAGACAAAACTAGTTTCAAAAAAATTTATAATGATCAAACCGTGGATAACTCCTGAAAACTACACATAACATATATACAGGGAGGGCGGGGGCAAATAACACAGAGCAAACCTTCTTCTACCAGATGTATCAGTTCATAGGAGAGAAAAAGCAACCCAGCCTCAGGATCTCACTCCATAGGAGGATCCAGTTCCCAAATACAGGCAGGCCTAAAATAGAACCCAACTTCTCTCTTCTAGACAAGGCTGGACCTAACCGGACCATGGAGAGCTGTTCAGCTATTACGGTCCATGCATTAAACATTAATGTAACTAGTCTCTTTCTCAGCAGAATATTAAAAATGCACACAATGTTTCTAATTTCAATTCCCATAATGGTCTGTAATGCTTTTGGAGAGCTTTGAATTTTTTATATTCATTCAGTCATCCCCTTCTGGCAGGTGCTGGCTTCAACTGCTACATGTTATGCCTCACCTCTCCCTCTCCCCCTCCCCCAGTCAAGGGTGAATGAGGGCCAGACTTCTGAGCTCTCCAACACATGTCTGCTGGCATTTCCTCCCAGGTACACAGGTTAGCCAATGAGCACCACTTCCTAAGAAGGAGATCCTTGCTCAGTTAATTTCTGTGAATGCATCACAGGTAAAAATCAAACACTAGAAAAGCAGACAACAAAAATAACATTTAGCTATCTACTGATGCTCCTCAACTCATGATGGAGTTGCATAAGTTGAAAATATCATAACACAAAAATGTATTTTAGGCCCTGGCTGGTTGGTTCAGTGGATAGAATATCAGCCTGGCATGTAGACATCCTGGGTTCAATCCCCAGCCAGGGCACACATGAGAAACAACCATCTGCTTCTCTTCTCCTCCCTCTTCTTCTCTCTCTCTTCCCCTTCCTCCTCTTCTCTCTCTCTTCCCCTCCTACAGGCAGTGGCTCAATTGGTCCAAGTGTCAGACCTAGACACTGAGGATAGCTTGGCTGGTCCCAGTGTCAGCCTCAGGCACTGAAGATAGGTCAACTGATTTGAGTATCAGCCCCAGACAGGGGTTGCCAGACAGATCCTAGTTGGGCAAATGCAGGAATCTGTCTCTTATTCTCCCCTCCTCTCACTTGAAAAAAAGAAAAAAGAAAAAATGTATTTAATACCAAACATCATAGCTTAGCCTCAGAACACGTGCAGCAGCCCACAGTTGGGCAAAGTTGTGGAACAGCATGAACACACTGTAGAGCACTGGCTGTTCACTCTCATGATCGCGTAGTTGCGTCTAGCTGCCTGCCCCAGCATCACCAGAGCATCCTACCGCATGTCGCTAGACAGGAATAGGTCAAAATTCAAAAAGTATAGTTCTACTGAATACATATCATTTTCTACCACTGTAAAGCTGAAAATTCCTAAGTCAAACCGTTGTAAGTCAGGAGCAACTATTCTATTAGGTAGATTGTTCCAGACAATCTGGAACACATGTCACAGGGTAAGTGTTTATGACCCAATATTTAACTATGACTGAGTTCGGGCACATAGTAAGATGGCAGAGTTCTTTGGAAAAGACAATAATGCTGGGGAAAAACAGAAAGCAAGAGAAGAGAAATACCAAATATGAGATAGCTGACTCCAGAAAGAAAAGCCACAGGCACAACAAGTCTATAGGAGCTGAGCAGGGCTGTGGAGAACAGGACACTTTGGACATCACTCATTTATAGGGCTGCCAGGAGTCGGAGCAGACTCAATGGCACAGAACACATACAAAGAATAAGAATGTCCCACAGTTGGCCTGACCTGTGGTGGCGCAGTGGATAAAGCGTCGACTTGGAAATGCTGAGGTCGCCGGTTCGAAACCCTGGGCTTGCCTGGTCAAGGCACATATGGGAGTTGATGCTTCCAACTCCTCCCTACCTTCTCTCTCTGTCTCTCTCTCCTCTCTCTCTCCCTCTCTGTCTCTCTCTCTCCTCTCTAAAATGAATAAATAAAAAAAATTAAAAAAAAGAAAAAAAAGAATGTCCCACAGTTATCTTGTTCTCTTTCCTCAGGGCCTTTGCACATGCTGCTCCTGCTCCCTGGGATGCTCTTCCCATACCACTTCACCTCATTAGCACTCCTCATTCTTTAGCCCAGGTTCACTTCCTCAGGGAAGCTTTCCTGGCACCCCAGATGAGTCCACACTGTCATGACACTTTGTATTTACATGTCACAGCACTTTTCACAATTTATAATACTTATTTGTAGGATTATTTGGAGGATGTCGTCTTACCCCCACAAGTCAAATCAGTGAGAAGTAGCTCTGTATCCATTCTGTTCAACATATTCCCAATGCCAGTGAAATATGTTTTTGTACCAAAACATAGCTGAGTATATAGGTTTAACTAACTCAAAGAGGAAAAGAGATATTGTTTTGCTCTCTTTGAAATCAGCCCCTGGTATCAGATTGCTCTTTTGGAAATGGCCTTCTGCCTAAAGGTGAAATCATTCACTGAACAATGTCAGAGGTAAGATGAGATGACAGGATGAGGCAGAACACATACAAAGAGTCTTCTGAAAACAAGTTTTCTCAAATTCTAGACACCTGTCTTCTTCATTATGGCAGGGCTGTGTAGCCATAGTTCAAAACACTAAATATATATATTACAAATATAATGCACCTTCTCTTTCTTATTCCACCAAGTCTGCTCTGATCTCCCAGAGTTGAGAAGCACTTGCTCCTTTACCAGAAGGTACTTCTACAGTCCACATCCCTTTCATTCTAAGGCAGTTTGGATTTGTACCCTTACATCCTCGGCCCTGGCTTCCTCACACCTGCTTCCCACCAGCATCACCACCCTCACACTGTGCTTGCAGGTCACTTTCTTTTGGCTGTTTCTCAAATTCAGCCAGCACTGCCTCTCTCTGGAACTCATGCTGGGCATTCCCTCCACCTGGAATGCCTTTCCATGACCTCTGCATGGCTCCTCCCTCCCTCAGGCCTTGGAAAGTAGCTTCCCTAAAAATGCAACCTACCAGAAATTCCCATCAGCCTGGGGGATGCATTAGCCCCACCACTCCCTGTTGCTCCACACTGCTTGGTGGCTCTTACCCTGATGACAAGGCAGCTGCCTGGACAGGGGTGTTGAGTTGCAGAAAGACCAAGGAGGTGTCAGTAACTCAGCTACATGGCTCTGGGGCAGGGGCTACTCCTCCCACCCTCCCTCAAGCCTGTCCAGTGCTCCCCCACATTGGAGATCCACTAGCCCCACCCCCTAACTCCCAGTGATGCAGCCATGCTGAGCTCGAGTTACTGGAAGACTCTAGAGTGAGTTGTACACCTCTAGAACAGGGGTCATTTTTCCCTCACCCACCCGAATGGTACAAAGCCCTCCCAAATCTTGGTCTGTTTGGGGCTGATAAACTATGCTGGCTTCACTCTCATGATTTCCTGATACTTCTACTGTGACAAAGATCTTCAAGGACCTGGTGGGAGGCAGATAGATTTAGAATACTCGGGGACTTTTGCTGAGTGGCCTCAGACCCAGCACTGACACCAAGTTTAAACCTATATCAATCTGTTGGACACCATTCACCACTGCCTGGTGACTCACTGAGAACTGTCTTCCTGAAACTTGAGTACCGGCAGAGGCTCTTTCAGTGACTGAGCCCAACAGGCAGCCAGCAGGTGGAGGCGGGCAGAGGCAATTATTAGGGTGCCTTGGGTCATTGCTGACCTGCACATGATTCAGCGCTGATGGAAGCAGCCTTGGTGCACAGCTTTGTCCTTCCCAGGCACACCCACACCCAGGAGAGGCAGCCTAAAACTGTGGATTGTTTATAGCTCCAATCAGGTTGCCCGGAGCCAGTCACAGGCAGTGCCTGACATTGACCTGCACCAGAGGCCCTTCCAATGGACTCCAAAACCAACACACCCACTAACCAGCTTCAGAAAACATCAGAGCAGGGTCAAATTCACTTCATAAGCAGCACATCCAAAGGGAGATCTTGGCAGGTACCAGACCCTGCTGAGGTGAATTGCACTTCATGTGATCAGCACCTGCACAGTAGCTCATACACTGTGGTCGACGTCAGCGCTCACACTCAGCCAGCCTGAAGGTTGAATCCCACACGAACGGGCCAATAGCAACCAAGACAACAGGAGGGCTCGTATAATCCACACAAGGAACATTCCTGGAACACCAGCTCAGGTGATCAAGGAGAGAGTGCCACTGGATCCCACAGAACACTTACTACCTAAGGCCACCACACCAAGACTGGTTAAAGGTTTGTCAATCTGTTTATCTCTTCAAAGAACCAATTCTTGGTGTCATTATTCTTTGTATTTTTTTTTACTTTGTTAATTTCTGCTGTGATACGATTTATTATTTCCTTCCCTCTACTCACTTTGGACTTTGTTGTTCTTTTTTAAGTTCATTTAAATGTAAAGTTGGATTGTTTATTTGAGATTTCTATTGTTTCTTGAGGTTTACCTGTATGGCTATGAATATCCCCTTGGTACTGCTTTCTTGGTGTTCCATAGATTTTGGGTTGTTGTGTTCTCATTTTAATTTATTTTAAGGTAACTTTTGACTTCTTCTTTGAACTTGCTGTTAACACATTCATAGTTTAGTAACATATTATTTAGCCTCCATGTCTTTGTGTGTTTTTCAGTTTCTTGTGATTGACTTCTAGTTTCATACAATTACGGTCAGAGAAGATGCCTGATATCATTTCAGTCTTCTTAAGTTTATTGACTTGTTTTGTGTCCTAACATGTAGTCTGTCCTAGAAAATGTTCCATGTGCACTTGAAAAGAATGTACACTCTGCTGCTTTGGGGGAAAATGTTCTGAAGATACCAATTAAATCCATCTCATCTAGTGTGTTATTTAAAACCACTGTTTCTCTGTAAATTTTCTGTCTGGAAGATCTATGAATCCATTGATGTCAATGTGGTGTTAAAATCCCCTTCTATGACTGTATTTACTGTCAATCTCTCCCTCTAATTCCATTAAGATTTGCTTTATATATGTATTTAGGTACTCTTATGTTGGGTGTATAAATGTTTACAAAGTTTATATCCTCTTTTTGGATTGATCCCTTTATAATGATAAAATGAAATGTGGTATCCTTCTTTGTCTGTTATTATAGCCTTTGTTTTAAAGTATTTTATCAGATATAAATATTACTACCACAGCTTTTCTTTTCTTCATTTTCATTTGCATGAAATATCTTTTTCTGTTCCTTTACTTTTAATCTGTGTATATCTTTTATTCTTTTAATTTTCATTCAGTGAGAAGAGAGGAGACAGAGAGACAGAATCCCACATGCATTGTGACCAGGATCCACCTGGCAAGCCCACTAGGGGGCAATGCTCTGCCTATCAGAGGCATTGCACAGTTGTCAGCAACTGAGCTCTTCTTAGCACCTGAGGCAGAGGCCAAGGAACCATCCTCATCACCCAGGCCAACTTGCTCCAATTGGGCCATGGCTGCAGGAGGGGAAGAGAGAAAAAGAGAGAGAGAAGCGAGAAGAAGAAGTGGAGAAGCAGATGGGCACTTCTTCTGTGTGTCCTGACTAGGAATCAAACCTGGGACATTCACACTCCGGGTGGACACATCCAGATGGGGCCTGTGTGTATCTTTTATTCTAAGATGGGTCTCTTGTAGATAATATATTCATGGGATCTTGTTTTCTTGTCCATTCAGCTACTCTCTGTCTTTTGATTGGAGCATTTAAACCATTTACATTTAAAGTGATTATTGATAGGTATGTATTTATTGTCATTTTGTTTTTTATAACTTTCCTCCTGCTGCTGCTGCTGCTGTTTGGTGGTAATGAGCTCCTTTAGCTTTTATTTGTCTGGGAAGCTCTTTATTTCTCCTTCCATTTTAAATGATAGCCTTTTGGGTAAAGTAGTTTTAATTGTAGGTCTTTGCTTTTCATCACTTTGAATGTCATGCCAATGCTTTCTGGCCTTAAGTGTTTCTGATAAGAAATCAGCTGGAAGCCTGTGATTTATGTGAGCTCTCTTGTAGGTAACTAACTGTCCTTGTTTTGCTGCTTTTAAGATTCTCTCTTTCGGGCCTGGCCGATTGGCTCAGCGGTAGAGTGTTGGCCTGGCGTGCAGGGGACCCGGGTTCGATTCCCGGCCAGGGCACATGGGAGAAGCGCCCATTTGCTTCTCCACCCCGCCCCCCTCCTTCCTCTCTGTCTCTCTCTTCCCCTCCCGCAGCCAAGGCTCCATTGGAGCAAAGATGGCCCGGGAGCTGGGGATGGCTCCTTGGCCTCTGCCCCAGGCGCTAGAGTGGCTCTGGTCGCCGCAGAGCGACGCCCCAGAGGGGCAGAGCATCCCCCCCTGGTGGGCAGAGCGTCGCCCCTGGTGGGCGTGCCGGGTGGATCCCGGTCGGGCGCATGCGGGAGTCTGTCTGACTGTCTCTCCCCGTTTCCAGCTTCGGAAAAATACAAAAAAAAAAAAAAAAAAAAAAAAAGATTCTCTCTTTCTGTTTTACCTTTGCCATTTAAATTGGAAATGAAGAAGTAAAACTGTCATTATTTGCAGATGACATGATATTGTACATGGAGAACCCCAAAACCTTGATCAAAAAACTATTAGAACTGATAAATGAATTCAGTAAAGTAGCTGGATATAAAATAAATATCCAAAAATCAGTTGCATTTTTATACACTAATAATGAACTAGCAGAAAAAGAAACTAAAAAAACAATCCCATTTACAATTGCATTAAAAAAAAATCTAGGAATAAATATAACCAAGGAGGTAAAAGATATACACTCAGAAGATTATAAGACACTGAAGAAATTAAAGAAGATACAAATAAGTGGGTGTAAATACCATATTCATGGATACAAATAATTAATATCAAAATGCCCATACTACCCAAAGCAATCTACAGATTCAATGCAATACCTATCAAGATATCAATGGCATATTTTACAGAATTAAACCATACAATCCAAAAGTTTATATGGAACCACAAAAGACCCCAAATAGTAACAGCAATCTTGAGAAAGAAGAACAAGGTTGAAGAAATTATGTTATCTGATAAACTATCCTACAAGGCTACGGTAATTAGAAGAGCATGATGCTAGCATATAAAAAGACACATAAATCAATGGAACAGAATAGAGGCCAGAAAAAAATCCATGCCTATATGGTCAATTAATGCTTGACAAAAAAGGCAAAAACATACAATGTAATAAAGATACACTGTTCAATAAATGGTACTGGGAAAATTGTACAGCTATGTGCAAAATAAATGAAACTAGACCATCTTCTCATACCATACAAGAATAAACTAAAGATGGATTAAAGACTTAAATGTAAGACTCAAAATTATAAAATTCCTAGAAGAAAACATATGCAGTAATATCTCTGACATTTCTCCTAGCAATATTTTTTCTGATATATCTCCTCAGGCATGGGAAACAAAAAGAAAAATAAATAAATGGGACTACATCATACTAAAAAGTTTTTTCACAGCAAAGGGAAACATCAACAAATTGAAAGGAAAATCCACTGAATGGGAGAACATATTCACCAATGATATAACTGATAAGAGGTTAATATCCAAAATATATAAAGAACTCATACAACTCAACACCAAAAAACAAACAATACAATTTAAAAATGGGCAAAGGACCTAAATAGACACGTCTACAAAGAGAACACAGAGATGGCCAATAGACACATGAAAAGATTCTCAACATTATTAATCATCAGGAAAATGCAAATTAATACCCAATGAGATATCACCTCACACCTATCAGAATCACTTTCATCAATAAACAGCAAGTATTGGCAAGGGTATGGAGAAAAGGAAACCCTCATGCACTGTTGGTGAGAATGCAGATTGGTGCAGCCACAGTGGAAAACAGTATGGAGGTTCCTTAGAAAATTAAAAATAAAACTGCCTTATGACCCAGAGATTCTGCTTCTGAGTATATATCTAACAAAACCTGAAACACTAGTTCAAAAGAACATTTGCACCCCTATGTTCATTGCAGCATTATTTATAATAGCGAAGATTTGGAAGCAGCCCAAGTGCCCATCAAAAAATGAGTAGATAAAAAAGCTGTGGTACATTTACACAATGGAATGCAACTCAGCCATAAAAATGAATGAAATCTTACCTTTTATGACATCATGGATGGCCCTGGAGATCATGGTGCTAAGTAAAGTAAGCCAGTCAGAGAAAGACAAATACCATATGATTTCACTTATATGTGCTTTCTAATGAACAAAACAGAACAAACTCATAGATACAGAATATTGACAGCTGTCAGAGGGAGGAGGGTTGGAGGCTAAGTGAAAAAAAGTGAAAGAATTAAAAAAACTCAGACATAAACAACAGTATGGTGGTTACAATTGGGAAAGGGGGTGGGGAGAGATAGAAGAGGGTAAAGAGGGGTAAATGGTGATGGAAGGTGACTTACTTTTTAAAAATTTTTTACATTGATTTGGAAGAGAAGGGGGAGAAGGGAGAGAGAGAAGCATCAACTTGTTCCACTTAGTTGTTCCATTAAATTGGGCACTCATTGATTGCTTCTCTCACGTGCCTTGACCAGTATTCTAAAGGAGACTTACTTTGGATGGTGAACACACAACACAATATACAGAGTATGTATTATAGAATTGTATACCTGAAACCTATATATTTTTATTAGTCAATGTCACCCCAACAAAGTCACTAAAAATTTTTTTTAAATGAACATTTTAAAAAATAAAAAGAAGGAAGACAAAAATAAAGGCACTGGGGCCCTGGCCGGTTGGCTCAGCGGTAGAGCGTCGGCCTAGCATGAGGAGGAACTGGGTTCAATTCCCGGCCAGGGCACACAGGAGAAGCGCCCATTTGCTTCTCCACCCCTCCGCCGTGCTTTCCTCTCTGTCTCTCTCTTCCCCTCCCGCAGTCAAGGCTCCATTGGAGCAAAGATGGCCCGGGCGCTGGGGATGGCTCTGTGGCCTCTGCCTCAGGCGCTAGAGTGGCTCTGGTCGCAACATGGCGACGCCCAGGATGGGCAGAGCATCGCCCCCTGGTGGACAGAGTGTCGCCCCATGGTGGGCGTGCTGGGTGGATCCCGGTCGGGCGCATGCGGGAGTCTGTCTGACTGTCTCTCCCTGTTTCCAGCTTCAGAAAAATGCAAAAAAAAAAAAAAAAAAAAAGAAAGGCACTGGGGAAATCTGATGCCTCTGGCACCTCTAGCTATAAATGTTAAAGCCCAACTGTAATCAAATTAACATAAATCTTCACATTATAGATCTATTTACCCATGCCCTAATCAGTTTGCCTGGCTTTCAACAAAAAATGACAAGGTGTGCAGAAAAGGGTTAACAAGGTGTGCAGGTCTGGGTTGCTCAAACTCTACACATGCCCAAGGAAGGTCCACTTTCATGACTGGCTGAGGCTAGCTCCTGGGAACTGAGCCCTTGGAATCTTCACTATGTAAGAGTGTTTTTGCATGTTTGAGGTTTTGCATCACGCTGTACGTTTGTCCAGATAGATACTGACAATGTGATTTGTAGGGAACATCTTGCCCTCTGGAGGCCTGGGGCTTTAATAACTGAGATCAGTCACGCAGATACTGTATGACTACCGAACTGACCTCCAGTAAAAAACCCTGTAAACTCAGGAAAGAAGAACCCTCCCTGGTTAACAGAACTTAGCACATACAGCCACATGTCACTGCTGAGGGAATCAAGCACCTGGGGACATTAGGAAGCTTGTACCTGGCTTCCAGCAATCTTCCCCATATAGTACTTTCCTTTCCTGATTTTCCTCTATCTCCTTTCACTGTAATAAACCATTACCATGAGTATCCCAACTTCTGAGTCCTTCTAGAAAATCATCAAGCCTGAGGGTGGTCATGGAGACCCCAACACAGACGTGAGAAGAATCAGAAGTGGGATTCGTAGAACGATTCTGACTCCCTGAATTAAGACTAAAGCACTGCTCGGACAAAGGATGAAGGAGAGGGAGGACAGGTCTTTGTCTGAGGTGATGGATCATCCGTGGTGCCGACAGCAGCTGCTCTGGGATCACTGCTGGGGCAAGTCACCAACTGTACTGAGATACAATGGCTCTAACTCCCACAGAGCTGGCTCACTAGATACATAAAGAATGTAAAATAATAGACGCAGACTATACTAGAGGGGTATAGACGATGTACTATAGACAGAGGCAGATAAAGGTCGGTTGAGGCCCCGGGTGCAGAAAATAATTGGGCCCCTTAAAAAAAGAGAGAGAGACAGGGAAAATAAAAATATATGTTAACCATATTTTTAAATAAATAAAAAAATATTATGTACTATTAATGTTAAAATTGCACATATGAAACCAAACTTGGTGTCATTAGAAAAAAGTATAAAGTTGGGGCTTTGTAGGCCTTTCAGAAGTCGGGACCCAGGGTGCATGCCTGGTGTGCCCGTCATTAAATCCACCTCTGATTTCAGAACTGTACATCTGAAACCTGTATAATTTTATTAACCAATGTCACCCCAATAAATTCAATTAAATTGTTTTTAAAAAATAAGCCGTATGGACAATCCCTTGGTTATTGTTAGTCATGTTAACTAAAATGAAGAAAAAGGACAGTGCGGGGACAGATCCTGGCACTGCAATCCGAGCTGTGGTCACCACTAGCGTCATGGCCACCACCAAATAACTTATTCTGCAACAGACCTCTATGACCTTTGGTCACCAAGAAGGCAGTCCAGGTAGCAAAGAGAAGGGCCAAAACCAAGAAACTACTGCAACCAAAACCAGGGCGTAAACAGTGGAAGAGCTCTCTCATTCTGTGGCTGATACTGCCCTCTTCCTGAAGAACTGAACTGAAATCAGTTTCGAGCAGGCTATTTGGATATGCATGCTGTAAAATAAAGGAGTACGGTTAGGTTGATGTGGGGCCCACACTTATTACTGAACAGTCACAGATGGTTTGACACAACACAAACACACAGTTTTGTGGCTCCCAAGGGGGCAGCCAACATGGTAGACTGACTGGACATAAGCCACTATACAGTTTGTTGACACTGAGAAAGAGAATTACCCTTACCCCTCTTTTAAATGTCACATAGAACACGCCAGATCCAACTGGCTGATACGCTGTACATGCAAGCCATTCTGGGTTGGCTTATGACAACTGTACAGTTGGGATGTACATCCATCCACTTGATGTTCCCCTACCAAGGCCACAGAAAATGCTGTGATTTACATGGGCCCCATGTAACCTCACTGATACAAAATAAGGGAATAGTTTGAGAAGCCATATCAGATTTGTTGTCTCAGCTTTCCCTTAAGGATGTGGAGGATGCTAAAAACAATTAGAATGATTCTCAAGAGAATGAGACCTGACAAAGAGGAAGGCATGGGGCTCTCCCAACAGAGAATAAGTCTTTAAAGGGCAAATAAACGGATCATTGATGGGATCAACACAAAGGTCTTCATATAACACAGCTGAGGTTGGACCAACTAATTGAAGCCCTCACTGGTACTCTAACACTGAAGGGACCTAAGTGAATTTGCTCTATTTATCACAGTTTGGAGGAATTTGAAAAGCGAGAAGGCAAAGATGACAATGAGAAGCCGGTCCTCCTGACTGATTAATCAGGATAGGAATTAATGAAGGAGTTGCATGACCAGGCTGTGGTTGCTGGCTCGAGTGCAGGCTCATCCAGCTTGAGTGCAGGCTCACCAGCTTTATACGATCCCAGGGTCACTGGCTTGGGCCCAAGGTTGCTAGGTTGAGCAAAAGGTCACTGGCTCAGCTGGAGCCCCCCAAACAAGAACAAGGCACATATGAGAAAGCAATCAATGAACAACTAAAGTGCCACAATGATGAATTGATGCTTCTCATATTCCTCCCTTCCTGTCTATCTGCCCCTGTCTGTCCCTGTCTCCCTCTCTCAAAGTTATAAATAAATAAATAAATAAATAAATAAATAAATAAATAAATAATGAAGGAGCCACAGACTCTTGGCCTGATCTCTGACTGGGACCCAAGGCCATACGCACATGTGTGGATAAAATGGCCAGAGAGTAAAAACAAATTTCCAGAGCTCCTCGTCCTGGTAGCCCAATAATCTATTATTCCAAAACCTACGGGTGAGGTCCTGAAAGTGGCAACAATTAGCCTGAGAGGATACGGGGATGCAATCAATGGTCGCTGGCAGGAGGATAAAAATGTGGATGAGAACTGGAATGTTTGAACAGATTTTATGTGAACTCACTGTGTCTCACATGAATATACATACTGTTGGGATGATTATTGTGTCTGACTCAGGAACACGTTCCCTATCTCGTATTGTTAATTTGAAACAACACAGGATTTCTGGGACAAAAAGAAATTACCATTTTAACTAATGACATGCTATAAGTACCAACGAGTGCTCTGTAAAATATCCCTGAGTGACCTGAGAAAAAAACATATGGCTCACAGAGACTAACAGATTATTATCAAGGTTTGAATCAGGTAGTACCACCCACAATCTCAGCAGTCCCTGACATGGTTTTTGTTTTGTTTTCTTTTGGGGTTTTTTTTTTTTTTTTTTTTTTGAGAGAGAGAGGTAGGGAGAGAGAGAGGTAGGAAGAGAGAGATGGCACAGAGAGCTGCTCCTGTATGTGCCCTGACCGGGAAATTGAACCAGCAACCTCCACACTCCACGACAATGCTCCAACCAACCGAGCTATCTGGCCAGGGCTTAATTTCTTTTTTATTTTAAGAGATACAGAGAAAGGACGGGAGAGAGAGGGGAAGGAGAAGGGAGGCATTTTATTTGTCGTTCCACTCAGTTGTGCAATCATTGGTTGCTTCCTGTGTGTGCCCTGACAAGGGACTGAACCCACAACCTTGTTGTTTCAGGACAACACTCCTAACCGACTGAGCTAACCAGCCAGGGCTGTAATATGGTTTTGACAGTGTAAAAAATACAAACTATAGGAGACTGGTCTTCAGTCACTAACCTGGCAAATGCATTTTTCTCAATACTTACTTCAAAAGAGTCAAGTGTGGTTTGCTTTCGTATGAAAAAGATCCCAATTTACATTTACTGTGTTGCCACAGAGCTATGTGAATTCACCAGCTTACTGTGATGATCTGGTTAGGGAGGATTTTATACTTAATGAAGGTCCTGAGTATGACAATATTCTACATTGTTGATATGATAATAGAAACTGAGGAGCAAAGTAGGACTGAATTAAATGCAATGTGACACATGTGACTAAGAGGCTGGCAAATAAACCCATCAAACATTCCAGAGCCCAAATAAACAGCAAAATTCTTAGGGCTGACCTGGGCAGGAGCCACCTGATATTCCACAGGCAAATAAACACAAATTGCTGTCCTTCCCCACCCCCGGAATGAAGCAAGCAGCACCGTGCCTGGTCTAATAGCTCAGATTTGAAGAACACACATCCCATATCTGGAAATATTGCTAGTTCCTAACTATAAACCTACCCCAAAAAGTCTCATGGTTGACTGGGAGCCTGAAGACATTGAGCTATATCCAAACTGCAAAAAGAAGTGGCTCAGGCAATGCCTGTGAGCCCTGGAGTTCCCACTCGGATATGACTTTGCACTCACACAGATCAGAGCCCGTAACCAAGCAGCAACCACAGAATTTTGGAGAAGAAAATTTCTAGACATAGTCATATATGGTATGTGTTATTTGAGAGAAAACTCTTGGGCTATCATCAGGTATTAATCAAAGCTGCCACTGTGGCTGAGGGACATGGAATACTCTTGATATCTGAAATCTCCGCCCTGTCCTGGGGACAGAGAAGCACTCTAACAGGGGAGGCAAAGGGGTACCATACTAAAATAGAAATGTTCTTCCCAGGAATATGCTACCGGAGGAATGCCAGGATCTACTCATCATAGTCGTTAATGGGGAGTCTGCCTTCCCGTAGGGTCAACTTTGAAATCACCTAGAGAGCTGCCAGATCCTACTGTTACAACAGGCAATGTTCTATGGAAATTCCCAATTGACCAACAGCTGCTTGGTTTACAGGTAGTTTTCCAAGACAGATGGACAGCATTCTGTTTGGAAGGCTATTATACTACATCCAACTGATGGAAATACTCTGAGTAAAGGTTAAGAATAAATCAGCTCGCCCTGACTGGCTGGCTCAGTGGTAGAGCATCGGCCCAGCATGTGGATGTCCTGGGTTTGATTCCCAGTCAGGGCACATAGGAGAAGCACAACCATCTGTTCTCCACCCATCCCTCTCCCCCTTCTCTCTCTCCTCCTCTCGCAGCCAGTGGCTTGATTGGTTCAAATGTTGGCCCTGGGCATGAGGATAGCTCAGTTGATTCAAACATTGGCCCTGAATGGGGGTTGCCAGGTGGATTCTGGTTGGGGCATATGTGGGAGTCTATCTCCCCTCCTCACTTAAAAAAAAAAAGTAGAAGATAAAAAGATCAAAACTATGACTAGTAAAATGACAATACATACATATCAACAATTACTTTAAATGCAAATGGATTAAATGCTCCAATAAGAACACAAACAGTGGCTGAGTGGATAACAAAACAAGACCCTTACATACGCTGTCTACAAGAGACTCACTTCAGATCTAAAGACACATACAAACTGAAGGTAAAGGGATAGAAAAAGGTATTTCATAAAAATGAAAATAAAAAAGAAAAAATTGTGGTAGCAAAATTTACACCAGACAAGACAGACTTTAAAACAAAGGCAATAACAAGAGACAAAGAAGGACCCAGCAATTCTATGTCTGGGTATTTATCTGAAGAAACCCAAAATACTGAATTGAAAAGACATATATATCCACATATTCACTTCAGTATTATTTACAATAGCCAAGATATGGAAGCAATCTATAGATGACTGGATAAGACAATATGGCGCATACACTATGGAATATGACTCAGCCATAAAAAGAATGAAATCTTGACATCTGGAAAACATGGATGGGCCTACAGGGTATTGTGCTGAGTGCAATAAGTCAGACACAGAAAGATAAATGCCAGATGACTTCACTTTTATGTGGGATCTAAAAAACAAACAACAGAAACAGACTCATATAGATACAAAGAACATTTTGACAGTTGTCAGATGGGAGGGATCTGAGGGGAATGGGTGAAAAAGGTAAAGGAATTAAGAAGTACAAGTTGGTAGTTACAGAATTGTCACAGGGTATAAATAAAGTCCAGCATAGGGAATATAGTCAATAGCATTGTAGTAATGATATATGGTGTCAGATGGCTACTAGATTTATCAGGGTGGTCACTTCATAAGTTATATAAACGTCTAATCAAAGGTTCATAAACCTGAAACATAAATTGTACATCAGCTATAATTGAAAAATAAAAATAAAAATCTACTAAGCAAAAGAGTAAGAATAATAAAAACATTATTTCACTTTAATTTATCCTTCTCTTATACTCTTCCTTTCTTTATTGAGATGCAAATTTCCGATCTTTATCATTTTTCTTCTACCTAAAGAACGCCTTTTAACATTTCTTGCAAGACAGGTCTGCTGGTGATGAATTCACTCAGTTTTCATTTGTCGGAGAAAGTCCTTTATTTCTCCTTCACTTCTGAAGAGTAATTTCACTGAATATAGAATTCTAAATAGATGGCTTTTTCTTTCAAAACTTGAAACATTTTCTTCTACTCTCTCCTTGCTTGCACAGTTTCTGACAAGTAGCCCACTCTAATTCCCATCCTTGTTCCTCTCTAATGATGTTTCACTGCCATATTGAAAATCTTCCAGTAAAGCATCTTCCTCTAAGAATAGACACACTCTATGGATCCCATAAAATGTCCAATGACATAAATCTGAAGGATAGGTACAACCCAGGCAAATTAACGTGGCTCAAGTAGATGACATCTTGTCATAAAAGTGTCTATGAAGGACCTCTCCTGATATCTGCATTATAATTCCACACCTTGCAAGTAAATCAGACTATAAATAAATCTAATTTCTTATAAGATGTACCAAATTGACAGGCTGCTCAGCATGCCCAGCTGGTGTCTGATTTAGAGATAATACACCCCATGCTCCCAAGCAGGAGGCTCCTGCACGAGGGAATGTCCACTTCTGAAATCCATTGTATGATAACACGGCCCGTAGCCAAGGTGTGGATAATGAAGCCCCTGGCATCGCTGCGTCTGAAGCGTGATCCAGATTAAAATGCAGGCTGCCCACTCCTGCCTGTCAGTTCCTGACAGGCCATGTGGCCAAGGTCTCAGTGTCTCTGCCTAAGGAGAGATAGCAGAGCAACTCAGCTGTTTTTCACAAAGTGACCTTGAGCAAGTGGGAAGCCCATACTGCAGGGCTTCATACAAAGTGAATCCAGTTCAGAGTGGGTGATAGGTTAAATTAGTGAGGTTATCTACATATCATGGAAAATTTTCAACACTATAGTCTTCCAGTTGGTTCCTTATTCCTAAAGACACCATACTCAGGCTTCTGTTTTGATTGTGTAACAATAGTTTACTGGGCTCATAATACATTTTAACCAGTCTTTCCATAAAGCTGACAAATAGCCAGCTGTAAGAAGCAGGCACTGCTTTATCCCAGTGGGGTTTTTTGTGAGGCCTGGTAAGTGATTAGTAATAAGGGGTCTGAGTACTGAGCCACGCACTCTCTAGTCAAGAAGATATAGCATCTCCTTGAGCACTGGGGTTTAGCAAGCTAACGGCAGCTGGCAAGACGTTTGTGCCTGCGTGTTAATGCATGTCTCTTTCATAAATCCTGTATAGCAGAATTGGATCTGACACTTGTTCCATCGCATCTGGCAGAAAGGTTGTGGTGGGAACAACTAACCCTCACCCACCTCAAACATTCTGCTGGTGGATGTTACCTACCTAAAAGAATCTAAGAGTTGTCACAGCCAGGTTGATTAGGTCAGTCTCAACAGTGGTTTATCCATTTCCCCTCCTGTCAGACAGGTCGGTGTTACACATAAATTAGACCAGAGGGTAATTGTTTAAAATATCATTTTTTAATATCTGTTTAAAATAAAATACTTCAAGTTCCAGACTCCCTAGAAAACTAAAGGCAGCAGTGGCAAATATCAATGACCACCACAGCTGGATCACAGGTCATGAAGACCCAGACTATAACCAGGAGCGAACAAACATCAATAACCACCACAGCTGGATCACAGGTCATGAAGACCCCAGACTATAACCAGGAGCGAACAAACATCAATAACCATCACAGCTGGATCACAGGTCATGAAGACCCCCAGACTATAACCAGGAGCGAACAAACATCAATAACCACCACAGCTGGATCACAGGTCATAAAGACCCCCGGGCTATAACCAGGAGAGAACAAGGTCAGGGTGAGTCACTTTCATGTGCTTTATAACAAAACCTGTTCTACACCCTGAATAAAGAAGCACCTTATGCTTTCTGTGACTGCCCACAGCACTAACCATAGTATTATCTCCATAGCAACTGTTGCCATGGCAATAGGCCTTTTCAGATACAATCAAAGAAAATGTAAATCAAATGCTTTCACAACTCAAAAGTATTATCTCAGGAAAAGTAGAGATAAGGCCCTGGCTCACTCAGGGCCCTGGCTAAGGAGGTGGCTCATTATGGATTTAACTCTGATAGCAAATCCGACATTGTTTTTAGTATTCATAGGGTACTCACATAGAGCCTGAGATCTGTCCAGCTTTTCCCCCCACTCCTCGTAAGCCATCCTATGGATGGTAAGTCCAAACATGGAGGGAAGAGCTGTCCGAGAAAGCCAAGGACGGGGCAGCAAGGAGAGACCTGTGCGTGGGAGAGGTCACTGATTCTAAGTCCAAAATACACTGAAAAGAAGTAAAATCAATTCTCTGTGGGAACCTGGGGTGAGCAGGGGAGAGATGGGGTGAGTCAGGTGGAGGGGACAGGGTGATGACGAGGAGCAGGACAGAGACAGGCATGGGGAGGTAGAGACAGAAAATAAATATGAGACCAATAAGGTAAAATGTTATCTCCCCGAAGGGTAAGCAGTTCACCTGGACAGCTTCCTGTCCACATCAAGCATTCAGATAAAATGCATTTTAAGTCCCAAAGGTTTATTTCTGATACCTGTAAAGCCAGGAGCCGCCATCGTGGCCATTCACATGCAGGTTCGCATTGGATTCGGACAGTCGGCAAAGAAACAGCGGAGCCAAAAACTGATGGGCCATAGTCTTTAATCCTAGCTTGCACCCGGCGGGCAAGTAAAAAATACACACTGGGCTCCAAAACCCAGTCACATTCAGTGCTCACAAAGCCACTGACTTATCCGAGTTTCCTAGAATCAAAGGTTTCTAGCTCATCAGACTTATTCTCCTCTGTTCCCCATCTCCGTCCTTATCCCAAAGGACTCTACACAAACTGGCATCTCACTCAGCACTTCACCATCTTGGCTGCTTCTCCTGGCCTCCTCCACGTGGCCTTTCTCTGCTCTCCTCTGCTCTCTCTTCTAATGATAATCTCAGGAACCAAGAGCCAAACTCCCGCTCCGTTCCCATTTTATAGTGTAGAAATCCAAACCCTTAATCCAATATACATAATAGGGAAGTCTCTAATACAAAGTCACTTCTCTGAGGCATGATAGGATTGTACCACCTTACACCAAAAAGGGTAGGAAAGGCTTAATCCCAAAACCAAGCCCCAGGCTACAAGGATTCTGCCTGCCTTTAGCCCACCCCAACACACATTAATACCACCTGGGCAACGGCCTCTTTAACAAAGTGAGCATAATACATTTTATCTGCCCAACAATACCCTTTTCAGATCTCCTTTCAGAAAAAAATCACAATTACAATATGGCCTCACCAGTAATCAAATTTCAGTATAGGAACTCATCTTAGTTACCGTAATGACTGCAGAAACCAGCAGCGGCAGGACTCAGGAGACACCCCCCTCCAGGGAGGCAGGGGGAAGGGCAGCAGTGGGAGGCCCTGGAGAGCAGCGTTCCAAAGAAACCACCTTTTCCAGGCAGTCAAGGTGATTGCCAGGGGAGGTGTTAACAGTCCAGCCCTCTCCTAGAAACGCCTTCAAATCAGCTCCGCATCCTCCCGTTAGGTGACTGGCTTGCTGTGCCCCCTAGAGTGGCTCCAGGCCCCTCCAGGTCCCCTTGGGCCCCTGCTGTCTGCACCAGAGTCCCACCCGGTTTCACTTCCTCTCTCCAGGGCTGTCCTGTCTGGCCCTGCCAGCATCTACAGTGTCTTTTGTTTCCAATTCTTTTTTATTTCTACTCATATCATCTCATAAACCTCAGGAAAACCTGCGGTTATCATTCGTTCCACAAAAGACCAGAGCGCCAAGGCAGCCCTGTTGCGGAAGCAAGCCCTTCCTCTCATCAAGCACACTTTAAGATCACACTCATGTGTCCAGTAAGGAGAGGTGAGGTTTAATTTTTAAAAAGAAGCAATTCCATTTCTCAAATTACTGCTTAAGACTTTGGTAAGAGTAGATGCTCCTGAATTTTGCCTTTGTATATAAATGTATTTGGATAAGGATTTGGTAAAGATGAGAAAATTGAGGAAACTAAGAGGGAGTTTGGAGCTAGTTCTAATGGGACGCAGCCTCCTAGTTCTGTGCCCTTCCCATCAGTAAAATCAATGCAGGTCTCCTCTGAGACGTGGGGAGAATCTGTAGCAAGCCATATGTATGGCCAGTAGCCACAGCCACCTGGCTTTTACAGGTTCACATTTGATTTGGACAAAACAGTAATGAAGCAGCAGAGCCAAGAACTGGTGGGCCGTTTTCCTTTATTCTAGACTCATACCGGCCAACGAGTAAAAACAAACACACAGGCACCAAAACCCACTCACATGTTCTCCTGTTCCACAACCAGGAGAATCTTTCCGGTTTTTTCTAGAATCAAAGGCCCTCACCAGTCTTAGTCACCTCTGTTCCCCATCTCCTTTTCTCTGCACAAACTGGCTTCTCCTTCAGCATTCTGCTATCTTGCTCCCTGCCTCCTCCTCTACAACCACGTGGCCTCTCCTCCTCTACAACCACGTGGTCTCTATTCCTCAAAAATGGCCTCCTAGCTCCTCCTTTTAAAACTTTTCCCTGGGACAACCCCTCCACCAGCACACATTAGCATAACCAAGCCCCTTCTGAAACATGAAGGTAATCAGCTGCCCCACTTGGGCAGCACCATTTTTAACAATCAAAGTGAGCAAAACCAAATAACACAAATTTTACAACTTATTTGCCCAACACCATATCTGTTAAAGGGTCTGAACACTGTAGAAAGTAAAAAAAAAAAAAAAAAAAAAGTCTTCTTTAAGCAGTACTTGCTTAACACCTAAAGCCCTCAAAGGCAGGCCTTCAGGAAATGCATGCCCTGGGGGCGGACTTCTTAGAAATTATTTTATTTTTATTTTTATTTTTTTACAGAGACAGAGAGTCAGAGAGAGGGATAGATAGGTACAGACAGATAGGAACAGAGAGAGATGAGAAGCATCAATCATCAGTTTTTTGTTGTGCATTGCAACACCTTAGTAGTTCATTGACTGCCCTCTCATATGTGCCCTGACCGAGGGCCTACAGCAGACCGAGTAGCCCCCTGCTCGAGCCAGCGACCCTGGGTCCAAGCTGGTGAGCTTTGCTCAAACCAGGTGAGCCCACGCTCAAGCTGGAGACCCCGGGGTCTCGAACCTGGGTCCTCCGCATCCCAGTCCGACACTCCATCCACTGCGCCACCACCTGGTCAGGCATGGGGGCAGACTTCTAACACGTGGACATCGGAGCACCAGATGGGCCTTCCAGGCGTATTAGCCAGTTTCAACCACTTCTCCACATTCCTTGTGTTCAATTCTCTTAACTGACACAAAACTGCTCCAAGAAGGACATTTGTCACTGAAATGACCCCTCAATAAGTCAGAACTATAGAGACAACATGGACTCTTCAGTAACAGGTTCAGAAATCAGGCTCTAGTTCAGTGATCCCCAACCTTTTTTGGGCCATGGACCGGTTTAATGTCAGAAAATATTTTCACAGACCGGCCTTTAGGGTGGGACGGATAAATGTATCACATCATCGAGACAGCGTCAAGAGCGAGTCTTAGACAGATGTAACAGAGGGAATCTGGTCATTTTTTAAAAATAAAACATCGTTCAGACCTAAATATAAATAAAACGGAAATAATGTAAGTTATTTATTCTTTCTCTGCGGACCGGTACCGGTCCGCGGCCCAGGGGTTGGGGACCACTGCTCTAGTTCACAAAATAATGTGACATGTAATCATCACCTCAATGGAAAATGCTGTGTGTTTTCTGTAGGTTTACAGAAACATTATATTGAAACCCCAAACCACTTCCATGTGTATGGGCTGTAAAGGACTGTTCAGCTTTGAATCTAAGCAAAGAATACAAAAACCACAAATGAGAAAATATTTACTTGCTCATAAAGTTCACATGTAAAAGAAATTTTTAAGCTGCACATTATTTATGACTGTGATTAACTACCTTGTCACCTGAATAAAATAATGCCTACAAAATGCCTATTTCTCTTCCTTTATTGGAGACAGGAGAGGTAGTCAGAAAGAATAAAAACAAGAGCAATGCCTGTCAAGTGGGAGCTAGAAGTTGAGTGGACAGTAGTTCTCATCTCCTTCCCATCCCTGTCCTTTGGGGGCATGAGATAGAAGTATTCAAAGGGCCAACAAATAGATGTCCAGTACACACAAGCATCAGACACTAGGCTGGGCTCTAAAGTATGCCAGTCATTGAGCCCTAAATTACCCAGCACAAAAGTAGAGAACAAATATGACCAAAATGCCATCTTGATAACCACCAGCAGTCAGCAAAGGGCATGGCCAACCTCGATGCTCTGAAGATAAACTGATCATGTGGGCAACGAATATCCCAGTGCGTCTACTCGCTGCTCCTGCCTGTTCCACGGCTTGCAGAACCTTCGGATTTGGGGTGGGCAGAGAGAAACGAGGAATGAAAAATAAAACAGTTAATCTGCCAATGTACTGGCTACAGCGCAAGTAGAGAAAATAGCTTCTTGCAGGGGAGGCTGCTGGGTCTCTTTTTGAATTGCCTGGCGGTTCATTTCATGTGGCCAGGCTAATCCCTACCTCCTCCCACCACCTCCAAGCAATTTCTGTGGGCAACTAGGAATTAACTGACTTTTTATTAAGTGAGGCATACTCCAGATAAGCAAATTTCTATCTTTTTTCTATTTTTTAATCTACCTAGTGAGCAAAGACTCACATTGACATGCTGAGCCCCATGCCTGGGAAGGGTCACCAGCAAAATCTCCCAGGGGAGAGTTAACTCTAAAGGCATCATGGGGAGGGGCTCCTAATAAAAGAATCAAAGCCCTGAATGTGTCTGTGTTCTTTGCGCCAGCAGTTACAGGTCTGAGAATTTATGCCAAGAATCAGCCTGGGCTACAGAGCAAGATTTTTTTCTCCTTCTTTTTCCATGTAAGAGGACAGGAGATAAAGAGACAGACTCCTGCATGTACCCCAACCAGGATCTAACCAGCAGCCCCCATCTGGGGCCAATGCTCTATCAGGGGCCATTCTAGCAATCGAGCTATTTTTTGTGCCAAAGGTGGAGGCTCCACTAGCCAAGGCCATGGCTCCAATCGAGCCATGGCTGTAGGAGGAGAGGAGAGAGAAAGAGAGAAGAGAGAGAAGGGGGAAGGGGAGGGGGTTCAGAAGCAGATGGTCGCTTCTCCTGTGTGCCCTGACCAGGAATCAAACACAGGACCATTCACATGCCAGACCGACACTCTACCACTGAGCCAACCAGCCAGGACCTACAGAGCAAAATTTAAGACACAACTCAATTTACCGTATCATTGTTCCTAAGAGCAAAAGCTAGGACATAACTTAAGTGTCCAACAATAGTGAGTAGCTAAATAAAGTATGATACATCCTATGGCAGAATAGTAGGCTCCATTAAAACTGAGGTTGTGCCTGACAAGTGGTGGCACAGTGGACAGAGTGTTGACTGGGAACACCAAGGTTGCTGGTTCAAGCCCAGGGTTATTGGTTCAATCCCCAGTCAAAACACACATGAGAAGCAATCAATGCACAATTAAGTGGAGCAAAGAGTTGATGCTTCTCTTTCTCTCTTAAAAAAAAAACTGAAGTTGAAAAGATAATTTATGCAAAAATGTCCATGATATTATAAGTGGAAAAATAAGATTATAAAACAGCACAGTATGATCCCATTTTATAAATATATACATAGCTATAGAGGGGTATATCTGAATACACAAGCACAGAAGGAAAAAAAACACTACATAGAAAAAAAGACTAGGCCCTGGCCAGTTGGCTCAGTGGCAGAGGGTCGGCCCAGCATATAGAAGACCTAAGTTCGATTCACAGTCAGGGCACATAGGAGAAGCAACCATCTGCTTCTCCAACCCTCCCTCTCCCCCATCTCTCTCTCTCTCCTCTCCTCCCACAGCCATGGCTTAAATGGTTGGAGCAATTTGGCTCTGGGCACTGAGGATGGCTCCATGGCCTTGCTGCAGGTGCTGAAATAGCTCGGTTGCCGAGCAACAGAGCAGCAGGCCCAGATGGTCAGAGCATCTCCCTGTAGGGAGTTTGCCAGGTGGATCCTGATCGAGGTGCATGCAGGAGTCTGTCTCTGCCTCCCTGCCTCCAGCCTCTCACTTGAAGGAAGGAAAGAAGGAAGGAAGGAAGGAAGGAAGGAAGGAAGGAAGGAAGGAAGGAAGGAAGGAAGGAAGGAAGGAAGGAAAGAAAGAAGGAAGGTGTTGGGCAGATAAAATGTATTATGCTCACTTTGTTAAAGAGGCCATCGCCCAGGTGATATTAATGTGTGTTGGAGATCGTTGTAACCTGGGGCTTGGTTTTGGGATTAAGCCTTTCCCACCCTTTTTGCTGTAGGGTGGTACAATCCAATCATGCCTCAGAGAAGTGACTTTGTATTAGAGACTACCCTATTTTGTATATTGGATTAAAGGTTGTGAAGCTACACTATAAAATAGGGGTAGAACGGGAACTTGCCGCTTGGTTCCTGAGATTAGCATGAGAGAGCAGAGAGAGTAGAGCCAGCAGCAGGAGGAGGCCACGTGGAGGAGGCCAGGAGAAGCAGCCAAGATGGCGGAGTGCTGAGTGAGATGCCAGTCTGTGTAGAGTTTGTATCTGGGATAAGGAAGAAAATGGGGAACTGAGGAGAATAAGGTTGGTGAGCTAGAAACCTTTGATTCTAGGAAACTCGGATAAGTCAGTGGCTTTGTGAGCACTGAGTGTGACTGGGTTTTGGAGCCCAGTGTGTATTTTTACTTGCCCGCCGGGTGCAAGGTAGGATTAAAGGTTATGGCCCACCAGTTTTTGGCTCCATGGTTTCTTTACCGACTGTCCGAATCCAATGCGAACCTGCATGGGCCGGGCTGCTTTGATGGTGGCCCTGGCCCTGATTCCTGGCTTTACAGAAGGAAAGGAAGAAGAGAAAGGAAAGGAAAGGAAAGGAAAGGAAAGGAAAGGAAAGGAAAGGAAAGGAAAGGAAAGGAAAGGAAAGGAAAGGAAAGGAAAGGAAAGGAAAGGAAAGGAAAGGAAAGGAAAGGAAAGGAAAGGAAAGGAAAGGAAAGGAAAGGAAAGGAAAGGAAAGGAAAGGAAAGGAAAGGAAAGGAAAGGAAAGGAAAGGAAAGGAAAGGAAAGGAAAGGAAAGGAAAGGAAAGGAAAGGAAAGGAAAGGAAAGGAAAGGAAAGGAAAGGAAAGGAAAGGAAAGGAAAGGAAAGGAAAGGAAAGGAAAGGAAAGGAAAGGAAAGGAAAGGAAAGGAAAGGAAAGGAAAGGAAAGGAAAGGAAAGGAAAGGAAAGGAAAGGAAAGGAAAGGAAAGGAAAGGAAAGGAAAGGAAAGGAAAGGAAAGGAAAGGAAAGGAAAGGAAAGGAAAGGAAAGGAAAGGAAAGGAAAGGAAAGGAAAGGAAAGGAAAGGAAAGGAAAGGAAAGGAAAGGAAAGGAAAGGAAAGGAAAGGAAAGGAAAGGAAAGGAAAGGAAAGGAAAGGAAAGGTGTTGGTCAAATAAGTTTATAAATATGATTTATATGTTTGCTCGCTTATAGTTTGCATTGGGTGGGGGGGACAGGCTGTAAGCAGGCAGGGTCATTATAGCCTAAGGCTTAGTTTTAAGACTAAGCCTTTCCCACCCTTTTGAGGAATCCATTATGCCTCAGATAAGTGACTTTGTATCAGAGACGTTTTTGTTTGTATATTGGATTAAAGGTTTTGATATCTACACTGTAAAGTGGGGCAGAGGAGCTCATGCTAGAGGAGAGCAGAGAAAGGCCATGTGGAGGAGAAGACAAGCAGCCAAGATGGCGGAGTGCTGAAGGAGAAGCCAGTTTGTGCAGAGTTTGTACAGAGAGGAGATGGAGAACAGAGGTGAATAAGGCTGGTGAGGTAGAAACCTTTGATTCTGGGAAACTCGGATAAGTCAGTGGCTTTGGGAGCCCTGAATGGAAAGGGAAGTGTTTTCCAACTAGTGTGTATTTCTTGCCCGCTGGGTGCAAGCTAGGATTAAATGTAATGGCCCATCAGTTCTTGGCTCCATTGTTTCATTACCGTCTGTCCGAATCAAATGCGAACCTGCACGGGCCAGGCGGCTGTGATGGTGGCCATGGCTACTGGCTTTACATTTGGCGTAGTCTGTGGCAGGATTCGATACAGATCGGTATGGAACCACCACCATCTTTGAGTGGTGGAGTAGAGGACTGGCTGCTGTTATGGTTCCCTTTTGGGGGCCATAGGCTGGCTGACTTTTACAGCCATGCATGAGGAAACCAAGAGCTCTGTGGAAGAGGCTGCCTGGACCTGCAAACCGAGCAGTGGAAGGAGCTGGAGCAAACCTGGGAGAAAGATGCCGACCCTGGAGCTGAAGCAAGCACCAGAGGAGGCCGACCAGGTTCGTGAGAGTCGCTTGGAAATGGAGCGGCTGCTGGAGAAGGAATCACAGGTTTGTGAGTTACAGATTTCCCTGGACATTGTGGAGAGCCAGCAGTGGCAGGAGGCTGGAGCTGAGGCCGGGGCCAGGGTTGCAAGGCCCGTGGAGCAGAAGGCAGCAGCGGCCCAGCACTCAAGCCCGGTAGTGGGAGTTGGTGTTTACAGTTCCTCTTTGAAGGATGAGGAGAATCAGGCTGGAGTTGCAATCCTCAGTCTCCAGAAGATGCGAGTCCAGCAGCAAGGAGTACCTACTATGCCCCTGGTAGGTTTGTGATTTTGGGACATAGGGGTGGGTGCCATCATGCTCTCCAGAGCAGAGATGGAAATGCTGACTGCCATTGCCACATGCTCCTCTTTGGGACAGTGTAAAACCTGCCAGGACGGCAGGGATGAGGGGGCTGGCTGAGGCCCATGTGCTTGGACTGATTCCTGGACTATGACCGGAGTGGGCACTGGCTCCTTTGTTGGATGGACTTATGGATTTTGGACAATGTGAAATACCCTGATGGGGGTGAGGAGCGGCTTTGCTGGAGGCCCTTCCCCTGTCCCGGAAAGCTTTTCCCATGGCTAGAAAGAAGTCAGAGGACATTTTGCACTTTTGGCAAAGTGCTCAGAGACTAGTGAAATGTACCTTTATAATTTTTGAAATTGTATGATTTGTCATGTTGTTGTAATTTGTGTAATGTGCTTAATTTCCTTGTGCAGAAATACCTGTGCTTTAGATTGTGAAGCGAGCAAAGGGGTGGAATGTTGGTCAAATGAGTTTGTAAATATGATATATATGTTTGCACCCTTATAGTTTGCATTGGGTGTGGGGGACAGGCTGTAAGCAGGCAGGGTCGTTATAGCCTAAGGCAGGGGACCCCAAAGGTCCCCGTCCGCATGCGGCCCCCTGAGGCCATTTATCTGGTCCCCACTGCACTTCCAGAAAGGGCACCTCTTTCATTGGTGGTCAGTGAGAGGAGCATAGTTCCCATTGGAATACTGGTCAGTTTGTTGATTTAAATTTACTTGTTCTTTATTTTAAATATTGTATTTGTTCCCGTTTTGTTTTTTTACTTTAAAATAAGATATGTGCAGTGTGCATAGGGATTTGTTCATAGTTTTTTTTATAGTCCGGCCCTCCAATGGTCTGAGGGACAGTCAACTGGCCCCCAGTGTAAAAAGTTTGGGGACCCCTGGCCTAAGGCTTAGCTTTAAGACTAAGCCTTTCCCACCCTTTTGAGGAATCCCATTATGCCTCAGATAAGTGACTTTGTATCAGAGACTTCTTTGTTTGTATATTGATATTGGATTAAAGGTTCTGATTTCTACACTATAAAGTGGGGCAGAGGAGCCCATGCTGGAGGAGAGCAGAGAAAAGCCACGTGGAGGAGAGGACAAGCAGCCAAGATGGCGGAGTGCTGAAGGAGAAGCCAGTGTGCAGAGTTTGTGCAGAGAGAAGGAGATGGGAAACAGAGGTGAATAAGGCTGGTGAGGTAGAAACCTTTGATTCTAGGAAACTCGGATAAGTCAGTGGCTTTGGGAGCCCTTAATGGAAAGGGAAGTATTTTCCAACTAGTGTGTATTTCTTGCCCGCCAGGTACAAGCTAGGATTAAATGTAATGGCCCATCAGTTCTTGGCTCCATTGTTTTATTACTGTCTGTCTGAATCAAATGCGAACCTACATGGGCCAGGTGGCTGTGATGGTGACCATGGCTACTGGCTTTACAGAAGGAAAAAAAAAAGACTAAAAGTATTTGGCACTATGGAGCATAGAATTAAAGGTGATTTCATTTTCTTCTTTGTAAAAACAATATTAAGTGTTATCACTGATTTCAAAAGAACAGTGTTTGAATAAAATGCTTCCATGATGCACTCAGCAAGAATGAAGCTTTTCTCTATTATGTCCAGGCAGTCCCCTCTGCAAGCTTCCCAGAGTATGATTCATGATATAAGTGCCATTCTCAGTAAGCATCCTGTTCATCTTTAAGGTAATGATGTGATGACAGAATCGATTTTACCAACTGGAAGGTATGTTTGGGATGGTGTGGCAATCCCCAGTGAGCAATGACCCGTGTGGTCACAAGGAATAGGGCTAACCTGTGTAACCAACAGGATACTGCAGGAATGACAGCAAGTGATTTCAGAGGCTAGGTCTCTGGGGGAAACCAGTTGTCACGTTAGGATACTCAAGCAGCCTTGGGCAACTCCATGTGGCAAGAAACCAAGGTCTCCTACCAAGATCCAGCACCAGTCTGCCAACCTCCTGAGGGCCACATTGGAAGCAGGCCCTTCCAACTTTCCTGCTAACATCATGACTATCGCCTCATGAGAGACCCCGGCCAGAACCACCAGCTCAACAGTTCAAATTCATGACCCATAGAAACTGGATGGAAAATGTTGATTGTTGTATTGAGTCACTAGGTGTCAGCTAATTTGCTACACAGCACCAGATAACTAACACAGATGGCTTGCCTAACACGTACGACTCACATAACCCACACAGAATTCACTGCATAGTGGCTAAGGCTGGGGGTCTTCACCAGCACAGCTACACCAGTGGCCAGGGGTCTCACACAGGCACACTCCGCTGGGAACTCCACTGGGAATAGGGGTGGGGACACACTACTGTCAGTAAGCTCTGGGGCTCCTCTAGTGACACCTGGGAAGTCAGCTGACTTCTGGGCAAACACTGATTGGGGCAGCCAGGGAGGGGCCTGACTCCCTCAGAGAAGACAGCATCTGACCTTGTCAACATAGAGCACTCTGAAGCAATCTAAGGGGCACAAGATCGCTATGTGGCCCCAAATTGTATACAAACCCACAGAACAAACATGCTTCCACAAAGTGAATTCCACAAGGTGAAATAGTGCACGCAGCCCACCAGTTCCACTATTGCACTTGATGCGCATTTGGACTCAGATATTTGCTCCCAAGATCGTCTCCAAGTAAAACTATATTTAACTCTCAATGTCACGGCCATATTTTAAGTGATTTGGGTTAACTGCCCTCTTTTGTAACTGCTACAAGCAATTTGTAATTTAAACAGCATTTTTTCCATTCCCCACCCTATTCCTTCCTTTTGTTTTTAAATCATAAACTTTTGGTAATGATCTCAGGGTTGTCAGTTATTATAAACGCTGCAAAAATAAAACACACACACATTGAAAATCAAGCCAACCCAAGTATCCAAGTCAATAAAACTATTATTGCTCAGAATATTTCAATTGCAACAGTTTCTGTATATATTTATAACATCAAGTTAATAAAGTGGAAAAAAAATCACCAAAGTAGAAAAGAAGTACCTCCAATATAAATCTATATGGGAAAAACCAGAAATTTAGCAATTCAGATACAGGCAAAACTATAAAACTTAATTTGGTAATTTAAGAAGATAGGCATCTTCTTCCTTTATTAGCAATATTTTTGAAAAAGTGATTCTAATACAGTTGGTGTCAGAATAGAATAATTGTAATAAAATTCTTAGTTGTGAATTCTAAACAGAAAGATGTCTCAATGTAGGGTTTATTTCAATTTGGATCCATTTTATAATGCAGAAAACATAATTAGATGAATGTTGCCAGAGTGTTTTAGCAGTACACTTTGCTGAAAAATACTCTAGTCCCACTCAACTATCAAACTAGTTCTACAATCACAATAGAAAGATTTTGGTGCTTATTTCCCAAGAAATAAACTAGAAATACTATTTCTCCTATCCTATAGAAGTGACGCTTTTAGTATTGATTTAGCTGTGACATAGGCTTAAAAGAGTTAAACTCTTTTAAAGATTATGAGTGATGATATTTCAAAGAAACTGTACTTTTATTTTTCTAATCACTGGGATAGACAATATTCTATAAAGGTCAAGAATCATAAATGTGGCCCTGGCTGCCAGTGGCTCAAAGGATAGAGTGTCGTCCTGTGTGCCAAGGTCATGAGTTCCACCCCTGGTCAAGGCACATACAGGAAGCAACCAATGAGTGCACAACTAAATGGAACAACTAAGTGGGACAACAAATTGATGCTTCTTTCTCATTCTCTCTCTCTCACCCCCCCTTCCCCATCCCCTCTCCCTCTCTCCCTCCCTCACTCTCTCTCTCTCTCTCAAATCAATGGAGAAGTTTTTATAAAAATCATAAACTTAACAAGAATAATTTTCACCACTCTAGACCTACCCTGCTAAGAGTTGAATCCCTTCCACCCTTCCCCAATGACATGTAAAAATAAATAATGATCACAAAAGAAAATATGGTTCATAGATATGTTCTACCATGTGCTCTGATTTGTAGCATTATTCACACCAGAAAAGGCTTAATGTTTTATTAACTATAAGGTGCTTATGTGGGTAAAAAAATACAAATTAAAAAAAGATTGATCAATTGATCTCAAATGGTTTAAGATATCACATGAAAATGAAACTCACACAATCCAAGAAAAGCTCAGAAATTCAACTTAGGACTTGAATACACTAAACAGATCAAACAGTTCGGCTATCAATTAACACCCACAAATAATAACACAACACTATGGAAACAGGTGGCACTCCACCAATAAGATACTCCCTATGTACAAATGGCATCTGGTCACTTGTAAATTCCTCAGGTAATTCATTAATTAAGCAGTTACTGAGTGCTTGCTGTGCACCATGCTTAGTGCTTGCAGTGGTGAGAAGATTAAAGTAGAACCCAGCTGAACGACAGAACATATTCACTTGCCTGGAAGCAAGAGACATCTACACCTAGGAAGTCTGAATTTGAGTTCAGCAGCATCTGTCTGGCTAACTAAAACACATTTTCTGTACAATCATAATGGCACAGTCCCAAACCAGATAAATATATCAATTAACCAGTAGGAAATTTGCTAGACTACAGGATTCATCATGAACGCTTCCATTGGTGATGTTATATTGACTTACTGGGTGTCTACTTCAGGTTTAACCAGTGGAGGTCCCCATCTATCCAAATTTATTCAAAGGCAGAGACGATAATTTAAATAGCATAAAAAAATAAAGAAGCCTTAAAATAATCCTTTCACCCTTAGAGAATTTTTCTGAATATAAAATTCTTCAAAATACTATTATAATATTATTTTATAAACACTGTTATGAAGGAGCAATTTAGGAAGTATATTTTGACCCAAACATAGAGGCAAAATTTTTTTAAGAGAATTGATAAGCTTTTCTATCATTGCCCACTGGATTAATAAGCTATGACACATGATCCATACTCTTGTCCAAGTCTGAAGTCACTTCACTGCTTGACAAGGTATCAAAGTTGCAAAGGCCTTAAATGATTCATGACCTCTGTCTATACAGACTGACATGCTTTTTTTTTTTTTAATTTTTTTTAATTTTTTATTTATTTATTTTAGAGGGGGGGGAGGGAGGGAGAGAGAGAGGGAGAGAGAGAGAGAGAGAGAAGGAGGAGGAACAGGAAGAATCAACTCCCATATGTGCCTTGACCAGGCAAGCCAGGGTTTTGAACCGGCAACCTCAGTGTTTCCAGGTCGACGCTTTATCCACTGCACCACCACAGGTCAGGCCTGACAGGCTTTTTTAAAATTTTGCTTACCTTAAAACATGCCTTTCGCCAAGTTTTCAAAGTGGTTTGACATTTGGATTGCTATTGACCATCCTGCTGAGTCAATGGGGAGGTTTCAGCATGCCATGCCTAGCTTTTCAAGTTTATGATTCCTTCCCTCAAACCCCCTCCCCCAGGACAGCCCGCCCACATCCCCTTCATCCCTCCCCCAGACCAGGTCTGAAAAGGTCTCAGGGGTTGCTCTGCTCCCATGGCCCAAAGCTTTTTCTTTAAAAACATTAGATACAAATGTCCTGCAAATCATCAGAAATTAAATAAACAAATACAGTCGTGCCAAAATACTCCTTTAAAAACATCTGTTCTAACAACAACCAATTAAAGTGATGAAGAGCCTATAAAAAGCAAAACAGATGACCGGGTTGGTGCTGTTTCGAATGCCTGTGCAATAAACAGCACAGGAGGAAGTTTTCCAGCTTACTCTGGCTTCAGCCTCTTGGTAATGAAGTCAAACCTTTAAAAGTAGCATAACTCAGAGTGCAACGGGCCAAAAACACTAAGCTTTTCTGTGCTGATAGAGATGGGATATAGGCCTTGAGAGATAATGAAAAGGAGGCCTTCACGGGGGAGTTCTAGTCATTCATTCATCACAGGGATCAATTAAAACCTCTGCATGACCCCAGAATCTTTACAACTGCTGTGTTTTAAACTTTTTTTTCCATTGAAATGTTCTCAATTATATAATCCATTAAAGTTAAGAGAACAGAATTTAAACTGTAAAGGTCTCACTCAGCATAAATAAATACTAGAGAAGGAGGAAGGAGCCTCAGTCAGAATGTCTTGTGAAGGGGCAGCCCGTCCCTTTCCCCTTGCTTTACCCTACTAACAGGGCAGTCCCAGACACTCTACAGCAGTGGTCCCCAACCTTTTTTGGGCCACGGACCAGTTTAATGTCAGAAAATATTTTCACGGACCGGTCTTTAGGGTGGGACGGATAAATGTATCACGTGATCGAGACAGCGTCAAGAGTGAGCCTTAGACGGATGTAACAGAGGGAATCTGGTCATTTTTTAAAAATAAAACATCGTTCAGACTTAAGTATAAATAAAATGGAAATAATGTAAGTTATTTATTCTTTCTCTGTGGACCGGTACCAAATGGCCCACGGACCGGTACCGGTCCACGGCCCGTGGGTTGGGGACCACTGCTCTACTGATTCAAATGCATTTACACAAGGGAGACTGTTTTGAAGAGTGCTGACTAAGGAGTAACAAAGCCACTCAGTTCCCGTTTCTGTGAGGCTGTCAACTGCAGCTACCTGAGAATCTGCAAGGGGGTCCACATTGTATACATTAGAAGAAATTATGCAAAACAGTTAATTATGCGTGCCCAGAACTCCAAGCTCACATCTGCATATTAATAGACAAGGAGTGATGATGCCCGTGTTCTCACTGCCCAGTTACACAGAAACTCAGGAAGTTTCAGTCAGTGGCTTCCTTTTTCTGCTTGCTTGGCTCTGAGTGAACCTCTCATGAACCTGCAGGAGGAGACTGGAGGAGGAAGAACAAAAAAGCTGGCAAACAGGAACACATGTTCTCATGCAGCCGCATAAAGCTTATCTTGAGTAATGACTTTCTTTAGAATTCGAATCAAAAGCAAATATATGTCCACTGCTTACTCTGTGCACTGTGAGGGGTGCTGTAGGGGGAATTTAAGTTCTGGTTCTCCCTTACAGAGTCTGCAATTTCACTGAAGAACATGGATGAGCTCTAGAGAAATAGACTATAAATGACTTAAATAACATTTCAAGTCCATGAGAAGGCTAACAAATTACCCACGGGGGTGCATAGACAAGCCAGGCCTGCTGCTCAAGTGCAGAAGGGAGACCCACTCCTGTAGGAGAGGGGAAGCAGGCAGGAGGTGCACTGACTTGCAGCCGTGCAGGTGAAAGAGTTTGCACAGTCTTGGGGATAAGAAAACAATTGTGTGCTTTCACTGACGATTTCTACAGAAATGTACGGGAGACAGGCTCAAGACAGGGACACGTGCTGGGCTGAAATTTGATCTTCACCCTAAGGCAGTGGTCCCCAACCCCCGGGCCGGTACCGGTCCATGGGCCATTTGCTACCGGTCCACAGAGAAAGAATAAATAACTTACATTATTTTCATTTTATTTATACTTAAGTCTGAATGATGTTTTATTTTTAAAAAATGACCAGATTCCCTCTGCTACATTCGTCTAAGGCTCAATCTTGACGCTTGTCTCGGTCATGTGATACATTTATCTGTCCCACCCTAAAGGCCAGTCCGTGAAAATATTTTCTGACATTAAACTGGTCCGTGGCCCAAAAAAGGTTGGGGACCACTGCCCTAAGGGAAGTGAAACCAGCAAAGATTTTGGGAGCTGAGAGCTGTGATTAAACTGTTTGAGAAATACTAAGCAAACCCTGGTGTACAAGATACAGTACAGGCCCTGGCCGGTTGGCTCAGCGGTAGAGCGTCAGCCTGGCGTGCAGGGGACCCGGGTTCGATTCCTGGACAGGGCACATAGGAGAAGCCCCCATTTGCTTCTCCACCCCCCTCCTTCCTCTTTGTCTCCCTCTTCCCCTCCCGCAGTCAAGGCTCCATTGGAGCAAAGATGGCCTGGGCACTGGGGATGGCTCCTTAGCCTCTGCCCCAGGCGCTAGAGTGGCTCTGGTAGCGGCAGAGTGACGCCCCGGAGGGGCAGAGCGTCGCCCCTGGTGGGCGTGCCGGGTGGATCCCGGTCGGGCGCATGCGGGATTCTGTCTGTCTCTCCCCGTTTCCAGCTTCAGAGAAAATACAAAAAAAAAAAAAAGATACGGTACAGAACTCCTTGGCATGCAGCCCCATCAGGGGCAATCAGAACAATTCCAGTTGGAGGGGAGGTCTTTTGTTTTTTTGTTTTGTTTTTTGTTTTTTTGTTGTTGTTGTTGTTTTTGTATTTTTCCGAAGCTGGAAACGGGGAGAGACAGTCAGACAGACTCCCGCATGCGCCAGACCGGGATCCACCCGGCACGCCCACCAGGGGTGATGCTCTGCCCACCAGGGGGCGATGCTCTGCCCCTCCAGGGCGTCGCTCTGCCGTGACCAGAGCCACTCTAGCGTCTGGGGCAGAGGCCAAGGAGCCATCCCCAGCACCCGGGCCATCTTTGCTCCAATGGAGCCTTGGCTGTTGGAGGGGAAGAGAGAGACAGAGAGGAAGGGGGAGGGAAGAAGCAAATGGGCACTTCTCCAATGTGCCCTGGCCGGGAATCGAACCCGGGTCCCCTGCACACCAGGCCGATGCTCTACCGCTGAGCCAACCGGCCAGGGCCTTTTGTTGATTTTTTTATTAATTTTTACGATTGAATTTAACAGGGTGACATTGGTCAACTAGAGTACATAGATTTTGGGCAAATATCTCCACATCATTTGGGCAGTCAATTATGTTGTATACCCATCACCCAAAGTCAAATCATCCTCCGTCACCTTATATTTGTCCCTCTTTATGTCCATCCACTCTCCCCTGGTAACCACTGCAATCCTAGTTATGTCCATGAGTCTCAATTTTGTGTCCCACTTATGTACAAAATCATACAGTTCTTAGCTTTTTCTGATTTACTTATTTCACTCAGTATAATGTTACCAAGGTCCATCCATGTTGTCACAATTGATATTATGTCATCATTTCTTATGGCTGAGTAGTATTCCATAGTATATATGTACTACATCTTTATCCAGTCATCTATTGAAGGGCTTTTTGGTTGTTTCCATGTCTTGGCCACTGTGAATAATGCTGCAATGAACATGGGGCTGCATGTGTCTTTAAGTACCATTTTTTTTTAGTTTTGGGGGTACATACTCAGTAGAGGAATTTCTGGGTCATATGGTAGTTCTTAATTTTTTGAGGAACCACTATACTTTCTTCCATAATGGTTGTACTACTTTACATTCTCACCAACAGTGAATGAAGGTTCCTTTTTCTCCACAGCCTCTCCAACACTTGTTATTACCTGTCTTATTGATAATAGCTAATCTAACAGGTGTGAGGTGGTATCTCATGTAGTTTTGATTTGCATTTCTCTAATGGCTAGTGAAGATGAGCATCTTCTCATATACCGATTGGCCATTTGTATTTCTTCTTAGGAGAAGTGTCTGTTCATGTCCTCTTCCCATTTTTTATTGAATTGTTTGCTTGTTTGTTGCTGAGCTTTGTGAGTTCTTTATATATACTGGATATTAACCCCTTATCTGAGGTGTTGTTGGCAAATATAATCTCCCATTTAGTTGGCTGTCTGTTTTGTTGTCAGTTTCTTTTGCTGTGCAGAAGCTTCTTAGTTTGATATAGTCCTATTCGTTTATCTTTGCCTTTACTTTCCTTGCCTTTGGGGTCAAATTCATAAAATGTTCTCTATGGCCAAGGTCCATGAGTTTAGTACCTATGTTTTCTTCTATGTAATTATTGTCTCAGATCTTATATTTAGGTCTTTGATCCATTTTGAATTAATTTTTGTGCAAGGACAAACTGTAGTCAGGTTTCATTCTTTTGCATGGGCTTTCCAATTTTCCCAGACCATTTATTGAAGAGGTTTTCTTTTCTCCCTTGTGTGTTTTTGGCTCCTTTATCAAAGATGATTTGCCTATATATATTTGATTTTATTTCTGGGCTCTCAATTCTGCCAGTACCTTGCTTTTTGATTATCGTGGCTCATGCAGTATAATTTGAAGTCAGGTATTGTAATGCCTCCAGCTTTTTTCTTTTTTCTCAAGATTACTTTGGTTATTCAGGGATTTTTATGGTTCCATACAAACCTGATGATTTTTTGTTACATTTCTTTAAAAAATGACATTGGAATTTTGATGGGAATTGCATTAAATTTGTATACTGCTTTGGGTAATATGACCATTTTAACTATTTATTCTTCCTATCCAAGAACATGGAATATTTTTTCCATTTCATTGTCTTTTTCAATTTCCTTTACTAATGCTTTGTAGTTTCCAGTATATAGGTCCTTTACATTCTTTGTTATGTTTATTCCTAGGTATTTTTGTTGTTGTTGCAACTGTTAAAGAAATTTTTTGAGTTCATATTCTGAAGTTTCATTGTTGGCATATGTGAAAGCAATAGATTTCTGTATATTAATTTTGTATCTTGCGACCTTACTGTATTGGTTTATTGTTCCTAATAGTCCTTCTGGGGAGTCTTTGTGGTTTTCTATATACAGGATCAGGTAGTCTGCAAAAAGTGAAACCTTTACTTCTTCTTTCCCAATATGAATGCCTTTTAATTCTTTCTCTTGCCTTATTGCTCTGGCTAGAACTTCCAGCACTATGTTGAATAGGAGCAGAGAGAATAAAAAGCCTTGTCTTGTTCCTGATTTTAGAGGAAAAGTTTTCAGCTTTTTACCATTTAGTATGATGTTAGCTGATGGTTTGTTATATATGGCCTTTATTATGTTGAGATATTTTCCATCTATACCCATTTTATTGAGTGTTTTAAACACAAAAGGATGTATTTTATCAAATGCCTTTTTTGCATCTGTTGATAGGGTCATATGGTTTTTGTTCTTTGTTTTGTTGATGTGGTATACTACATTAATCATTTTACGTTATGTTGAACCATCCTTGTGCTTCTAGGATGAATTCCACTCGATCGTGATGTATTTTTTTTAATGTGTTGTTGTATTCGATTTGCTAGTATTTTGTTTAGGGTTTTTGCATCTGTATTCATTAGAGATATTGGTCTGTAGTTTTCTTTTTTTGTGTTGTCCTTGGCAGGTTTTGGTATGAGGGTTATGTTGGCCTCATACAATGTGTTTGGAAGTATTGCTTCTTCAATGTTTTTGGAAGACTTTGAGAAGGATAGGAACCAAATCTTCTTAGAATGTTTGGTAGAATTCACTAGTGTAGCCGTCTGGCCCCAAACTTTTATTTTGGGGAGGTTTTTGAGAGAGGGGAGGTCTTGAGTTCAGCAGCAATAGCAGAAATGGGAGTGCTGGGTCACCTGCACCTAGTGTGAGAGGGCTGGGCGAGGGTAAGACGTAGATATGTGGTTTTATAGCCAGCAGGCCCAGCACAGTGAGCTCTCTGTCAATGTTGGCCACTAGTGCTGTTCTAATTATCACCCCACGACACTGGCAAACAGGCCCTGGCTACAGTGGAGAAACAGGAGACTGAGGAAGAGGGACAGGTCCCAGAGCCGAGCCAGTGACAGACCCTGAATACATGACAGAGGAAAGAGGAAAGTGGCAGAGGAAATGTTAAAACTGACTTACTTTGGGGCAGAATATTTAGCCTGAGGGGGGAGGGCAGCACCAAGGACAGACCTTGGCCAGAATGAGATGACCCTGCCTACAAAACCCAACTCCAGAGTGTGGCTTCCATGCCCTGTGACCAAGGGATCATCAGAAGTGCCTTGGTGACACCCTCCGACTGACACCTACAGACACAGCTCTGAGCCTCTATCACCCACCTCACCATTACCAAGGCCCCATGTCTACAAAGGGGTCCCCAGCTGAGAAAGATTAAAAGCAAGTGCTCTGCGAGCATCCTTCCCTGACTGCTAGGGGATGGAGCTGAGCCCCCCAGGGGGGCTGTGCCTCTCAGAGACGCTCCCTGTCCTGCAGGGAGACTCCCTGCGCCTACGAGATGCTCCTCAGCCAGGACTCAGGGAAACACACATCTGAAAACAGGAGCCCCAGCTGCAAAAATGTTCACTTCAATAACATTGCAGCTGAAAAGGACACCCTCTGGTGACCTCAGAGTCAGCTATAAAAAGAAGAAGCAGAGAAATCTGGAAAAGGGCAAGTAAAGCTATTTATGTTTCCTCATAAAACACAGGGAGCAGTTCAGGAGAGACTGGTCTGTGTGGAAGTGAGGATTCTGGGGCTCATTTCACTCAGCAATTCCACTGAGGCTCCTGACAGGAGCTCCGACCCAGAGAGTCGCCTCTCCTAGGAATTACGGGAGGGCCGGACTTCTATGCCCCTAACATGACGGGCACGGCAGCGGCTGCCATGAGCTCTCACTTGTGCCACAGTCGGGACGGGGCTTTGCCAATAGGTGTGGGTCAGGCTGACACTACCTGACAATGAGGAGTTACAGTAGTGCCACTGTCCCAGAGCCTGGCTCTGGCTTCCTCGCCTCTGAGCAATGGAGAATTCTGTGGGCCTTTGGTTTTATTCCAAAATCCTATCAAAAATATAACAGCCTACTTCCTTTTAGAGCTGCTAAGAACTGATCTCACTGTTTACTGTTTATATATTTAACACACTGGCATCCCATAAACAAATTCAAAAAAATTCAAAACTCAAAATAGTGTGGCAAAAGATATCGTACAATCAGGTAACACTCAGCACCCACTTCTATAGCACTATTCCAAAATATGTTTTTAAGTTTCAAAACAATTTCAAAAATATATAATAAAAACTTGTACTACCAACATATGGTATCTTAAAAAAATATAAACACGTGGACAAACATATGCTGTTCTGTTCAACGGGATACAAGAACCAAACAGACATCTGCAACACCTTCAGGAAGCTATGTTAAAAGCAATGCCTTTTATTTTCTTATGAAAAAAGAATGGGCAGCCTCAGACTACATTTATTAACTATGCACATGTGCAGATATTTTAATAAGTTGTCCCAGACATCTTGGTACTTGTAAGTATTTCTTCTTTGTGACATACAAAGAATTCTAGCCTGAGGTAGGCATTCACTCCCCACACATCCCGCATGGGCCTCTGCAGACCCACGACTGTGTCGGGTGCCAGAGTTGAAACCCCAAAGAAAGACCCTTCCAGAGGCAGAGGCACAGGCAGCCCATCGTCGTGGGGAAACGAACAGGGCACTCAGACAAAAGGACACTGGAGCTGGGTGTGCTGGAGGCTCTCTGTGGAGACTGGCAGGAGTCAGACCCCATAGTTCAAGAATATTGATCAGGTCACTTGTCACCTGATTTATTGAATAGGTAACCAGTGACAAGTGACTAGCATTGTTCATGGGTTCAGTTTAGGTCAGGGGTCTCAAACTCAACTCAGCATGTGGGCCGCAGAGCAAGATCACAGCCATTCGGCGGGCCGCACTAGGTCTACAAAAGGCAACTGTTACACAACACTTTTCTCACTGCAGTTGAAAACAAAAAAAAATCAGTACAACAAGCACAATGGTACATGCAGTTTACTCAGTGTCACAAAACGAGCAGAAACTGTAGTTCGCATCACAACTGCTGTTAACTAAGCTAATATCTAGCTAGGATGCTAGAGAAATGAAAAATACAAGTAGGCCCCTAGGCTTACTTAATTTTATCCAAAATATTCTGAACTTCGTGGATTAGTCTGCGGGCCGCACAAAATTGTTCGGCGGGCCGCATGCGGCCCGCGGGCCGCAAGTTTGAGACCCCTGGTTTAGGTAAAGTAGATGGTTGTATGTCACAGTTGCTGAGGATTACCCGAATATGTGGCAGAACAAAGAATGAATGCCCTCATGTTTAATAAAACATCTACTATGCATGGTGCAGGCTCTCACCTACAAGTGACACACATCCTTTCAAGTACCATCTTTTCAAAAAAACTGATAAGGCAACTGTCAGCAAGGCATAGCCACAGGCAGTTCACCAAGCTCCCAAACCTCCTCTGGCTGGACCAGCGGCCGTCCCTTGGTTCTGGAAAGACTCGTCGGGGCCCTGGGACAGCAGCGGTCTCTTGTCCAGTCAAAGCTGAGCCCTCTTTAAACTCTGCAGTCTCTTGCCACTTCCTGGAACACCTGCTGCTGATGAGAAGCAGGCCCTGATCTGATGGGTACCAGCCGCAGAAAACAAGGCACCCAAGGTCATGTTGCAGAACCGGTGCTTTAACAAAATGCAACACCATCTGATGGGGTAGGTGCACTGCACAGAAACAAGAGGTCTGGTTTTCTATTAAAGAGACAATGACAGGGTCTCTCTGGCATCCCCACCACCCCAGCCCTCCTTCATCTCCACATCCACTGAGTTAGCATCCTCTCACACCTGCTAGGAGTTGGACAGCATAAGCAATCACAAGTACCTCACACTGCCAAGTTCAAGCAGAATCCACGTGCTTACTGCTGCTTTAGCTGCCTGGGGCTGCTTAGGACAGTGTCCTTGTCCCTGCCTCTCCCACAGCCACACTGGGAAATCCAGCCCAAATCTGTTTCCTTCACTCTGGGTTTCATTTATAGGGGTTGGGAACTAATGCACTTTTTGGGTCATGTAATGAAAAAAAAAAACCCTTTGATTAAACACACACAAAAATATTCATTATTTGAGGCAAACAAAACTATTTTCCATGATGATTTAAAAGAAAATTAAGTAAACCAAGTACAATCACTAAAGTATATCAAACTCTGCTAAAGGATGACAGAAAGTGGGAAGAAAACTATAACAAAAGATGATGGAATCAAACTAAAAATCGATGTAAGGGGAAAGAGACCAACTTTTCTTACAGAAGCATTCTAAATAATTGGGGTGGCCAGATTTAATAAGTTACAGGATGCCCAGTTAAATGTGAAGTCCTGGTGTCTCAAGGGTCATACTTACACTAAAAATTATCCACTGCTTATCTGAAAAATCAAAGTCATCTGGGTGTCCTACAACCTACCAAACAACACATGTAGATATTTCCACCTCCAGCAGGTGGAGCTTAATCTTCCCAGAACTCCTTTAAGGTGGGCTGTGCTAAGGACAGTGTTCTCAAAGCATGCGCGAGGGTGCACTGGTGCGCCCTAGAAGATTTCCAGATGTGCCGCAATGGTATTCCAGAGAAATATGTGCCTGTTGGGGACAAAAAACCAACAGGGTTTTTGGAGTTTAGATTTTTGGGGGGACAGAGGTGTAGGGAATTGGCTATAAGCTGACAGTCTGCCCACCCCCCACTTCACTTGCCTGAGTAGGTTGCAAAAGGCTGTTAAACTGTGGTGCTGGATTGTTTATACTACCCCCCATGTTTACCAGAAAGACTGAAGGCAAGTTTCTTCTATCCTTTGTTTGGTGTAAAGTTAAGATTTGCTAATGGCCTCATTTTGCCCTATAAATAAAGCAAGATGTGGTTTTGGGGCACACTTTGTTCTTGCCAGCAGCAATTACAGGGCCCTCCCGACCCCATATTTTCTTAATTTCTCATATTTCCTTATTTCCGCACAATTTCCATTTGTGACCTGGAATTACTAGCTGCGCTGGTTCGCGGCATGTGCCCAGATATAAAAATAAATATAGTTACTCTATTATACCATTTCATTACAAAAATACTGCTCTTTTTGTTATCATTATTATATTTATTATTAACACATCATTATATTATTTTTAGATAAATACACCCAAATAAAATGGATAGATTTCTCAAAAGAAGTGTGATATTGAAGAACCCAATTCTGGAAGTGAGCAAAAGTCAGTGCAAGTAAGAAAGCAAAATCGCGGCCTACTCGCAAATATAATGAAAGTTATTTAAGCTTTGGTTTCACTTGGACCGGAAGTGAAGGTCATCCTTTACTGCTATGTTTAGTATGAGGATGTAAAATGGCAAATGAATCATTGCTCCCTAGTAAATTGAGTAAACATTTTAAAACTATACACTCTAATTTACAAGATAAATCTGTAAGTTTTTTCAAGAGACTGTCTGAACAGCAAACAAAAGCAGCAAATTCTCTTAAAAGTATAATGGCTGTTTCTGATAAAGCTCAAATCGCTTCTTATCAAGTCTCAGAACTGATAGCAAAAAATATGAAAGCTCATACTTTAATTGAGTCACTTATTTTGCCTGCATGCAAAAAAATGGTCATGACAATGCTAGGAAATGAAGCAGCAATGAAAATAAGCAAAATTCCTCTGTCCAACGATACAGTTCACAGGCGTATTATAGAAATGTCTTCTGATATTGAGAAAAATGTATGCTGTAATAAGCTTCAGTATTCAAATTTTGCATTGCAAGTTTATGAGTCAACAGACATTACCAACACGGCGCAACTCTTAGCATTTGTCCGTCTTATTAATGAAGATCAGATAGTAAATCAGTTTCTTTTTTGCAAAGAATTAGGTGTGTCTACAAAAGGTGAAGATGTTTTTAACATTCTGAATAACTATCTTGATAAATGGCAGCTAACATGGAAGTCGTGTGTAGGCATTTGTACAGATGGCCCCTTCCATGGCAGGCTGTGTTAAGGGTCTTACATCTTTTGTAAAAAAACAAAATGAGAATGTTATCGTAAGTCACTGCTTTCTTCATAGGAGGCCTTGATGGCAAAAACATTGGGAGAAAAATTAAGAGAAGTTTTAGATCAAGTTGTTCAGATGGTAAGCTTTATTAAAACAAGACCTGTCAAATCATGTTCATTTGGAAAGCTTTGTTTCCATATGGATTCACAACACAGACAGCTGCTTTTACACACTGAGATGAGTTGGTTGTCAAAGGGAAAAGTACTGACATGTGTACACAAGCTAGAACAAGAACTTCTTGAGTTTTTTGAAGAGAAACAATTACATTTTTGTAACCTCCTTCGGTGCCAATTTTGGATTGCCAGGGTACAGTATTTGGCCGATATATTTCAGCAGCTCAATATTTTGAATACTAACATGCAAGGGAAAGAAGACAATATTCTCACATCCACTGACAAAATGAAAGCGTTTCAGAGAAAACTACAGATTTGGAAAAGAAAAGCTGTTGAAGGTAATTTGGAAATGTTTCCATTGGTAAAAAAACACTTGCATAAATGAAACACTTCAAATAACAGTTGAAAATTTAATAAGTTTAGAAGAAAAATTGGGTTCTTATTTTCCATCACTTAACACTGAACAATATGATTAGACTAGAAACCCATTCATGGAAGCTTCAAGTGATTTTGGTTTAACATTAACAGAAGAAGAAGAACTGGCAGCTATATCCACTGATCGTGGATTGATGATTAAACATAAGGAATTGTCTCTTGAAGCCTTTTGGATTTCTATAAAAGAAGAATATGTGGCAATATCTAAAAAAGCTTTCAACATTTTACTACAATTTTCAACATCCTATTTATGTGAATTAGGATTTTCTACCCTCAACACAAGAGTAAAAAGAGAGGAATTCTTCAATGTATTGATGAGGAAATGAGAGTTTGCCTTTCAAATATATGCCCAAACATTAAAGAAATCACTAGGACACATCAGGCTCATGTTTCTCATAAAAACAAGAATGAAAAAACTTAACATTCATACCGGAACCTGCCGAATTCACTAAACCTTACTAAGAATGTATCTATATATATAAAAAGATAATTTTTTGTCATTTTTTTAATTTTTTAATCCCTTTTTTATGAATTCTAAAAAGCAAAACTCAGAAAATGTAACATAAAAATGTTTTTTAATGTCAGAATAAATTTAATTTTGTCATATTTATTTGTTTTAATTACCATAAAAGCACTCTTGGACTTTATTTTTTTTCTTTAATATTTGACTTAATTATTATAACATATTTCTCAGAAATTTGTATATAGTGCGCCTACAATTATTTGTAGGATTTTAAATGCGTCCCGACTTCAAAAAGTTTGAGAACCACTGGCTTAAGGACTTATGTCCAGGACCAGAACAGGGAAAGGCAAAAACAGTAACTCCGCATGGAGAGATCTGGACAACACAACATTAAGCAGGTGACCAAGGTTCACATCACCAGAGAGGTCGCATGGATATCAGACACCCCCTGAGATGATGAAACAAGAACACTAACCTCTCTCTGTGCTCTTCCTAAAATCCCATAACTCCAGGCTAATCACAAAAGAGAAGAAACAAACCCATATTTGGGTGCTTTCTACAGGCAACCTGGCCAGTACTCCTCATGACTGTTAAGGTCACGAAAAATACTTGTTTTTTCTTCTGTTAACTGAGAAAGACTGTGAAAAGCCTGCGAAACTCTCAGAGATGATGAAATTCATCATCTGGACTAGATCCGGGAACAGAAAGAGGACATAAATGAAAAAAATAGTGAAATCCAAATACAGTTTGGGATTGAGTTAATGGTAATATACCAATGTCAGTTTCTAATTTTGACAAATGTGCCATGGAAATGTTTAAGATGGTAACAATAAGATACGCTGGGTGGGGGTTACTCAGGCACTTTAGTTACTCTTGGCAACATTCTGTAAACCTAAAATTACTTCAAAATAAAAGTTTACTTTTAAAAAGTCAAATGTAAAGAAATTAGAGGATATCAGGGAAGTGCTTTAAAATTCTCCAGGAAAGTGTAGATAGGGAGTTGATAAAACAAGAATAATAAAGTGCTGGTAATCATGATTTAAGTAAGGATTTCTTTTGAAAGGGACATGAGCAAATGGCAAAGGGCAATGACTCGGAACTTTGCAGTGGGGACCTTTCATGTCTCACTGACCCACATCACTTTCTGTGCCACGCAGGAGTTTTGCAGGGTGCCCAGCCATCCTCATTTCCCTGGGCCTGGCCAGTTTTCGCAGTGACAGTCCCAGTCCCAGTCCCAGAGAACCTTAGTCCTGGGCAAAGCAGTCCTCTCGATCCCTTTCTCCCCGTGTATCTGAGTGTGCTCTCTGTCTCAGGAGCACACACACACACAGTGAGATTCCTGAGTTAAATAAACAAAAACTTAGGTACAACTCCAGAGTCCAGGTAATTATTTCACTTTTATAAAAAACTCTAGAATAAAACAATCTTGCCTCCTCCGTGCCATCCACCTACCACCACTATATATTTATGCCCATTATCAAGCCCAGAAAGAATTTTTTGCCATTTCTGTAAATATCAAATGCGCCCTATGCACATATCCTTCCACAGCCTTTGAGATGTTTCAGGAGCACCTCAAGAGTTTTGGGGCAGGCCACTCTATGAGCAGGCTAGCTACCCAGAGGAAACATGGTTCATTGTGCAAACATCAACAGTGAGGTCTGGGCTTTTCCAGGCTCGATGCAGATCTATGCAAGCACCAAGTACGTGTGATGGAGAACACAGGCCAGTCCCCGAGACTGCCCCAGACATCCTGAGACTGCAGACACATCTCCGGGCACTCTCCTATCTCACACCTGCATTTAGAATCTGCATTTGAGTGAAGTGAAAGCACAGCCCACAGATGCCTGTCAGGAATCCACAATGGCCATGCCTCGTTTGTAATCAAAACAATAGCAGCTACCATTTACTGAGCAACTATTATGTGCCAGGGACATTATTGGCTATGACGAAGCAAAAGAAGCCAGATAATAGCTGGGGTTATGTTCAAAGGATTTCTACAAACTCAGATTTACATATTTTCTTTCTCTTTTAAAAAATTTTATTTAGAAAATTAAATTCAATGGGATAACATTGATCAATAAAGAGTACATAGGTTTCAGGTAAACATCTCTATAGCATTTGAACTGTTGATTGTGTTGTGTACCCATCACCCAAAGTCAAATCATTTTCTCTCACCATATATTTGTCCCTCTTTACTCTCTTCCCCCTGGATACTAACCCCTATGGTATCTGGGTATCTGTTGTTTGTGAATATCATCTCCCATTTGGTTGGCTGCCTTTTTTATTGTCAGTTTCTTCTGCTGTGCAGAAGTTTTCAGTTTGATATAGTCCCATTCATTTATTATTGTCTTTACTTCCCTTGCCTTTGGGATCAAAGTCATAAAATGTTCTCTACAGCCAAGGTCCACAAGTTTAGCACCTGTGTTTTATGAAGTGATAGATACATGAATTTACCACAACTCCAACTGCCCTTTTGTTGTCCCACCTGGCTGCCTGACCTCACCCTTACTTACTGGACTATTGCCCCCGGGGCAGAGGAATTCCAAGAAGCTAGTCAACCTGCCCCAAGATGGAACATTCTAGAAAGCTGAAATCCTAAAACCATAAAAGGGAACATACCAGAACTTTTGCCTCAGTATCCCCTCAGGCTCTCCCAAACACTATATAATTCGCCCCTAGTCTGTAACCGGTGCTCTTCTCCCCAGGAGAAGTACCCAGCAGGGTTCCTTTCTTCCTTTCAATAAAGCCTGTTACTCTGGTCTTTTCGGACTCCCATGGATTCCAACATGAAGAGCATATTTTGATGGGAATATAGATCAAGGAACTTAATCAACTGTTGTATGAATACTTTATGAAACTATTTTCTCAAACTGGATTGTGAAAATAGGACTTTTAGATGTCAACCCTCATTAGACTTTTCCAAAGAAAAAGCCATTCCTCAGAGGTTAGCAATGCCCTTCTGACCTAAGTAAGATAACAAAAGGCCAGGAAAAGGTGAGACAAGACCACCAGGTACAGCCAGAGACACACTGTTCTTGCCTGAGGTATAACCCTCTCCCCCAGCCCTGGACATTTTTTCTCCATTACTGGTACACAGTGAAAGCAATAAAAATTACTTCAAGATAGGAGCCATAAAACGAAAATTAATTTATCATTAATTTAGCTTCCCTGAGCCAAAACAGAATTATCTGAAGCAGCTGTATCAGTTCAATTATGTGACAAGAGAGTCAGAATTGACCAGATGGCTGTTCTGTATCTCTTTAAAAGGAAAGTAGAACCAGGGGGTGCAGGTGGGAGTGCAATTAGACTCCTCTGTTTATCTTATCTGATTTGAAATCTCAGTACATACGGGTCACCCTCCTTCTTTTTGATTGGTGGACGAGACAACTGGTCTGACTTTTCCTCTACTGATTAGCACTGTGGTTGTTTTCCTCATACAGTACTGGGCACCCTTGTACCTACACCTTTGTGCATATGAGCGCAGAATTTTGTACGAGAGATTCAAACAAGGGGAACTGCTCAGTCGAGTGACATCTGGTTCTAATTGTGCTCAATATTGCTAAATGCCTCCAGAAAGGCTTCGCCAGCTTGCTCTACCGACCACGCCTCAGTGTCCATTCCCCTGCACTCATTAACTGATAACGTTATCAACTTTTAATTTTGTCAATCCAAAGAGGCAAAACAAGAAGATCTTACCATTCGAATTTCCTGCAATGTCGGCGAGATTGAGCATCTTTTCAACCTTCAGTGGCCATTTGTCTTTCTTCTGGGAATTGCCTTTTTCCAATTTCCTATGTGTTTCGGGTCATTTTCTGTTATTGATTTGTAGATGCTCTTTATAGATCCAAGTATTAGTTCTTCATTTTTAAGAAAGAATATGTTTCATAAATGGAGAGACAAACCATGCTTATGGATTAGAAGATTCAACGTAGTAAAGAAGCAGATTCTCTGCAAATTGATGTGTAGGTTTAATATAATTCCTACCAAAATCCCAACCTAGTTTTTTGTAAACAAAGACAAGCTTATTCTAAAATTATAGAAATTTAGAATAAGTTGGAAGGGCACACACAGGTCCTAGAATAACTAAAAGGAGTCTGACAAAAGAGAATAAAGTAGAAGGAATCAATGTACTAAGGCTCACTATATAGTTATAGTAATCAACACTGTGCCAATGTTCAGGGGATAGGCACACAGGTCAATGGAACAAAACAAAGAACCCAGAAATAAACCCATACAAAGAGTCCAACTGATTTTTGACAAAAGCATAAAAATTGAGGTAAGACAGCCTTTTCAACAAGTGATGCTGGAGCAATTTGACATGCATAGGCTAAATAAATAAACCCTGACCTAAAGATGGGTGGACTGGATCAACGTCAATGTCCTGGTTGTGATATGCTTGACAAGATGCTGCCATGACAGGTATACATATGTCACTGTGTTATTTCTTACAATTCCATATAAACCTATAATTACCTCAATTAAAAATTCAATTTAAAATGCTGAGAATATTTTCTCATAGTCTATCTCTTATCTCCTAAATTTCTTTAAGGTGTAGGAGGGTTAATTTTTATCTAGTCAAATTTACTTTTCTCTTTATGTCTCCTGGATTTAGTTTTTTTATACTTTGCAATTTTTTTGAGGTTGCTAAAAAGAGCATCTTTTTTAAAAAAAAGTTTCTTATACTAAATATATGTCTTTTTATAATAAAACATTTTTAACCATAAGAAACCCTATGAAAGGTAACATAAGAACATTAAGTAAACCTGGGCATAACCTTAAAAAATAATATTTAAGTGCTTTCAATTTCAGGCTTAATAGATATTGTTGACTGAGGACGCACCAACAGAATTCTAGACTCAGAGTAAAACAAAGAAAAGTTTATTACACTCCCGAGCGGGCCCAAGGCAAGGAAATGGCCAAGAGCCCCGAGCCACTTCAGCAGGCAAGTTTTATACCTATTTTCAGGGAGAGGAGTTGTAACAGTTCTCAGGGTAATTGATGGGCAAACATCTGCTTAATTTCAAGGAGGGGAGTTGTAACAGTTCTCAGGGTGATTGATGTGACATAATCTATTCCCGGTCCTTGAGGTAAGGAAGGTGTTAGACTCCCAGGATGGCTAGGAATAGATGAGTCCTTGAGATAGGAAAGTCGTAAAACTCCCAGGATAATTAGTGCAACCCAATCCTGGAGGATAGATAGGGACTTTTCCAGCTGGGGGCTTTCAACTCTATGACTGGTTACTAAGGCACATTTGACTAAAATTTAATTTGGGGGAGCCAAGTGCTAAACATAAAATTCACTTCTGTATGAACCGCTTGCTTGCTACGCTATAAAAACCCCTAAATTGTAGGTGCTCGGTGTGACTGGTGACCGTCACCTGAGCTCACTTTTCCATAAAACTTTGTTTAAACTCTCTAAACGTCTCCAGTGTCTATTTTACCCGGCGAATGCAACAATTGATTGCCTCAGATGCTTGTGGCCTTGCCTTTCCGATAAGCCCCTAATCAAACACCGGATGCCTGCGGCTTCTTCAAGGAGCCTGGGCAAACATCTAGGGGCCGGGTGGGCCAGTTATTGTTTTACAAGCCAAGATGAGTTAAGCAAAAATCAGACGAAAAAGATCAGACGGAATCCACTGTTACAATATGACAAGAGAAATTAAACATCATAAATAGAATGGGAAAAGCACATATATATGTAGGTGCTCATGAAGGAAGCCAGAAGAATGTGAGCGCATCCCATTCTGCCTAGCTCTGTGTCAGCCTGGGCAGTCACAGTGGGGCGATAGGGCTGAGGTACAAACCAGCTTCTGATCAAGTTCTTTAGCATTTAAGTCAGGATCTGACTCATCAGACTATATCCCAGAAAGGTATCTATTCCACTTTTCTAAACTTTCTTGCATGGCCTGACCTGTGGTGGCACAGTGGATAAAGCATCGACCTGGAAATGCTGAGGTCGCCAGTTCAAAACCCTGGGCTTGCCTGGTCAAGGCACATATGGGAGTTGATGCTTCCAGCTCCTCCCCCCTTCTCTCTCTCTCTGTCTCTCTCTCCTCTCTCTCCCTCTCTGTCTCTCTCTCTCTCTCTTCTCTAAAAATGAATAAATAAAATAAAATATAAATAAATAAATAAATAAATAAACTTTCTTGCAGGATATTCAAAAAGATATTACAATGAAATTGTAAATTCTTCCTAAGAAAGAAGCCATTTGCATTTGACTTCTCAGTACTTAATGAATTTCCATTTTTTAAAGAAAGTATTCATCAGACATCTTAAACTAAACTACAAATAATAAAGTGCCATTTCCAGTGCCTATAATGTGCCAGATGCTAGTCTGAGCACTTTACCTACTTTCTAAACATAGAGGTAAGTAATCTGTCCACACCAACACCTGAGGCCTCAGAGTCTGCTTCTCGGAGTACAGACTCATACTGCACAACTCAGTCACATGTCCAGCTGCTAGCCAGTATCACAGCCTCACACAAGTGGGTAACCTGCCTGGCCCAATACTTCTTCCTTTGATGTTAACATGGCCTGTGTTAATAAATATTATCTCAAAGAAAAAGAAGCAAATACTTTTAAGTCAATCATGTTTAACCAGTGGAATAAGAAAAATAATATCAACAAAATGAAAGGGCAACCTATGAAATAGGGGAAAATATTTGCAAGCCACATATCAGATAAAGGAGTCAACAGCCAAAATATATAAGGAACTCATACAAATCAATAGCAAAAAAAAAAAATGGCAATAATCCAAATATTTAATGGGCAGAAGACCTGAATTGACATTCTTCCTAAGAAGACATACAAATGGCCAATAGGTAAATGAAAAAATGTTCAACATTGCTAATCATCAGAAAAAATGCAAATCAAAATCACCATAAGATATCGCCTCCCACCTGAAAGAATGGCTGTCATAAAAAAGATAAGAGATAACATATGCTGGTGGAGATGTGAAGAAAAGGTAACACTTGTGCAGTGTTGGTGAGAAGTTTAAGTTGGTGCAGCCACTATGGAAAACAGTATGGAGGTTCCTGAAAAAGTTAAAAGAGGTACCACACGATCTAGCAATTCTATTTCTGAGTATATATCCAAAGGAAACAAAATCACTATCTCAAATATTTTCACCTCCATGTTCATGGAACAGTATTCACAGACCAAAGACATGGAAACAACTCAGTATCCACCAAAAGATAAATAGATTAAAAAAATGGTGTGTGTGTTAGATAGATAGATAGATATAGCTACAGATACAGGCATAGACATAGCCATAGATATATAAATACAGATAGCATAAAAAAGAAAGAAATCCAGCCATTTGCAACAATATGAATGAACATTGAAGGCATCATGTTAAATAAAATAAGTCAGACAAAGAAAGACAAGTACTGTATGACCTCACTTATATGCTAAATCTTAAAAGAGCCAACCTCATAGAAACAGAGAGTAGAATAGTAGTAGTTTCCAGAAGCTGAGGAGTGGGGGAAAAAGAGAAGATGTTGGTCAAAGGGTATAAAATGTTCAGTTATAAGATGAGTAAGTTCTAGAGACTTAACATACAGCATGGTGACTATATTAACAATACTGTATTGTACACTGGAAATTTATTAGGAGAATAACCTTAAATGTTCTCACCACAAAAACAAAAATTTATTATGTGAAGTGATGAAAGTGTTAATTAACTTTAATGTGGTAATCACTTAACAATATGTACGTGTATTAAATTGGCACACTATATATAAATACTTTAAACTTACACAATGTCATATGTGAGTTATATCTCAATACAACTAGAATTTTTAAAAATGTAAAAGAAAAAAGAAAAGCTAATAGTAAAGTCATGAATCTTCTTCTTCTTATACTCTCATTAACCAAATTACCCATGTGTTTACCTGGGGCTGAGCCCAAATTACAAATCACTAGCAGCCACTGAGAAATGAAACGGGAAGCACATATCCTTCATTTCAGAGAAGAGAGGCCCATTTTATCAATACTTTAGCTATATGTGCGATAGCACAGAATAAAGCAAAAGACCTCAGCATGTCGTTAAGTGTAAAGAGAAGGGACAATAGCTACAGTTTGATATTTAGACTTAGCGTCAAATGTTTAAGAAAATACACTCACATTCCAGACCTTATGCTGTCCCTGGAATGTTGTTCCCCAAGATATTCATGGAAAAGTCCTTAATAAATAATAGCTTTGTGTAGATAGATATTGCACACATGAAGAAACCTTATTTTAAAACACTGGGCACCAAATATTTATGACAGTTCAAGTTCTTCCTACCTATAACATGGCTTCTCAGAGCTCACTACCTGGCCTGAAATTCCTTCTCTGTGAAAAGAAGTCAGAGGCAAAAATCTATGCCTGGCCAAGGAGAGATGGCAAACAGGGCAAAGGCCGCACCTCACTGGGAGGGCTCAGAGGAACCTGCACACGGAGATGTCCCCTGGCTGTAACTTCCTTACAGAGCTGTGCAGGCACTTCCTGCCCACCCCAGGCACAATTCCCCATCATAGAGCACTTGCAGTCACCAGCATCTCCAACCAGCACAAAAAAAAAAAAAAAAAAAAGCTCAACCCTAAAATATTTAATCTGAATAATATATACTCAGTTGCTTCCAGGTGTAACTGAACAAATCTCACTGCATTAAAAACTCTTCATTATCATAATTAACATTCCCATAACACACTGGACAATTTCCACATCCCCTCCCGTGTGACTCCACCCTTCACAACAGCCTGTGAGGTCCACAGTGCAGGGGGCATCATCCCTTTGACAGGAGACACAGAGCCCCTTGACCAGCCTGCCGGAAGTAGAAGTCAGTACTAGAAGTCAAGCCTTCTATGTCAAAATCTCTACTGCCCACCAAACTTCACTGCGGATCAGGCTTATTTTCTTTCTATAATTCTTGGTTTTGTTTTCCATTAAAATACAAACTACCACAATGGCCACAAGAACCAAAACTCCAGTATTACATAATAATAATTAATGCTCTTCATAGATGACAAATTCATGGTCGCTTATCCTTGTCACTTCTGTCTCCCACTGTAGTAGCCAGCTTTCAAGGTGGCCCCCAAGGATCCTCATCTGGTATTCAGGCCATGTGTACTCGCCTCCCGCACTGAATGGAACTGACTCGAATAACCAACAGGATATTGTGGACTTGAGAAGCTATGTCCTAAAGGACATTATGGCCTCCAACTTGCTCTCTCCTAAACTGCTCAGCTTGGGGGAAGCCAGCCACCATGGCATAAGCCATGGCAAGCAACTTTGTGAGGAGACCCATGTGGAGAAGAACTGAGGATCCTGCCAATAACCAACCCCAACTTACGAAATGACAGCAGCACTGTCTGATGTCTTAACTACAGCCTCACACAAGAGACCGTGAGCCAGAGCCACCCTGCTAAGCCACTCCCAAATTCCACATTTACAGAAACTGTATGAGACAGTACATAGCTAGTGTTGGGTTAAGCCACTATGTTCTGGGTAATTTGTTATATATAACTAGATGACTAATAACTCTATTTCTCTACAAGATTCTAGGTACTCATTAGACTTCAAATAAGGCAGTAGTGAGACTGATTTTCTGATTGATCTAGACTCTCCCACCCTGACCCTTCTGTGTCCACGCCCGTATTTGTTTTGGATAACCTAATTAAGTAAGGTTCAAGGGGCAATCTGTGGCCACAGAAGAGATTATGAAAAAAAATGATGATCAAAGTAGAGTTTTAGATCATATTTATCTTAAAGTCTACAAGACTATTGGAGGTTCTTTGTCTATCGCCTCATAAACAAGAAAAGCTTTCCTTCTCCTTGTTTCTTCTGGCATATTGTCAGCAAAGCGGCAACTTATACATAAAGTACAGAAGGCCAAATGCGAGGCTACATTATTACTCAGCAGGGGGCTCAGGCCGGCGTCCTTTGAGGGACCCTCAGTTCATCCTACTCATTTGTAAAGTAAGGGGTCCCCATGAGCAAAGAGAGACCACCCATGGATGATGTATATCCATAGGGGATGTACAAACAGGAATCTGAGAACAACTCTGACTTTAATTAGAAGAGTATTATTGCCTGTGACACAATTCAAATAAGATTTGTAGATAAGTATTGCGTTTGTGTTAACTTCCTGGTTTAGATCATTGCACTATGGTTAGGAAAGATGTTAATATTAGGGAAAGCTGGGTGAAGGTATATAGATACTGGGTACTATTTTTGAAACATTTTATACGTCTAAAAAATTTTTAGGCCCTGGCTGGTTGGCTCAGCGGTAGAGCGTCGGCCTGGCGTGCGGGGGACCCGGGTTCGATTCCCGGCCAGGGCACATAGGAGAAGCGCCCATTTGCTTCTCCACCCCCATCCCCTCCTTCCTCTCTGTCTCTCTCTTCCCCTCCCGCAGCCAAGGCTCCATTGGAGCAAAGATGGCCCGGGCGCTGGGGATGGCTCCTTGGCCTCTGCCCCAGGCGCTAGAGTGGCTCTGGTCGTGGCAGAGCGACGCCCCGGAGGGGCTCTCCCCTGGTGGGCAGAGCGTCGCCCCTGGTGGGCGTGCCGGGTGGATCCCGGTCAGGCGCATGCGGAAGTCTGTCTGACTGTCTCTCCCTGTTTCCAGCTTCAGAAAAATACAAAAAAAAAAAAAAAAATTTTAAATAAAGTACATTTAAAGCAACAACAACTAAAAAGAACACTGCAATTAAGATTGAAACAACACTAAAACCATTCCTTGAAAGGCTCTGACACCAGTTTTCTAGAGTATACTTGGAAAAGTCATTCTAACGTGGCCCTAGTTAAAGAGGGTGCTAAGATACAAGGGGAGTCTAAACTTGATCGCAACCTTCCTATTCTTTGGTGGGCAGAGACTTCAAGTGTTTTGGATGTATGTTATGTGGGGATAGAGAGCGAGGGCAGTCAAGTATACAGGGGCCTCTTTGTTAACAACGGGAGGACAGGAGCAGGCACAATGCGCACCCGACATGCAAGGGCTCCCACAGCGTTCTCAGCCTCCCATGGACTGAGTGATTCAGAGCTGGTGAGGTGCCTCCGGCCCCTCTTCCCCTCCCCAAGAAGCTAGTGTTACAGGCTGGAGGGAGCCTAGCCCCAGACAGCAAGTGGAGTAGGCTCCTGCCATCTCATGTTGCACTTTGGTGAGATTAACTGTTATCGTGTCTGCTCTGGCAGCTAACATTTAAAAAAATATTCCCAATAAAGATATTTCCATCAAAAATAATTAACCTAGTACTTCTCAGAAAAAAGCAAAAGTGATCAAATGTATCAGATTATAGCAATATCTTCATGGGGGAATAAAAATATCCAAGCTCCCTTCATATTTAGATGTTTCTTCCATCCTCCTACAGAAGTACTCACACAAGTAGGCAGAGATTTACACATAAGCGTGTTTATTGCCACACTGCCTGTTTGTGTTAAAAAAGAAGGAAAACAGTGAAATGCCCATCAAACAGGGAATGAATACAGCCATTCAATGAACCATTCTGTTGTCCCTACACATCCTCTGATGTGTGCTCTGTCCATACTCTCTCTAGCTGAACCCCTAATCAGTGGTGCCCACAGCAGTACCATGCACCAGTGTCTCTCAACAGCCAGTCAATGTACTAGTCCACCAGAAATTTCAGGCCAGTCTGCAAAAGAGTTAAACACCCTGATGTTGTATAAAGGATATAGACTCACTGATCTGAGTTGAATTCGCTTATGCTCAAAGTGATTTCTGTCTTAGCAGTCCCGAAATATCAGATAATTCTCTTTTCACCAGCCCCAAGTGTAAAGAGGTTGAAAACCACTGCCCTAGGACTCCCAATAAATGTGCATTTTCTGTGATGGATAATAGCCACTGATACAGGATAATGGATACATGGTGGTTTGTTGTACTATCCTGTTTATGAGTTTGAAGTTTTCTCTAATACAAAGTTTTAAAAATGTATATACTTCTGAAAATTTTCTATAATTAAAACTAAATAACCCTTGCTGTAAACAGAAATTATTACACTCATTAGAAGAGGCAAGAAAACTAACTCAGGGAGATTAAGCAATTGGTCTAGTACATCATTGGTTAGAATAGGCTGCTAACTGATTAACTCATTAGTCTACTACAATCATTCACATAAATCCAGGGGTAATCAAAGCTATTTTTATCTAGATCAATTTAAAAGAGTTCATGACCTTCTTTGAAAAACAAAAATATTGACTAGAAATCATTCCCAATGGATTCTCATTTCCTAGACTTTACTGCTGACCCTAAAATTCAAGATTCTTACTTTGTTGCTAATGGAATATCATAACATAACTAAACATTCTAATATCCAAAAACAGTCTTTGAAATAACTTTATATTTTAAGTTACAGATTAAAATAAAATACAGAAACATGATTCATAAACACGTATTTTCTAAATCATGATTACTTTTTAAAATAATAATGTGATCTTGCTGTTAATATTGATTAATGCTCAAAAAGGAGTTCTTTTAACACCGTAAGATCCTGTATTTGCATATGTATAAAACTGAAGATTCCTTTATTAACCTAACCTCTTCGCTCTATTTTTTTCAGCCTGTCACACATAGACTATGTTTCTAACTGTAAGTTACACAGGTTCTGGAGACAGGCCAGGGTGAGCCCAGAGACTGGCCTGGAGCAACAGAACAGAATGGGCCAGCGCTGAAGAACAGCTTTGCCAGCAGGCCGTCATTAACACCATCCAATCTTTGGGGAGGAAAGGAACACACAACCTGTGAACCTCAGTACAACTACAGAGTGAACTTCCAGGGTCAAAAGTGTGCTTCAAAAGTCAAATGGCAAGAAAATGAATACATTCTAGCTGATTCCTGGAGAACACAGTGCCAAATCCTGAGGCTTTACTTGTGAACAGACCATATTACAAACCTGAAAGATTAACTTAAGGAATTTCAATACAGAAAAAGCTGAAGCAGTCAACTAGAAAAGCTGTCTTCCGTCGGAACTGAGTTCTCTTACTTACTGGCCAGTTCATGTGACCTTGAACAAGACATTCAGGAGAGAACTGAGTTTCTCCCATTAAGGTGCTGGTGGGGGTCACATGCATGGATGTGCAACTAAGAAACCATTAGTTCTCAAATTTGTTCCTATTAACAAGGAAAGCCTGCTATTATTATAAACCCCATTCATATATAGTAATTTCATTTTTTAAAAGCAAGGTTTACTTAACTTTTAGAGTTATACATTTCCAACATTTCTCAACATTTCACTTAAAAAAAAGTAAAAGAATGTTTTGTAAAGATCACCAGAGCTACTATCCAAAGAGAGAAGGCAGATTAGTAGTTATTTTTATATACAGTCTGACCAGGAGGTGGTACAATAGATAGAGCATTGGCCTAGGACACTGAGAACCCAGTTTCAAAACCCCAAGGTTACATGCTCGAGCATGGGCTCACCAGCCTGAGCACAGGGTTGCTGGCTTGAGCATGGGACCATAGACATGAGCCATGGTGATCACTGGCTTGAGCCCAAAGGTCACTGGCTTGAAGCCCAAAGGTCGCTGACTTGAAGCCCAAGGGTGGCTGGTTGAAGCCCAAGGTCACTGGCTTGAACAAGGAGTCACTGGCTCAGCTGGAGCCCCTGGGGTCAAGGCAAGTATGAGAAAGCAATCAATGAACACCTAAGGCACTGAAACTATGAACTGATGCTTCTCATCTCTCTCCCTTCCTGCCAGTCTGTCCCTCTCTCTCTCTCTCTCTCAAAAAAAAAAAAAAAAATCCTGAACAGGTGGTGGCATAGTGGATAGAGCGGAGGACCCAGGTTAGAGACCCCAAGGTCATCAGCTTGAGCGCGGACTCATCTGATTTGAGCAAAGCTCACCAGCTTGGACCCAAGGTTGCTGGCTTGAGCAAGGGGTTACTTGGTTTGCTGAAGGTCCACGGTCAAGGCACATATGAGAAAGCAATCAATGAACAATTAAGGTGTCACAACGAAAAACTGATGATTGATGCTTCTTATCTCTCTCCATTCCCGTCTGTCTGTCCCTATCTATCCCTCTCTCTGACTCTCTCTCTGTCTCTGTTAAAAAAAAAAGTTTATATATGTATATATATTATATATAAATAATATTTAATATATATTTAAAATAACATATTAAAATGTTTAATATATATAAATAATCATACACCAAGAGCAAGTGGGATTTATTCCATGGATGACAGGTTAATAGAATATCTGCAAATCAGTAAATAGATTTATCACATAAACAAAATGAAGAGTAAAAATCACATGATCATATGAACAGATGCAGAAAAAATGTTTGATAAAATCCAGCACTGCTTTATGATAAAAACTCTCAGCAAAATGTGAAGAGAAGGAACATACCTCAATATAATAAAGAGCCATATATGACAAACCCACAGCCAACATCATACTCAATGGGCAAAAACTACAAGTGTTTCCTGTGATTGGGAGCAAGACAGAGATGTCTGCTATCACTACTCTTATTCAACACAGTACTGGAAGTCCTAGCCACAGCAATCAGACAAGAGAAATACAAGGAATCCAAATTGGGAAGGAGGAAGTAAAACAGTCATTATTTGCAAATGACATGATACTGTATATGGAGAACCCTAAAGATTCCATCAAAAAAACTAATAGAACTGACAAATTAATTTACAAAAATAGGATACAAAATAAAGATGGAGAAATTAGTTGTTTTTTCCTACACCAATAATAAATTATCAGAAAGAAAAACTAAAAAAAAAAAAAAATCATTCACAACTGCTTCAAAAAGAATAAAATATATAGGAATAAATTGAACCAAGGATGTAAAAGACCTGTACCTGGAAAATTATAAGACACTAAAGAAAGAAATTGAAGAAGATACAAACAAGTGAAAGCATATACTGTGTTCACAAACAGAAAGAATTAACATCAATAAAATGTCCATATTACCCAAAGCAATTATAGATTCAATGCAATTCCTATCAAGATACCACTGATGTATTTCACAGAACTAAAACAAATATTCCAAAATTTTATATGGAACCACAAAAGACCCTGAATAGCCACAGCAATCTTGAAAAGAGGAACGAAGTTGGAGGAATCATGCTACCTGATGTCAAACTATACTACCAGGCCATAGTAATCAAAACAGCATGGTACTAGCATAAAAACAAACATATAAATAATTGGAACAGACTCAAGAGACTAGAAGTCAACCCACACCTACATAGTCAACTAACACTTGACAAAGGAGGCAAGAACATGCACTGGGATAAAGAGAGTCTAATTAATAAATGGTATTGAGAAAATTGGAAAGATATATGCAAAAAAAATGAAACTAGACCACCTTCTTACAATACACACAAGAAAAAACTCAAAATCGATTAACAACTTAAATATTAGACTCAAATCCATAAAAATCCTAGAAGAAAACATAGGTAGCATTTCCTATAGCAATATTTCTTGATATAACTCCTCAGGCAAGGGAAACAAAAGGAAAAGTAAACAAATAGGACTACATCATACTAAAATGTTTTTGTGCAGCAAAGGAAACCATCAACAAAATGAAAAGACAACCCACTGAAAGAGAACATACTCACCAATACATCTGATAAGGGATGAGTATCCAAAATTTATGAAGAACGTATGAAACTCAACACCAAAAAAACAAACAATCCAATTAAAAAATGAGCAAAGGACCTGACAGACACTTTTCTAAACAGGACATACTGTTGGCCAACAGACCTATAAAAAGATGCTCAACACCAATAATCATCAGAGAGGTGCAAATTAAAACCACAATGTCGTATCACCTCAGACCTGCCAGAATGGCTATCATCAATAAATCAACAAACAACAAGTGTTGGCAAAGGTGTGGAGAATTAAGAACCCTCGTGCACTGCTGGTGAGAATGCAGACTGGTATAGCCACTGCAGAAGGCAGCATGGAGTTACCTCAGAAAATGGAACTAATTGCCTTTTGACCCAGTGATCCACTTCTGGGAATATATCCTAAGAACCTCAAAACATTAATTCAAAAGAATCTATGCATCCCTATATTCACTGCAGTGCCCTTTACAATAGCCAGGATCTGGAAATAACCCAAAGGCCCATCAGTAGATGAGTAGATAAAAAATTCCATTTACACAATGGAATACTAAGCGGCCATAAAAAAAAGAAATCTTACATTTTCTGATAACATGGATGGACCTGAAGAGCATTATGCTAAGTGAAATAAGCCAGTCAGAGGAAGCCAAGTACCTTATGATTTCACTCATATGTGGAATCTAATGAACAAGATGAACTAACAACAAAAGAGAGACAGACTCATACAGAGAGAGCAGGCTGCAGCTGCTGAGAGGAGGGGTTAAAGGTATTAAAACTCATGGACATGGACAACAGTGTGGCGATTGTTGGGGGTGGGGAGGTGAGGTGAAGGAGGATGAAGGGGATAAATGGTGATGAATGAAGACTTGGCTTGGGGTGGGGGGCAAACACACAATATAGTCTACAGAGATGGTTGTAGAAGTGGGTACCTGAAACCTGTTACCCCAATAAATTCAATTTTATAAAACTTCCATCCCTCAGCCCACCTTTAATGTCAGCCCCAGCGGCTGCAGATAGCACACCATCAAAGCTCCGGCTCAGCTGACCACCTGGACTCCTAGAGCAAACACAGAGGGTCTATTTACCTCAGGACCATCTCAGATGCCACAAGAGCCTGCTTGCCTGCTTGGACAGCCAATAGAAGCAGGAACTAGTAGCTAAAGGTCCCACCTCCCATCCTGTAGACATAAAACCCGGGAAGGCATTCTGTACACTTTAATAAGTGGGTTCATAGAAATATGGCAGGTGCGTCTCCATCCTTTTACAACTCTTGAGAATCAAATGAGCACTATGCCCTAACCCTATGCAGCAGCATTCTTGGCGTAAATCCTGTGTTATGCTCCAAGAAGAACTCTTAGCAGATCCAACTAGAACAGTGCTAGTTGGTTCTCAGCGTTAGCTGCACATTGGAGTCATCTGAGAACGTTTAGAAGTCTTGATGCTCAGATCACAATTACACTCCAGAAAAAATTACATTGGCCTGTGTCAGGGTGGGGCAGGCTGCCCAGGGCTCACCCTTGTACAGGGACCAGGAGTCCAACACTGGCCAGGGGAGCAAAAGATGCAGTGAGGTAACTCTCAAGGGGACCAGTCATGAAGGGTTTAAGATAAATCCTCTTTTCCATAATGTACTAGAGGAGGAGGATCCACAAAAGTGGTAGGCAGATAAACAGATTACATACTAACAGATGGTTTTTGTTTTTATATAACTGGAATCATACTACCCGTACGCTTTAGATAGAGATCACTTATTTCATCTAATAATACAGCTACTATAGTTTCCACATAGTGAATACATCTCTATTGCATTCAAATTTTAAAACTAGCTAGCGAGTTGTCATAAGACCTCTGTTGAAAATCCACCTCTTGCCCACTGATCTGAAATGCTATTTCTATCATATACCAAACTCCTTATACATCCCCAGGTTTGCTTTCCGGCCCCTCACCGGGTCTGCCGGTAGGTTCCCCTCTGCTCTGCCAGCACTGTTGTCATTACTGTGGTGCTGAAATACACTGTGACAACTAGGAAGCCCATTCTCTCCAGGAGATATTTTAGAATTACATTTATCTCTTTAATTCCACTGAAACTTATTATAAGGTATCATATAAAGTATCTAAAATGATTAGTATTCTATAATTACCAACCAGTTACCCAATGAGTGCTTAATGAGAAACCCTTCCATCTGCCATTAATTTGTAGTGCCTACTTTATAACACAATATTCTCACACACCAAGTATCTCATATTCAGTTCTGAACTTCTTACTGCCTTTTTTTTTTTTTTTTTTTTTTTTTTTTGTACCTTTCTGAAGTTGGAAACAGGAGGCAGTCAGACAGACTCCCGCATGCGCCCAACCGGGATCCACCCAGCATGCCCACCAGGGGGCAATGCTCTGCCCAACTGGGGCATCATTCTGTTGCAACCAGAGCCATTCCAGCTCCTGAGGCAGAGACCACAGAGCCATTTCAGCGCCCGGGCCAACTTTGCTCCAATGGAGCCCCGGCTGCGGGAGGGGAAGAGAGAGACAGAGAGGAAGGAGAGGAGGAGTGGAGAAGCAGATGGGCACCTCTCCTGTGTGCCCTGGCCAGGAATCAAACCCGGGACTCCTGAACGTCAGGCCAACGCTCTACCACTGAGCCAACCGGCCAGGGCCATACTGCCTTTCTCTAATTGGTCTAAGATCCCTGCTCTTGGGGAACTTATATTCTAGCAGGGAAATTGACAATAAAAAGCAAATAACTAATACATACTGTTATAATATTTTTGAAGGGGGTAAATCTTACAAAAGTAGAAAGAAATATTACCTTTTGCAACAACATGGATGGACCTGGAAACTATTACGTTAAGTGAAATAAGCCAGGCAGAGAAAGAAAAATATCATATGACCCACTCATTTGAGGAATCCAAGGAACAATGAGAACTGAGGAATAGAACTGAGACAGAGGAGGGATCAAAGGGACCAGAGGAAAAGAGGACAGAGGGAAAGGGAATGATAGGATGGGATAAATCTGAAGGGGAGGAAGAGGGCGCTGTAGGGAAGGGGGCAAGGGAGATGTTCAGGGGAATATGGGGGAGGGGAGGATGCATTCAGGGAGACCCTAGAATCTATGTAAACACAATTAAATAAATTAAATAAATAAATAAAAGTAGAAAGAAGTGGAGCAAGGCAGGGGACCCGGGAGTACACAGAGGGACGGGAGTCGGGGGCAGGGTACCTATGAGCTATGGTGATTGGAATAGGGAGGCCAGGAGTACAAGGAGGGGAGGCTCCATCACAAAGTGAGATGGGAGTGCTGGGGGTGGGCAGATGGCAATACGACCAAGGGTGGCAGGGGACACAGGGCTTCATGATCAAAAGGGTCTGTACTTCGTTTAGTGTTCTGCTACCACCATCCTGAAATTTCTAACAATTTCATCTTCGAGTTTGTGTTTTGTGGGTGAAGTCCTACAAAGAAGCATGCGCATGAGCAGAGGAGATACACACTACATGTATGTATCAAGCCTTTCCTTGCTACCCCTTCACAGACAGCATTCTGAGAGCATAGAATTCACAGATACTGTTCTGACAGCACTGAATTCCAGTGGACTGGTATGTGTGGGATTCAGGACGGTCAATATAAGTAATAAGTGTATTACAGGCCCTGGCCGGTTGGCTCAGTGGTAGAGCGTCAGCCTGGCGTGCGGAAGTCCCAGGTTCGATTCCCGGCCAGGGCACACAGGAGAAGCGCCCATCTGCTTCTCCACCCCTCCCCCTCTCCTTCCTCTCTATCTCTCTCTTCCCCTCCCACAGCGAGGCTCCATTGGAGCAAAGATGGCCCAGGCGCTGGGGATGGCTCCTTGGCCTCTGCCCCAGGCACTGGAGTGGCTCTGGTTGCAACAGAGTGACGCCCCGGAGGGGCAGAGCATTGACCCCTGGTGGGCAGAGCGTCGCCCCCTGGTGGGCGTGCCGGGTGGATCCCGGTCGGGCGCATGCGGGAGTCTGTCTGACTGTCTCTCCCCATTTCCAGCTTCAGAAAAATAAAAAATAAATAAAAATATATTTAAAAAATAAGTGTATTACATCTACAACTGAGCAAGCAGGGATGCTGGCAGCTCGATAGGTCTCATTTGCATTGAATCAGAACTTGCTTTGAATGCAGAGAGCAAAAACTATCTTTTTCATTTACTGTCAGTCGTTCTTGACTCATTTGTAAACCAAAGGTAGAGAATGCTGGCAGAATGTACCTTTATCAAGAAGTAAAACAAAAATTGGTAAATAAGTTGTGTTCAGCTTTTCCACTGTTCTGGTAAGAATGAAATACGCATATACAAACTGAAAAATAAAAACTATGTGATTTCAGTGACTCCACATACAAGTTAAATTTACAGTTAAAACTGGCGCTAGACAATTTAAAGATAAACCATAAAATGCATGATTAAATTAAATGTTTCACTTGACTTTGGTTAGAATGGTGTTAAATAGCAAATAAAAAGGTACCATGACAAGTCCAGAGAAGGACCACAGAAGATAAAAAATTTACACTGCAGCACCTTTAAAGGAATTTTTCTTCTTTTTCAACATCAATCTGGCATTTCATTTGGCACTGAGCCCTGAAAATGCTCTAGCAGCTAACCAGGCCTGTCAATGCCCTGGGTAAAAGACTCCCACCAAGGCAGTGGGCTTGGGCAATAAATAATAGCCTGCCTGTCTCCTGGTTCCTCCACCCACAGCCCAGATCAGTGCCTCAAACTTGGCTGCAGACTGGAACCACCTCTGGTCCCACTCATAGAGATCTGGTGTCATGGGTCTTGGGTATAGCCCAGAGGTTGGGAGTTTTTACAGGTGATTCTAATGTGCATCCAAGGGTGAGAACCAGTGGTCTAGATTAAGGCTACCAGGTATGGGGCACACACATCACTGACAGTCACAGATCCTGTAGTGGGCAGTTTCAGCAAGCCCTGCCATGTTATCAGATGAAAAACCTGCACCAGCTCCTTACAGTAAGCAAATTGGTCAACCACCAAGGGTCACTGGACATTTGAGGAAAATTAACAGCACCAGAGAGATAAGACAAGATGTACAAATAGAGCAGCTTATAAGACCCACAGTAATTCAAGAAACAAAAAAGACCTTTTGAAAGTGATAAGAGTGTGGTGGTTACGGGGGGAGGGGGGAAAGGAAGAGGGAAAGGGGGAGGGGGAGGGGCAAAAAGAAAACTAGATAGAAGGTGACAGAGGACAATCTGACTTTGGGTGATGGGTATGCAACATAATTGAATGACAAGATAACCTGGACATGTTATCTTTGAATATATGTATCCTGATTTATTGATGTTGCCCCATTAAAAAAATAAAATTATTAAAATAAAAATAAAAAAAAAGAAATTTCTACAAGAATAATATCATTACAGGGAGAGAGAAATGTTAAAATGTATTAAGTCTTAGAGAGAGTGCAAAATTGTATTTTCCTCTCTATTTTTTTTGTAGGTCTTTCTGAAAAGTCAGTTAAGTTGTTAAGGAATGGACCATTTATATGATTCATTAAAGAACTCTCCACAATTGAAGCTGTATGGTAGTGAGATTCTCTACTGAAATGGAACAATGTACTATCTAGTCATAAGAACATCAGAATCATCTTCTTTTCATTTTGTCTCTAGTTTGCAATTTATTCCATATCCAACAACTGTATTAGAGTGACTAGGAACTATTTTCATGCTAGGAACCTTATATATGTGTCATATAAAAGATCATGTCATGTTTGTGTAGAGATGAAAATAAAATAAGCTATGATGACACAAAAAAATAAATAAAAATAAAATAAAAGTGATGCTCCTAGGCCCTGGCCGGTTGGCTCAGCGGTAGAGCGTGGGCCTGGCGTGCGGGGGACCCGGGTTCAATTCCCGGCCAGGGCACATAGGAGAAGCACCCATTTGCTTCTCCACCCCCCCCCCCCTTCCTCTCTGTCTCTCTCTTCCCCTCCCGCAGCCAAGGCTCCATTGGAGTAAAGATGGCCCGGGTGCTTGGGATGGCTCCTTGGCCTCTGCCCTAGGCACTGGAGTGGCTCTGGTCGCAGCAGAGCGATGCCCCAGAGGGGCAGAGCATCGCCCCCTGGTGGGCAGAGCGTCGCCCCTGGTGGGCGTGCCGGGTGGATCCCGGTCGGGCGCATGCGGGAGTCTGTCTGACTGTCTCTCCCCGTTTCCAGCTTCAGAAAAATACAAAAAAAAAAAAAAAAGGTGATGCTCCTATCATAGACCATAGGATAATGATAACACCATCCCTCAGTCCATGCTTTTCAACTGGTGTGCCGCAGCACACTGGTGTGTCCTAAGAGTTTTTGGAACATGCAACACCTGAGTATTTCATCAGGGGAACTAACCTCTTTCCCTTAGACCAGTGGTTCTCAAAGTGTGTGCCGGGGCACATTGGTACGCCCTAGAAGATTTCCAGGTGCGCCCTATGGTATTCCAGAGAAATATGTGCCTGTTGGGGACCAAAAAACCAACAGGGTTTTTGGAGTTTAGATTTTTGAGGGACAGAGGTATGGGGAATTGGCTATAAGCTGACAGTCTGCCCAACCCCCCACCTCATTTGCCTGATAAGGTTGCAAAAGGCTGTTAAGCTGTGGTGCTGGATTGTTTACATTACCCCCCATGTTCCCCAGAAAGACTGGAGGCAAGTTTCTTCTATCCTTTGTTGGGTGTAAAGTTAAGATGATATATGTACGGTGGGGGTTTTGGATTGCTAATTAAACATAAGGAATTGTCTTTTCAAGCCTTTTGGATTTTTATAAAAGAAGAATATGTGGCAATATCTAAAAAAGCTTTCAACATTTTACTACAATTTTCAACATTCTATTTCTGTGAATTAGGATTTTCTACCCTCAACACAATTAAAAGTAAAAAGAGAGCAATTCTTCAATGTATTGACAAGGAAATGAGAGTTTGCCTTTCAAATATATGCGCAAACATTGAAGAAATCACTAGGACACATCAGGCTCATGTTTCTCATAAACACAAGAATGAAAAAACTTAACACATTCATGCCGGGACCTGACGAATTTACTAAATCTTACTAAGAATGTATCTATATATATAAAAAGATAACTTTTTTGTCTTTTTTTATTTTTAACCCCTCTTTTTTACAAATTCTAAAAAGCATAACTCAAAAAATGTAACAAAAAATGTTTTTTAATGTCAGAATTTAATTTTGTCGTATTTATTTCATTTAATTACCATAAAAGCACACTTGGACTTTATATTTTTTCTTTAATATTTGACTTAATTATTATAACATATATCTCAGAAATTTGTATATAGTGCGCCTACAATTATTTGTAGGATTTTTTTAAAGCAGTATTGCTATTTTATTTTATTTTTTTGTGTGTGGCAGACAAAGAGAGTCAGAGAGAGGGACAGATAGGGACAGACAGACAGGAAGGGAGATGAGAAACATCAATTCTTTGTTGCAGTTCCTTAGTTGTTCATTGACTGATATCTCATATGTGCCTTGACCAGGAGGCTACAGCAGACCGAGTAACCCCTTGCTTGAGCCAGAGACCTTGAGCTCAAGCTGGTAAGCCTTTGCTCAAACCAGATGTGCCCATGCTCAAGCTGGTGACCTCAAGGTTTCAAACCTGGGTCCTCCACATCCCTGTCCGACGCTCTATCCACTGTGCCACCACTTGGTCATGCTATTTGTAGGATTTTAAATGCGCCCTGACTTCAAAAAGTTTGAGAACCACTGCCTTAGACTGTCAAAAAAATGACAACAGCTAATACAACAATAATTTTGGTGTGAATAAGTCAAAATTATACTGTACCTATATTTTATCAGATCAGCAAAAAACATAATACATATTTTGATGTGCCACAGAATTTTAGTAATTAGTTCATATGTGCCATGAGATAAAAACGGTTGAAAATCACTGCCTTAGTTACCTCCACCAATAATCCAAGCCATATCCTTGTCCATACACATCCTCCACAACTGACCAATCCCCTCCACTCTGGTTGTCATCACCCCCTGTCCGTCTTGTGCACGCTGTGCTCCTCTCTAGTCTGGCCCAGTGCAGTGCTGACCTCTCAGGCCCCCCTGCCTCCCTCATCTTCCCCAGTCCAGCCTACCTGCCACCCTGCTACAAAAGGGTCATGGCTAATGAGCACATCTGGCCTTCCCATTCTGCTGAACTCCCTACACTGGCTGCCCCAAGCTCCCCAGCAGGACACTGAACGTGGTCATCATGTGCCTGCCTCTCCAGGCTCATCGTCCTCCTCTCCACTAGCGGCCCCGGCCCCACCAGACTCAACTACTTGTTTTCCCACCAGGCAAGGTCAAGCCTCCCTCCCCTGTTCAGTCTGCCGGGAATGTGCCAGCTTCTGCCCCAAGCTTTCAGACCCGACCAACTCTTCCTCCCATTTCAAGATTCAACTCAGATGTTTGACAGCTGCTCACAGACACCTGTTCTGATAACCATCCCCCACCCAAAGCTCTGCACAGGTCACTTCTTCAGCAGCAGGTCAACAATGTCCCCTCAGAAGTGTCCCAAGGTGATTTCCATGTCATTAAAGTACAAGCCTTTGGAAGAATCATGCCTTATTTCTCTTCTGGTCCCATGACTAACACAAAATCTGGCACCTGAAAAGTGGTCAACAAATACTTGTGAAAAGGAAACAAAGGGAGGTAACTGGTTCAATTTTTATATATATAGTTATGGATCAAGTACTATAGAAATTAGCCTCCTACTCAAAGCCAATGAAAACCCAAAACGTTTTGGAAGATAAAGGTTTTTAATTCAAATGTTAGTTATCTGCATTTGTTATTTCTGAAATATTTGACCTTTGAGACTTACAGGTTGATTGATTAGAAGAGCAAAGAAATTCCTTTCCCCACTGTCAGGGCTTTACTTTGTTCTGCAGAGCTGAAGTTAAAGCCAAATATAACTGATTTGTCTCAGAAGGTCAGGGCTGAAGAGCTCGCACACAACTGGATCCATATGGCTCGTTCCCGTGCACGCCCTCTTCTGCTGGCAACTGATTTCCATCCATGTACACAGAGACCGATGCATGTACTGTCCTAATAGTCTCCAGTGGAAATTTCAAAACTACTGGGGTTTTGGGTTTCTTCTGGAAAATTAAGGCCTGATGAAAACAGTGTCAAGAGAGAATCAATGAGGGTAAATGAGGAAAGAAGTTCTACAAATGGCCAACCAACAACACTACAGAATCACAGATGACTAGAGCTAGAAAGGCCCCATAGGATTATCTGGCCCAACCCTCTGACACCATACCCAAGGGGTTCTGTGCTGTGGCCAAAGTCACCTAGTAGCAGGGAAGCTAGCTCCTAACTCCCAGCCCTGCTCTGGACCATTCCCCTTCTTCTTCCTTCAAACTCCTCAAGGGCCTTTGGTAAGGAAATTAAGAAGGGAAAATCTACACTCTGGTATTTTGTGTATTCCCCAGCCTCAATAAAGAGGCAGATGGGGTAAATAGTGGAGACCAGGCAACAAGAAGAACTAGAAACACTCTGTCCTCTATACTAAGATGCTGGCCTCGAGCTCACTAGCATGCGCCTGCAACACAAGCTCATACAACATTCTTCTTCTACAATGGGTACTTACACCTCTTACAGAAAAAATGCTGCCACCTCATCACGGGCCTTGGTGGCTACAAAAACACAGTACCCGGTGAAGGTCTGATGTGGCTTTCCTGCTCTCACCCTTGTCCTGAGAGCGCTCCTCTGCGCTGGTCCCTGTCAGAGCCTTGGCACTCATTACAGGGGCACCCACAGGCCGCTGAGACCTGCAGCAGCAGTCTGAGGCCCCAGATGGCAACACTGCTAATACCAAATAGTCTGCATCCTAGAAAGGGTGAAGAAAACATCCTCAGAATTACTATCTATGCCAGAATCCTAAACTGATGACTAACACAAGTCATATAGCCACTCTGCTCTATGCTAAAAATTGATGTTCCTTTTTATACCATTAAATATAGAGTACTTCACACACTGTGTGCAGTGAATCCATAAAAGCCCCAAACTAGTTCCTGGTTGTAGTTACTTTCAGGCTGAGGCCACAGGCCTTCTCTCCTCAGCCCTGACCCAGGGCTCACAACACAAAAACCGAAAGACACACTCTCCCACCCACCACCATGTCAGCCAGGAACAGGACCCCCGTGCAGTGCGAGCACTAAGACATCTCCATGGTTCCTTTTACTCTACTGTTAATAGACAAACCAGGAGGAGTTCTCCTGAAGTGTTATTAAGCATTAAAAACAAAACCCATGAAACACCCACCAACAGGAACACAGAGACTTCATTTCTAGGTACTGAGACTATGTCTCCAGAGCTCACAGTGAATCACATTTTTCCTGGACTGGTGAGAATATACAACTGGCCACAGCCCTTGCTTCTGCGCAGAGGCCTACAAGTGATCAGAGGACTCTATGATCTGGGAACAAATACCTATCTCTCCCTGCAAGTGTGTGAATTAGGAAATACGATCCTCCTCTGAAGTTCCATTTCCTCAGGTTAAAAAATGAGAGACTTGCCCGACCGGTAATGGCACAGTGGAAAGAGCATCAACCTGGGATGTTGAGGTCCCAGGTTCGAAACCCCGAGGTCACCGGCTCGAGCGCGGGCTCATCCAGCTTGAGTGTGGCATTGCTGGCTTGAGCGTGGAATCATAGACATGATCCCATGGTCGCTGGCTTGAGCTCAAAGGTCACTGGCTTGAATCCCAAGGTCGCTGGCTTGAGCAAGGGGTCACTGGTTTGGCTGGAGCCCCCTGGTCAAGGCACATATGAGAAGCAATCAATGAACAACTAAGGTGTCACGACTACGAGTTGATGCTTCTCATCTCTCTCCTGTCCTGTCTCTCTATTTCTTGCTAAAAAGAGAGAGACGGAGGCTCCAATAACACTCCTGATGCCACCTATTACTATCATGTCTAAGTTCTCAATCTATGCATTTATACATCTTTAGAGAATTCTATTTCCATGGCTTACTGAAGTAAGCTGGGCTCTGACCAATGTTTCCTTTCCTTCGTCCCTTCATTGACCTAATATCACATATGTATGGGTATAGAACCGACTTATCAAAAATCCATCCTGGTACTGAAATCATCTTGGAAGGAATTCCTGAACACACTTCTCAGCTCACCTGACACCAGAGCCCAGGAAATGACCCGAGGTTAGAAATGAGTCTACGCCAGTGTTCCAAGCAAGTCCTTCAGGTCCATTATTCTTAGACCTCCGGTCCATTCTTCTTAGACCTCCTGTGACACTCCTCCTGTCTCATGATACTACAGTCTATGGAGAAAGACAGGGAGATGGGTATCTTTCCCACTCCTTCCTCCTCTTCCCCCTCAACTCCCCAGACACAGTTTCCTTGTCTTTCTCCCAAGCTCTAGGGGTCCCCACTGAACTTAAAACCAGGGGAGCAGTGGGCAGCGGCAGCTCGTCCAGGACTAACTCCCTGAAGCTATCTCCAAGGTACCCCTTTTCTCTGACTTTCTTCCTGCACGGCCAATAAATCCTTCCTTTTACTTACAAAATAAATAAACAAATATGCTAAAGAAAGAAAGAGAAAGAAAGAAAAACATGAAGAAAGACTATAGTAAAAGTTGGCTGAGCCTACTTGGTATTTTATTTACTGTTCACATGTGGGTGGTAGGCCTAACATCTTCTGTTTTTAAGACTGACTGATTTTCCCAAAATATCTCTCTCTTGAATAAAGCTACATACTTTATACTTCTGAGGTAATTTCATCACTGACAATAAAATAATTTTCAGTGAGGCACTAATTTTGAGCAAGCTCCCTATAAAACTCCCATTATTGAATGTGACAACAACTTTACCAAATAAAAGATTCTAGAGCCAATATTAACATTTGCTAAAGTTGGACTTTGTTATATTATTTTCTATAATTTTTAGCATGTTTGAAATATTTCAAATTTTTTAAATAAGAATAAAAGTCTGTTGCCTAGAAAATCTACATCCACAAAAAATGTAAACAAGGATGATTTCTGCATTGTCATCAGTAACAGCAAAAGTTGGACTCCATAAATCCATCTAAAAACAACTAAACAAAATGTAGTCTAGTCATTATGACAGAAACTTATCTTGCAGTTAAAATGAATAAACTGGCTGCAGATGTAACAAAACAAAGGACACTGTTGGGGGAAGCATGTTTCAGAACAGTATATGCAGTGGTAATTCAAACGAAGGACATGTGCGCATGTGCATGTGTGCACACACACACACCCTGAATCTACGGCTAAGGAAACCCAAACTGAGAAATAGTTTTCAAAATAACTGGCCTGCTCTTTTCCAAGAAGCCATGGTCATGAACATCAAGGAGAGCCTGAGAAGCTTATCTAGAATGAAGGAAACTACAGACATATGACAACTAAATGCAACACGTGACTTTGAACCACTATAAAAGACTAGTTACTGGGAAAACTGCTACAACGAATAGGGCTGGAGGATTGGATGGTACTAAAATGTCATAGGTAGTTTCTGCTTTTAATAAATGTTTTGGGGTTCTATAAGAGATATATTTGTTTGCAGAAAATATACACTATGTTTTCAGGGATGGTGGGGCATCGGGTATACAACTTTTCTCAAACGGTTCAGGAAAAAAGTCCATTAAAACAGCTGTTATTAAAAAAAAAGAAAGAAAATAATAAGTGGTGGCAAGGATGTTGAGAAATGAGAGCCCTGCGTATTGATGGTAGGAATGCAAATGGTACAACCGTAGCGAAAAATGATAGGGCAATTAATCAAAAAAATTAAACAAAGAATTATGAATATAACCTAGCAATTCCACTTCTTTGTGTATTCCCAACCAAATTGAAGACAAGGGCTTGAAAAGATATTTGTACACCCATGTTCATAGCAGCGTTAGTCACAACAGCCAAAGGTGCAAACCACCCAAAGGTCCATCAATAGATGAATGGTTAAGCTAAATGTGTTATATACATACAATGAAATATTATTCGGATTTAAAAAGGAAGGAAATTCTGACACATGCTATATAACACAGATGAACTCTGAAGACATTACGCTAACTGAAATAAGCCAGCCACAAAAGGACAAACATTGTATGATTCTACTTATGCGAGGTACCTAACATAGTCAAATTCACAGAGACAGAAAGTAGAACTGTGGTTACCAGAGGCTGGAGGGAGGGGAGCTGGGGAGTTAGTGTTTAATGAAGAGAATATCAGCTTAAGAAAATGAAAAAGTTCTGAACCTGGATAGTGATGGTGACTGAACAACAGCATGAATGTTCTTAATGCTACTGAACTGTATACACTTAAAGTGGCAAAATGGTTAAAATAGTAAGTACCATGTAATGTATATTTTATTTCAGTTTAAAATTTTTTATGATATACACTCCCAGAGATACCGTGTATTTTCTATGAGTATATCTAAATGCAGGCAAATGTTTTTAATAAGCTTAGAAGATAACACATAGAACTTATTAATGGTGTTCCATCTGAGAATGAGAGATTATAGTCAAAAGTATTTTTAGAGTTCCTTAAATTTCTAGATTTTTAAAGAATATTGATTTTACCTATCATATATAACAAAAAAATTAATATAAAATGCTATTTAATGGACTCAGGAGAAAAATAAAAGACAGGAAAAGAACTGTTTCTATAAAAATACCTTTCTACCCAGGACTACTATAAAATGTATGAATAAAAAATGTTTCTAAACTAGCATTTCCCAGTTAATACAATGCCTACATAAAATTTAAAAAGTAATAATGAGGCCCTGGCCAGTTGGCTCTGTGGTAGAGCACTGGCCCGGTATATGGATGTCCCAGGTTCGATTCCCAGTCAGAGCACACAAGAGAGGTGACCATCTGCTTCTCCACCCCCACTTCCCCTCTAGCAGCCATGGCTCATTTGAGCAAGTTGGCCCCAAGCACTGAGGATGGCTCAGTGGCCTCTACCTCAGGTGCTAAAATAGCTTGTTTGCCGAGCAACAGAGCAATGGCCCCAGATGGGCAGAGTATCGCCCCTTAGGGGGCTTGCTGGGTGGACCCTAGTCAGGGCACATGCAGGAGTCTGTCTCTCTGACTCCTTGCCTCCCACTTTAAAAAAAAGTAATAATAAGAGTCTCTTCCCAAGAGAAAGTGAAGGGGGCAAAGGGGCAACAAGAAATAAAGAATCCATATAGTGTAAGGCCAGGTCTAATCTGGATCTTGAAATGAAATTTTATAGAAATTGTACTTATCTGCTCAAGGTTCCACAACCCAATGACACCAGGAATTAACCACAGCCTGTGACCTCCTTCTGTGGCCAACTGCACCATGACTCGAGCAGAGCCACTGCCCAGGGACATTCTTTAGGGCACCATGTTCCCAGCTGAGCAGGAGGAGTGAAGAGTGGAAACAAGCCACAAACTCAGATCTTTTTTACACAGAAACTGAGGCTTCCCGGCTTTACTTTCATAATTAAAAATAGAAAGCAAAATTAACTTCACATTTTATGGCAAGTAGTCAAAGGAAAACATTTTAATTGAGGAATCGTCACGGATGTGTTCAGTCACTGAGATGATGGAATAGGCAGGTAAAACTGGACCCCGACCCGCCTCCACCAAGAGGCCCACCGCATCCCAGTACATACACCCGCTCCCACCCGGATTTCTCCTCTGCCTCGGGAGCTGCTGCCACCCTTGCAACAACGACTTGCCCAAATTTCCAAGTTCAGTGAGCACCAGGAAACATTCTCTTCCAAAACAGAAATCCTTTATCTCCTCTGAGAAGCTCCGAACATTTAGATTTAGAAACTGACAATATAAGTAAAACTCACATACATAAATCAAACTCAATATAAAGGTTGTTTCTTGGGCTTTTTATAACCAAAAAGTTTTTATAATTAAAGTTTTGTTTTTGTGTTTTTCCATTTTGGGGGAATCTGAGCAACGGTAATCTGGCTTCAAGCTGACCTGATGAGGGGGCCGGAAGCCCGGAAACTAATCTTTTTTTTTTGCTTTATGTCTGGACTGTGCCCAAGGATCACTCAGACCTAGGGTGAGCATCACACCCTTGGTGTCTAAATGTCTGCCTTCATCCTAGAATCCCAGAAACTCACTCCTCGGAAGCCTTGGAGACGGGAATGGGGTCTTCGTCACTGTGAGCAGAGGGAGGTGAGCCTTTGCACTATCCTAACACCCGAACCACGGTACCATAGCGCGCTAACATGTCTCACTCCCAGAGAAGCCCCTGTGGGCGGCAGGCACCGGAAGGAGGAGAGCCTCCGGATACACTCATCTGCGGAGGGGGCTCCTCACCCCTCTCCCGGCGACCCGGCCGGCACTCCAGTCCAGTCTCGGCCATCTCTGCAAACACACACGGATGCCTCGCACTCCAGCAACCCTCCAGTTTCTACCCGTGAAACCCAAACTCGCACTCTGGCCACAAGGCGTCGCTCGCACCATCAGGCCGGGTCCAGCCCCACCCTCGTGTCCTAGCCACCCTCCAAGCTGCAGCCACTGGACTTCCTGCCGCCAGCCGCCCCTCTGTCTAGCACACTCCTCCCCCATCTTCACACGGCTGGCTCCCACTCACACCTGTACCTAAGGTAGTCCCACCCCAAGAACACTCTCTACTCCGTTTTGATTTCTTTACTACAATTTTAAATTATAGCTGTTTTTTGTTATGTTTCCCAATAGAATGCAAGGTGCACGAGGGCATCACTTTGGTTCAGTGCTGTGGCTCTACACATGGCCACACAGACAGGGCACTCTGTAAGCCTGCGGATGGATAGATGAGGGGGTGGTGGGTAGGAGAGTGGACAGATGGATGGGCACATGGGTGAAAGAAAAGGTGTGTAAATAAACAAGCAAACAAATTAACAAACAAATGCACACGGGCTACTGTTAAGTGCATCACCACTATGAAATCAGCGCCACACCACGCAGTGACAGCCAGAGGCCTCTCAGGATGGGCACGGAGGTGAGCATCATGAACAAGCACTGCCTCAAATGACCTTAAAAGATGGGAAGATGGCAACAGGGTGCGGCAGGGAAGGAGTTCCTTTCAGAGGGAACGAACAGAAACACAAAGGAGAAAAAGAACACACTCAAGCAGTGAATAATAGTCTGCAGGAAACAGTCTCTTGCTTGGTATGAAAAGCTTTTATTAACAAGTGATACACCATAAAGTATGAACCCTTAACAACATCCCCTGTGTATTCAAATGTAAATAAGTAGCCAACTGCCCTTGAAGCTTTGACATTTATACATTTCATTAAATTGCAATTCTCCAAGCAAAGATTTAGGTGTTGATCATCCTGGGTTTTTATCCTAGTCCCATCAATAAGCTGACCGATGAGTAAGGCATTCCATCCATGTCCGGTATCCAAAAAATCAAGAGAATTATAAATTCCTTTTCAACTAAAAATGTAAAAGGCTACACCACTGCCATCTCAGCCAGCCACCAGGGAGCCCACTCACTGGGTTTTCCTCCTGAGAAATGGGTTGCTCCACCAGCATATGCCTCAATGTCACTCAGCAGAGAGCCGTCATCAGTCCTAGTGTACTGAGCTGCTTGTGCCTGACTGGCTTTTCCCTGACACATCCGTAATTGTGTCAGCAAGGCACCATGCTTTGGGAACACTTTCATCACTGCTGTGCGTACGGGGGTGGGTGAGGGACCGAGGGGCACTGATGAATGAGAACAGCCTCCTATGTGACCTCAATAATCAAGCCCAGCCATCGTGTTTCCTGGCAGCTGCAGTAATACAAATTGTAAAGTATTTTTACACATTTCAGCTGAGGGTGGGGAGAAAAGAGCAGGGTGGTCCAGAAGAGACCCACACCTGGAGCAGATAAAATGGCCATGTTCAGTTTCCCCTGGTCCAGTAGTTAGTTCTCAAACATCGGTATACCTGATGAACTCACAAAGAACTGGTTTAAAACACAAATCCGCTACTCTTCTGCCTTCCACATCCACACATGCCAGGAACTCTGGCTCAGAAAACCTGGGCACTGGGGGGTAGTGCCAAGACTCTGCATTTTAACCACCCCGGGGGCTTGAAGCTGGCGGTCCTTGGCCCTCTGAGGACCATGACCACTAGGCCCAAGGGAGTCTGGAGCAGCCAGTGCGCAATCCCTGCACACAGCAGCCCCCCAGCCCACCACTTCTTTGGGGCCTTCTGAGACTCAGACGAAAGCCCTGGACCCTCCCAGCAAAAGGCTCTCTCTCTCTCTCTCTCTCTCTCTCTCTCTCTCACACACACACACTCACACACACACACACACACACACAAAAACTTGGAAGACAAGCCCAGGGCTATTTGAGAACCCCTAAAAAGCCACGTGTAATGCTGTTGGCCAAGGCCCGGCAGGTTCACATTGGATTTGGACAGACAGTAGAAAAACTGCAGAGCCAGAAATGGTTGGGCCATTCTGTTTAATCAAGTCTTAAAACAGTGGATAAGCACACAGGCAGGAAAAATCTCTTCTCCAGCACACAAACAGCAAGAATGGCCCCTCACAGTGGCAGGCAGGCAGGCAGGCAATCCACACACCCACAATCCCCAATCTCTCTCAAGTGCAAGTACCCCATAGCCTTATATAGGCCATACACATGTGGCGCTGCCACACACCCATGCACCAATCAGGCAAAGTGCTTGCAGCTGGTAACCCTGCGAGCAAACCTAACACAGCTGCCCCAAATTCAACCTCTTAGGGTTGCTCGCTTCACAATCCACATGACATCAAACAAAGACTACAGCAAGAGCAAAAGTTACACAATAATTACATTAAAAAGGTGTCCTGGCCCTGGCCGGTTGGCTCAGTGGTAGAGCGTCGGCCTGGCGTGCGGAAGTCCCAGGTTCGATTCCCAGCCGGGATACACAGGAGAGGCGCCCATTTGCTTCTCCACCCCTCCCCCCCTCCTTCCTCTCTGTCTCTCTCTTCCCCTCCCGCAGCCAAGGCTCCACTGGAGCAAAGATGGCCCGGGCACTGGGGATGGCTCCTTGGCCTCTGCCTCAGGCGCTAGACTGGCTCTGGTCATAACAGAGCAATGCCCTGGTGGGCGTGCCGGGTGGATCCCGGTCGGGCGCATGCGGAAGTCTGTCTGCCTGCCTCCCCGTTTCCAGCTTCAGAAAAATACCAAAAAAAAAAAAAAAAAGTGTCCTTCACAATGTCTCCCTGAGCACTTTGCTCAAGGTGCAAACTGGAGACCTACCTCCAACTCCCCACCCCAGGGTGCCAATAAGGCCACCCATCATGGGTGCTGGGGTCTGTATAATCCAAGGCCATGTTCATTGAAACCAAAAATGTCCTTGATGCATCTCTGCAACTGGGTGAGAGCAGCTTCCCGGTGTAGGAGAGCATCCACAGGTGCTATGCCACCCCCATCAGGGTCTCTCATAGTCTCAGTCCAAGATCAGTCCATGATAGACAGCCCTGCTGTCTGTGCGAATCACCAAGGTAAAAGTCCACTGCAGGCAACTAGGTTCACACAGGACCTCAGGCCTCCCCCCTCATCCCTGCCATCATGGCAGCTCTGAAGATACTGCCCCAAGGAGGAGCACATGGCAACAGTGGCCAACCTCTCCACCTCTGCTCCAGAGAGCATGACACCATCCACCTCTATGCCCCACAGTCACAGCAAGCCCACCAAGGACTCAATAGGTACTCTTTGCTGCTGGGGTTTTTACTTTCTGGACGAACACTGGCCAAGCTCTGAATGTGCAGACAGCAGTTTCAGCCCGAGCTTCCTCATTCTCATAAGAGGAGCTGGAAACACCTGCTCCTGCCAACTCAGAGCCACTCTGCCAGCACAGCTCCATCTTCGGCTCCTGTGGCTGCCAGCTCTTAGCCTGAAGTTGAACCCACAGTTGTTCCTCTAACACCTGCCACTGCCACCGTTTAACTTCCAGGGCAAACTGCAACTCACAGATTCATTCAGCCTCCTTCTCCAAAACTCACCAGTTCAAGCTGCTGCTGCCACTGGGTCCTGAACTCACCCTGGAGCTCTCAACCTCAGGCCGCCTCTCGCATGGAACTTTTGGTTTTCTCTTGCAGGGCTGTAAAAACAGCTAGCCCACGGTCCCCAAAAGGACAGCCATGGGGAACCATAACAATGACCAGTCCTCTACCCCACTCCTTAAGGGTGGCTGCGGCTCCATACCCATCTGTTCCTAATCTTGCCCACTACACCAGATGTAATGCCAGTGGCCAAGGCCAGACAGGTTCACATTGGATCAGGACAGATAGTGGAAAAACTGCGGAGCCGGAAAGGGTTGGGCCATTCCATTCAATAAAGTCTCACAACAGCGGACAAGCACACAGATAGGGGAAACCTTTTCTCCAGAACACACAAACAGCAAGAATGGTGGGCAGACAATCCACTCACCCACAATCCCTAATCTCTCTCGAGCGCAAGCATCAACAGCCTTATATAATATAAGCCATACACACTGGAGCCCACCCACGCACCTATCAGGCAAAGTGTTTGCAGCTGATAACCCCGCGAGCAAGCCTAAAACAGCTGCCCCACACCATGTGACCCAATTCACACCCCACTTAACCAGCCTTACCTTCTCTTAAGAGAGAGACCAACATACTCAAGAAGATAAAGCCTCCAATCAGACGCACCTGAACCAGGGTGTGTGGGCAAATCACCTCCGTGCAGGCATGTTTTCTCTACTGGGCAGCCCTTCTGAAAAATCATAGTAAGAGCTTCATTTTTAATTCCTGTTACTTCCAGATCATTCTTCCCTTTCTGTTAGTAACACAAATGTTTGAACAAGTGTGGGGCAGCTGTGTTAGGCTTGCTCACTGGTTTACCGGCTGCAAGCCCTTTGCCTGAATGGTGCGTGAGCACATGGCAGCACCATGTGTGTGTGGCCTATGTAATGCTATGTATGGGTGCTTGCCCTCAGGGGGACTGAGGACGTGCCTGCCTGCCTGCCCGCCACTGTGAGGGGCCATTTTGCTGTTTGTTTGCCTGAGAGACGGTTTCCCCTACTGTGTGCTTGTCCACTATTGTGACACTTTATTAAACAAATGGCCCAGAGACAAGATGGCCATGGAGTAGGTGGATGTTCCAACTCCCACATGCCAGAACCAAAGTGGATTACAACTTAATTTTGAGAACAGTCATCTTGAAAGACCAACTTTGGACTAAATTAAGAGGACTCTAGAGCCAAGGACCATCAAAGAACCAATACTGAGACTGGTAGGAAAGGCAGAGACACAGAAAGGACTGCCCCGCTCCCAGGAGCGAGCGATGGCCCGGAGGGACTCTCACAGTGGGGAGGGATGCCTGGCGAGTTATGGGCCCTCGACCCCAGAACTGGAGTCCCAGCCTAGAGCCCTGGATCCTGGAAGGCGTGAACAGACTGTATTTGGCTGAGAAAGGAGCCTAGATACTGTTTCAGAGAAAGAGACAAATCTCGGACCTAGGCTCCGTACTAAAGGGACTGCATGGAGAACCTCGCTCACAGCCACCTGCCAGGAGCTCCAGGAGCGGGGAATGCTGGGAGGACTGGAGTTGCCACGGGGGAGTGTGCTCTCAGAGGCACAACACACACACACACACACACACACACACACACACACGGCTGAGTGTTCGCAGGGGTCCGGGGAGGGGGCCACCGCAGTGGGGAGCAGCTGCAGAAGCCAGGGCAGTCCAACCAAGCAGGAGCGGGACTGCGAACAGACGCAGAAACTGCATCAGCTGCTGCGGGGTCGGAGCAAGCACGCAAGCCCACCCACAGCGCAAGACCTCCAAGGGCTGAGGGGGCCGGTACAACAGCGGAGGCGGTCCAAGCTGCTGCGCGCCAGCCCATCTCTGGAGTCAGAGGCCCCAGCAGCTGCTGCAGAGGTCTGAGCTCACATGCAATCCCACCCACAGCGTGAGCCCGCCCTTGACTGCAACTGTGGCCCGGGAGACCATGGAGGTGGTCCAAGCGGGTGTGCACAGGCCTGCCCACAAAGGCAGGCTGGCGCTGGCAGCACCTGAGCCGAAATGCCCGAGGCAGCAACAACGGGGGTGGGGGAGGGCAGACAAACCCTACATCGGAAGCACAGAGACCACACCCACAGGACCCCTGTGACCACACCCTTCTGAGTGCTGATAAAGAAGAAAAAAACAAAATAAAATAAAATAAATAAAAAGTCTGGATAGAACGACATCTGAGGCTAAGGGGCAGGCCACATCCAATATTGTACCTAATCACTGAATTACAGTACTGAGTCCAACAAGTAGCCAGCAATAACAGGCAGCAGAAAGCATATTTCAGGGGAACTTGAACTTTTAAAGGATCTTCCCCCAGGCCAAGAGTGGATAAAAGCTAGCCTAGGAGTGAGGTGATATTTACGATGGCACCTGGACCCAGCAGAGGCAGCCACAAGATCTAGATCGCCTGTAGCTCCATAAAGGTTGATAGAGCCAGTCATAGGCAGTGATCCCCCCTGATCTGTGCCAGGCTCCGGCCAGGGAGGTCCAGGGCGGACACATCCAGCAGCCAGATATGAAGAGCATCAGTTCAAGGACCTAACAGCCCTTGTTAGAGTGGTAGCTTAAGGAAGGGCTCCTCATGCATGCCCCAGCTGAGACATAGAGAACACCGACACAAATAACAAGAATAGTGATAACAGATAAGTATCCCACAGCAGATTACAAACAACAACTGATGCTAAGCCAAGAAGAACTAGAAACAACACAACTGAAAATTGGAGGCAGACAATATCAAACCTAGACTCAGCTAGCTATACAAACAACACACCCAAAGGAAGAATATATACACAGACAAAATGGGAAGACAAAGAAATGCAAATCAAATAAATCAACAAGAGAATTTCCAGAAAAAAGAACTGAGTGAGATGGAAATAACCAAATTACCAGATGCAGAGTTTAAAATAATGATTGTTAGGATGTTCAAAGGTCTTAGAGCAACAATGGATGGACATAATGAACATCTAAATAAAGATATAACAAGAATCAAAAAGAACAGTGAAATCATAAAAAAGAATCAGTCAGAAATGACAAATACAATATCAGAAATGAAGAATACACCAGAAGAAATTAAAAGCAAGCTTCATGAAGCATAGGATCAAATCAGTTATTTAGAACAGTGGTCCCCAACCCCCGGGCCGCGGACCTGTATCGGTCTGTGGGCCATTTGGTATGGGTCCGCAGAGAAAGAATAAATAACTTACATTATTTCCATTTTATTTACATTTAAGTCTGAACAATGTTTTATTTTTTAAAAATGACCAGATTCCCTCTGTTACATCTGTCTAAGACTCACTCTTGATGCTTGTCTCGATCACGTGATACATTTATATGTCCCACCCTAAAGGCCAGTCCGTGAAAATATTTTATGACATTAAACCAGTCTGTGGCCCAAAAAAGGTTAGGGACCACATATTTAGAAGACAAGATAAACAAAAATATGGAAGCAGAGCAGCAAAAAGAGGCTCAAAAAGTCTGAGAAAACTCTAAGAGAGCTCTGTGACAACATGAAGAGAAATAACATCCGCATCATAGGGGTTCCTGAAAAAGAGAAATAACAAGGGATAGAGAACCTGATTAAAGAAATCATAGCTAAAAACTTCCCTAAATTGATGAAGGAAAAAGTCACACAGGTTCAAGAAGGAAAGAGAATTCCATTAAAGAAGAACCCAGAGACCTACACCAAGACACATCATAATTAAAATACCAAAGCTAAGAGATAAAGAAATAATACTAAAAGCTACAAGAGAAAAGCAGTCAAGGAGCCCCCATATGATGAAATCAGACATCTCAACAGAAACACTTGAGGCCAGAAGGGAATGAATGGCAAGAAATATTCAAAGTAATGCAGAACAAGAACCTACAATAAAGACTTCTTTATCCATCTAGGCTATGGTTTAAAATGGAAGGAAAAGGCCCTGGCCGGTTGCCTCAGCGGTAGAGCGTCGGCCTGGCATGCGGGGGACCCGGGTACGATTCCCGGCCAGGGCACATAGGAGAAGCGCCCATTTGCTTCTCCACCCCACCTCCTTCCTCTCTGTCTCTCTCTTCCCCTCCTGCAGCCAAGGCTCCGTTGGAGCAAAGATGGCCCGGGCGCTGGGGATGGCTCCTTGGCCTCTGCCCCAGGTGTTAGAGTGGCTCTGGTCACGGCAGAGCGATGCCCTGGAGGGGCAGAGCATCGCCCCCTGGAGGGCAGAGCGTCGCCCCCTGGTGGGCGTGCTGGGTGGATCCCAGTCAGGCGCATGGGGAGTCTGTCTGACTGTCTCTCCTCGTTTCCAGCTTCAAAAAAATACAAAAAATAAATAAATAAATAAAATAAAATTGAAGGAAAAATAAAAAGCTTCCCAGACCAAAAAAAAAAAAACAACTCAAAGAATTCATTACAATCAAACCAATGCTGCAAGAAATGTTAAGGGACCTGTTGTAAACAGAACAAAAGGGGGAAAAAATCTAGTAAAAGAGAAATGTACATTTAAAGAATAAAATACCAATAAACAACTACATATCAATAATAACCTTAAATATAAATAGAATAAATACTCCAATCAAAAGACATAGGGTAGCTGCATGGATAAGAAAACAAGACCCATACATATGCTGTCTATAAGAGACCCACCTCAAAACAAAAGATACATATAGACTGAAAGTAAAGGTTTGGAAAAAATATTTCATGCAAATGGAAATGAAAAAATAAACCTGGGGTAGCAATATTTATATCTGTCAAAATAGACTTTAAAACAAAGGCTATCGTAAGGGATAAAGAAGGTCACTACATAATGATTAAAGGAGCAATCCAACAGGAAGATATAACCATTGTAAATGCCTATGCACCCAATATAGTAGCACCTAAATATATAAAGCAAACTTTGATAAACATAAAGGGCAAGATCAAGAGCAATACCATAATAGTGGAGAATTTCAATACCCCACTAACATCACTGGATAGATCTTCGAGAAAGAAACATTACAAAGAAAGAGCAGACTTAAAGGACACACTAGATCAACTCGATTTAATAGATATCTTCAGAACCTTTTGCCCTAAAGCAGCAGAATATACATTCTTTTCAAGTGCTCATGGTACATTCTCTAGGATAAACTACATGTTAGGGCACAAAACGAGTCTCAACAAATTTAAGAAGACTGAATCATATCAAGTATATTCTCTAATCACAATGGCATGAAAGTAGAAATCAACTACAATAGAAAAACTGAAAAACGCTCAAACACTTGGAAACTAAATAGCATGTTATTAAATAACAAATGGATTAAAAATGAGATCAAGAAAGAAATAAAAAATTTCCTTGAAACAAATAAAAATGAACATACAACTCAAAATGATGGGATACAGCAAAAGTAGTCCTGAGAGGGAAGTTCACAGCATTACAGGCATACCTTAAGAAGCTAGAAAAAGCTCAAATAAACAACTTAACCCTGAATCTAAAAGAACCAAAAGAAGAACAGCAAGTAAAGCCCAGAGGTAGTAGAAGCAAGGAAATAATAAAGATCAGAGCAGAAATAAATGATATAGAGGCTAAAAAAACAATACAGAGGATCAATGAAACCAAGAGCTGGTTCTTTGAAAAGATAAACAGGATTGATAAACCTTTAACCAGACTCACCAAGAAAAAAAGAGAGAGGACTCAAATAAATAAAATTAGAAATGAGAGAGGAGAAGTAACAACTGACACAGCAGAAATACAAAGGATTGTAAGAAAATCCTATGAAGAACTGAACTGTATGCCAAAAAATTAGAAAACCTAGGGGAAATGAACAAATTCCCTGAAACATATAATCTTTCAAAAATCAATCTGGAAGAATCAGAAAACCTAAACAGACCGATTACAACAAATGAGATCAAAACATTTATCAAAAAATTCCCAACAAACAAAAGCCCTGGGCCAGATGGCTTCACAAGCAAATTCTACCAAATATTCAAAGAAGAACTAACTCCTATCCTTCTCAAGCTATTTCAAAAAATTCAAGAGGAGGGAAGACTTCCAAGCTTCGTTTATTAGGCGAGCATAATCCTCATTTCAAAACCAGGCAAAGATAACACAAACAAAAAAAACTATAGGCCAATATCCCTGATGAATATAGATGCTAAAATTCTCAACAAAATATTAGCAAACCAGATGCAGCAATACATGAAAAAGATCATACATCATGATCAAGTGGAATTTATTCTGGGAAGGCAAGGCTGGTACAATATTCGCAAATCAATCAATGTGATTCATCATATAAACAAAGGAAGGAGAAAAACCACATGGTAATTTCAATAGATGCAGAAAAAGCATTAGATGAATTCCAGCACCTCTTTATGATCAAAACTCTCAGCAAAGTGCGAATACAAGGAACATACCTCAACATGATAAAGGCCATCTATAACAAACCCACAGCCAACATAACAGGCAAAGATTAAAAGCAATTCCCTTAAGATCAGAAAGAAACAGGGGTGCCCCCTTTCACAACTCTTATTCAATATAGGTCTGGAAATCCTAGACACTGCAATCAGACAAGAAAAAGAAATAAAAGACATCCAAATTGGAAAAGAAGAAGTAAAACTATCATTACACTGGGGAACAAAATTTTTGTTGCAGCCACAAAAATGCTTGTACTTACCTACCTCGAGTGTGCTAATCCCAAATATGACATTAGTTTTTCTCTGTAAGCTACAGTTTTTTTGCAATTCAAGATTTTAGATTTTCATCTTATTGTAAATTTTTCAACATTTAGTTTAACATAATGAAGTAGAATGTCTCCTTGGGCATCATATTTGTGAAAATATAATAATTTATATAATACAGTAAATACACTAAAAGATATGGCTGCATCAGAATTTGTCTACAATTTCAAAATAGAACATATTAAAACACTTATTTTAATCATAAAATTTGCACAAAACATATATAAATTCTATTCAGGCAAAAATTTGCATTTGTAGCTCTTGCGTTTGTGTACATGTTGAGGACAATTTTGTTTGATGCTCCAGCAGTAGTCTGCTCATCACTAACAGCTCCAAGATTTTCAGGAAACTTATCAAGGTGAATGTTCAGGAAGTGAATCTTAACGCTCATGTTACATCCAATGTCGCATAAAGCCAACAGCATCCTTCGAACCAGAAGTTCATAGTTTTCTGCTTTTTTTGTTGCCAAGAAAGTTCTTTGTAACTGCCACAAAAGACTGCCATGCTGCTTTCTCCTTCTTATTCATCTTCCTGGCAAATTCTTCGTCACATATGAGGGTTTGAATTTGAGGTCCATTGAATTCACCTGTTTTTATCTTCTTGAAAGACAAGGCAGGAAAAGCAGAAATAGTATGTTGAAAGCATTCACTTTCTTTGTTCAAAGCCTGAACAAACTGCTTCATTAAGCCAAGTACGGTGTGAAGTGGGGGGAAAATGATCCTGTCTCAATTAACTACAGTTCCATTCACAATATTTTGCATCCCTACTTCCAGAGCTTCATGTTTCAGCCACTCCTTCTGTGTCCAGTGTTTCTCCCGAGCTCAGCTGTCCCACAAACACAGAAAGCAAGGATACTTCATGAAACCTCTCTGTTGTCCTAGCAGGAAATTTACCATTTTAAGACCCACACAAATGATTCAGTTATGCTCCTCATACTTAAGAAAGTCAAGAACAATTTTATGTCATTATAATCTTCTTACAGATAAGTTGAATAACCAATTGGTACCGCTGCATAAACATTACTGTTGTGTAAGAGAATACATTTCAGACTCCGTTTAGAGCTGTCAAAAAATAGCTACCATCCTGTTGGACTGTAAGTGGTTGAACACCTAGCTGGTTGAGAATATTACTGATATCATGACAGTAAACAAAGTGTTTGTCTTCAGAAAAAAAAGTCCACAAAAGTTTGTGCACACTTCCTGAAATGGGATACTTTAGCTGACCAGTGAAGTATATCCTTTTCTTGAAGCCTGAAGGCTAATAATTCAGCTACTTTCTTTGATAGGCCCAAATCTCTTACTAAGTTATTCAATTCAGGTTGGTGAAACTGCTGAGGGGTTAATGACTGCTTAGCATTAGAAGAAGACCCTTCAGATTCAATAACCATTTCCTCATGCATCTTATCAAAATACACTTGATCACCATGTTCACTTTCTTCATCCTTAGAAGAAATAGAACCATTAAAAACTTAAACTGGGCCCAGTGGGCAGGCACCGGCAACGCCCATACCCAAACGCCCTAGGCAGTAGCAGCAGCAGAGGGGGTGGCGGGCCTGCAGACACACCATACCTAGGGAACAGAGGCCACACCCAGTGGACTCCAGTGGCCAAAACCTTCCTTTACACAGAGAAAATGAGAAGGCAGAGAAATGCAACACAAATGAATCAAGAGAAATCCCCAGAAAAGGACCTGAATCAATCAGATATAACCAAATTACCAGATGCAGAGTTTAAAATAACGATTGTTAGGATGCTCAAAGATATTAGAACAACAATAGATGGTCATTACAAACACCTAAATAAAGAGATAGCAAATATAAAAAAGGACATTGAAATAATAAAAAAGAATCAGTCATCAATGACAAATACAATATCAGAAATGAAGAACACAATGGAAGGAATTAAAAGCAGGATGGATGAAGCTGAGAATCGAATCAGTGAGGTAGAGGACATGATAAATAAAGGCACAGAAGCAGAGCAGAACAAAGAAAAGAGACTCAAAAAGTCTGAGGAAACTCTAAGAGAGCTCTGTGACAACATAAAGAAAAATAACATCCGCATCATAGAGGTTCCTGAAGAAGAAGAGAAAGAACAAAGGATAGAGACTTTGTTCAAGCATATCATAGCTGAAAACTTCCCCCAATTAAGGCAGGAAAACATCTCACATGTTCAAGAAGCACAGAGAGCCCTGGCCGGTTGGCTCAGCGGTAGAGTGTCGGCCTGGTGTGCGGGGGACCCGGGTACGATTTCCGGCCAGGGCACACAGGAGAAGCGCCCATTTGCTTCTCCACCCCCCCTCCTTCTTCTCTGTCTCTCTCTTCCCCTCCCGCAGCCGAGGCTCCATTGGAGCAGAGATGGCCCGGGCACTGGGGATGGCTCCTTGGCCTCTGTCCCAGGCGCTAGAGTGGCTCTGGTCACAGCAGAGCGACACCCCAGAGGGGCAGAGCATCGACCCCTGGTGGGCAGAGCTTCGCCCCTGGTAGGTGTGCCGGGTGGATCCCGGTAGGGCACATACGGGAGTCTGTCTGACTGTCTGTCCCCGTTTCCAGCTTAGGAAAAATATCAAAAAATAAAAATAAAATAATAAAATAAAATAAAAAATAAATAAATAATTTAAAAAAAGAAGCACAGAGAACTCCATAAAGAGAAACCCAAAGAAATCAACACCAAGACACATCATAATTAAAATACCAAAGCTAAGTGATAAAGAGAAAATATTAAAAGCTGCTAGAGAAAAAAAAGACTATCACCTACAAAGGAGCCCCCATAAGGATGACTTCTGACTTCTCAACAGAAACACTTGAGGCCAGAAGTGAATGGCAAGAAATATTCAAAGTAATGCAGAACAAGAACCTACAACCAAGACTACTTTATCCAGCAAGGCTATCATTTAAAATTGAAGGAGAAATAAAAAGCTTTACAGACAAAAACAAACTCAAGGAATTCACTACAACCAAACCAAGGCTGCAAGAAATGCTAAGGGGCCTGTTGTAAACAGATCAAAGGAGAAAAAGAATATAGCAAAAGTGGAATACAGTTTTAAAGAATAAAATGGCAATAAACAATTACATATCAATAATAACCTTAAATGTAAATAGATTAAATGATCCGATCAAAAGACATAGGGTAGCTGCATGAATAAGAAAACAGGACCCATACATATGCTGTCAACAAGAGACACACCTTAAAACAAAAGATGCACATTGACTGAAGATTAAAAAAAAATAGAAAAAAATATTTCACACAAATGGAAATGAAAAAAAAAAAAGCTGGGGTAGTAATGCTTATATCAGACAAAATGGACTTTAAAAACTAAAACCGGGAGTGTCTCAGAGTGTGGGATAGGTCGTATTGCTGAAGAAATATTAGGATATGCGATATGCTGTTTTTTCTTGCCGATGCCCTTTGTATGGATCAGACAGAAATAACAGTCACTGCTGTGGTCCTTAGGTCCATGCTAAACCATGGGAATACCAAAAGGCATTCATTTGCATTTTCCTTTTTTCCAGTCACGAAGCATTTCCTCACAATTATGACACACAATATGAGAAGCCCAATTCTTGTCTTGATCGCCAAGAGGAACTTGAAAATAGGCAATATATGCACGTGTCACAAATGATGAAACATTGCACCTTTGACATTGAAGTGTTAACAGCCTCATATATAACAGAAGGTGTCAGGACTATTCTTACATTTATGCCTACTCGAAGAAGCTATGATTCAATCTTAAAACAAAATAAGAGGGTGTTTTTATCAGATAATAATTTTTTACATTTAAAAACAACTACAATTATGTAAAAGTGTTGTTTGTGAAACATTAATTGCCTTGTGGTTATGTTCAATCCAAGAGTTGTTGCCCTTTAACTCCAATTTAAAAACCAATGCATGCCATTAACTATAACAAAAAGAAATACAAATTTAAAAATTAGAGCAGGCACCAAAAAACGAATTTCAGATTTGGAATTAGTGATGCAAAAATATATAGAAACAGTTCTAAAACCTCATGCAACAGAAAATGAAAAAAAATTTGTTCCCCAGTGTTATTTGCTGATGGTATGATACTGTACGTAGAAAACCCTAAAGTCTCAGTCAAATAAACTACTGGACCTTATAAATGAATTCAGTAAGGTGGCAGGATATAAAATTAATATTCCGAAATCAGAGGCATTATTATACACTAACAATGAACTGTCTGAAAGAGAATTTAAGAATACAATCCCCTTCACTACTGCAAAAAAAAAATAAAACTAGGACTAAATTTAACAAAGGAGGTTAAAGACTTGTATTTGGAAGATTATAAAACATTGATAAAAGAAATCAGGGAAGATACAAACAAGTGGAAGTATATACTGTGTTCATGGATAGGAAGAATAAACATCATTAAAATGTCTATATTACCCAAAGCAATTTATAAATTCAATGCAGTTCTTATTAAAATACCAATGACATACTTCAAAGATATGGAACAAATATTCCAAAAATTTATATGGAACCAAAAAAGAACACGAATAGCCTCAGCAATCTTGAAAAAGAAGAATAAAGTGGGTGATATCATACTTCCTGATATCAAATTATACTACAAGGCCATTGTACTCAAAACAGCTTGGTACTGGTATAAGAACAGGCATATAGATCAATGGAACAGAACAGAGAACCCAGAAATAAACCCACACCTTTATGAACAATTGATATTTGACAAAGGAGTTAAGAGCATACAACGGAGTAAAGACAGTCTCTTTAACAAATGGTGTTGGGAAAATTGGACAGCTACCTGCAAAAAAAAGAAACTAGACCACCAACTTATACCATTCACAAAAATAAACTCAAAATGGATAAAAGACTAAAATGTAAGTCGTGAAACCATAAGCATCTTAGAAGAAAACATAGGCAATAAGCTCTCCAACATCTCTCGCAGCAATATATTTGCCGATTTATCTCCACATGCAAGGAAAATAAAGGACAGGATAAACAAATGGGACTGTATGAAACTAAAAAGCTTTTGCACAGCAAAAGACAATAAGAATAGAATAAAAAGACAAACCACACAATGGGAGAACATATTCGACATATGTCTGATAGGGGGTTAATAACCAAAATTTATAAAGAACTTGTAAAACTCAACACCAGGAAGACAAACAATCCAATCAAAAAATGGGCAAAAGAAATGAATAGACACTTCTCCAAAGAGGACATACAGATGGCCAATAGGTAGATGAAAAAAATGTTCAACATCACTAATCATTAGAGAAATGCAAATTAAAACCACAATGAGATATCACCTCACACCAGTCAGAATGGCGCTCATTAACAAAACAACACAGAATAAGTGCTGATGAAGATGTGGAAAAAAGGGAACCCTCCTGCACTGCTGGTGGGAATGCAGACTGGTGCAGCCACTGTGGAAAACAGTATGGAGATTCCTCAAAAAATTAAAAATGGAACTGCCTTTTGACCCAGCCATCCCACTTTTAGGAATATACCCTAAGAACACCATAGAACTGTTCCAAAAGAAGAAATGCACCCCCATGTTTATAGCAGCATTGTTTACAAAGCAAAAATCTGGAAACAGGACAAATGTCCGTCAGTGGACGAGTGGATTAAAAGCAGTGGTACATATATACAATGGAATACTATGGGGCTATGAATAGAAGGAAATCATACCTTTTGCGACAACATGGATAGACCTGGAAACTATTATGTTAAGTGAAATAAGCCAGGCAAAGAAAGAAAAATGTCATATGACCTCACTCATTTGAGGAATCCAATGAACAATGTGAACTGAGGAACGGAACAGAGACAGAGGCGGGATCAAAGAACCAGAGGAAAGTGGACAGAGGGACAGAGGATGAGAGGACGGGATACTCCTGGAGGAAAGGGGGAGGGCATTGTGGGGAGGGGGCAAGGGTGATGTTGAGGGGAATACGGGGGAGGGAGGATTCATTGGGGGGACACTAGAATCTATGTAAACACAGTAAGTTCAAATCAATTATAATAATAAATAAACGGAATGGCCCATTACTTGCTGATTCCACAGTTTTTCTACCGTCTGCCCAAATCCAATGTGGACCTGCCTGGCCTCAGCCACCAGCATTGCAACAAGGCTTCTTATGAAACACTACCAACCTGCCCAGTATTTTTCTACAATTGCCCAAGGCTAGAAAGCTCTTAATAAATTAGTTAAAAAACTAAGAATCCCAAATTGAAATCTTGCATCTGTATAATTAAGTTACTGCTGTGCTCAGTGTACAAATCCACAGAAGGATAAACTTCACCTTGCTCCCCTGGGATGAAGTAAAATGCAGTTCATCTGCAGCAGGTCAAGTCAAGTAAGGAGTTTGCTTTCTTAACACATCTACAAATGAGATTAGAAGATTAAAATAACTAAGATTCTGCTGAAAACACATACACAGGAACAAATAAATAAAGCCCCAAATCCTGAATGCAATAGCCCTTTAGTGCCCTGACAGAGTTGTTAAAAGTAGAACAGAAGCTTTGCTCTAGTTGGAGATTAGAGACGTTTTATGTGTCAAAGGTAGAAGAGATCATAGTTTTTCATTCATCAGCCACATTCCGACAGCAGTGAACAAACTCCAACTTTTGCAGTTTAGGTAACATATGCTATGGATTGAAGGAGGTGAGATGAAGGTCAATCAAAGGTCATTCCATCAGTGGGTCCCAGGTGGAGAGGCACAGTCATGTATCTTTTGAGAAGGCTTCTTTTTACCTCTGTGGTATACCAACCTGGACAAATTAAAATGGTGAAATAAAAGCAACCCCTTGCACCTCCCCAACTAGAAGTAGCCAGGCTGCTTAGAAACAGCTACAAGGATCCCACCCTTTCCTACCAGCCAGATATGCATGCGCAGGGCAGAGTTCCCCTCCCCCACAACTGACAGGACTCGGTACAGACTCTGGCTGCTGGCGGGTAGAACGCAGGGCTGAGGTAGGGCAGGAGCCAGCCAGCCTGCGCATCCACCCTCTCAGCAAAGGGCTGTTCTGTTTCCTAACTCAGGAAAGTGGGTGTTCACACTGAAAGAAAACCAGGACTAGTTCCCATAGCCCAAGAGATCTGGCAGGTGCCAGCCCTGCCATGTTGAGAAGCCGTCTGTGCAGCAGGCGAGGTCCCACTCCGTGTTACCACCATGCCCAGCATGACACTGTGACAAAGATAGACAAGAGCAACAACAAAAACTCTGTAATAGAGAAGTGACCATCTGCTTTTCTCCGCCTCCCTCTCTCCCTTCTCTCCTTCTCCCCCACCCGCAGCCAGTGGCTCAGATGGTCAGCCTCGGGTGCCAAACATAACTCAGTACTCGAGCATCACATCGGCCCAAGACAGGGCATGCTAGGTGGGTCCCAGTCAGGGCACCTGTGGAACTCTGCCTCACTATCTCCCTTCCTCTCACCTAAAAAAACTCGCAAAACAGCTACAAACTGTAATGAAGAAGCTCTTACTAAGTTCCTACTTTTGTTTTGGTAACACTTTGGTATAAACAAAGCAGGACTCTCAGTCAATGAAAATCAATGTGACAAAATGAACTAATGACTAGAATAAATGACAGGATCTGATATCAGTTTGACAACTAGATTCAGAAGCACACTGGGGCAGCTGTGTTAGTCTTGCTCGCTGGTTTACCGCTGCAAGCCCTTTGTCTGACTGGTGCGTGAGCACGTGGCAGTGCCACGTGTGTATGACCTATATAAGGCTGTGGGTGCTTGCGCTCAGGGGCACTGTGGATGGCAGATTGCCTCCCTGCCACTGTGAGGGGTCATTTTGCTCTTTGTCTGCCTGAGGGGCAGTTTCCCCTGCCTGTGTGCCTGTCCACCGTTGTGAGACTTTATTAAACAGAATGGCCCAACCCTTTCCGACTCTGCAGTTTTTCTACCATCTGCCCGAATCCAGTGTGAACCTGCCCGGCCTCAGCCACCAGCCTTACACACTCTTGTGACAAGTCTCCAACACGAACCTCGCTCAGGCCACGCAAAAACTGAGTTGAGCCTGGCTGTGGTGGCACAGTGGATAGAACATCGACCTGGAATGCTGAGGTCTCCGGTTCAAAACCCTGGGCTTCTCTGGTCAAGGCACAGACAGGAAGCAACCAATGAACAAGCTACAGTAGAGCAACAATGAGTTGATACTTCTCATCCCCCCCACCCTCTCTCTCCTCTTTCTAGAAAATCAATAAATAAAATCTTAAAAAGTTGAAATCAACAACAGAAATCAAGGAACATCTGGAGTTCAAGTTTAAAAAACAGAATAAAAAAGGGAAAACCTACATTAAATAAATGTTCTTTTAAAAATGCAAACTTATGGGCATCAGTATAATTCTTCCTTATATTCAGAATACTTCTCATTAGATTTGTCTCACAATGTGAGCCCATCTTTGTGCACCTATGGTTGGGGCTGCCACCTGTGTGCTAATCTGTCCCGTTTCCCCTTCTGGACTCCATAGCAGGTAACACTGAAATCAGCCTGCCCCTGTCACTGAAGAGCAAATAAATCAAATGGAGCCTCTTCCTGCCCCACCACCTGCCCTACTTATCTCTCCTCGACCCCACAGAAACCACGACTGTCTCCTTCTGGAAACCACAGTTTCCAGGCATAATGCTGGATGCTTGCTGATAAGACAAATGTACGGAGAAAAGTGCAGGTGAAGGGATGGTGACATTCAGAGAAGCGTAAGATTAAAAGCCCAGGCACTATATTTTACTGGTCAGCGTATCCCACTGACTCGTCAACACCCACATGAGCTAATTCAAAGAGTATTTGAAAATTCAATTTTTCAGCTCTTTCCAGCATTTCAATTTAGGGAGGCTTTCAATTCCATTAGATAAACAAGAATATAAATAATTAGTGGCAACACTATAAACAAGGTGGGCCCTGGGCCCCAGGAAGAGCCCCTCAATTACAAAATGCCCCCCCGCCAGGAAGACTCCCCGTGCTCTCATACACACGCATCCTCATTCACGAGACCCAGACGAACATCCCCAGCCAACTAAAGGAAAGCGTTTAAGATTAAAACAAGAGCAAGAATAAATTTCTACCAGCGGGAATGGCTGACTAGGGGGTTGAATCCTCCCACTATCTAGTCACCACAGAAGAAGACACACTCTAGCAATCTTTTGTGGGTACTAATCAGCATGTTCCTATCAGAACCGTGTTCTTCCACAAAAAAACGCAACAGGGAGAACAGCTGCTGTCTGGCGGGTCTGTTGCCGCTCCCACACTCTAGTCCCTATAGAAGCGCGTCCTCAAAGTGATACTGAAATCTCTTCTTCCCACTTCTCACCATCAGAATGCATCACGACCCACTGCAGTCTGTGGGTACCCAGGGCACAGAGCTGATGCAGCTAGAGAAACGTTCTTGGCTCCAGTGGCCAGTTCCAAAAACAGAGATCTGGTTACGGCAGACAAACCGTGAGTTACCTTCACCAGCACAGTCTTGACCAGCAGTAGCTGCACCACCCAGAGACAGAGCTCCGGGACTCCTACAAATAAGAACTGCCCTAATTTTCAGTACATGCTCGGAACAACTGAGAATGCCTCCTCCCCTCCACAGCCTTAAAGGTCAGCTGAAATCTCCAGTCCCCTTGGTGGTCTACACGGCTCAGCGGCAACAGCAGTGGCATCAGCCTCCTCAGAATGCAGGACGTTCACAGATGTCACAGTTCACAGGCCCATAGCAAACGATTCCAAAACCAGCCGCATCCGTGCTCACCTCCTGGGGTGGGCACCGCCGTGCACAAGACTCGGGAAGCTTAAATTTCCGGAGTGGTGTGGACAGATAAAAGAACATGGAAACAAGCAGAGAACAAATGGTCCTAAGTGCTGCGACATAAGTCATCAGAGCAAGGTGACAGAGTAGCTGGCAGGTGCTTACTGGGATCAAGGGGGTCAGAGGATCTCTGTGTCGGAGACCCTGACATTAAGACCACAGCCAGAGGTAGGAAAGAGCTCCGCCTGTTCTCAGAACAGAGGACCAGGGGCAGGAGACGGGCAGCTGAGGGGCGGGAGAGGGGCAGGTGAGGGGCAGCTGAGGGGCGGGAGAGGGGCAGGTGAGGGGCAGCTGAGGGGCGGGAGAGGGGCAGCTGAGGGGCAGAGTGAGAGACTGCTGGCAGGAAGCCAGCCACAGGGACATGGCAGGTGGCCGTTCAGGCCGCAGCTCTAGGAAGAGCATGAAATGATGGCTTCCTGGCATGTCCTAAGTGGACAAGACTGTTCTTTCCCGGTTCCCGCTGCCCTAAGCCTACCCCTGAGGGCGGGGTTGTCCACACCTCTTTCTTCCTCACAGTGCCCAGCACACTTGGACACAAAGACACTTGATGCATAAACACACACACACACACACTGTTCATCTGCTCAGATGGTTTAAAGAACCTACATTTAAAAACTTGTCAAAAGACTCATTCCTCTGTAAAGTATGCAATGCTCACAACTACAGCATTTGGGATTATAATGGAAAATAAAACACTTAGAATTAAAAGCTCAGTTGATAGAAATGCTTGTTTACTTATTGGTCAAAATAATTTGGCTGCAGTTTTCCTACCAACACAAACATAAACAAATTATTTGACCTATGGCAAACCCCTTCTCACTGAGAATGGAAAGGCCAAGAAAGGCCACAGACAGAGGCCAGTGCCACCGCCGCGCCAGCCCCTTCCTGCCTACTCGGTGCCTACTGGACAGCTGGCGGCTAGATCTGTGCAGTCTTCCAGGGCCGGAGACTTCAGGAGCGCCTTGGTAACACGTGAAAGCCAACGGGGGCGCTGGCCGGTTGGCTCAGCGGTAGAGCGTCGGCCTGGCGTGCGGGGGACTCGGGTTCGATTCCCGGCCAGGGCACACAGGAGAAGCGCCCATTTGCTTCTCCACCCCTCCCCCTCCTTCCTCTCTGTCTCTCTCTTCCCCTCCCGCAGCCAAGGCTCCATTGGAGCAAAGATGGCCCGGGCGCTGGGGATGGCTCCTTGGCCTCTGCCCCAGGCACTAGAGGGGCTCTGGTCGCGGCAGAGGGACGCCCCGGAGGGGCAGATCATCGCCCCCTGGTGGGCAGAGCGTCGCCCCTGGTGGGCGTGCCGGGTGGATCCCGGTCGAGCGCATGCGGGAGTCTGTCTGACTGTCTCTCCCCGTTTCCAGCTTCAGAAAAATACAAAAAAAAAAAAAAAAAAAAGAAAGAAAGAAAAAAAAAAGCCAACGGGAATAAGATGGATGTGTGAAAAAGACAGAGTGAGGTGACAAGAGGACAAAGCGCTTAGCGGAGGCCTTCGAGAAGGCAGGAGGGACCACAGGAAGAGCCGGAGGTGGGGAGGGTTCCACAGCCCAGGTCAGTCTGGCTCCATAACCATCACACAGGCAGAGCCCCCATTCAGAAGGGCCCCATCCTTGTTTTAATGCTCTACTGTCACCATCTTGAAATTCTTAAAAATTTTTAAACAAGGGGCCCTCATTTTCATTTTGCAGAGTCTCACAAATGACAAGGCCCGCCCTGGCCCGGGTGCAGTGCTGGCCTCAGCACCAGGAGGCAGGAAGAGGGAACACAGGTGCAGGGTCAGTGCCAGCCAACAGTCTCCTTCTCTGTGATGCAGGAAGAGCGCCACCAGCCGGGAACAAGCAGGAGGGCCCCCCAAGGGAGAGAGGGGCGCATCCCTGTAGGGCGGAGAGATCTGGGACACGCCACCGTAACCACACAGTCCAGGCTCATTCACATCACCTGGAATAAGACAACTCAGTGCCACGTACTGCCTCAATGACGCACTAAAAACAAGATCACTTCTGTGCTGCCTATGATTCATGTCAGAGTACATAACCTCAGTGCGAGCACAGGAAACCCTACTGAGGACCATGCAGAACAGCAGACCAGTAGTCTTGAAAAGTGTCAAGGTCGTTAAAAAAGAGGAAAGACAGAGGAGCTGTCACAGATTGGAGAAGACTAATTGGACCCCATGTGACATTACCTGAAACAGAAAAAGGACATTAGGAAAAAAACTAGTGAAATTTAAATAAGGTTGTCGTGTAGTTAAGAGGCTGTATCAATATTAATTTCAATGTCTTGATTAATGTACTATGATTATGAAAGAGTGAAATGCAAGGAAGCTGGATAAAAAGTATATGCAAGTTCTGACTCCTTTTTCAACTCTTCTGTAAGTCTCAAATTATTTCAATACAAAAAGTTTAAATTGTCATGTGGATTTTTTATCTGTGATTTCTTTAATGCTATCACTAATTCCAGGACCCCCCATTATCGGCTTTGAAGTCTAGCACTATTGCGCCACACATGCTCCTACTTCTCTATCAACCCAAAGAATCAGTAACAGAAAAAGAAAGTTATGTCCTCTATACAAATTCTAATTCTGAGGAGATCACACCGCTGTAAGTTTATATGATGCTTCCCCACACCTGGTGCATGATTCTGCTCTGCAGCACCTTAGCAAAGGGCGGGGGGAGCAGGAATGTTCCCTCAGTCCCACTCCTCTGCGTGCCCCTCCCCCATGTCTGGAAAGCTATTAAGTGGGTGTGTTCATTAAAGCCCTGAGAAGTGTTGACCTTCTATGAGAACCACGTAGGTTACAAAAACTATCAACAGATTTCCTTTCTCTATTTTATTTTAGATTATTTTCTGGACGCTTACAGAGTTGGCAGCAAATCCAGGTCAGATACTGCTTTAGAAAAATGAGGTTTTACAAAGAACATTGGGTGACACATCTGCTTACACCTGGGATAAAATCCACTCCAGGTAACTATTTCCAAAGGGCCAAGGCAAGTTGTGCTGCTACTCTGCTGCCACCCAGTGGCGTGTGGATGCCAAAGCACCTCACCAGGGCACAGGAGCCCAGCTGAAGAGCTGAGCTCTCCGCAAGGGCATTTTTCTCTGGAAGCCAAAGGCAGGCGAAGGCCAGGGAGGAGTGCTGTCCCTGCCCTCCCCAACACTAGGAGGCAGGATATAGGCTGAGGAGAGATGTATTGAAATAAATACTAGGCTACACAATTAAGTGTTTTGGCGGACTGAGCTGTTCCAGGGACTAAGCTGAAGCCCCAAGGAGTCCCAGGCACTCAGGAAACAGGCCTGGACTCCAGCCTTACCTGCTTTGGGTCAGAGAGAGCAGCTCCAGTGGCTGGGGATTCCAGTTCTATGGTCACGGGCCCGTCGTTCTGAATGTGGACTTGCATGTAGGCACCAAATTTGCCATCTGAAAGAGCAATTCAAACACTTACACGATGTGGGGACTCCAGATCACCCCACCTAAAAAGCACACCTCCTCAGTGTGATCAGAAGCCTGGGAGTAGGAACGGTCAGCAGAGAGGGAGAGGCAAAATTAAACTGCAGGGGAGCCACCATGCACCCCACAGACTGGGCAAGACTGCAAGACGTGGTAACATGGAGGAAGGAGGGGCTTCTGGGTGAAGAGGACTGTGAAATGGAGGAGAGCATCTTTTTTCTTTTTTTTTTTTTTACAGAGACAGAGAGAGAGTCAGCAAGAGGGATAGGTAGGGACAGACAGACAGGAATGGGGAGAGATGAGAAGCATCAATCATCAGTTTTTCATTGCAACACCTTAGTTGTTCATTGATTGCTTTCTCATATGTGCTTTGACAGTGGCCTTCAGCAGACCAAGTAACCCCTTGCTCAAGCCAGTGACCTTGGGTCCAAGCTGGTGAGCTTTGCTCAAGCCAGATGAGCCCGCACTCAAGCTGGCGACCTCGGAGTCTCTAACCTGGGTCCTCCACATCCCAGTCTGATGCTCTATCCACTGAGCCACCACCTGGTCAGGCTGGAGGAGAGTATATTGGTGTAACCACTTGGGAGGGAATTTTGGTGCTGTACCCAGCAAAGTTCAAATTGAACAAATCCTGACTTTGGAATTCTATTTCAGGAAGTTGGTGCTAGAAACTCTTACACACAAAAAAACCTCAAAGGTTCATTATGGCAGTGTTTATAAAAGAAAAAAGTGGATACAATCTGTCTCTCAGTGGGGGAATGAAGGCATGCACACTACCTTAATTCCTCAGTGGAATACTGTAAGGCAGCCACATCTGTCAACATGGCAAATTTCAAAACATAAATGCAATCTTTAAAAATAACTTGTAACAAGGAGACATCATTATTTCATTTATATGATATTTTTAAACATCAAAATAAGTTATTTTATTTATAGACAGATATCTATATATGTATGTATGTGTGTGTGTATCAAAAAACCATAGGCAGAGATGGAGATGGAGTAGGCGGACGTACCAACTTCCACCTCCCAGAACCAAAGTGGGTTACAAGTTAATTTAAGAACAATCATCTGGAAAAACCAACTTTTGACTAAACTAAGAGGACTCTTCAACCAAGGAACACTGAAGAAGCCACACTGAGATTGGTAGGAAAAGTGGAAACGCAAAGAGGGCTGCCCAGCTCCTGGGAGTGAACGGCAGCCCAGAAGGAATCACACGGTGGGAGGTGAGTTTAGTGGAGAGGGGAGGGTCCTGGGCCCCAGGAACAAAGCTCCAGCCAGCAGCCCCAGAACCTAGAAGAGGCATACAAACAGTATTTAGCTGTGAAACAAGCCAGAATACTGTTTGCGAGAAAGAGAAAGATTTTTCAGACCCAGGATTCTTCTTAAACAGACCCCGCAGAAACCCTCTTTCACAACCACTCACCCGGGGCTCCAGAGGACAGGGAGAGATGAGCGGACCAGAGTAGCAGGAAGAGAGTGTAATCTAGGAGGCACAGGGAGAAACACTTTGAGGGAAAGCCACCCTAACCCCTGGGCTGAGTCACTCCCCAAATCTAAAGTGAATATTTTTCCTGGAACCAGCAATACCAGCAAAGGGAAGCAGGTCACCAGCCAAACAGAAGCTCTCCTGCTGCACTCAGAGCAGAGTCGCAGAAGCCGGGAGCCATCAGGGATAAAGTATTGAATGCTAAGGTCTGAGCTGCATTGACACCCCCCTCCCCACTGCTGAGAGCTCGCTGGAGGGCAGGAGGTGGGACGCAGAACCAGTTAGCGGGGGTGAAAGCCAGGGGCGGGCTGCAACTGAGGCCCTCCCACCTGGGAGGGGTGGAGGCAGAGGATGGCCATGGCAGCAGAAGGGGCACACAAAAGCGGTAAGACCCGCAGCTATGCGCCGGGCCACTGAGAGCAGTCTAGCCTGCAGTCTCGCCAGCAGGGGCAAGGTGAAAGCCGAGAACCGGCTGAGACCTGCAGCTGAGCTCAGGAGAGCAGTCCCGCCCACAGGGGCAGGATGAAGACAGGGGGCCGGCCAGGGCTTGCAGCCCAGGCACATGAACAGAGCCCCGCCCACAGAGGCGAAGCAGAAACCACAGTGACCGCTGCAGCAAGCAGGCACCAGCAATGCCTGTGCCAGAACACCTGAGGCGGCAGCAGAGGGGGTAGCAGGCCTAAAGACAGACCACACCTAAGGAACACAGAAGTCACACCCATCAGACTCCTGTGGCTACACCCTTCTTATACACAGACAAAATGGGAAGGCAGAGAAATGCAACCAAAATGAATCAAGAGAAATCCCCAGAAAAAGACTTGAATGACTCGGAAATAACCATATTACCAGATGCAGAGTTTAAAATAATGATTGTTAAGATGCTGAAAGATCTAAGAGCAACAATGAATGGACATAACGAGCACCTAAATAAAGAGATAGCAAGTATAACAAAGGACATTGAAATAATAAAAAAAAATCAGTCAGAAATGACAAATACAATATCAGAAATGAAGACCACACTGGAAGGATTTAAAAACAAAATGGATGAGGTGGAGGATCAATTCAGTGAGTTAGAGGACAAGATAAACAAGACCATAAAAGCAGAGCAGCAAAAAGAAAATAGGCTCAAGAAGTCTGAGGAAACTCTAAGAGAGCTCTGTGACAACATGAAGAAAAATAACATCCGCATCATAGGGGTTCCTGAAGGAGAAGAGAAAGAACAAGAGATAGAGAATCTGATTGAAGAAATCATAGCTGAAAACTTCCCTAAATTGATGAAGGAAAAAGTCACACAAGTTCAAGGAGCACAGAGAGTTCCATTAAGGATGAACCCAAAAATGCCAACACCAAGACACATCATAATTAAAATACCAAAGCTAAAAGATAAAGAAAGAATACTAAAAGCTGTAAAAAAAAAATGCAGTCTATTACCTACAAAGGAGCCCCCATAAGGAAGACATCTGACTTCCAACAAAAACATTAGAGGCCAGAAGGGAATGGCAAGAAATAGTCAAAGTAATGCAGAACAAGAGCCTACAACCAACCAAGACTTCTCTATCCAGCAAGGTTATCATTTAAAATTGAAGGAGAAATAAAAAGCTTCCCTCAAAAAAAACAAAACAAAACAAAAAAAAACTTAAGGAATTCATTACAACCAAACCAATGCTACAAGAAATGTTAAGGGGCCTGCTGTAAACAGAACAAAGGGGGGGAGGTGAATCTAGTAAAAGAGGAATGTAGACTAAAAGAATAAAATGGTAATAAACAAGTACATATAAATAATAACCTTAAATGTAAATGGTTATATGCTCCAATCAAAAGAAATCGGGCAGTTGCATGGATAAAAAAACAGGACCCATACATATGCTGTCTAAAAGAGACACACCTCAAAATAAAAGATACACATAGACTGAAAGTAGGGATGGAAAAAATATTTCATGCAAATGGAAATGAAAAAAAAAGCTGGGGTAGGAATACTTACATATGACAAAATAGACTTTAAAACAAACACTATATAGTAAGGGATAAAGAAGGTCACTACATAATGATAAAAGGAGCAATCCAACAGAAAGATATAACCATTATAAATATCTATGCACCTAATATAGGAGCACCTAAATACATAAAGCAGATTTTGATGGGCAAAAAGAGTGAGATCAACAGCAATACAATAATAGTAGGGGATTTTAATACTTCACTAACATTACTGAATAGATCCTCAAGAAAGAAAAGTAACAAAGAAACAGCAGACTTAAAGGACACACTAGATCAACTGGATTTAATAGATATCTTTAGAACTTTTCATCTTAAAGCAGCAGAATATACATTCTTTTCAAGTGCTCATGGCAAATTCTCTAGGATAGACATGCTAGGACACAAATGAGTCTCAACAAATATAAGAAGATTGAAATCATATCAAGCATCTTCTCAGATCACAATGGCATGAAACTAGAAATCAACTACAATAGAAAAACTGAAAAACACTCAAACACTTGGAAACTAAATAGCATGTTATTAAATAACGAATGGGTTAATAATGAGATCAAGAAAGAAATAAAAAAATTCCTTGAAACAAATGAAAACGAACATACAACAACTCAAAATTTATGAGACACAGAAAAAGCAGTCCTGAGAGGGAAGTTCATAGTATTACAGGCATACCTTAAGAAGCTAGAGAAAGCCCTGGCCGGTTGGCTCAGTGGTAGAGCGTCGGCCTGGCGTGCAGAAGTCCCGGGTTCGATTCCCGGCCAGGGCACACAGGAGAAGCGCCCATCTGCTTCTCCACCCCTCCCCTCTCCTTCCTCTCTGTCTCTCTCTTCCCCTCCCGCAGCCAAGGCTCGCAAAGATGGCCTGGGCGCTGGGGATGGCTCCTTGGCCTCTGCCCCAGGTGCTGGAAGTGGCTCTGGTCGCAGCAGAGCGACGCCCCGGAGGGGCAGAGCATCGCCTCCTGGTGGGCAGAGCATCGCCCCCTGGTGGGCGTGCTGGGTGAATCCCAGTCGGGCGCATGCAGGAGTCTGTCTGACTGTCTCTCCTCGTTTCCAGCTTCAGAAAAATACAAAAAAAAAAAAAAAAAGAAGCTAGAGAAAGCTCAAATAAACAATTAACCCTGCATCTAAAAAAACTAGAAAAAGAACAGCAAGTAAAGCCCAGAGGAAGTAGAAGGAAGGAAATAATAAAGATCAGAGCAGAAATAAATGACATAGAGGCTAAAAAAACAATACAAAGGATCAATGAAACCAAGAGCTGGTTTTTTGAAAAGGTAAACAAAATTGATGAACCTTTAACCAGAATCACCAAGAAAAAAATAAAGAGGACTCAAATAAATAAAATTAGAAATGAGAAAGGAGAAGTAACAACTGACAGCAGAAATACAAAGGATTGTAAGAAAATACTATGAAGAACTGCATGCCATAAAATTAAACAACCTAGGCAAAATGGACAAATTCCTCGAAACATATAATCTTTCAAAAAATCAATACAGATGAATCAGAAAACCTAAACAGACCGATTTCATCATATGAGATTGAAACAGTTATCAAAAAACTCTCAACAAACAAAAGTCCTGGGCCAAATGGCTTCACCGGCGTATTCTACCAAATATTCAAAGAAGAACTAACTCCTTATCCTTCTCAAGCTATTTCAAAAAATTCAAAAGGAGGGAAGACTTCCAAACTCCTTTTATGAGGCAAGCATAATTCTGATTCCAAAACCAGGCAAAGACACTACAAAGAAAGAAAACTATAGACCAAAATCTCTGATGAACTTAGATGCTAAAATTCTCAACAAAATATTAGCAAACCGGATCCAATAATACATGAAAAAGATCATACATCATTATCAGGTGGGATTTATTCTAGGGAGGCAAGGCTGTTACAATATCTGCAAATCAATCAATGTGATTCAACACATAAACAAAAAGAATGATAAAAGTCACATGATAATATCAATAGATGCAGAAAAAGCATTTGATAAAATCCAGCACCCATTTATGATCAAAACTCTCAGCAAAGTGGGGATACAGGGATCATATGACAAACCCAAAGCCAACATCATAATCAATGGACAAAAATTAAAAGAAATCTCCTTAAGAACAGGAACAAGGCAGGGTGCTCCCTTTCACCACTCTTAATCAACATAGTTCTGGAAGTCCTAGACACTGCAATCAGACAAGAAGAAGGGAAAAAAGGCATCCAAATTGGAAAAGAAGAAGTAAAACAATCATTATTTGCTGATGATATGATACTGTACATAGAAAACCCTAAAGTCTCAGTCAAAAAACTACTGGACCTGATCAATGAATTCAGCAAGATGGCAGGATATAAAATCAATATTCAGAAATCAGAGGCATTTTTATACACCAGCAATGAACTGTCTGAAAGAAAAATTAAGGAAACAATCAATCCCCTTCACTACTACAATAATAAAAATAAAGTACCGAAGAGAAAATTTAACCAAAGAGGTTAAAGACTTATACTTGGACAATTATAAAACATTGTTAAAGGATATCAAGGAAGATAAAAATAAATGGAAGCATATACCATGTTCATGAATAGGAAGAATAAACATCATTAAAATGTCTATATTACCCAAAGCAATTTATAAATTCAATGCAGTTCCTATTAAAATACCAATGACATACTTCAAAGATATAGAACAAATATTCCAAAAATTTATATGGAACCAAAAAAGAACACAAATAGCCTCAGCAATCTTGAAAAAAAAGAATAAAAAGTGGGTTGTATCACACTTCTTGATATCAAGTTATACTACAAGGCCACTGTACTCAAAACAGCCTGGTACTGGCATAAAAACAGGCATACAGATCAATGGAACAAAACAAAGAATCCAAAAATAAACCCACACCTATATGGACAATTGATATTTGACAAAGGAGTTAAGAGCATACAATGGAGTAAAGACAGTCTCTTCAACAAACGCTGTTGGGAAAATTGGACAGGTACTTGCAAAAAAAATGAAACTGAATCACCAACTTACACCATTCACAGAAGTAAACTCAAAATGGATAAAAGACTTAAATGTAAGTTGTGAAACCATAAACATCTTGGAAGAAAACATAGGCAGTAAACTCTCCGATATCTCTTATAGCAATATTTTTGCTGATTTAACTCCACAGACAAGTGAAATAAAGGACAGGCTGAACAAATCAGACTATATCAAATTAAAAAGCTTTTGCACAGCAAAAGACACCATTAACAAAATAAAAAGACAAACCACACAATGAGAGAATATATTTGCCAATACGTCTGATAAGGGGTTAATAACCAAAATTTATAAAGAACTTGTAAAACTCAACACCAGGAAGACAAACAATCCAATCAAAAATGGGCAAAAGAATTGAATAGATACTTCTCCAAAGAGGACATACAGATGGCCAACAGGCAGATGAAAAAATGTGCAACATCACTAATCATTAGAGAAATGCAAATTAAAACCACAATGAGATATCACCTCACACCTGTCAGAATGGCGCTTATTAACAAAACACAGAATAAGTGCTGGAGCCTGACCAGGCGGTGGTGCAGTAGATAGAGCGTCGGACTGGCATGCCAAGGACCCAGGTTTGAGACCCCAAGGTCGCCAAGTTGAGTGCGGGCTCATCTGGTTTGAGCAAAAGCTCACCAGCTTGGACCCAAGGTCACTGGCTTGAGCAAGGGATTACTCAGTCTGCTGAAGGCCAGCGGTCAAGGCACATATGAGAAAGCAATCAATGAACAACTAAGGTGTCGCAATGTGCAACGAAAAACTAATGATTGATGTTTCTCATCTCTCCATTCCTGTCTTGTCTGTCCCTGTCTATCCCTCTCTCTGACTCTCTCTCTCTGTCTCTGTAAAAAAAGAAAGAAAGAAAGAAAGAAAGAAAGAAAGAAAGAAAGAAAGAAAGAAAGAAAGAAAGAAAGAAAGAAAGAAAGAAGTGCTGGTGAGGATTTTCACTGCTGGTGCGAATGCAGAATGGTGCAGCCACTGTTGAAAACAGTATGGAGATTCCTCAAAAAATTAAAAATCAAACTGCCTTTTGACCCAGCCATCCCACTTTTAGGAATATATCCTATGAATGCCAAATCACTGATTCAAAAGAAGAAATGCACCCCCATGTTTATTGCAGCATTGTTTACAATAGCTAAGATCTGGAAACAGCCTAAGTGTCCATCAGTGGACGAGTAGATTAAAAGCTGTGGTACATATACACGGAATACTACGCAGCCGTGAAGAAGAAGGAAATCTTACCTTTCGCGACAACATGGATGGACTTGAAAACTATTATGCTAAGTGAGATAAGCCAGGCAGAGAAGGAAAAATACCATATGACCTCACTCATTTGAGGAATCCAATGACCAATGTAAACTGAGCAACGGAACAGAGACAGAGGCGGGATCGAAGGACCAGAGGAAAAGCGGTCAGAGGGAAAGTAGAAGATGGGATCAGAGAAGGGAAAGAGATTAGTGAAATTATATATACATAACACAGAATTATAGAGAACAGGACAGCAAATCCTGGAGGGAAGGGGAGAAGGCCTTGCGGGAAAGGGGCATGGGGAGGCCGAGGGGGAATAAGGGGGTGGGGGGAGATATAGTCGGTGGGACACTTGAATCTATGTAAACACAAATTAAAATCATAAATTAAAAAAAAACTCATGGGCAGGGAACACTAATGCAAACTCAGGACAGTAGCAAAGAGAAGACAGGAGGTGGTGGGATTAGAGAGAGAGATCTGAAATAAATGTGACCAGCTGCATAGTGAGTAGTAGAAGGTATTCATTTTCTGTATGTTTCACCATTTTTAAACAATTAAAATATAAAGTAAAAGAAAGCTTAGGAGACTCCCCCACAATAACTCATGAACTTCCCTGTAACTAGCCCACATGCAGTGTAAGACAAGAAGGAGGTCCTGTTCCCTGTCTGTGGGGTCAAAAGGTCGGTCAACCTATGGACAGCACCTCAGGGAAGAGAACTGAGGAGACACCTCACTCCCCACAGGACGGGACTACCCAGAACTGGGGGCCACTCACCTCTCCCTGCCCCCACCCCCTCCTCACCCCATCAAGGCAGCAGAATCACCCTGTTCCCAGGAAATGCACTGTCACACTGGCCACAGGCTGCCCCCCAAAAAAGCACCTCTGTGTGTCCTGTGCCCAACTCTAACACCCAAACCCACTCAGTTGTGTTCGATCAATCCCCAAAGCTAACTTACATTTATAAAGAAAGACCAGAATCTGCTTTGAGAGATGATGTCCCAGAATAATCAGAATGGCAGCTCCATCCATCCAAGGACCTCTGTTCAGCGCTGGGCCTAAACACTGCTGATGACACACAGGGACACTTACAGTAGGAAATAGTTTTTGAAAAGTAGGAGGGATACTTGCACAACACCTCTGACAAATCCAAAATCAAGAAAAGAGTTGGGTCCACAGAGTAAAGTGAGTATGAGTCCCCAGGAACCAGGAGCCACCAAGAACCCTTCTGCTCCCGCCCACTACTGAGGAGCAAGAGAGCGGAGAGATCAAGTCTGAACTTCAGATCATTAGCCACTTTTCATTCACAGCAGTTGTGCCAGGCACAGTGATGGAGACCAAGACCTGGCTCAAAGCACAGACAGCCTAATACTCACGAATCCCGTAGTTTAGTGTGGAGGATGGACAGTGGCGTAGTGGGAGGGAGGAGGGGGAAAGGGGGTCTATCATGCCCCGGGCGCCACTCGCAGAGGGGCACCCAATGGTCTCCAAGACAAATGAGAAAAGTGTAGTAGAAGCGTAGTTAGGGAGGAGGGGGCGCCAATAAAGTGTAGTGCCCCGGGCGCCAGTTATGTTCGCTACGCCACTAAGGATGGACAGGCACATCATGATGGTGACATAGCACTGCATGCAAACCATGAGGAGTTCTGGCCCTTGGGGGTGGGGAGGAAATCAAAGGCTTGTCAGATGAGCCTACACACAGGGTCCAAGGGTTAAAGAGCAACCAGGACTCGGGCTAGAAGACAGAACAGGCTCAGTCCCTAACTAGCTCTGAGGCCTTGAGCAAGTTTCTGAACCCAACGGTTCAGTTTCTCACCTGCATCACAGGGATACTAATAAGAGGATCTACATCACGGTGAAAAGTCAGTGAGACCGTGCATGAAAGTGCTTGGGACAGTGGCTAGGACATGGTGTGTGCAAGATCAGTGTCTGCCCTTATGAAAGTCAAGCTTGGGAGGCTCCACACAACCAGAGCGACGCTCCCACACAGTCCTGCCAGCTGTCCTTACTACAGAACTCCGCAGTCACACTTCTGAAAACCACACTGTCTGAACATTTCCTTCTGGAATCACAATGAAGAGCAGGCTGTCACAGGCTCTCGAGAAACCCTTAAGTAGAAAAACCTGTTGTTTCTCTGCTCTGCTAGTTCCCAAACTTCCCTGGGAAGGGCGCCCTTCTTTCGCAGGGAAAAGCCCTCAGAGTGCGGATGACCTCTGGGAGCTGAGGAGGAGAAAAGCAGTGCAAGGACACATCAGCCCAGGCAGCCCCGCCAGCAGCCAGAAGGGGCTCCTAGGGTCCCTCTGACACCAGACCCACCACAGCACGAGGTGACCTCTGCCAACCTCCGTTCCCATCCTCATGACCACAGTGTCCACCTCTGATTCTTCCCCACCTGGCATCACTCCTTCAAAGGTCCTTAGCTTCATGCAGGGCCTGAGCAAAGTGGACACACCAACTCCCGGTTTCTGCAGAGCACAGAAAGTAGTGCTGAAAACGGTGTTGAAAGCACACATGCTGTTCTCCATTTTTATAGGCAAGATTAATCTACTTCCCACTGGGTAGCCAAACCTGCCCAAGTAACAGTGACTTCCCGTGACCTCCTCTCAGGTTCAGATGGCCGTTCAAATCTAGCAAACTTTTGTTTTATCCATGTCAGAGAGCAAAAAAGACATCAGCTGGGAAGGAAATCATGTGTTTAATTGCATGCTAAAATTATGGCTACAATTAGTAGCAAATTTCAGCTGCGGCACTCCTCAGGGAAGCGCACACGGCTCAGGAGGGAAGGAATTATTTCCGACCTTGAATTCCTGTTGCCAGGATGTACTGCATATGCTTCGCCATGCCTGTCATTCCAAAGCAAGAATTTATTTTCTTTTCCGTTTCTCTTCGGGTTAGAACAGAGCTTTTATCTGAATCTCCATTTGTACGGACAATAAATTCAAAGACAGGTTTAAGAGGTCTTAAAATAGTAACAGTTTTTTCCAGTCCAGATCAAAGAGTAAAACTCCCAAGAAAAACTATACTGGCCAGGGAAAATAAAAACATTTGTTTAAAATAATCTTAAAAGATAAACACTGTAACAGGGCTCCAACGGTGATAAAATCAAGTTCCCCATGAGGCTGGAGGGGAAGCATGTGTCAGGCTCCTGTGCCACCTCCCGAGCAGGCAAGCCCCACAGCAGCCAAGCCTACTGTGTGCTGGTCGCCACACAGCTGTCTGGGGCCCCAACCCCACATCAGGGCACCCCTTTTATTTGCAAAGGCTGATGTCCCAGTCCCTTTGAACAATGCCTAACTGACTGACCACCCTCAAGAAGGTTGCCCTGCTTCTTGTGCCCAGCCTGATCTGGGACAACAGCAGGACAGTCTCCCAGGAGGTCACATGTCCAAGGGCAGGAGGTCACATGTCCAAGAGTGCATGTGAGCTACACCGGCAGGGTGGTCACCCTGGAAGGCCACATGCCCGAGGGTGCATGTGAGCAACGCAGGCAGGGCGGTCACCCTGGAAGGCCACATGTCGAAGGGTGCGCGTGAGCTACACAGGCAGGGCGGTCACCCTGGGAGGCCACATGCCCGAGGGTGCATGTGAGCTACACAGGCAGGGATACACTACTGTGACTCCTACTACTGTCCACGGTAGTACATAGGCAAATAAGAGAGGAGACACAAATAAACCACACTAAAAAAGCATGCTATTGAAGAAAACAGGAGACTAGAATGCCCAATTTCTCCATCTCCAGAGCAGGCCCTGCATGGCTGTGACCAAGCTGGGCGAGGCCTAACTCTGTGAGTGCACCCAGACACCAGTACTGAACAGCAAGCCTCAGGCAATCCTGTCTGAGCACACTGCAAAGGCAGCTCCATCGTCCATCCAGGTAGCCTCCTCACTGTCCAGACCCCCTCTGTCCTACTTCCACCCCTTCCCCTCTCTTTCCTCTCTGTATCTCTCTCTTCCCCTCCTGCAGCCAAGGCTCCATTGGAGCAAAGTTGGCCCGGGAGCTGAGAATGGCTCCATGGCCTCTGTCTCAGGCGCTAGAATGGTTCTGGTTGCAACAGAGCAACGCCCCAGATGGGCAGAGCAGCGCCCCCTGGTGGGCAGAGCATCGCCCCCTGGTGGTCATGCCAAGTGGATCTCGGTCGGGCGCATGTGGGAGTCTGTCTGACTGCCTCCCCGTTTCCAATTTCAGGAAAAAAAGGGAAAAAACATTTAAAACATTAAAAAAAATAAAAAAAAATAAAAAATTAAAAATCAATCTGTCTTGCCTGACTGGTGGTGGTGCAATGAATAGAGCATCAACCCAGGATGCTGAGGTCCCAGGTTTGATACCCTGAGTTTGCTAGCTTGAGCATGGGCTCACCAGCTTGAATGCAGGGTTACCGGCTTGAGCATGGGATCACTGACATGATCCCATGGTTGCTGGCTTGAACAAGGGGTTACTGGCTTGCCTGGAGCCCCCAGTCAAGGCACATAGGAGAAGCAAGCAATGAACAACTAAGGTGCCACAATTACAAGTTGATGTTTCCCTTTCTGTCCCCCTACTTCCTTCTCTCTCTCTCTCTCTCTCTCTCTCTCTCTCACTAAAAACAAAAACAAAAAAAAAAACAAAACAAACAAACAAAAAAACATAAAAACACTAATTCAAAAGAATATACACATCCCTATGTTCACTGCAGGGTTATTTACAATAGCAAAGTTCTGGAAACAGCCCAAGTGCCCATCAATAGACAAATGAATTAAAAAAGCTGTGGTGTGTGTGTGTGTGTGTGTGTGTGTGTATACACACACACACACACACACACACACACACACACACAAAATATTACTTGGCCATAAAGAAAGAATAAAATCTTACTATTTGTGACAGCATGGATGGACCTAGAAATGTCAGTCAGAGAAAGACAAATACCATACTATTTCACTTATGTGTGGAATCTAAAAAACAAACAAAACTGACTCATAGACAGAGAGCGACCTGGTAGTCAACAAAGGATAAGGGAGGTAGAGGACAAGTGAAAGCTGCGAAGGGGCTGGTGAGATGGATGAGACAGGAGAGGGGTTAACAAGTACAAATTGGTAGTTATAGAATAGTCATAGGGATGTTAAGTACAGCACAGGGGATATAGTCAATAACATAGTCGGTAATATGTATGGTGTCAGATGGATACTAGATTTATCGGGGTGATCACTTAGTAAGTTACATAATGTCCAAACACTGCGTTATACACCTGAAACTAATATATTGTATGTCAACTATAATTTAATAATACAAAATTATCTAAAGTCCAAATTTTTAAATTAAAACTAATAGTAATAAATAAATAAATAAACCAGGACTACAATGGTATATATCAGTAGTATATATTATATTATGAATAATAATAGTTGAATTACTCTTTCTGCTTTTCCCAATAAAAACATTAAAATGTGAAATAAAAAAGATTTCAAAGTGAACTACTTCTGGTTAAGATGGCAAGGTAGATAAATGCAGTATCACATCCTCCCATAAACACATAAAAATTACATCTAAACTACAGAACAGCCATCACTTAGAATCACCTGAAGTCTAGCCGAACAGAAGTTCTATAACTAAGGATATACAGAAGAAGCCACATCAAGGCTCATAGGAGAGGTGAAGACACATAACAGGCTGGTCCTCACCCACATGTGGCAGTTAAAAATCAGGAGGGATATCTCAGCTGCAGAGTTCCTCTGTAAAGAGAGAGGAGTCTCAGCTTCACTCAGGCCCCCCAGCCCAAGGTTCAAGTGCCGGGAACAGAGAAGTCCCTATAACTTTTAGCTGTGAAAACCAGCAGAGACTGTGGCTGTGAGACAGAGGGCTGCTAGTGTCCCAGACATTCCTCTTAAAAGTATCAGCAGCAGCTCAAAAGGCACCAGGGACATACAGAGTGAAAATGAATTATCTGACTTTGTGGTGTGGTCTAGACGGGCAGCTTTCTCCCAGACAGAAGTGCTGGCAGAAGCCACTGTTCCCTTGCTGAGCCTCCCCCTGCAGGCACAAGTGAGTACCATACTCCTTGTATGATACCTGAGTCTCCATCAACCTGGCTCACACTGCTTTCCCTGTCCTGGTGATTCCCTAAGACCCCATCCCACCCAATTTCAGGCCCAGCCAAGCTACTTCCAGTGGCTTTTCCATACAAATGGCCAGTCTTGGCTCATGCTGTGAATTCTCCTAAATTCTCTCAAAGGTTCACAAACCCCAAACAAGCAGGTGGTTGTTCCACATACCTCTTGCTAGGTGGCCCTAGTCCCAACACTAGCAGCACCCAGACTCAGTTCACAGCTTGGCCTCTCGGGGGCACCTACAAACCCAGCACAAGTAGCAGCCATCTGTAGATCGCTTTGTAGCTCATTCCAGGTAGCCCCAGGCAAGGCACAGTTGAACTTGGCCTGCACCACCTAGGAGGCCCCAGAGCCAATGCACCCAGCGGCAAGCTTCAGACCACAGTGAAATACTACCCAACCAGCTCAAGGAGCGACACACGCGAGGGGCAAACTCGGAAGGCACCAGAACCCACAGAAGTGAGTTTGGCTCCATGGGGTCAGCCCCTGCACAGCAGCTCCTCCACTGTAGACTCGGCTGGTCCACATAGCTGATCAGTCTGGGGGTCAATCCCTCCCACTGACTTGCCAACAGCATTCAAGGCTCAACAACAACAGGACAGTGCGCACAGCCCACACAGAGAGGCACACCTGGAGTGCCTAACTCCGGTAATGAGGGAGGCTGTGCCACTGTACCCTACAGGACACCTACTACATAAGGCCACCCTACCAAGACTAGGAGACAGAACAAATCTACCAAATACATAGAAACTAACACATATAGGCAACCAAAATGGGGAGAAAAAGACATGTCCCACATGATAGAAAAGGAAAAATCTATAGAAAAAGAACTAAATAAAATAGAGAAAAGAAAACTACCAGATACAAAGTTCAAAACAGTGGTTATAAGGATACTCAAGGGACTTGGTGAGAGTTACAGCAGCATACAAAAACAACATAAAAACTACATATATATAAAGGCCTGGCCTTTTGTAGTACAGTGGATAGAACGTCAACCTAGAACACTTAGGCCGTGTTTGAAACCCTAGGCTTGCCGGTCAAGGCATATACGACAAGTGATCAATGAACAACTACAATGAAGCAACTATGAATTGATACTTCTCATCCCCCTCCCCTTCTTCTCTGTAAAATCAGTAAATAAAATATTTAAAAAGAAAAAACTATAAAAATAGAACCAGAAGAGCCTGACCAGGTAGTAGCACAGTGGACAGTGTTGACCTGGGAGGTTGAGGTCCCAGGTTTGAAATTCCAAGGTTACCATTTGAACTTGGTTGTTAACCTGGCTTGAGCACAGGCTCACCAGCTTGAGTGTAAGCTCACTGTCTTGAGCATGGGATCATAGACATGACCCCAAGGCCACTGGCTTGAGCCCAAAGGTCACTGGCTTGAGCAAGAGGTCACTGGCTCAGCTGGAGTCCCCCAGTCAAGGCACATATGAGAAAGCAATCAATGAACAACCCAGGCGCTGCAACTATGAATTGATGCTTCTCATCTCTCTCCTTCCCTGTCTGTCTCTATCTGTCTGTCTCTCTTTCTCTCTTAAAAAAAAATAAAAAATAACTATAAGAATACAATAACTGAAATGAAGAATACACTAAAAGGTTTCAACAGCAGATTACATAAAGCAGTGGATCAAAACAGTGGTTTGGACTACAAGATAGCAGAAAACACTCAATCAGAGCAACAAAAAGAAAGAAAAATTTTCTCCTTTGGCTTGAGAGAGAGAAAGGGGAATGGGAAGAGAAAAAGAGAGAGCACACAAGAGAGAGAAGCATCAACTCGCTGTTCCATTTATAGTTGTGCTCCCACTGTTTCTCATATGTGCCCCAACCAGGGCTCGAATTGGCAATTGGCATCCTCTTGGGATCAAGCTAACACCCTTAGGATAAAGCTGGTGACCCCAGGATTGAACCAGTGATCTCAGAACACTGAAACAATGCTCTATCCACTGCACCACAGGCTAGAGCAAAAAAAATTTTTTTTTTTATGAGGACCTCGGGGTAACATTAAATGTATCAGCATTCCCATCAGAAGGGGGTACCAGAAGAAAAAAAGAAAGCAAGAAATTAAGAACTTATTTTAAAAAAAAATAATGGTTAAAAATAGCCTTAATTTTGTAGGAAAAAAAAAAAGACACACAGGTCCAAGGAACTGCAGAAAGTCCCAAACAAGATGGACCCAAAGATACCTACACCAAGACACACTACAACTAATGTGTACACATGCCAAAGATTAAAGAAAAAGAGACAATCTTAAAAACAGCAAAAGAAAAATAGCTAGTTACCTACACTGGAGCTCCCATAAAACTCTGATTTGATTTATCAACAGAAACTTTGAGGCCAGAAGGGACTGGCACAAAATATTCAGTGATGAAAAGCAAGGACCTACAACCAATACTACCCTACCCAGCAAAGCTATCACTTAGAATCAAAGGACAGATATACTGGCCCTGGCCGGTTGGCTCAGTGGTAGAGCGTTGGCCTGGCGTGCAGGAGTCCCGGGTTCGATTCCTGGCCAGGGCACACAGGAGAAGCACCCATTTGCTTCTCCAACCCTCCCCCTCTCCTTCCTCTCTGTCTCTCTCTTCCCCTCCCACAGCCAAGGCTCCATTGGAGCAAAGTTGGCCTGGGTGCTGAGGATGGCTCCATGGCCTCTGCCTCAGGTGCTAGAATGGCTCTGGTTGCAACAGAGCAATGCCCTAGATGGGCAGAGCATCGCCCCCTGGTGGGCATGCTGGGTGGATCCCGGTCAGGTGCATGCAGGAGTCTGTCTGACTGCCTCCCTGTTTCCAACTTCATAAAAATACAAAAAATAAAAGAAGAAATAAAAGTGAGCAATTCTGAAACAGCCTTGATATTCAAACTCTCAAAAACAAACAAAAAAAAAAAAAAGGACAGATACAGAGCTTCCCAGAGAAGAAAAATCTTAAGGAGTTAATCACCTCCAAACCAGTATTATAAAAAAAAGTTAAAGGGTCTTCCTTAAGAAGAAGAGAAAAAAATTTTAAATATGAATAATAAAATGACAAAAAATAGATATACATCAACAATTTTTTAAATGCAAATGAATCAAATAATCCAATCAAAAGACATATAGTAGCTCAACAGATAAGAAAACAAGACCCTTACACGTGCTATGTACAAGGGACCCACATCTGATTGAAAGACATACATAGACTGAAAGCAAAGGGATGGAAAAATTATTTCATGAAAACGGGAACAGCAAAAAAAAGTTGGATTAACAATATGCACACCAGACAAAATAAACTAATGAGAGGCAAAACAGAACCCAGCAATTCCATGTCTGAGTATTTATATGAAGAAACTCCAATACTACATTGAAAAGATAAAGCCATCCCTATGTTTTTACAATAGCAAAGATATGCAAACAACTTAAGTGTCCATCAATAAATGAATAAAGAAAATGTGGTACATAAATACAATGGAATATGACTCAGTCATAAAAGGGAATGAGATCTTGCCATCTACAACAACATGGGTGGACATAGAGGGTAGTGTGCTGAGTGAAAACAGTCAGACACAGAAAGAGAAATGCCAGATGACTTCACTTACATGTGAAATCTAAAAAATAAATTAAATGAATAAGGAGCACTGAAACGGACTCAAAATACAGAAAACACTGTGACGGTTGCCGGATGGGGGCTGAAGGAATGGGTGAAAGGGTGGAGGGATTAAGAAGTACAAATTGGTAGCTACAAACTATTCACACAGATGTAAAATACTGCATAGGGAATATAGTCAAGAATATCATGATAACCATGTTTGGTGTCAGATGGGTACTAGTTTTATCAGGGTGATCAATTCATAAGTTATATAAATATCCAATCACTGGGCTGTACACCTGAAACTAACATAATATTGTACATCAACTGTAACTGAAAAATAAAAATACTGTTTGTTTTTTTTCATTTTTCCGAAGCTGGAAACGGGGAGGCAGTCAGACAGACTCCCGCATGTGCCTGACCAGGATCCACCCGCATGCCCACCAGGGGGCGATGTTCTGCCCCTCTGGGGCGTTGCTCTGTTGCATCCAGAGCCATTCTAGCACCTGGGGCAGAGGCCACAGAGCCATCCTCAGCGTCCGGGCCATCTTTGCTCCAATGGAGCCTCGGCTGCAGGAGGGGAAGAGAGAGACAGAGAGGAAGGAGAGGGGGAGGGGTGGAGAAGCAGATGGGCGCTTCTTCTGTGTGCCCTGGCCGGGAATCGAACCCGGGACTCCTGCACGCCAGGCCAACGCTCTACCGCTGAGCCAATCGGCCAGGGCCAAAAATACTGTATTTTTTAAAAAGAGTCTTGAAGGACTGAGCCTGTAAATTCTGACCCTCCCCTGAGCAGGGAGCCCCTACAACCAGAGGGAACCTCTGCTTCAACTACCCACCATCAGCTCCCCAAGGGCAGAGTCACAATCCCCAGAGCAGCATGCACTGCCTTCATCTCTCTGTGTATATATACTTGACCCTTGAACAACATGGGTTCGAGTTATGCAGGTTCAATATGCATGGGGTTTTTTTCCTTAAGTATATAACTGGCCCTCTGAATCACCAGGTTTCACTTCTGTGAATTCAGTCAATCATGGATCAAAAACTATTTTTAATTGAATTTATTAGAGTGCCATTGGTTAATAAAATTATATAGTTTCAAGAATATAATTCTGTAATTCATCCTCTGTATATTGTATTGTGTATTCACCACACTAAGTCAAATCTTCTTCCATCATCGTCTATCCCCTTTTAACCGCCTCTACCTCCCCACATACCCCCTTCCCTCTGGCAATTACCATACTGTTGTCTGTCTTTGAATACTTTTTTTTTACTTAATTCCTTCACCTTTTCACCCAGCTCCTCTACCCTCTTCCCTCTGACAGCTGTCAGTCTGTTCTCTGTATCTATGGGTAAGAACAGTATTTGTTATCTGCCTTTGGGAGTCCACGGATGCAGAGGGTCGACTGTGTACATTATTCTATGCCATCTTATATAAGGGACTTAAATATCCTCATATTTTGGTATCTGCTGAGGTCCTGATGTTAATCCCCTCAGATATTGAGGGACAACTAGGGAGTCAGAATTTATATGTGGATTTTCAACAGCTCAGGGGCTGGTGCCTCAAACCGCATGCTATTCAAGGGTCAACTGTATATAATTTTTATTGTAATTATTATTAAGAAGATGGAGTAGTCCTTAAGTTTCCTAAACTTGAAAGCATGCTATCACCTTAAGATAAACATTTATGATGAAAGTGGCTCACTCAGGTTGTTCTGTGGGGAAAAGCATGCAGGAGGCCCAGGTGGAAGCAGGAGACTCACTAAGAAGCCGTGATAATTCAAGTGAGAAACAATATTCAAATGGCCAAGAAGAACATGAAAAGATGCTCAATATCATTAGTAAGTAGAAAAAATGCAAATCAAATCACAATGATATACTTCTTCACAGTCAGTAGGATGGCCATAACAATAAAAAAACAACAAAAAAAAAGGTATTGGCCCTGGCTGGTGGCTTAGTGGATAGAGCATCGGCCTGGCATATGGGCATCCCAGGTTCAATTCCTGGTCAGGGCACAAAAGAGAAGTGACCATCTACTTCTCTCCCCCTTTATCTTCCCTTCCTGCAGCCAGTGGCTCAACTGATTCAAACATTTTCCCGGGCGCTAGAAATAGCTTGGTTGTTTCAAGCATCAGTCTGGGATTGCTGGGTGGATCCCAGTCCAGGCACATGCAGGAGTCTGTCTCACTATCTCCCCTCCTCTCACTTAAAAAAAAGAAAAGAAAAGAACAAAGAAGTATTGGCAAGAATACAGAGAAACTGAAACTCTCTGGTGGGAATGTAAAAAGGTTAGGTCATTATAGAAAACAGTTTGGTAGTGCCTCAGTAAGATAAACATAGAATTACCATATGATCCAGCAATTCCATTCCAGAGTATATAACCAAAAGAACTGATAACAGGTGTTTGGACAAAAACTTGTACACACATGTTCAGAGCAACCAAAAGGTTGGAAACAACCTAAAATTCCATCAATGAGTGAATAGATTTTTAAAAAGTAGTATACTCAGGCAATGGAATATTACTCATAAAAAGGAATGAAGTCTTAATACATGCTACAACACAGATGAATCTTGAACACATTATGCTAAGTGAAAGAAGACAAACACAAAAGACTACATACTGTGTGGTTCAATTTATATAAAATATCCAGAAGAGGCAAATCCATAGAGTTCAAAAGCAGATTAGTGGGTGCCAGGGGCTGGGGAAGGAAGGAATGAGGAGTAACTGCTAAATGAGTACAAGGTTTCCTTTTGGGTACTGAAAATGTTTTGGAACTAAACAGTGGTGACGGCTGCATAGCACTGTTAATATACTAACATTTAATTCTACATTTTAAAATAGTTAATTTTGTGTTATATGTATTTTACCATAAGAAATCAATTAATTAATTTTTTTTTTTTTTTGTATTTTTCTGCAGCTAGAAACGGGGAGAGACAGTCAGACAGACTCCCGCATGCACCCGACCGGGATCCACCCGGCACGCCCACCAGGGGCGACGCTCTGCCCACCAGGGGCGACGCTCTGCCCACCAGGGGGCGATGGTCTGCCCCTCCGGGGCATCGCTCTGCCGCGACCAGAGCCACTCTAGCGCCTGGGGCAGAGGCCAAGGAGCCATCCCCAGTGCCCGGGCCATCTTTCCTCCAATGGAGCCTTGCTGCGAGAGGGGAAGAGAGAGACAGAGAGGAAGGAGGGGGGTGGTGAAGAAGCAAATGGGCGCTTCTCCTATGTGCCCTGGCCGGGAATCGAACCCAGGTCCCCCGCACGCCAGGGTGACACTCTATCGCTGAGCCAACCGGCCAGGGCAGAAATCAATTAATTTTTGAAAGAACAAATAAATAATAAAAATTAAAAATAAATGACTAGCTTAAAACTCAAATGACAAGCTAAACTTTAGACTTGATATAGTCAAAGAAAGAATAAGTAAACTGGAGTATTCACTCATGACATAGCAAGGGAGAAAGCAATTAAGACACTATACCACTTATATAATTTATTTTCTTAATAAACCCTTTGAAAAAAATAATAAAAGACAGTCAACTAATTTATCAATACTTCTGAATTTGTAGATCCTGAAACAGTAAGGGTTTGAAATCTATTTCCACTGCCAAAAGATTCAGACTTTTCATCCTGAGTCATTTCATGAGTTTGAATTGTGACAACAGTGAAAGGAGTTTCTTTCTACCTGTGCCTGTATCTTCTTTTTTTAAATTACCTTTTTTTGTTCAAACTGAGTTGTCATAAGATACTCTGCTGGGCAAGAAGAAAGTGCTGACCCAGTTATTCATGACCAGAAGCATGGAAAGAGCTCAGGCAAAGAAATAAAAGGGATGAAAGAGAATAAAGATAAGAGATAGAAGCAGTACAGAGAGGAAGAGGACAGATGGGACAGCAAAGCCACCAAAATGAGCCTGTCCTCATCACCACGGCCCCAGAGGCATTCCTCGCACTAAATACCTGAGCACCTGTGACACAGTGAGGCAGGCACTCTGCCATGTTCTAATATCACAGACACTATTTCTAAGGGGACCATAGATACTTATTTAGGTGGGGAAAGGAGAACTGGTAAAATTAGGTTTACCTTGAATCTTCAATTATAGAAATCATGATAAGCTCGAATTTAAAAACAAAAATCTGGGCAGAGGAAAGGCTTAAGTTGTGGCCACAGAGATGAAGCAGTTTAAGTATAAGACCAGAAAGAGATATGCAGAAATAAATAAGGAAGTTGGTAAGAAAATATTAACTGATTTGGCCAAACTCAGTCACATATCCGCATCAAACTCCTGTATGGCAACATCAGCCTGTGCTGCAGTCTGCCAGCCTTGCCACTTAACAATGCAGATGTGACCCCACGTTGTGATCTCCTAAATTTACATTAGCCACAGCCCTTGCCAAAGCATATAAAACAGGCTTCAACTGAAAGCTCACTCGTGCTGCTAAAGTGTTCTAAGTAGAAAGAAGAGCAGAAAATTAAACAAGCCATAAAAATTAAACACTAACTATGAAGCAAAAACGAGATGTTGCCTTCCCTCTGGCCCCTTCTCTTTGCAGCATGAACCAGTAGGAGACCTGGGCACAGAGATGCCCCACGAAGTGAACAGCGCTGAGACTAGCTCAAAGCCACCACCCTCCTTCCCTGGCTTTCCACGTTTCTTAAGCTCTTTGCCTCCCGCCTGTGACAGATCAGACCCCACAGAGAACACAACAGGCAGCTCTTTGTGATACCATGCAGCTTCTGATTTGCTGAACAAAGCCGGTGACAGGTGACTGCTTCCTGCGCCCACTACAAATGGCTCAGAGTCGGAACAATAAGCTTGAGAGCAGAAATCCTTCTTTTCACCGATTCCATTTTGATATAACATTTTTCTCCCAGGTATAAAAGCAATGCATGCTCGCCAATCAGCTTTGAAGAGTGTTTAGGCCTCTCACTGTACAGTATTTATGAAGATGCCTGAGGGGCTGCAGAACCCAGTTTTCTGGGCCCACTCAGTCAGTCTGGGGTACAACAGAGCACCCTTAACCTGTGATTCATTCTGCAGTGAGGAGCCACTGCACCACTTCAGCCGCAGGTGTTGTAAAGTATCAAAAGCTGCAGAATTAATATTAATATTTTAAGAGGCTTAAAGAACATTTTATTAATTTGGGTTTAAGGTGTACAGAGAAATTTTGAGAATAATCTCTGTACAGTGTGATTGGCCTAAAACCAAGATGGCCCTTGGCATTGTATTGTAAATGCAAATGGAAGGAAAACATGGATTCCCTGACATTCCACCACACCTGTAGGGAAAGGGGTGAATGGCTAGCCAGGTGCAGGAAGAGAAAAGCCAAAATAAACCTTTTCTTATAGTAATGAGCCATTTGCGGGTATTTGTCCCCACAGAAACTACCTCTCCTATGTGAATGCATGTAGTTAATGTGTGTGACTCTGGACAAAGAGATGGCGGATAAACATTAGAGAATATAGGAATGCCTTTTAATATGTAAAGGACACCTTTCTACCATTGTGTTGACTTGTAAATTTTGTTTTCTCCAAAGTATGTATGGCTTGCAAATTGAACATGGTCCTATCATGTTAAAGGACATATGACTACAACCAATAGTGGTAAAGGGCACCTAATTGCAATTTCTGTTTCTGTACTTCCCACTTGCAAAACTATAAAAACCAAGTAGAGCAAAGGGCCGGCGTGCTCTCCCTCAGATTTCTGTCGGAGTTGCCACCGCTTGGCCAAGCTAGACAATAAAGCTCTGGTGTGGAATCGACAGATTTTGTTCATGTCTTCAATGTTTCAAGTCCCTCCGGATTAGGCTTAACAGCAGTAAATGGAAAAAACTGATAAATTTGTGCACTAGGTTTTTCCCTCCAAAGCAGCAATTTTCAACTGGTGTGCCTCAAGAATTTTTAAAACATGCAATACCTGACTATTTCGTCAGGGGCACTGACCTCTTTTCCCTTAGATTGTCAAATAAAGAAAAATGACAATAGCCAACACAACAATAGCTGTCTGCAACAAATGAATCAAAATTATACCTACTATTTTGTCAGATCTACACAAAATATAATTTATTTTTTGGTATGTCACAGAACTTTAGTAATTAGCTTATGTGTGCCACAAGAGGGAAAAGGTTGAAAATTGATGCTCTAATGCAATTATTTGAAGAAGAGCCAGAGAATGAAGAAAAAAAATTTTTTTAGAGAGAGAGAGAGATGAGAAGCATCAACTTATAGTTGCAGCACTTTACTTGTTTATTGATTGGGTTTTCCTTTGCAAGGGCAGTCAGAACAACAGGAATAAAAAGACCACCATCAGGCTTGACCAGGCAGTGGCACAGCGCATAGAGCATCAGACTGGGAAGCAGAGGACCCACGTTCGTAACCCTGAGGTCACCTGCTTGAGCGCGAGGTCGCTGGCTTGAGCCCAAAGGTTGCTGGCTTGAAGCCCAAGGTCACTGGCTCGAGCAAGGGGTCATTTGCTCTGCTGTAGCCCCCATCAAGGTACATATGAGAAAACAATAAAGGAACAACCAAGGTGCCGCAACAAAGAATTGATGCTTCTCATCTCTCTCCTTTCCTGTCTCTCTGTCCCTATCTGTCCCTCTCTCTGACTCTCTCTGTAAAAAAAAAAAAAAAAAAAAAAGACCACCTTCAGCAGAAAAAGGAAGAGCCCTCAGCCTAGCAGCAGAAGCCCTCGGACTATATTCTATGAACGTGAACAAGCGCCCGCTCCCTGGGGCCCAGCCGTAGGTCTTTAGTGGCTTGCCCACAAGCTGCGACAGCTTCAGTGGTGGTTGGACAGAATGTGAGGTTCTTCAGGACAGAATGTGCGATTCTTCCTGCTATAGCAAAACAGCCATGTTTGCTCACCTCTCTTCCCCACGAGACTGTGGCATTACAGCAGGGACAGCATCTCTGCTCAGCACTATATGCCCAGAGCCTAGTACAAGGGTCAGCAGATAAACAGTGTCTTATTGATATAGAAGACACAAAAATATGACCTGCATGGAACCAATCATATCTCCCCCAACAGAAACGAGACTAAAATTCTAGATTAACCTCATTGTTCTGAGATGAAGGACCACCTGGCCTCAAGCTACACTGCTCCCCTCTTACAGACCTACGGGAGGTCCAACAACAACCTGTCCACTCATTTCCCTGAGCATGGCAGAGAAGGCAGGAAAGTCCTAACAGATGTGCTGAATTCAGCAGATAATAAAAGGCCAAGAAGTAAAGAAAACGTGAATTTTACAGTGAAATGAAAATGCCAGTGAAGCTTAGGCCATTCCAGGCTCTGCCACTTATATGTGCTAAGTGACCTCCTATAGGATTCCTTTCTATACTCTGTTTCCTCCTCTGTAGAAGGGGGGTAACCCTAGTGCCCACCTCAAGGGTTCTCTGAGGATTCAATTAGATAAAGAATAGAGAGTGTTTACTCCTGCACAGGACCTGGCACACAATAAGCCCCTCACAGAGGTACTTCAGCATGCTTTTCAATAATAATAATAATTTTTAAAGTATGTGAGTACTCATTTCAAACCATAATAACTTGCCTTCCAGGGTCTGACTCCACATGGAACCCAGGGAGACTGGAAAGCAGATCAGGAAGCTGCTGTCCTGCACACGAGCCATGGCTGGGTGTGGGGAGGAGCTGCAGCCAGGCCAGAGGATGCCTGAAATCACACGGGCACTGGGTGGGGCAGGAAAGAAACAGCACAAAGGTATAAAGGGGAGAACAATCTTCCCTCTATTCAATCCCCAACAGCAAATAAGGGGTACAAGTTAAATATAAATTTAAAATAAAATTTTGGTCAGCAAAGAGAAAAGAAATAACATAGATGTTCAATCTAATTAAACCAAAAGCCTAGACATGGAAGTAACTTTAGTGCCCGTGAATAGACAAGTGGATAAAAATCTGCGTGACATATACCCAGAGGAACACTACTCAGTGTTGAAAAGGAAGGAAGTCTTACCATTTGTGACAGCAGGGATGGACCTAGAGGGCATGATGCTCAGTGAAATAAGCCAGACAGAGAAAGACAAGTACCAGACGATTTCACTTCTATGTGAAATCTAAAGACCAAAATAAATGAACAAATAAACAAAACAGAAGCAGACTTATAAATACAAAGAACAAACTGATGAGCGCCAGAGGGAGGGTGCTAGGTGGCAGAGTGAGAGAGGCGAGGGGAAGAGAACTAACTGGGAGTCACAGTATAGGCACGAGGGTGTGAGGAGAAACATGGGGAGCAGAGTGAACAACACTGTGGTGCCTGAACTATCAGAGGGAACCCTCTGTAACCTAAAAGTCTGTCTGCTGTGCTGTCCACCTGAAACTAATAAAAAAAACAGTGTTGAAGGCAAACTGTAATTAAAAAACAAAATAATAATAAAGAAAGAAAGGCATTTACAATTTGTTTGCATTCCAACATCCCTTCAGCTAACAGAGCTTTCCATATTGGAGATGGAAGCCCAAACCTCAAATGAACCAAAAGACAACAAGCATGTAAAACAAGTCCAGGCATTGGGTTCCACTGAAGACCAGAAACCAGGGAAAAGGCGGGAGAGCCGGCAATGCCCTGCTGGTACCACTGTGGTGCCTCTGAAAGTCCAAAGGGTTTGAAAATGAATTTTAATGACAACTCTTTGCACACTTCAAGTCGATTTTCCATCAAAATGATCAGCTGTATCACATCGCATGAGCTTAAATTCTGATCCATTATAAAATTACAATGTCTGCAGTCCATTGTTTCAGCCACTTCATATAAGGACCTGAATAAAATACACATCATTTTAAGAAGTAAAAGGCGCCTTTAGGAACACCAAGCACCCAGTAATACACACAGCACCCCACCATAAAGACCTGGGTGAACGCTGTTTCGTGTTCACGGCAGCGTTCCTGAACCAGCGTCAGTGTTCTCCCATCTAAAGTGCCCTCACTTGTGCTTTTACGCTGCTGCTTGTGTGCGCCCTTTCAAGGGCCCTCACTGCATTCTAAATACATCTGACAATACTCAGGAGGAGGAGGAGTCCGCAAACAGTAGGCAAGAAGACAGTGCTGGTGGCGTTTCATCCTTGGCTCAGCAAAGAAAAGTAATTATTCAGAGGACTTGCCTTAACTACTAATTCTAGGGAGAAACATTTTACAGCAAAGCCATGTTGAGGATCCCAGTGGACACAGCGTGGAAAAAAAATACTGGAGACATCCATGACTAGGCTTGTGAATGGAATTCTAAACTTGGATAGTTCCAGAAAAGGCCAATATATTCTGTTCTACCAGGACCCAAGTAAGGACTGAAAGTTGATTTAGGGCAGGAGTGGTCTTGATGACACAGAATCCATTTGTCCTTATAGCAAATGGACACTTGACACAAGTAAGAAGAGAATTTAAATAAAAGGAAATTTCAAAGGGGGTACGAATGTCAACGAATGTCACTCCTCTAAACATATATATAGTGTTCACAAAAATTAGGGGATATTTCAAAATGAATATGAAGCTATAAAATATCCCCTAATTTTTGTGAGCAGTATATAATTTCATTAACAACTTTTTATATTAATTACAGGATGAAATCATAATATTTTAAATATATTAGGCCAACTAAATTAGTCTTAAAGTTAATATCACTTCTTTTTTTTTAAAGATTTTATTTATTGATTTTATAGAGAGAGGAATGGGGGAGCAAGAAGTATCAACTTATAGTTGCTTCACGTTAGTTTTTCATTGCTTGCTTGTCGTATGTGCCTTGATCAGGCAAGCCCAGGGTTTCGAACCAGTAACCGCAGCATTCCACATCGATGCTCTATCCACTGCACCACAGGCCAGGCTCACTTATTTCTTTTTATTTTTTTTAATATGGTTACTAAAAATTTTAAATGACATGTGGCTCATATCTGTGGCTTGTGTTATATTTCTGTTGGACAGGGTAAGTACCAAAATAAAACACCACTACATCAAACACACTTCTGGGTTGCTAAGCATTTCCAAATGTAACTGAAAGAATGAAGAAGGGTGAATGGTATCCGGAGCACTCAGAGGACATGCACAGCAACAAGCAGTGGTAGCAGCCATTATGCTGTTTTAAGTAAGTAATAAGTATAAAAACAATGAACTTTCTAGAAAGGAGAGGTTGCCAGGGCAGGTGCTCTTGCCCCTGCCCGGAAGTGTCCCATACCCTCCCACCTACCTCTGATGAGCTCCGGCCTGTACGCCTTGCGCAGCTGCTCCAGGAAGCTATTGTAGAAGCTCTCTGCCTGCTCTGTGGGCATCGCCAGGTGGAAGTCGGGCTTGTTGCCCTTGAGGACGCACTGGAGGGTGAACTGGCTGACACACAGCACCTCGTACTGTTTGTCCATCACACTCTTCGACCAGTGCTTCCCACTCTCATCCTCAAACACACGTAGGTTCAAAATCTTTCGGACCCTAAGGGGAAAAGTAGCGGTGAAAGCTACCTGAAGAATTGCAAGTCCCCAACACACCCATAGCCCCCAACGTCACCAGCATACTGCTAAACAAGAACAGAACGCTGGCTCCATCGCTCACAGAAAGTGTGACCCTAGGCAAGTTACTTTTCCACCCTGTGCCTCAGTTTCCTCATCTATAATAAGGGGTGATAATTGTCCTACCTTATGGGGTTGTTCGGGGAGTCCCTTTTTTTGTTGTTGTTGTTGTTGGCTCTCCAATTCATAGCAGCTGCTGGTGGGAACTGGAGCCAAGATGACAACCAGCCATTATCTGCTCCTTCAAGTTGGGGATGTGTCAAAACATGGGTCTAATTCTAATTGTTTATAAAGGAATTCAATCTTTATAGTGGAATAAATGGTTCCCCTTTTTTATACCCCTTCTTGGAGCCATTCAAAATGAACAATTCAGCAAATAACCTGGAGGGAACTTAGGACTACTACAAATATGCAAAAAGATCTGGAGAAAGACAACTTAGCAACTATGTCACATGCTCCTTAAGTCCTAAAGGGACTTTCCCTGTACATGTAGATGACAAAGAACAGCCACCTAGACAAGGAAGAGGACTAGGTAACGTGCACAAGATTAGATTTGAAAAGCATGACAAAGAACAACCTGTATGAAAGTTGAAATTCCACCACCAGAAAGCCACCCTTTTGGATATTGCTGAAGACGTGTTCAAGGGCTCTACAAATCCACTCTTTATATAGGTGCTCTCTGTGGTGGGCACTGTCCATCACCCCCTCTCCACAGCCAAGGTCTGTCCTGTTGAGTCAAATCTCTTAACCACCAAGGTGTGTACTAGCGCTCTAGAACGTCAAAGCCATAAAGATTCAGACCCAGAGCCGCTGTTCTTAACCACTGAAATAGCAACACCCCTAAAGTGGTAATGAGCTATCCTTATCAGTCAGTCATCAACACCTTAGTAGGAATTGGGTTCCAAGTCTGAGTTTCAACCTAATATAAAAGGGACAATTGGGTGGGGTTATATCCAGGTGCTGGGTGCCAAAAGGCACTGGTTAAGGTGGGAGGGCATGTGAGGGGGGCAATGGGTGTAAACATGAGAAGGGGAAGCTGCGGCACTAAGATTGCCAGTCAGGCCACAGCAATGACAAACTCCTCTACTTTAGTAAAAGGAGCTCTGGCTTCCAGGTCAGTAGCCTGGACTCTAAATTAGATTTGGGCTTTTTGCTAAGTGTGTTTATCTGACTTTGGGCAACTGAATCTCTCTGAGATCCAGATCCTTATGTGTACAGTGAACAACTGGGCATTTTTAAAATGCATAAACAGTGCCAGATCATATTTCTCAAATTACAAAACAAATCATTCATAAGAAAAGCAGCTCCGTTTTTATATTAAGAGAACGGTTCACAGATGTAGTAGCAAATAAGGACGGAGGCTAAGTTGTGCTCCTGCTCTCCTACTGGGTGACATCTGACAGATAGTTCTACCTCAGTCTGAAACAGACAGATAACCAAACTACATCAAATGTCATACTGGTAAAAGTAACAGGGGCTTACTCTATAGGACAAAACACTATAGAAGTTCCTAGTATATGTGTGTGTACATATGTATTATGTAGAATAGTATACAAGCACCACATATCCCATTCAAAGAGCAATGACTTAGAAATCTGCATCTTACATGTGCTCCAGTTCCTTCTGTGTATCTTCCAGAGAAATACCCAGCAGCACACAGATGCCCCGTCCAATGGCACTTATCTGCTCTCCGCCAACTAGATAAGAAACAAAGGGGAAAAAAGACTCAGAACCAAATAGGTGCCATGAAGCATTTTTTTTCTTTTTCTTGCAAGTGAGAAGAGGGGAGATAGAGAGACCGACTACCGCATGCACCCCGACCAAGACCCACCCAGCGACCCCCATCTGGGGCCAATGCTCTGGCCATCTGGGGCCATGCTGGCAACAGAGCTATTTTTAGCACCTGAAGCATAGGCTCCAGGGAGCCATCCTCAGCACGTGGGAACCCAGGGCTGAAGCACTCAAACCAATTGAGCCATGGCTGTGGGCTGGGAAAAGAGAAAGAGAAAGAGAGAGAGAGAGGAGAAGGGGAGAGGTGAAGCAGATGTTCACTTCTCCTGTGTGCCCTGACCGGAAACTGAACCTGGGACATCTACATGCCACGCCAACCCTCTACCACTAAGCCAACAGGCCAGGGCTTCCGTGAAGCATTTTTAAATAACCACAGGAATGTTTAAATATCATATAATACATACGTTTTATAACTTCTTAGGCAAAGTCAGTTATGAAAGGAGTTACGTAAATGCAATAAGATGACAATAATTTGTATCCACTCTGATTTTACATCTGAAATTAGTGAATTCTGAAGTGAACAATCATTAAGCAAGATTTTAGGGCCACATTTTCATCTGTGTGACCTTGGGTAAGATACCTGAAGCTTTCTATGATGGAGTTTACCAATTTGTAAAAACAGAAGACTTTTCCTGCCCAGAGAATCCAGCTCAGCTAATTAATTCTCAGTAGATGTCTGCTTATCTTAGAATCAGCAAATCTGGTAACACGATACACAGCACAAAATTGAAAACACTTCTGTCTTAAAAATAAATTATTTTTATACTTACTGCAGAAAAGATACATATGTTATACACAAAAACCATGGTTTAAAAGTTAAACTTCAAGTCGGCCAACTTCTACTATGGTTGCATTCTAAGCCAATGATCTCCAAATCTTTTTGAATTATGCACCTTATTCATAAAAATAATCTCTGAACATATATTCCTCTTCCAAACATTTGTGTAAGTATTTATAGTTAAATGCATGCTCTGCCTTTGACAATCTCTCAGTGTTGGCCCAGAACTTAGGCCAAGATGCATCCTTACAACGGAAATTCGAAACCCATACTTCAAATGTTGATCTTTATAATCTTCTAATTTTTTTGCCCAACTTTTTGCCATATTTCATCAGATTATTGATGTTTTGTTACTTTATCGTGTATTGACCTAATGTTCCAGTTAGAAGAGGTCAATTCCGCCATTTCCTTGTTGTTTGCTTCCACTGGATAATAATATGCCTGTTGCTATAAAGATACGTGACAAGGAATCACAGACCTCACTGTGCTGCAATATCCTGCATGCTAAGGGAAGACTGAGACTCCCTCTTTCCGCAGGTGTCTGACAGGCCCCACCTGACATTCAGACGCCAGAGGAGCACCAGCATCCACCCATCCCTGAAATATCTGTAAAGCTTCATTTCTCTGAGTTTTATGCTAAAAAAATCCCAAATATTTTAATGTTTCTTTAATGAACTATGAGTGATATATTGTTCTTTGAACCTCTATGACTCAAAAGCTGAAACTGAAAAAACTCTATCCTAACAAAAGAAGTAAACAATTTGGAGCGTTTGTTTGTGTTATTTAGAAAAAGCCTTTAGCTATTTTTTTCTATTTTAATAATTTTTTATTGTTCAATATTAGTTGACATACAGTACTATATTAGTTTCAGGTATACAACCTAGTGATTAGATATTTCTATAACTTACGAAATGATCACCCTGATACTAGTACCCATCTGACACCATATATAATTATTACAATATTATTGACTATTTCCCCTATGCTGTACTTTACATCCCACGACTATTAACAACCAATTTGTACTTACTTCTTAATTCCTACACCTTTTTCACCCATTCCTCAAACCAACTCCCAAATACCAACCATCAAAATGTTCTTTGTATCTATGAGACTGTTTCTGATCTGTTTATTTATTGGTTTTGTGTTTTAGATTCTACCTCTAAGTCAGGGGTTGGGAACCTATGGCTTGTGAGCCAGATGTGGCTCTTTTGATTGCTGCATCTGGCTTGCAGACAAATCTTTAATAAAAAAATAATAATAGCCTGACCTGTGGTGGCGCAGTGGATAAAGCGTCAACCTGGAAATGCTGAGGTTGCCGGTTCGAAACCCTGGGCTTGCCTGGTCAAGGCACATATGGGAGTTGATGCTTCCAGCTCCTCCCCCTCTTCTCTCTCTCTGTCTCTCCTCTCTCTCTCTCTGTCCTCCCTCTCCTCTCTAAAAAAATGAATAAATAAATTAAAAAATAATAATAATAATAATGTTAAAAATATAAAACATTCTCATGTATTACAATCCATTCATTTCCTACCGCTCATGTTCATGGTTGCGGGTGGCTGGAGCCAATCACAGCTGTCCTCCGGGACAACACCAAATTTTTATTGGATAATGCTTAACGTACATGGGTCGTTATATGGCTCTCACAGAATTACATTTTAAAATATGTGGCATTCATGGCTCTCTCAGCCAAAAAGTTTCCCGACCCCTGATCTAAGTAAAATTATATAGCAATTGTCTTTCTCTGACTTATTTCACTCAGCACAATACCCTCTAGGTCTATTCATGATGTTGCAGATAGAAAGATTTCTCTTTATGAATAATAAAATATCAATAAATACATGTCTATCAAAAATTACTGGAAATGGCCTGACCAGGCGGTGGCGCAGTGGATAGAGCGTCAGACTGGGATGCAGAGGATCCAGGTTCAAGACCCCGAGGTCACCAGCTTGAGCGCGGGTTCATCTGGTTTGAGGAAAAAGCTCACCAGCTTGAACCCAAGGTCGCTGGCTCCAGCAAGGGGTTACTCGGTCTGCTGAAGGCCCACGGTCAAGGCACATATGAGAAAGCAATCAATGAATAACTAAGGTGTTGCAACACACAATGAAAAACTAATGATTGATGCTTCTCATCTCTCTCCATTCCTGTCTGTCTGTCCCTGTCTATCCCTCTCTCTGACTCACTCTCTGTCTCTGTAAAAAATAAATAAATAAATAAAATTACTGGAAATGTAAATGGACTAAATACTCCAATCAAAAGACACAGGGTGGCTAAATGGATTAAATAAAACAAGAACTTCACAGATGATGCCTACAAGAAACTCATTTCAGATTGAAAGATACACACACAGACTAAAAGTCAAGGTATGGAAAAAGATATTTCATGCAAATGCAAATGAAAAACAAAAAAGAAATAAAAAAAAACCTGGCTTAGCAACACTTATACCAGACAAAATAGACTTTAAAACAAAAGCTATAACAAGAGACAACAAAGGACCCAGCAATTCCACTTCTGGATATTTATGTGAAGAAACTCAAAACACTCAATAAAAAAGACACAGGCATCCATATATTCATTGCAGCATTATTTATAATAGCCACGATATGGAGGCAGCCTAAGAGTCCATCAATAAATAAATAAAGAAGTAGTGCATAGATACAATGACACTCACCCAGCCATGGCTGGGTAGCTAAGCTGGTTAGAGCACTCTCCTGATATGCCAAGATTGTGGGTTCAATCCCTGGTCATGGAACATATAAGAATCAACCAATGAATGCATAAATAAGTGGAACAACAGATTAATGGTTCTCACTCCTTTCCTCTCCCTCTAAAATTAATTTAAAAAAATAAGATTCTTATAAAAAAGAAATACATCTCAGCCATAAAAAATATATATTAGTTTCTTATGTCAATATATTTTCTAAGTTTTCCCCAAAATATGTTTTAAAGGCTTAAAAAATAATGATTATTGAGCTACATCCACCATTAAGTAAATATACATTGTAGAAAATTTGGAAAATATAACAGGAAGGAAAAAAGAACAATATTATTGTGATATTGTTATAAATATTATAAATTTTTGTGTCTCGTTTTTTCTTTTATTACATAAGGATTTTTTTTTTACTTTTTTTTATTTTTTGCTTTCTTGTTGTTTTTATCCACACAAAGAGTTCACATACCAGGCTGTTATTTTTAATACAGAAAGCTGAAAACCCTGACCCGACTCCTAAACATCTTTTAATAGTTGCATCCCATCCAGGACAACTGTTTCATTCAATGGACTGACTAACCATCACATCTGTTACAATTGACAAGCACAGTGACACATCATAACCATCCAGAGCCCATAGTTAATATCAGGGTTCACTCCTGGTGCTGTACATACTACAGGTTTGGACAAATACATATGTAATGACATGCATCCACCGTTATAGTATCAGACAGAATCGTTTCACTGCCCTAAAAATCCTCTGTGTTCTGCTTTTTCATCCCTCTAAAGTGTTTTCTATAATTAGGACTATCTTCCTAGAGTAGATTTTCAAAAGCAGAATCGTTATTTGAAGTTTCAGCATTTTTACAATGTAATGTTGTCTTATTAAGAATCAAATTATGGCCTGACCTGTGGTGGATAAAGTGTCAACCTGGAAACACTGAGGTTGCCGGTTCAAAACCCTGGGCTTGCCTGGTCAAGGCACATATGGGAGTTGATGCTTTCTGCTCCTCCCCCCTTCTCTCCCTCTCTCTCCCCTCTCTATAATGAATAAATAAAATCTTAAAAAAAAAAAAAAAGAATCAAATTATGCCTTACAGCTTATAGATTTACACAGTTTGCTCTCTTCCTCCTCCTGGAATAAGCAGGAGAATTAAGAGATTCAAAGAAAATCTTTTATTATAAACAAACGTAATTTCAAAGAAAAAAACTTGAGAATTTTAGAAAAAGATCACATGAGATATTTGGTCAGTTTCTCCCTCTACACCTAGCCTCACCCATGAACATCTTCTTTGAGAATCCACAACCTTCCAAATTAACACATTCAAACCCAATGATTTTAGATACTCTTCCCAACGTTCTATGAGTCTACTCAGATTTTAGCTGCTGGAGCTGAGTGACAGAATATGGGAAGTACTGTACCATCCGCCTGTTTAACCAAATGAATACATTTGAAATGTTCTATAACAGCTTTTTAAATTAGATTATTACAATAACCATGCTAAGGCAACAAAACTTGCCTGACCAATCTTATAAAGTGAATCCGCCAAATATAAGACTCTAATAGTCTACTCTGTTCCAACCATAAAATTGGAAGTGACATTTTAGAACCCCTGAAATAAAATATAATTCACTTACAGCCATATTTCAGTGGAGCTAGTCACATGTCTAAGGAATCAGGAAATCTCTTTCCATTGCACTAAAACAAGCAGGCCTGGCTAACTCCAAGGTCCCTCTAGCACTGAGAGAGAACTCCATTTTATTAACACTTTCCCACAATAAATACTTACCTTTTTAGTAGCAAGCTTTCATTCATTTAACTAAAAGTATACAATTTAAATAGTAAACTAAAATCACTCAAACTATTCAGCCAACTTCACAGAACACGTCTTCAATATTCCAGAATGGAGAATTCAGAGACACGAGATCAAAACCTAAATTCTCCAAAGTTTATTCATTGTTGATGACCACATAAAGCAAACTGCAAGGTTCTTCTCAAAAAAGAAAAAATAATCTTTTCATCTATGAATTATCCTAGTTTGATGACATTGAATATTAACTACAATGCTAGAAAATTTTTTGGTTTTAAAAATCCCATAAATCCCTGTTATTCTATTTCCCATTACTCTGGGGCCATACCCAAAAGCAGTTACCAGAACAGCTTAGAAACCATTAGGCAGGGTTGAAAAGTTGAATCACAGATCTAAATGCCTGTATATGGTTTTGCTGGGTTTGGCTACTTATTTAGGGCATTTCGTTGTTTTGTTTCTAGATTTATACTTTTGTAGACACAAGAACACATATTTGGTGTAGACTGGCTTGAAGGATATCTGGAATTATCTGAACTCAAACAATATTATAATTCTGCCTATAAAAATCAAATAGGCTAGAAAACAATCTAAAATTATTCACTAAAAATGTTTAAATATCCTTATTGTCTTGGTTTGAGTTTTTAAAGTGACTACTTTTAAGGTGACCAACTTTTTTACAATGAAAAGGACAAAAATAAATTGAAGAAAACAATATCGTAACTAAAAGAAACATTTTATTCACTGCAACAATACACTATAATATAATAAACGCATAATAAAAACATTTGTAATATTTTATATTATAATTATTGGCCCTGGCCGGTTGGCTCAGTGGTAGAGCGTCGGCCTGGTGTGCAGGAGTCCTGGGTTTGATTCCTGGCCAGGGCACACAGGAGAAGTGCCCATCTGCTTCTCCACCCCTCCCCTCTCCTTCCTCTCTCTCTCTTCCCCTCCAGCAGCCAAGGCTCCATTGGAGCAAAGTTGGCCCGGGCACTGAGGATGGCTCTGTGGCCTCTGCCTCAGGCGCTAGAATGGCTCTGGTTGCAACAGAGCAAGGGCCCAGATGGGCAGAGCATCCCCCCTGGTGGGTGTGCCAGGTGTATCCTGGTCAGGTGCATGCGGGAGTCTGTCTGACTGCCTCCACGTTTCCAACTTCAGAAAAATACAGAAATAAATAAATAAAAAATAAAAATAAAATTATGCTTACATGCCTATTAATTTTTAATAATAATTGTAAGAAAAAAAGTACTCATTTAGATACAAATATGTCACATTTCATGCAATGGATTGACTCTGCATTGATCAAATATAGACATTTACAGATTAGTCTTCCAGTATCAAAAAGGAGGACATGTAGGAGGACACTTTTCCAGGGAGGACAGAACTTACAAAAGAAGGACTGTCTTCCCTAAAGGAGGACAATTGGTCACCTTACTACTTTATCTACATTAATCATCTGGACTCCGTTAACAGTGATTAACATTAATCATTGTTCATAGTAGAATACAGTGATCAAGGGGTGGGTAGCTTGACCCACAAGAAATCAGTAGAATTACTTTATCCTTAATTCTTATGATTCTGACCCCATTCCCCGGGGGTCAGGGAGAGAGGACCAGGAGTGTGCTGGGGCAGGGAGCGGGTTGGTCACGTGGACGCAGGCAGCCCTCAGAACTCATTCGCAGGAACCACTCTTCACATCTGCGCATTTCATTGCGAGTCAAGCTCCCTCCAAATTGGGGCATGCAGAAAATGGGCAAAATGGTTCATTTAAAATAGAACGTTGGTAAAGCGGATGTTCTTGCTCCAGAAACGTTCCCTACGTGTTTGTGCAATATTCCACTGCGGGGGTCCTCCGAAGAGCTGCCACACGGTACTCAGGACCAAAATAAAAACGGGAAGGCGCGTTTATGGTGAACCCAGAGAGATCCTAGGGCGCACTGGGTTCCCCCCGCCCCCCAGGCACAGGGACAGCGACTGGGGCCGCGGCGGTGCCCCGAGCCGGGCCGGGACGAGACTGAGGGGTCCGGGCTCGCGCACCGGCCAGAGCGGCCAGCGCGGCCCCGGGGACCGTGCGGGGAAACCGTCGCGGGGCGCCCAGGGACTGCCGGGCGCAGGGTCGGAGCAGCTTCTCCCGGGCCGGCCCCGCCCGACTGACCTGTGACGCTGGCCCGGGTGACACGCTGCACCACGGCCTTCATGGCGACAGCTGACGGGGCGTGAGCGGGCGGTGTCGCGCTTCTTCCGGCCGCGGACTCTGCGGGCGCTTCTGCGGCCAGCGCCCTCTGCAGGTAACACCGGGAAGCGCGCCCGGCCGCCCCGTCAGGTCAGGTTGGCGAGGGCCGGCGGGGTCTGTCACGCTCACCTATAGGTTGGTCCTGCCCACGCCAAAACCTTACTATAAACCGCCCATTCAGTGGTAGGCCCGCCCCATTCTTGGTCTTGCTCCACGCACGGCGAGGTCCCGCCCGACCCTGGATCCCCACCTCTGCCCAGACCTAGGTCGGCTGAGACCAGTCTCTCTGCACCTGCGTTTTCTCACTTCCTCTCGCCCGAGAGCCATCATTCCTATATCCCAGAGTATCCTGAATCCTAATTCTAATTGCTTCCTCTTCCCCTTTTCCATCCATGCCACTGCCCCGACAGCCTCCCAAATAGTTTTTCCCTTGTCTTCCTGCCTCAGTGGCTTCTCAGAAACCAGAGAGAACAAGATAAAACAAGATAAAAAGATGTAGATGCTGCCTAAAATAGCCATTTCACTATTTAAGTATTATTCATTTGACTTAACCAGGTCATGGTAGTACAGAGATGTCTGCTGTAATTCTCACTCTTACGCTAAATACTTAGCCCACACCTACTGGCCCCAACCCTGCAGGGTTGTTAGGAGATTTAAATAAAATAGACTATGTAAAAGTGCTTAGAAGCTGCAAAGGACTATGCAAATATCACCCTAACAAATCATTATCACTGGTAAAAATAAGTTTCTCTCGGTGTGTCTTCTTACCGTTTTCTAGTAACATTGATGGGTATAGAATGATAACGTTCAGGACACACTACCCCCAACACGGCACTTTGGCATACTGAATATGTAAAGCTGGAGGAGTTTGAGAAAACAGAAGCAGGAAAGTCACTCAGACCTTCCCTAATCCTTCTCCTCTGGAACAGGCCATAAACACTGCACGTGAGAGGTGCCTTCTCTGCACTTGGAGGAAAGAGCATCCTTATCTCCGAGAACAAGCAGGCCTTGCTAGTCTCCCCAATTTACTAGTTACCTTCATATTACTTGAAATATCATATTCCTCCACTACTGCCCCATATTCATCAAACCTAAAAATATTCTGGTCTTTCTTACGGTCTTCTTTTCCTTATGAAGGCTCCAGTGTCAGGTATTGATTGATTGAGTGATGTCTCAAGTAAAACAAATTTGTATGCTTTTCTCCTGTTCAATCAGTTTAATTTTCAGACCCACCGAGGGATCCTGGGAGTGCAGAGGAAAACTTTTCCTTCTCATACAAGAGAAATCCTTCAAATAAAGAACAAAAAAAAATCATTTGGCCAGGAAAGAATACAAATTACTATGCTTGAATGTTAACACTACTCACTAAATCACCTTAATGAAATGGCCAAAGTTAACCACACCAGTAATGAGACAAACACTATATACTTCCTGCCACTGCACTAAGAAAGACACATCAGCTTTGTGGTATTTCTGTCAAAAATGTATAATCTGTGAGGAAGGAAGAAACTTTACCCTCAAGCTTCTTCCGACTGGTCTAATAATCAAATAAATACAACTCAGATTAACATGAGAAACTAACCAAATTTAATACATACATACTTGTGGGAACCCCACATACATGCAAGAGTCAGAGACCCCACATGCATGAGAGGTTCAAAGAGAGAAAGGGAACGCGGGAATATAAGACAGCCTGAGTAGGAATGTTAAGGTGCTTTGGGGGCTTCAAAGGGTCATTTCTGAGAGAGCATGTTTAATAATTAGTAGTTTGCCTTGCCCTATAAATAGGTCAAAGGAGGTTATCTCTTTTCTTTTTTCTTTTCTTTTTTTTTACAGTGACAGAGAGAGAGACAGAGTCAGAGAGAGGGATAGATAGGGACAGACAGACAGGAACAGAGAGAGATGAGAAGCATCAATCATCAGTTTTTCGTTGTTACACCTTAGTTGTTCATTGATTGTTTTCTCATATGTGCCTTGACCATGGGGCTACAGCAGACCGAGTAACCCTTTGCTTGAGCCAGCGACCTTGGGTCCAAGCTGGTGAGCTTTGCTCAAACCAAATGAGCCCACGCTCAAGCTGGTGACCTCAGAGTCTCAAACCTGGGTCCTCCACATCCCAGTCCGCTGCTCTATCCACTGCGCCACCGCCCAGTCAGGCAAAAGAGGTTATCAGAGATAACCTCTTTTTATGGGCAAAACCCCCAATTCAAGTTCTAGGTAGTTGAGGGGCATAAGTTTCTCTTGAGTCCACAGCTAAGTTGCCTTTAGTTCAAAAACAATTCACAGCCCTGGCTAGTTGGCTCAGTGGTAGAGCGTTGGCCTGGTGTGCAGGAGTTCTGGGTTTGATTCCCGGCCAGGGCACATAGGAGAAGCACCCATTTGCTTCTCCACCCCCCCTCCTTCCTCTCTGTCTCTCTCTTCCCCTCCCGCAGCCGAGGCTCCATTGGAGCAAAGTTGGCCCGGGCGCTGAAGATGGCTCCATGGCCTCTGCCTCAGGCGCTAGAATGGCTCTGGTTGCAACAGAGCAACGCCTCAGATGGGCAGAGCATCACCCTCCAGTGGGCATGCCAGGTGGATCTCGGTTGGGCACATGCGGGAGTCTGTCTGACTGCCTCCCCGTTTCCAACTTCAGAAAAATACAAAAAAAAGAAAAAAGAAAAGGAAAACAATTCACATATCACAGAGATACATGTTGAGGTGGTTCTTTCTGTACCCCCACAGTTCCTACCTCTGAAACTTCCCTGGAAGTTTCACATTCTGGAAGTTGGGTTGATAGATTGCTCTATATCTCATTAAATCAGTCTGTCTTTTTTTTTAACTTATTTTTATTAATTTTAATGCAGTGACATTGATAAATCAGGGTACATATGTTTCGAGAAAACATCTCCAGATTATTTTGACCTTTGATTATGCTGCATACCCCTCACTCAAAGTCAAATCGTCCTCTGTCACCTTCTATCTGATTTTCTTTGTGCCCCTACCCTCCCCCATAAATCAGTCTGTCTTGAGAAAGGTTGAGTTCAAATATTTGTCTCATTTCAGGAGGTAGTGATGACGGTGAGCTCCTAAATTTAAGTTTATGATGCAGGTATTTAGTAAAAAACATCTCTCAGGAAACAAAAATATAATAGTAAAGCTTAATGATTGAAGCAGACCATAATCTATTTCTGAGTTCTTAGGCAGGCAGTTGAGATTTCTGAGTGTCTGTCTTGGAATCATCTTCAGATTGAATGAGGGCACGCAGTTACAGTGTGAGATTCTCCTGGCCTGCAGTTTGAGCTTCTCTGGCGATCTTTCTTCAATTGGCATATATGAGCGTCCATATATGAGCTGTTGTGGTAATTTCTCTGAAATCAATTAAGTTGTCCAACTTCAGCTTGGCCTTGGGAAAGGGACAGTTTCAGTTCTCAGTGATTCCAAGTCAAAGGATGAAAGAAAAATTGGAAACAGTTTGACGGTCCTAGGCAGATGGAGAGAACTAGAATTGAAGATTCAATCCAGTTTACAGAAAGAAAACAAAAAACTCAAAAGATAATAAGCAGCACTAGAATTTAATATCCATAAAGGTCTATTATAGTTTCTATTTAAACATAATTTTTCCTCTAAAATCATATTTACCAAAGATAGCCAAATTAAGACTAATTTATTTGCAAAATACAGGTAAGTCATTTCAATAAACTTGGCCTGATTACTTTGTATAAGTCCAGCAAGAATAGTAATTAACCACATGGACTTATTTTTTTTAAAGATTTTATTTATTCATTTTTTAGAGGAGACGGAGAGAGAGAAGGGCAGAGTGGGGAGCATCAAGTCGTAGTTGCTTCCCATTCTGTGCCTTGACCAGGCAAGCCCAGGGTTTCAAACCAGTGACCTCAGTGTTCCAGGTGGACTCCTTATCCACTGTGCCATCACAGGTCAGGCATTAGAACCTGTTTTGTTTTGTTTTGTTTTAAAGATTTTATTCATCAACTTGTTAGAGACAGGAGAGAGAGATAATGGCAGGGTGAGGAATAGAAAGCATCAACTTGTAGTTGCTTCTAATATGTGCCTTGACCAGACAAGCCCAGGATTTCGAACTGGTGACCTCAGTATTCCACCACATGGACTCTTTTAAATGTGCTGTGCTGGAATTTTTTTATAAGGAATCTTCAGAGTGAACTTTAAAAAGGCTCTCGAGGCCAGAAAAGCCATGGCAAGAACTTGCCATCAAACACTGCCTGCAATATCCATAGATTTGGGTATGTTCCTCTCCTCTCAAGCTCAGCAATATATCCTGAGGTTCCTGCACCTGCCAAAAAGTGACATTCTTTACTCACCTGGTAAGGCTGCTGGGAACTGTGTAAGAAAAGTACCAAGATAATGTTTCCAAGGGTTTTTATTGGCTTCCAACAGTCAATATTAATGCTGTCTGGTCATATCTGAATCTATGCATGTCTCTCTCAAATGACATTCCAGTCAAGTCTTTAATAATATAACATTTCCAATTATCTCCTGTTATAAGAACAGATTCTTACTGAACTATTGCAAATAACAATATTGCCATGAAAATGATGACACTGTGAGTTTCCAAGTTCTGGAGTAATCAAGTAGGGAAAAAATGAACAAATGTTTCAGTTCTGTTTACAAAAGTATAGTTTACAAATCACTCAAAGTCATAGGTAACTTTATTATTATATATATTTTTATTTTACTGAGAGGAGAGGAGGCAGAGACAGACTCCTGCATGCGCCCGGACCGGGATCCACCCGGCAAGCCCACTAGAGGGCATGCTCTATCCATCTGGGGCCATTGCTCCGTTGCAACCGGAGCCATTTTTTAGTGCCTGAGGCAGAGGCCATGGAGCCATCCTCAGCTCCCAAGGCCAACTCACTCCAATTGAGTCCTGGCTGCAGGAGGGGAGGAGAAGAGAGAGAGAAAGAAGTGAGAGGGGGAGAGGTGGAGAAGCAGATGGGCACTTCTCCTATGTGCCTTGGCCGGGAATCGAACCCAGAACATCAACACACTGGGCCAATGCTCTACCATTGGGCTAGGGCCCATAGCTAATTTTAGAGAAAGATTTTTTCTTCTATTTGTAAAAAAACAACCAAAAAAACAACAACAAATTAAAACAAACCAAAAACCCAGCAATTGTTTCAAACAAAAATCATAAAAGTTGTAACCGTTCTCATCAGTTCATTCAATCCTATATAATTAAATTTCTGCTTGAATCCAGTTTTTCCATTAGTTCTCTCAACCCTGCTTGATAATTGAAGGTGATAGGTTCAGTGATAATTCCAAGAAATTTTCAAGGCTGTCCATCAAAGTTCATATGATTTGCTCAGAGGTTGCAGAAGGCATACCCCAAGGGACAAACACATTTTCTAACAGTGTTTGCCATTGTGAGGGTGTCAACCTTTCATTAGGGGAAGACTTTAACCTGTCCAGGAATCATACAATGTGAACATATTGATAACCCATCCCAATTGCAGTTGAATAAAATCTGGCTTAAATGTAGTATGGTGATGGAGAAATGCAAAAAGAAAAAACAAACAAACAGGGTTTGCCAGAAGCCTGAAAGAACCAAGTGGCTGCCTTGGGTTTCCTACAATCTTCCCTATTCATGCTATTGTTTATCTTTACAATATACCCTAGAAGCTTGTCACCACATTTTCTTTTCTTTCTTTCTTTTTTTGGTGACAGAGACAGAGATAGAGAGAGGGATAGGGACAGACAGACAGACAGAAAGGGAGGGATGAGAGCATCAATTCTTCATTGTGCCTCTTTGCTGCGGCTCCTTAGTTGTCCATTGATTGCTTTCTCATATGTGCCTTAACTGGGGGACTACAACAGAACAAGTGATCCCTTGCTCAAGCCAGTGACCTTTGGGCTCAAGCCAGCGACCCCGTGCTCAATCTGGCAACCTCAGGGTTTCGAACCCGGGTCCTCTGCGTCCCAGTCCCATGCTCTATCCACTGTGCTACCGCCTGGTTAGGCTGTCACCACATTTTCTAATGCTTCCCATGAAAGTTAACATACCAAATAAACCTAACTATGGGAAGATTCTTCATTTATTTATTTTCTCAGAGAAAGAGAGGGATAGAAGAGCAAGAAGTATCAACCCACAGCTGCTCCACAGCAGTTGTTCATTAATTGCTTGTCATATGTGCCTTGACCAGGCAAAACCAGGGTTTTAAATGGGCAACCTGAGCATTCCAGGTCAACTCTTTATCCACTGCGCCACCACAGGCCAATTGGGAAGATTCTTAAAATATCTCAAAAGGTTTGGACATTTGACTAAAGAGGATACTCATTATGAAGCAATACTTAAGTATCCATTTAACCAGTGACAAAACTATTTTTTCAAAGACAAATACAGAGGTTTACATACCTGTTGGCAAAATTTGGTTCCTACTATTGAGGAGATTTGGTTTTCTTAGGTAATCAAGGACTAAGATAATATAAAATACAGAAAATTATTTTGATAAAACACATAATCTCTGCTTTCTAAGCAGAAAAATTTTTCAAAATATCAGTAGCAGACCAATAGTCTAAGAAAACTTTGTCCTCTGTAGTAAAGAGAGAAAACTAAACTCTAATTTTACATCTTACTTTTGATATTTAAATTCATTGAAATTATTCCCTCTTACTCAGTTTCACTTCTAAACTTTCCTTCCTCAAGATTACTTTTTCACTGACCAGGCGGTGCCGCAGTGGATAGAGCATCGGACTGGGATGCCGAGGACCCAGGTTCGAGACCCCGAGATCGCCAGCTTGAGTGTGGGCTCATCTGGTTTGAGCAAAGCTCACCAGCTTGGACCCAAGGTCGCTGGCTCGAGCAAGGGGTTACTCCGTCTGCTGAAGGCCCACGGTCAAGGCACATATGAGAAAGCAATCAATGAACAACTAAGGTGTCGCAATGTGCAACGAAAAACTGATGATTGATGCTTCTCATCTCTCCATTCCTGTCTGTCTGTCCCTGTCTATCCCTCTCTCTAACTCTCTGTCTCTGTAAAAAAAAAAAACTTTTTCATCATGTTTCTTCAACTTTCTGTGTCTGCTTTAGTATGTCCCTTGTTCTCTTACTCAGAAATAATCTGGACAAAATTATTTCATTTCCCTTAAGGAAAACACATTTCCACATCTTACACCTTCTTTGAGCCAAGTATATCCTATTTTTCTTGTATACACATTAATTTTTGTACCTTTAATTACACATATTAGACTTCTTAACCTTTAAAAATCCCAATTTCTAGGGAAAAACTAAGGAGTAAACAATTTGGAACTGTCACACCAGTATTCTTTTATAAACACATTTTATAATTTATAGAAATATATATTTCCAGTCCTGGCAGTTTTGCTCAATGGTAGTGTTGACCTGGCATATGGATGTCCTGGGTTCAATTCCTAGTCAAGGCACACAGAAGAGCCCATCTGCTTCTACACCCTTCCCCTCTCGCTTCTTTCTCTCTCTTTCTTCCCCTCCTGCAGCCAAGGCTCCATTGGAGTTAGCCCCAGGAACTGAAGATGGCTCCATGGCCTCCACCTCAGGCACTAACTGAAGCTCAGTTGTTGAACAACGGAGCAACCCTCCAGCTGGATAGAGCATCGCCTCCTAGAGGGTTTGCCAGGTGAATCCCAGTCCCGGCACATGCGAGAGTCTGTCTCTGCCTCCCCTCCTCTCACTGAATAAAAAAAATAAAATAAATATATATTCCCTCACAGCACAAAATCTTTTTAATGTGGAACAAAACATGTTTATTAATAGACTCAAATATCTTTAGTTCCTCTATGAGAAGCAAAAAGTAAACCTATGTTCAGTAATTAATGTTGTAGTAGTTTAATTTAGCTAGCAAAACTTTAAAGGTTCAAGTTACTGAATTACGAGACTTAGGAACCCATTTTTAAGTACATGTATGTTGAAATAAGAACATCCAAACTTGTAGAAAATTTTCATAATAGTTTATTAGAATTTATTTCAGCCAGAGGCAGGCAGGACGGCTGAGTGGGTGGCTGGCTGCATTCCGGTTCCTGGTGCCAGGCCCTCCTAAAACTGCAACATAATCTGCTCTAATTCTGTGGTGTCCATACACATTTTTTGTAAACACCCCCTTGATTTAAGCTCACTTATGTGATTTTGTTCCTTGCAACCAAGAGACCAGTAAAGAAACCAGTGCAGCACTCTAGGGCAGGAAGCATATTGTCCCAACTTTGTATTCCCTGCCTCTAGATTATAGGTAGTCACAGCTGGGATTTAATCAACACCTGCTCTGTTTCTAAATAACAAGCTGTCTACTTAGTTCATAACATATTTACCAAGTACCCAACAGTATCCAAAGGGCTGCTACAAATCCCAAACTGAAAATAGAGATTTGCTGAATCTAACCATTAATGGACCACTAAAGCCATGTCTGACGGAAACATAAAGGAAATATAAAGTTTATTCACTAGTTTCAGAAAGCAAGCTTAAAGACCTCAATGTAAATTTTCACTTTAACTTTTCACTCATGAAAGTACAGAGGGACACACTTGTTGAATATGCAAATTTACTTTTCCTCAAGGAAATATTTATTGCATATTATTAGTGACTATTTTACAGCAAAATTAGTTAAATGTATACACATCTCACAAACATAAAATGGAAATCAAGGCATCTATCAAATGTATACGCTGAACCAAAGTCCTGGTTTTCAGAATTCCACCGTTAATCATGATTCTGGTCCAGGGCCTCCAGTCCATGATTTCCAATAGTTGGCGATCTTGTCAGTAATTGGAACAAAATCTTCTTTATATGTGATAATCGTTTCCACATAAAACCCTTTCGGGGGCTCAATTATTTCATCCTTTTGCTCTAATTCATCACCTTTAAAAAATATGGAACACCTGAATTATTAACTTTTTACTTAGGAAGTAATCATCAAAATTATTTAGTAAAGTCCTGGAAATAAAATAAACTAAGACAAGAATTACTTGGTCCAGGACTTCCTTTTTTGAGACATCTTTTTGTCCTACTTCATCACCATTTTAAAAAATTGAACACCTCAAGCCCTGGCCGGCTGGCTCAGTGATAATGTCAGCCCAGCGTGTGGAAGTCCCAGGTTCAATTCTAGCCAGGGCACACAGGAGAAGCGCCCATATGCTTCTCCACCCTTCCCCCTCTCCTTCCTCATCTCTCTTCCCCTCCTAAAGCCAAGACTCCATTGGAGCAAAGTTGGCCTGGGCACTGAGGATGGATCCATGGCTTCCGCCTCAGGCACTGGAATGGCTCCGTTGCAGCGGAAAAACGGCCCAGATCCGCATAGCATCACCCCCTAGAGGGCATGTCTGGTGGATCCCACTCAGGCTCATGCGGGAGTCTCTCTGCCTCCCTGCTTCTCACTTCAGAAAAAACAAACAAAAAACTAGAACACCTCAATTATTAACTTCTAATTTTGAAATCAGTCATGTAAATTATTAGTAAAGTTTTGTAAATAAAATAGAATTATCCCCACCCTCATTAGATACCGACACCATTTTATTTCCGTAAACAAGAAAAACAAACAAAACGTGACCACTACATAAACTAAAATATTTTTAAACGCTCAATATTGGACAGTGTACATTCAGGGCACTGACAATCTTCATCACTAAATGTAATCTTCAGCACAGCTTCAACATAACAGCTTTACTGAGATACATACTTAACATGTCATACAATTACTCATTTAAAACGTATCATTAAATGGTTTTTGGTATATTCAAGTCTAAGCAACGAGCACAACAATTTTACAATATTTTAATCCACAAAAAGAAACCCCTTTTTGCTGTCACTCCGCATTACTCCTCCCATCCAGCCCCAGGCAACCACTAAACGACTAGAGAAGTATATTCAGATTTCCAAGCACATCTTGGAAAGCTAAGGGATTTCCTTTCCACTCAGTAACGGGGAAGGTCTTACTATTTATTCCTTAGCTGGTACAAACTCTGCCAATTGTTTGCTCGCCAAATGCGACCAGGACTAATGCTAACAGAAGCACCGCCGTCCAGGGTCTGAAAATTGCATTTCGAACATTACTGATCCTTCAAATTCTGAGTATAAGGGCCGGCCTCGTTCAAAATATGAAGAAGACTTAGATAAGAGAATTAAAAATGTAGCTCCTGGCAGACTCCATTATAACGAGTGGCTCCAAGCAACCATTCCCCAGTTGTGCAGATTAGCTCGCTGATAGCACAGCAAGGCCGCTCGGGTCATCCCTGCGCATACCCCACCAAGGCCGCACGTCCGGGGGAAGGTCAGGCTGGAGAGCCCTACCTAATGGCTTGCTCTTTTTCCGGCCGAATAAAATCAAGGAGCCCAACAGGCTCCAGGTGCCCAAGGCGTAGAAAGCGGACATCCGCCGATACCAAGTCGTGGCCTGGTCCGGACGCATTGCGGGACCACGAAAAGATTTCGATTTTCCGAGACTCAGGAGGTAGGCGGGTCTTCCGGCCTGTGCGTCACAACCGCTGGCGCTGCCTCCAATGCAGAGTTGTCCCGATGCATCCTGGGGCGTGTAGTACGGAAAGTCGCTCCTGGGATTGGACACAGGTCGAGGACCTTTGCTTCAGGTGCTTGGGATGGTTTCTTTGCTTTGCTGCGAACGCACAACCGTGCATGCCAAATGACCTGTTAAATGACAGTTTCTGAGAGCGAACTTCTCACTTACAAAACTGTACCGCCTGCCTTAACAGGTTTCAGATGGTTTTGTAAAGATTAGTTCCATTCCTCCTTCACCTGTCTCACCCTGCAAACTCTTCCCCCTTTTACTTTCTGGAGCCCTGTCTGGGTGAGCATTGGGTTTATCCACATCAAAGCTAATCCCTCCACTATGCTCTGGGTCCCATTCTTACTCCTTCCTCTAGGGCCTTTCCCATCAATTACACCTTACTTCTCCCCCACCTCCCACGCATTTTCATTTTATTTTTACCCTTCATCATATAAATGTGCCCATTATCTCAAGAACAACAACAAAAATTCTTCGTCTGTGTCCACCTTCACCTTTTCTCCTATCCATACATTTCTTCAAAGCATAATCTACCCGGACTCCAAAAGACCAAACAAATTGAGAGCAAAAGTGATGTGCTTCACAGTGCTGGACACTCAAATTGCCATATATGGATGTATTTTTCAGCCATAATCAAACTTGACGTCTACAGTATTTAACCCCACAGACCCCACCTTCTCCTTTTACATTCTCAAAAGCATTTTGTTTGGCACCTCCAAATCCTTCCCTGGACTCTTTCTACGTTTTGTTCATCCTCTAGAAATTGGTGTTTTGCAACACAAAAAAACTAACTCTGAATGGATCATAGATTGAAATTAAAAGCTAAAACAACAAACCTAAATAAAAAAAACCCGAAAAATATTTGCCAACTTGAGACAAGCCAAGATTTCTTGTTTCTTAGCACAAAACAAAATATTGTGAAATTGGACACCTTCAAAATTAAAACTTGTTCTTCAAAACTCGGTTAAGAAAATGAAACAAGCAACAGAATATTCAAAATACATATAATTTGACACAATATATATGATGCCTTACAACTCAAAAATTAAGACAACCCAATTAGCCTGACCTGTGGTGGCACAGGGGGTGAACTGTTGACCTAGAACGCTGAGGTCACTGGTTCGAAACCCTGGGCTTGTCTGGTCAAGGCATATCTGGGAGTTGATGCTTTCTGCTCCTCCCCTGTTCTCTCTCTCTTGCTCTCTTTTTCTCTCTCCTCTCTAAAATGAATAAATAAAGAAAAACTAAATAAAGTAAAAATCTAAAGACAACCCAATTAAATAGCAAGCAACAAATTTGAACAAATACTTAACAAAGGAAGATATACATATGGCCAATGAACACAGGGACATCATTAGTCAACCACAACTAGACATTATTACACTCCTATTAGAATGACTAAAACTTAGATTGAAAAAAAATTGGTGAGAACACTGAGAGTAGTACGGACTTGGAACAATCAGAACCCTTTGTGGTGGAAACATAAAATGTCACAACCTCTTGGGAATACTGGCAGTTTCTTAAAAAGTTGAGCTACCCCTCATTTACCCAAAAGAAAGGAAAACAGTACATCCACACAGACATGTACACAAAGACATGTACGTAAATATACACAAAGCTTTATTCATGAGACAAAAAAATGAGAACCCAAATGTCCAACTAGTGAATGGATAAATGTGGTATACTACTTGGCAGCAAAAAGGAACTACTGATACATGCAAATACATGGATGAATCTCAAGTGGATTAAGCCACGTGAAAGCCAGACACAAGAGAAACCAGACATAAAATTCTAGAAGCAAATTAATCTGGTGAAAGAAAGCTAACCAGTAGTTTCCTATAGCTGAATGTAGAGAAAGGGAAGGACTAAAAATGGGGACTGAGGAGACATGAGGACAATAGAAATGTTCTTGTATGTTGATGGTGGTGGTTTCATGTGTACATAATCTTGACAAAACTTACTGAATTATACACTTTAAATGGGTGCATTTACTGTATATAAATTATAGCTCAATGAAGTTGATAAAAACAGAAAAATCTAGGCCCTGGCCGGTTGGCTCAGCGGTAGAGCGTCGGCCTGGCGTGCGGGGGACCCGGGTTCAATTCCTGGCCAGGGCACACAGGAGAGCGTCCATCTGCTTCTCCACCCCCCTCCCCTTCCTCTCTGTCTCTCTCTTCCCCTCCCGCAGCCAAGGCTCCATTGGAGCAAAGATGGCCCGGGCGCTGGGGATGGCTCCTTGGCCTCTGCCCCAGGCGCTAGAGTGGCTCTGGTCGCGGCAGAGCGATGCCCGGAGGGGCAGAGCATCGCCCCCTGGTGGGCAGATCGTCGCCCATGGTAGGCTTGCCGGGTGGATCCCGGTCGGGCGCATGTGGGAGTCTGTCTGTCTCTCCCCCGTTTCCAGCTTCAGAAAAATATAAATAAATAAAAAAATAAATAAATAAATAAATAAATAAATAACAGAAAAATTTATATTGTTTCAAGTTTCCTTCTCTTCTAATTCTGAGTAACTTTACTCATTATTTACTTTATATATTAATGACTTCCAAATCCACTCAATTCTCGCCTGACCAGGCAGTGGCGCAGTGGACTGAGATGCAGAGGACCCAGGTCTGAAAGCCCGAGGTCATGGACTTGAGCATGGGCTCATCTGGTTTGAGCAAGGCTCACCAGACTTAGCCTAAGGTCACTGGCTTGAGCAAGGGGTCACTCAGTCTGCTGTAGCCCCTGGGTCAAGGCACATATGAGAAAGCAAACTAAGGAGCCACAACGAAGAATTGATGTTTCTCATCTCTCCCCCCCCTTCCTGTCTGTCTGTCTGTCTGTCTCTCTCTCTCTCTCTCACACACACACACACACACACACACAACCAAACAAACAAAAATCTCAATTCTCCTGAAAGCAAATCCATATTAATTACTGCCAACCTGCTCGGTATTTTCAGTTATATCCCACAAGTTCCTTAACTCACCATGTCCAGAATTAAATTTATCAATGCTATGCCGCAATAGGATAGAAACCTTTCTTTTTCTATAATTCAGAGAATGACCACCGAAGTCAGAAACCTGGCCTCATCCTCCTGCCTAACATCCCATCTGTAATCTCTGTATAAACATATACCTCTGTTCAGACCTCGCTTGGATTCCAGCCTCCTCCCATCTATCCTGTCCCTCTCCTCGAGTTTTTAAAATTCATACTGATCACACCCTAAGCAAAATCAGAAGCTTTCCTTGCCTCTAAGATAAAATTCACAGTCCTCATTGGGCACACAGGACTCCATGCTCCCCTTTTGGGGTGGCTGCTGTCCATAAAACACTAATCCCAACCTCCACGTTCTATCTGGAAATAGACATGTCTTCTACATTAGGTCACCCAGTGATGTCCCCTCTGCCCAGCACTGCAACTCATTTCACTGGAGAGAACATCCAAGTGAGCTAGGTCTATCACATTCTTCTGTTAAAGTAAAACAGAATGGCCCAAGAAGGAAGTTTCAGCCTTATTCTGTACACAGTTTTATGTACTCTCCTCTATGATGTAACTCAATTAAAAATTATATCCAAAAAATAAGAAAGGTATTCTATAGGAAAGCTACAGAAAATAAAAGCTCTTGGCATTTAAATGTTACTGTTGGTCTGGCCTGTGGTGGCTCAGTGGATCAAGCATTGACCTGGAATACTGAGGTCGCCAGTTCAAAACCCTGGGCTTGCCCGGTCAAGGCACATATGGGAGTTGATGCTTCCTGCTCCTGCCTCCCTTCTATCAGTATAAATGTTACTGTTAAACACCTTAAGATAGGAAAACTTCCCAAGAATGCAGAGCAGAGGCAAAAGGCAGTACATAAAAATCCAGAAGACAGAGCTACAGAGTCAATCTATGGTACAACATCCAATTAATAGTTCCCACCTTTATTTTTCTACATAGCACTCATTCTTTCATTATTTATTATTATTAATTAATTTTTTAAAGTGAAAGGCAGGGAGACTCCCACATGCACCCAACTGGGATCCACCTAGCAATGCCTGTTTGGGGCGCAATGCTCAAACCAACTGAGCTATCCTTAGCGCCTGAAGCCCATGCTCGGAAAAATCGAGCCACTGGCTATGAAAGAAGACAGAGAGAAGGGGGAGAGGACAGGGAAAAGAAGCAGATGATTGCTTCCCATGTGTGTCCTAACTGGGGATCAAACTTGGGATGTCGGCATGCCAGGCCAATGCTCTATCCACTCAACCAGCAGGCTGGAGCCATAGCACTCATTCTAATAAATTACATAATTTACTTCTAGTTTGTTATTGTTGTTCTTCCCTCGCTAGACCATAAGCTACATGAAGGCAGAAGTTTTGTCCTACTGGCTTCCTTCCCAGTGTCTAGAAGACTACTCTGTACATAGCAAATACTCAAGAATTAGTTGTGGAATGAACGACATAGTTGCTCCAAAATCCTCAAAGATAAATTCGGGGTTTAGAATGTTATACTCAGTAAAACTGTCAAGTAGGAAGCCAGAACAGATTCAGTGAATTGTTTTCCACGTGTTTTTTATTTTTTTAAGAAAATGTCATGTAAGATGGAAAAATGACTTAGGGAATAGAAAACTCACCCAGGAGTCCATACAAACAAACAAAAAATACCCTCCTGGATAACAGCTGTCACAGCAATTGGCCTATGTTTAAGAACATCAGTAACCTCTAAAGCAGGGTTGGGAACCTTTTTGGCTGAGAGAGCCATGAATGCCACCTATTTTAAAATGTAATTCCATGAGAGCCATACAACGACCCGTGTACATTATGCATTATCCAATAAAAATTTGGTGTTGTCCCGGAGGACAACTGTGATTGGCTCCAGCCACCCGCAACCATGAACATGAGCAGTAGGAAATGAATGGATTGTAATACATGAGAATGTTTTATATTTTTAATGTTATTTTATTAAAGATTTGTCTGCGAGCCAGATGCAGCCATCAAAGGAGCCACATCTGGCTTGCAAGCCATAGGTTCCCGACCCCTGCTCTAAAGAATACTCCATTCAGCCTGACCAGTGGTGGTGCAGTGGATAGAGTATTGACCTGGGACACTGAGGTCCCAGGATCAAAACCCCAAGGTCACTGGCTTGAGCGCAGGCTCACCAGCTTCAACAAGGGGTCACTGGCTTCAGCGGGGCATCATTGACATGATCTCACGGTTGCTGGCTTGAGACCAAGATCACTGCCTTTAGCAAAAGGTCATTGGCTCACCTAGAGCCCCACCCCCACCAATTCCCCCAGTCAAGGCACAAATGAGAAGCAATCAACAAACAACTAGAGTGACGCAATGAGAAGCTGATGCATCTACTCAGTAGAATAAGAAGCTGCAATTCCTTCCCTGGCTGGATGCTTGGTTGGTTAAGAGCATCACCCCAAAGCAGAGAGGTTGCTGGTTCGATCCCAGTCAGGGCACATGATGTTCCTGTCTCTCTCTCTCTGTCACTCACTCTCCCTGCTTCTCTCACTAAAATCAATAAAAGAAAAACAAAACAGCAATTCCTTAATAGAAAACAAATTCTTCTCTCAACAATTAGAAACTCTAGGGAAAAACAACAACAGCAAATATAAATCATCATCCAAAAAGGAACAAACCTACCTGTGGAATGCTGGAATGTAAGAAAAGTGATTTTGTCATTAGAAATATTGTCCCTGAAGTGGCACTGGAACTGCAACATCAAACCCCTGGAGAAAAATGTAATACTACCTGAATCGGACATGAACAATATTTATATTTATTTATATTATCTCTACTGTGTAGATAATCTTTATTAGCTGTCAACTTTCAGAATCAACTTTGAGACAAAAGACGTATGGTTGTAGGCTGGAATGTAAATTTTACTATTATAATATAAAAATAAAGGTATATCTGATTAAAACTAAATGGCAATAAGGTCTTAAAAACTTTATTCTTAAAAATGGAAATGGATACTGGCTAAAATTGATACATCAACAAGTTTGAAAGCAAAGGTTAAAAGCAGTTACCTCTGAGAAGTAGGTCTAGGCTTAGGGCAGGTGTGGCCAACAGTTTTTGCCCCCGGGCCAGATTAGAAAAATTTTTTTCACGGGCCAGACAAAATGTTAAAATTAAAAAATATTAAATACAAAATTCTTTTAAGTAAACAAAATTCTATTATGTAATTTATGAATAAATAATTTAGTACAACAAATTAATAAAAATTAATGTGATGTGTTGAGGTGCTTTGCATTGCTATTATTTTTTTAATATCTGGCTCTATCCTTGTAGCTTTTTTTTTTTTACAGAGACAGAGAAAGAGTCAGAGAGAGAAATAGACAGGGACATACAGACAGGAAAGGAGAGAGATGAGAAGCATCAATCATCAGTTTTTCATTGCAACATCTTAGTTGTTCATTGATTGCTAATATGTGCCTTGACTGTGGGCCTTCAGCAGACTGAGTGACCCCTTGCTCAAGCCAGCGACCTTGGGTCCAAGCTGGTGAGCTTATCCCAGTCTGACTCTCTATCCACTGCGCCACCGCCTGGTCAGGCTGCAGTAGCTATCTTAACACAGCTTCCAAATGTAAATCATTCAATCTTGATCGTGTTGTACTTTTCTTTTAATATTATTATTATTTTTTTTTGTATTTCTCTGAAGTTGGAAACGGAAGGCAGTCAGGCTCCCGCATGCGCCCGACTGGGATCCACCCGGCATGCCCACCAGGGGGTGATGCTCTGCCCATCTTGGGGTGTCGCTCTGCCGCAATCAGAGCCATTCTAGCATCTGAGGCAAAGGTCACAGAGCCATCCTCAGCGCCCGGGTAAACGCTGCTCCAATGGAGCCTTGGCTGCAGGAGGGGAAGAGAGAGAGAGAAAGGAAGGAGAGGGGGAGGGGTGGAGAAGTAGATGGGCGCTTCTCCTGTGTGCCCTGGCCGGAAATCGAACCCGGGACTCCCGCACGCCAGGCCGACGCTCTACCACTGAGCCAACCGGCCAGAGCCTTGTTGTACTTTTAGATTCATAAAAAAAAAAGTTTGTTCACAAATATAAGTTGAGCTGAAGATTACTAAATATTCCTTGGCAAGTTTCTTTTAATTTCCATATTTTCCAATATTCAATTGCTTATAAAAATTGCACAGATGAGTACAAAAGTTGTAAATCTTTATAATGGAATTTTTTTTTTTTAATTTTTTTTCATTTTTTTATTTATTCATTTTTAGAGAGGAGAGAGAGAGACCAAGAGAGAGGAAAGACAGAGAGAGAGAAGGGGGGGAGGAGCCGGAAGCATCAACTCCCATATGTGCCTTGACCAGGCAAGCCCAGGGTTTCAAACCAGCGACCTCAGCATTTCCAGGTCGATGCTTTATCCACTGCGCCATCACAGGTCAGGCTATAATGGAATTTTTTTAAAAAATAAAGAAGTATCACGAATCCATTTGACCAATTATTGAAAGTTAACCCTAGGTTAGATACACGCAGAATTCTTTTCCACGTATCACTATCTTCTTAACTATCTCGATTTCCAATAATCAAAGATGCTTCCGCTTCTGAGTAGCTGAGATTTTAACTTCCATTGTTGTACAATGGTTAGATATCGTAGTTTATGTATAATGATTTAAAAGTACCACTTATTTCATTTTCACAGTGTGTTGTGTGGAGAATATTAAAAATTTAATCAATATGTACCTGGATTTATTGGTCACCCCATTAAAATTAATAAAAATTTATAAAAAAAAATTTAATCACGGGCTGCATAAACTTATTAGGTGGGCCGCATCCGGCCCGCGAGCCGTATGTTGGCCATGCCTGGCTTAGGGGGTGGAGGAAACTTATTTTTTATAAGCTCTTTAGGGTAAGTTTTTTTTTTGTTGTTTTTTTTTTGTATTTTTCTGAAGCTGGAAACGGGGAGAGACAGTCAGACAGATCCCGCATGCGCCCGACTGGGATCCACCCCGCACGCCCACCAGGGGCGACGGTCTGCACACCAGGGGGCGATGCTCTGCCCCTCCGGGGCGTCGCTCTGCAGCGACCAGAACCACTCTAGCGCCTGGGGCAGGGTAAGTTGTTTTTTAATTAATTGATATAAAAGAGAGAAAGGGAGGGGTGGAATAGCAATTTGTTGTTCCACTTAATGGTTGATTCTTGTATGTGCCCTGACTGGGAATCAAACCCACAATCTTAGCATATCTGGACAATGCTCTAACAGCCTAAGCTACTTGGCCAGGGCTTGTTTTTAATTATTAACATGCATATAATACACTTTGATTAAAAAACAGTACCTGTTAAAAAGTTCTTTACTTGTGCACAAGATAAATGTGTTGTCTGTGTTAGAGCCACTCTTCGTGTCCACCCAGGCTGGACTGTTCACATGGAATGCTATACATGACTGAGAGACAGTGCCACTCTAGACCACTGCACCTCAACGGAATTTGCGTATTTCAAACTTTTCTTTGACCTATTAACATTTTAGACAGTAAATGAACAATAAGTTCAGTAAATATCTCTTGGGAGAGCTGCTTAAAACACACACACGCAGAAACACAGTGACCTCAGGAAATCAAATCTGTATTACCATTATTTTAGCCAGTGCTTTCTTCATTCAAATTTATTTTCTGACCATTACCATTTTCATCTAAACAGGGTGTAAAAATACATTACCTCTGACTTTATATAGACTGCAAAGTTAGGATACAAAAAGCATATAAACATTTATAAGTACCAAAACATTTATGACTTTGTAATTTTATGAGAAAAGGGGCACAGATAAGAAAAAGAAATAAATTATAAACAGTTATTACATACAACACTTCCTTTGATTATTTATTTAATCCATGAGAAAAGTGAATGGAATGTTAATTAAGCCTTTATAAATATTATGAACACAATTGACAGTGTTTTCTTTAATTTCCAGCACACATGCCCACTTTAAGAGGCACTGGAGACAGCCAGCTTCTTCAAATGATCCATGAAGACCTGCAAGCTAACGTCGTCAGTTAGGATGGGTGCTCCCGTTTCCTGAAATTTAATAATAAAGGTTTATTGGCAGGTATCATAAAAATAGTTTAGAATTTATGAGTTATTAAGGACTCAGAACATTCGCAAGTATTGTCCCTCTGTTATGCGTTCTCCGCCAACCCCATCCCTTGCCTAGCTAACTAATTCTTTCAACTGAAGCATCAATTCCTCACAAAATCCCTCCTTGACCCATTGAGCTCAAGCCATCCCTGCCACTAGACAGTCCTGAACTGTCTGGTGCCTGAACTCTTCTGTGCCTCCCCTCTCCACAGTTCTGACCCAGAGTCTGGCTCCCCACCTGGCGTAAGCTCCTGAGGCCCACACATCTCGAGGCCTCTCATCTTCCCCACCACTATGCCACAGCACCTAGCCCAATGCTCTTAAATGCTCTCCTTACTACAGAAGCTTGACAATGGTATGTTCACAAAGGACTGAATCAGTATTTCCACTGAACAGTTGGCTCAGTGGTAGAGCATCAGCCCAGCATGTGGATGTCCCAGGTTCGAGTCCCAGGCAGGACAAACAGAAGAAGTGACCATCTGCTTCTCTACCCCCCTATCTATCTAATCTAATCTATCTATCTATCATCTATCTATCTATCTATCTATCTATCTATCTATCTATCTATCTATCAAGAAGTGACCATCTGCTTCTCTACCCCCCTATCTATCTAATCTAATCTATCTATCTATCATCTATCTATCTATCTATCTATCTATCTATCTATCTATCTATCTATCTAATCTATCTACCTACCTATCTATCTATCTACCTACCTATCTACCTACCTATCTACCTTTCTTTCTTTTTCTTTCTTTCTTTCTTTCTTTCTTTCTTTCTTTCTTTCTTTCTTTTTCTTTCTTTCTTTCTTTCTTTCTTTCTTTCTTTCTTTTTCTTTCTTTCTCTCTCTCTCTCTCTCTCTCTCTCTCTCTTCCTCCCTCCCTCCCTCTCTCTCTCTCTCTCTCTCTCTCTCTCTTTCTCTCTTTCTCTCTTCTTTCTCTCTTTCTCTCTCTCTCTCTCTCTCTCTCTCTCTCTCTTTCTCTCTTTCTCTCTTTCTTTCTTTCTTTCTTTCTTCTTTCACTCCTGCAGCCATGGCTCGATTGGATTAAGTGCATCAGCCCCAAGCACTGAAGATGATTCTGTGGAGCCTCAAAATATCTCGGTTATGAGCATGGCCCCAGATGGGCAGAGCATAGACCCCAAATGGGGATTGCAGGGTGGATCCCAGTTGGGGCTAATGTGGGAGTTTGTCTATCTTGCCTCCTCTCACTTGGAAAAGAAGAAAAAGAAATTTAAAAGAAAATACTTATGTTTATTTAATATTAAGGGAAAAAACTGAATAGAACTCTTGATTTTTAAAAAAGGAAGGAATGAAGGAGGGAGTGAGGGAGTGAGGGAAAGGAAAGGAAGGGAGGGAAGGGAGGGAAAGAAGGAAAGAGGGGAAAAAATAAAGAAAAGATATACAAGACACACACATTTTGTATCACCTAACAAGAAGCCAAAAACAGTTAACTCTAGTTAACTGTAATTAAAATTACACTATAGGTAATTTTAATTTTCTCTTTTTTTTTTTTTTTTTTTTTTTACAGAGACAGAGAGTCAGAGAGAAGGATAGACAGGGACAGACAGACAGGAACAGAGAGATGAGAAGCATCAATCATTAGTTTTTCGTTGCACATTGTGACACGTTAGTTGTTCATTGATTGCCTTCTCATACATGCCTTGACTGCGGGCCTTCAGCAGACCGAGTGACCCCTTGCTCCAGCCAGCAACCTTGGGCTCAAGCTGGTGAGCTTTTGCTCAAACCAGATGAGCCCTCGCTCAAGCTGGCGACCTCGGGGTCTCGAACCTGGGTCCTCTGCATCCCAGTCCGACGCTCTATCCACTGCGCCACCGCCCGGTTAGGCTTAATCTTTTTTACATATGCAAATTTCATAATAAAATTTTACTGCTATTATAATTAGAAAAATATAAACATGATTAAAATTTTATAAAAAGACTTCTTGTAGGAAGAAGTAGATGTACTTTTCCCTATTCCTTCCACTGGTGCAACTAAAAACCCAGGATATTTTACATTAAATAAGCATAAGACTCTGAAAGGAACAGAGAAGAGAGCAGACAAAATAGGGACCCTGGGATCCAAGGACAACACCGTGTTGAATGCCCTGGGTTTTCTTTCTACCTCCTATGTCCCAGACTTGGGGCTGCAGAAGCTGGCAAGTGGTCACTAAGCACAGATAAAAACAACAATAAAAGACCATTTCTCTAGCCAAAGGACTAGGGCAGCCTAGCAAGACAGAAAAATGTTAGATAACCAATGTACTAAAGCCAAAGATGCCAGATAAAATTGTGGCCCCAAACCATCCATACCAGCAAAGCCTGAGTAGGCAGCTTAGAATTACACTCACACATGACAGTAACAAGGTACCCTTAACAACCCCACCGGGGCATTGGGAATTTTACCCCCAATAGACAGTCTTCTTGTCCCCATGGTTATCAGCAGAAATCATGGACTTCTACCCCCAAATGGCAATAATAAGTTGTCTGTTACCCACCCACTGGGGTAGTGTCAGAAAAGGTTTAGTGGAGAGTCAGCATTTTCACCTCGCCCAACAGTAATAAGGCCATCTCCAAAGCAGGAGCGGTGGAAATGAGGTGGGAGTTGGGGAGATGAAGTATCAATAGAGGCGAATGGAAAACCTGGACTTCTATCTCTACCTGGAAGTAAGGAAATTTCCCCCCTAGCCCTGCCCCTTCCCTGGCAGAGTGGCATGACAAAAAGCCAGCTAAACCATCAGGTTTAAACAGATCCAAAATCTCTTAACAAATATGAAAATGTCCATGTTTCAATCAAAAATACTTTGTCATACCAAGAACCAAGATATCAAAGAAATGAAGAGAGTCAACAAGAGTTAACACCACCCTGGCCAGTTGGCTCAGCAGTAGATGGGCCGTGGGAAGTCCCAGGCTCAATTCCTAGCCAGGGCACACAGGAGAAGCACTCATCTGCTTCTCCACCCTTCCCCCTCTCCTTTCTCTCTATTTCTCTCTTTCCCTTCTGCAGCCAAGGCTCCACTGGAGCAAAGTTGGCCCAGGCGCTGAGGATGGCTCTGTGGCCTCTGCTAGAATGGCTCCAATTGCAGCAGAGAAATACCCCAGAGGGCTGATCATTGCCCCTGGTGGGCATGCCAGGTGGATCCCAGTCGGGTGCATAAGGGAGTCTGTCTGCCTTCCCGCTGCTTCTCACTTTGGAAGAATACAAAAAAGTAATAATAAAATAAATAAATAAATTTTAAAAAGAGTTAACACCATGTTGACTAAAATGTTAGAATTAATCTGACAAAGACTTTAAAGCAGGGGTCAGGAACCTATGGCTCGTGAGCCAGATGTGGCTCTTTTGATGGCTGCATCTGGCTCACAGACAAATCTTTAATAAAAAAATAATAATAACGTTATTATTATAAAAATATAAAACATTCTCATGTATTACAATCCATTCATTTCCTGACGCTCATGTTCATGCTTGCGGGTGGCTGGAGCCAATCACAGCTGTCATCAGGGACAACACCAAATTTTTATTGGATAACGCGTAACATACACAGGTCGTTGTATGGCTCTCACGGAATTACATTTTAAAATATGTGGCGTTCATAGCTCTCTCAGTCAAAAACATTCCCGACTCCTGCTTTAAAGCAACCATGAAAAAAATGCTTCAATGAGCAACAATGAACACAATTGAGAACAAATGAATAAACAAAGCCTCAACAAAGAAACGCAAAGTCTCAGGAAAGAAGCGAAAGACATAAAAAAGAACAAATGGAAATGGAAATTTTAGAAAAAAAGACAGCAACAAATAAAAAGCTCAGTGCATAAACTCAACAGCAGAAAGGGAACAGAGAAAAAAACCCAGTAAACTGGAGATTAAAAAAATAACACCTAACATTTGAGTCCAAGAAAGAAAGGAAAAACTGGGCAGGCTGAAAAAGTATTCAAAGAAATCATGGCTGAAAACTATTCAATTTTTCCAGGAGACATAAAAGAAGAAACTAAGAAAATTCCAAGTAGAATAAATTCAAAGACATCCACACCAAAACACATAGTACTTTAACTTTTTGAAAACTAAAACCAAAGAAAAATTCTTAAAAGCAGCCAGAGCCTGACCTGTGGTGGTGCAACGGGTAAAGTGTCGACCTGGAAAGCTAAGGTTGCCGGTTCAAAACCCCAGGCTTGCCTAGTCAAGGCACATATGGGAATTGATGCTTTCTGCTCCTCCTCCTTTCTCTCTCTGTCTCTCTCTCTGTCTCCTCTCTCTAAGATGAATAAATAAAATCTAAAAAAAAAAAAAAAAAAAATCCAGGGAAAAATGACACCTTATCTACAGGGGAAAAACTGTGAGAATAACAGTGAATTTCTCATCAGAAACCACAGAGGCCAGAGAGGGGCAAAATATTTTTTAACTACCTAACAAAAAGGAATATCACTAGAATCCTATATCCAAAGAAAACATACATCATGAATGAAAGGGAAATCAAGACTGTCAAATGAAGGGAAACTAAGATTTTATCACCAGCAGACCTACTCTAAAAGAATGGCTAAAGAAACTCTCTGCATAGAAAGAAAATGATAAAGGAAGGAACCTTGGAGTATCAAGAAGGATAAAGAACACAGTAAGTGGCCCTGGCCAAATGGCTCTCGGTTGGTTGGAGCATTGTCCCGACACACTAGGATTGTGGGTTTGGTTCCTGGTCAGGGCACATGCAAGAACGGATTAAGGAGTGCATAAATAAGAACAATGGGTGGATGTGTCTCTCTCTCCCTCGCCCCCTTCCTGTCTCTCTAAAATCAGTCAATAAATAAAATTAAAACTATCTAAGATGGTAAATTAAAAACAAAAAAAAGTAAGCAAAAATATGGATATTTATATAATTGTGTTAAATATTTCATCCACATACATCAGTGACAGATTTTATTCAAACATCAAACATAAATCTAAAGAGAAGATGGAAATCCTATTATATATACATCAATTATAAGAGTTTAGCAGAATAGATTCCAAACAATAAAAATAAACAAACAATGACACAAGTATGTGCTGTCTATAAGAAATTCACTTCAAATATAATGATAGAAGCAAGTTGAATGTTACAGGATGAAAAGAGATATATGATGCAAACATTTTTTTAACTAAAAGGAATAAAGGAAAGGAGGGCTTTATTAATGTCAGATAAAGTAGATATTAGTGCAAACAAATAGAGGAAGAGATAGAGGAAGACATTATATAATAAATGATATAAGGTCAACCCACCAAAAAGACATAGTAATCCTATGTGTGAAACAAACAACAAAACTACAAAATATGTGGACAAAAACTGAGAGAACTCAAAAGAGAAACAGACAAATTCACAATCAGAGTTGGAAACTTCAACACTCTCAACAACTGACAGAACTAAACAAGAGCTCAACAACACTACCAACTAACAGAATCTAACATTTACAGAACAATATCCAACAACAGCAAGACACACGTTCAAGGGACCATGGAACATATGCCAGGACAGTATATACCCTTGGCCATAAAACAAACTTCAATAAACTTACGAGAATTAAAACCATGGAAATAGTTTTAATTTAACCATGGAAATAGAAATCAGTAACAGATGGCCCTAGATGGTTGGCACAGTGGATAAAACATCGGCCTGGCATATGGCTGTCCCAGGTTCAATTCCCGGTCAAGGCACACAAGAAAAGTGACCATCTGCTTCTCTCCTCCTGCCTCTTCCCCTTCTCTTCCACTTTCCCTACTACAGCCAATGGCTTGACTGGTATGAGTGTCTTTCCAGGCTCTGAGGAGAGCTCAGTAGGTCCCAGTAAATCAGCCTGAGGTGCTAAAAATAGCTCAGTTGATTTGAGCGTTGGTCCCAGACGGGGATGCTGGATTGATCCCAGTCACATGTGGTAGTCTGTCTCACTATCTCCCCCTCTTCTAACTTAAAAGAAAAAAAAAAGGAAAAAGAAATCAGTAACAAAGAAAATCTCCAAATACTTGGAAACTAAACAACACTTCTAAATAATCCAACTCAAAGAACTCTGAAGAGAATTTAAAAAAATTAAAATGAATAAAAATAAAAATATAACATATTAAAACTGGAACACAGCCAAAGCAGTGCTGAAAAAGTATTAAGATAACACACCAAATGTATACACTGGAAAGAAAGTCTCAAATCAATAATCTAAGCTCCTACTTCAGGAACTTAGAAAATGAGTAAAATAAACCTAAAGCAAGCAGAAGGAAGAAAATAAAGATTAGAGCAGAAATCAATGACATTAAAAATAGACAATGAGGCACTGGCCAGTTGGCTTAGCAGTAGAGTATCGGCCCAGTGTGTGGAAGTCCAGGGTTTGATTCCCAGTCAGGGCACACAAGAGAAGCAACCATTTGTTTCTCCACATACGCCCTTCCTCTCTCTCTTCCCCTCCCACAGCCCAAACAGTTTGAGCAAGTTGGCCCCAGGTACTGAGGATGACTTCATGGCCTCGCCTCAGGTGTTAAAAATAGCTTAGTTGCTGAGCAATGGAGCAGTAGCCCCAGATGGGTAGAGCATCACCTAGTAGCGGGCTTGCTGGGTGGATCCTGGTTGGGGTGCATGTAGGAGTCTGTATCTACCTCTCACTTAATTATATATATACATGTATATGTATATATATTTTTTAAAAAGACAATAAAACAAGAAAATAAAAGATAATTCAAATTGGAAAGGAATAAACTCTCCCCACTTGTAGATGACATGACATAGAAAGTCCTAGAGAATCTACCAAAAAACTCAACAAATAAGTAATCAGTGACTCAGTTAAGGTCAGAGGATACAAAATAAACAAAATAAACATGCAAATATCAATTGTGTAACCAGGGATCGAACCAGCAACCTCTGTGCTTTGGGACAATGCTCTAAACCAGTGGTCCCCAACCCCCGGTCCATGGGCCATTTGGTACCGGTCTGCAGAGAAAGAATAAATAACTTACATTATTTCCATTTTATTTATACTTAAGTCTGAACGATGTTTTATTTTTTAAAAATGACCAGATTCCCTCTGTTACATCAGTCTAAGACTCATTCTTGACACTTGTCTCAGTCACGTGATACATTTATCCATCCCACCCTAAAGGCAGGGCTGTGAAAATCTTTTCTTACATTAAACCAGTCCGTGGCCCTAAAAAGTTTGGGGACTACTGCTCTAAACCACCGAGCAATCAATTCAGTCTCGGCAAGATTTTTTAAATATATAGACAAGTATATTCTAAAATTCATATGTAAAAGCAGTAAAACTAGAATAGCTAAGATAACTTTGAAAAAAAAACAACAACAGTGGGACTATTAGTCTACATGATTTTAAGACAGTTCCAGTCATCAAGACTGTGTGGTGTTAGTAGAGGGAGAGAAACAGATCAATAAAAGGAAGCAGAAAACCTAGAATAGACTCACATAAATATGCCCAACTAATCTTTTTTTTTTTTTTTTAAATGAGAAAGAGTGAGATGAGAAGCATCAACTTGTAGTTGTGGAACTTTAATCGTTCATTGATTGCTTTTTTTTTTTCCAGTGAGAAGAGGGGAGGCAGAAGGAAAAACTCCTGAATGCTCCTCAACAGGGATCCACCTGGCCAGTCCATTAGGAGGCGATGCTCTGCCCATCTGGGGTGTTGCTCTGTTGCTCAGCAACTGAGCTCTTCTTAGCACTTGAGGTGGAGGGCATGAAGCCATCCTCAGTGCCTGGGACCAACGCACTCCAATTGAGCCATGGCCGCAGCAAGGAGAGGGAGAGGAAGGGAGAGGGAGAGAGAGGGAAAGGAAGAGAGGAAGAGAGAGAGAGAGAGAGAGAGAGAGAGAGGCGAGAGGGGGAGGGGCGAAGAAGCAGATGGCGCTTCTCCTGAGTGCCCTGACTGAGAATCAAACCTGGGACATCCACATGCCAGGCCAACGCTCTACCACTGAGTCCACTGATTGCTTCTCATCCGTGCCCTGACTAGGGGGTTCCAGCTGAGCCAGTGACCCCTTGCTAAAGCCAAAGACCTTGGGCTCAAACCAGCGACCATATTATGTCAATGACATTACACTCAAGCCAACGACCTCAGGTTTCGAACCTGAGACCTCAGGTTCCCGGCTCAATGCTCTATCCACTGTTACACCACTAATCAGGCCCAACTAATCTTTGACAAAGATACAAAAGCAATGTAGTGGAAGGAAGGTAGCTTCTTTCAACAAATAGTACTGGAGGAATTAGACATTCATTTGCAAAAAATAGTTATACCTCATATTTTACATAAAAATTAGTTCATGGATGAAAATATAAACATAAAATCAGGAAAACAAACACAGGAGATCTTTGGGATCCAGGGCTAGGCAAAGACTGCTCAGATTTGACACCAAAAGCACAATCCATAACAGGAAAAACTGATAAAGTGACTTCATAAAAATTAAAAACTGTGCTCTGCAGCCTGACCAGGCGGTGGCACAGTGGATAGTGTCGGACTGGGACGCGGAGGACCCAGGTTCGAGGTCGCCAGCTTGAGCGCAGGCTCATCGGGTTTGGGCAAAGGTCACCAGCTTGAGTCCAAGGTCGCTGGCTCAGGCAAGGGGTCACTCGGTATGCTGTAGCCCCCAGGTCAAGGCACATATGAGAAATCAATCAATGAACAACTAAGGAACCGCAATGAAGAATTGATGTTTCTCATCTCTCTCCCTTCCTGTCTGTCTGTCCCTCTCTCTTGACTCTGTCTCTGCCACAAAAAAAAAAAACAAACAAAAAATTGTGCTCTGCAAAAGACTCCGTGAAGAGGATGTACAGACAAGCTACAAATGAGAGAAGATACACATGACCACATATCCAACAAAGGCTATTACCTTGAATTTATAAAGAACTCAAAACTCAACCGTAAAAAAAGCCAATAATCCAATTAGAACATGGGCAAAAGACCGAGAATTCATCGAAGAAGATACACAGATGGAAAAGCAGCACATAAAAAGATATTCAAAATCAGAAGCTACTGGGAAAATGTAAATTAAAACCACAGTGTTACACCACTACACACCTATCAGAAAAGCTAAAACAAGAACAACAAGACTAAATGCTGGCAAGGGTGGAGAGAAATGGATCATTCAAACACTGATAGAGGGGATGGAAGACAGTCATTCTGGAAAACAGTATGGCAGTTTCTTAGACTAATTATGTAACTACCAACCAAGCAAATGTACTCTTGGGCATTTATTTCAGAGAAATGAATACTTACATTCAAAAGAAACCTTTTTGATGCTTTAATTTACATACAGGAATAGTTAAAGCAGCTCTATCCTACTAGTCAGAAACTGAGCAACCCAGATGTCCTTCAGTGGGTGAATGATTAAACTATGGTACATCTATACTAAGGAATACCACTCAGCAAATAAAAAGAAGCAAATATTGACATACAACGCCAGGACGACTGGCTAGATAATTATGCTGAAGAAAAAAGAGACAATCCCAAAGGTTATGTAACATGTGACTTCATACAGAGAACATTCTTAATGACAAAATTAAGGAAATGCAGAACAGATTAACAGTTGCCAGGCATTAAGAAAGGGGTGGCGGCAAGAGGGAAGCAAGTGTGACTAGTGAAGGGCAACAGGAAAGATTCTCGTGCTGATGAAAATGTGCATCTGCACTGTATCAATGTCAGCGCCCCGACTATACTGCATTCCAGTCTTACAAGATCTTACCATTGGGGGAAACTGGGGAAAGGTAGAGGGCAATCTCTGTATTATTTCTTACAACGGCATATAAATTTACAATTACCTCAGAAAAGTTTAATTTTAGAAATGTTATAAGGAAACAGAATGAAAGAAAAGACTCATTTGGGAGAGACATAAAGGGTTAGAATAATTAGATAAAGAAGGGATCGGAGGCTGAAAAGTAGAGGACACAGAACCAATGGTGAGCAGCTGTAGAAGTCTTTGCCCTGCCCCCGCCGGAGAGAGAGAGAAAGGAGAGGAGGAGGAGGACTTGGGCAATGTTGTTGTGTCCGGAGCCACACAGAGGCCACACTATGGAGTTCTGTCTTCCGGCCTGAACCTGTCAGATCATACTGTGGGTAACCACCCTCAAACCCAAGCTACTTTCAAGGTATTTCCCAGGCAAATACCCAAGTTATTCTGTCTCTGTGCCAAAAAGAATACAATTTCTAACTAGTTTTTTAAAAAGTAGCCTGCCCTCCTCCCCAAATACCTGATAATTTCTTACCTGTCCCCAAGCATACAGATTATTGTGTGTCTGAGATGGGTTCACTTTGGACAAAAGAAATCGAGCCTTAAAAAAAATTCAAGATTAAAAGTGGCATTAATATTAATGTAGTAGAAAAAAAAGTTTAATATTTACTTTGTTAAATTAGAATTTTTTTACAGCACAGAAACCTATTTATTTAGTCTAAGACCAATAGCCCTCAATTTATTCGAATTCCAGAAGCATAAAATGTATTTTATTTTGAGAATCACTTACTTTTACATTAACATATTCTGACCACTCATTTAAAAAGTCATATTTGAGTTGATCGGTATGTCAGTTTATGTCGCCACATAAAATATTAACCATACTGTTTGGATTTATAGTCATAAAATATACCATACAAACAACTAAATACTAAAGCTAGACTGGACCTCACCCACCTGGCTGCCTCCGTGCTCTGTGTTAATGTAGCGTGGCATCGGGAAGCGCGCTTGCAGAATTTCCTGAGCATCATCCAGTGGTGCCTGCAGAAGGTGCTTGAAGTTTTCATACTCGGGCATGTCCTGGTACCCAGCTTTACGCCACTGGGCTATGGTCTACAACAAACCAAACCAAAAGTACTGTGGAAACACTGGAACAATGGCCTTCTTTGACACTTCCCATTCTAACTCTACCCCTGCCCCAAACATACAAATGTGTTTCCAGTGAAGAAGTCTTATGTCAAGAATGACAAGTTTCAGAGGGGATCCAGGTGGAGCGGGCTAGCAGTGTGAGAGTAGAGGTGCAGCCAGGACCCCAACTACACAGCTCTCCCAGAAGACTGAGTCATCAGTCCCAGCTCCTCTTCCCTTTCTGACTGTGAGCACCACCAGCCAAAGTGCCAGGGAGTCACTGTGCCAAGGAACTATGGGCTCCCTTCCTTTCTACCGCCATCACTCAGTCTAGCCTCTCATTTCCTTAAACCAGAGAGGCAAAGGGGTTTGCAGACTGCCCCCATAAAATCCATCCCCCCTCTCTTTTAAGTCAACACATGTGTACACCCTCTTCCAGTACAGAGTAACCACAGATCTAGTGGCACAGACCCCATCCCCATTCCCTGCTCCCCTGGGCTCTGAGTGGGGTATTCTTGGTGGGTAAGTATATGTATATATATATACATACACACATACACACACACACACACACACACACATATAGTATATAAAAGCTATACAAATCAAAGCATGGGACTTAGGCAACGAGTAGAAGGCAATATAGTAAGTGAGGAAAGTAAATACTGTCTCCCCAACTAGGCTAAACACTTTGTATCTCATTCCTTCTTCCATTTCCATCTAGGAATTATTTTGAACTGATTAATGTATCTTTACAAATAAGCTGAAGTGCTTTCTGATGTGAACTGTTCATCGGACACCAGAAAAGCTGCTCTTCAGATGTTTCCTTCTGTAGGCTCCTCTCCCTTTGACTTCCCAGTACATTTTCTAGGTCTTAACTTTCTGACTGACTGGTAGCATGGAGGAAATTACCATACGCTCACTAGGGTCCAGGAGTTCATAAGAACACCAACTACCAGCAGACTTGGGGCTTTTGGAGGGCGAGAACAATGTCATTGTCTTTGTCAACAGAACCAATCACTTACACACAGAAGGCCCTCAATAAATGCATGAATGAATAGAACCAGAGGCTGTGGGCAGAGATGTATATAAGGAATGAGCTGAAGGCAAAGAAAGCTATGTTATGATTATTGTTCTTAAATGAGCAAGTGGGAACAGCAGCTGGTCACAAACAGCCATTGGGCTAGGCCATCTGTGGGCAAGTGGCTGGCTGACTGGGTGTTAATATGCTAACAAAAAAAAGTTTAAAGTTAAAAGATGCCCAATAGTATTAGAAAATGAATTATTTTAACAGAATTCTGAAACACAATTTTTATCTTTCTAGGACATCTGAAATCACTTTTTTCTTTTTTGAAATGACTTCTAATGTACAGGCACTATGAAGTCAAGTCAACCACCAAAGCAACTTACTGAAGGTAAAGAATGTACAATAGAAGAAAAAGAATACTTCACTGTAATGCTCGGTTTAAAAATTCCCTTTCTCAAAAAATTTTTTTAAAAAAAGAACTGTCTTTCTTAGGGAATGAAACTCTGAGGGAAGAATGAACTCTGCTGGGGAAGCCATCTACAGACAGCCCGAGATCCATGGACCCAGCGTCAGTTCATCGTGCCACGTTATTTCACAGAAAAACTTGAGTCCTGAATGTATAGGTGTTGACAACTCTAATGTAACTCTGAAAGGGTAGCAGTGCATATAAAAAGTTTACTGAGGAAAAGGAACTGGTCCTTGCCTGACAACTCAGAAAGCAATAATAAATTAGGGTAAGGGTGAAGGACCACCTGTTTGCTACTGACAGCAAATATTAAAATTACTAATGAACAAATACCCCAGGGATCTGAGTAAAGATTTTTTCACTAGAATAAAAGCTACTATATTCATTATAATAAACTATGGGTTTTCTCAGCCCAAATTCTTGTTTAAAACACATAAAGACCTAAATTAAAAAGAAAGTAAAAACAATAGTAAGAAAAAAAATTAGTAATATCATCTTACCTCACCAAGATAAATGACAATTTGGAAGAAAGTATCCATCAGCAAAATTCTGTCAGCTAGGATGCTGCTGCTGTCCAACAGTACTGGCTGAAGAAAAAGGGAGAGAGATGAGGCTGGTCTTCCCCAGTTCCCCACACCACAGGGCCAGAACAGCAACAAGGCCCTCTCCAAGCGGGGCCAGGTGCGGTTGCTCCAACTCCCCGTGCCATTGCCCTTTTCTTTCTGCTTCCTGACTCAGCAGTTTTAGGCTTCAACTTTGTAGAAGAAACTGGCTCAAATAATCCCTCACCAATTGGGAAGGGAGATTAATGGTATCTTTTGCTCTAGGAATCAAACGCTATCCCACACATTCTCAGTCTTGTGCTAAAAATGTTATTTTATCTATCTAAGACACATTCTATCAAATCTACTATCATTATAGATTACAAAAGGGAATGGCTATATGAAAAAGCACAGCTTTTAATACAAGTTGGGAAGTTTACTACAAAATATATTTATGATTTTTATTTCAATAATAAAAGTAACATAGTCATTAAAGAAAATCTGAACCCAAGGACAACAAATATTAATAGTTTGGATTATTTCCATATAGTTTTTAATTCTTGCAGACTTTTTAGAAATCTTAGTTTAGAAAAGGTTCTATTTTAATTTTTTTCATGTAATATTTGCCAACATAAGGATAGATCTATTTTATTGATATATAAACTATTACTATTTCTTAGATTTCTTATTTTCCTACTATTGAGCATTTGGATTGTTTTCTAATTTTCTATTTACTATTTCTTTGAACAAAGCCTTTTCTGTATATGGGAGTATTTTCTTCAGATATAGGACATGGACCTACTGGGTCAAAGTATCTGAACACACTGAAAAAAATACAAACATATTTTTAAGTTTTTCACTTGTAATCCTGCCTTCCACAGATTTTAGGTTTGCATGACTGTAACCTTTTCCTATGCATATTTTAAAGACCCAGAAATAATGTTAAAATACTATAAAAACTCAGTTTTATTTTCTTATAGTTTTGCACTAAGAGTGAATTTCCTAGAAAAACAATATATTAGGTGATTCCAACTCCGAGAAGCACTTGCATGAACCCTCACCTCCGGTGGCCCGTGGAACGAGTAGGAGTAGAGAATGGGCTGGATCATGATGAGGGACTGGGTCAGGTCCTGTCGGGCAAAGTGGTGTCTGTAATACGACGACTCATCAGGACTGTTGTTAAACACTTGCAGAAATGGAGATCTTCTAAGATGGAACATGAACTGCATTCACAAAGGAAAAAAGACACACACAGCTGTAACCTTAGATACCCAGAAAGTAGACTTGCCTTAAGTCTCTGAAACTGAAGAATCCGGATTTTAAGAAAATGGCCTCTGGGCTCATAAAATAAAATGGTAGTACAGGAGCTGGGAGGTGGGGAAAAGAAAGCTGTTGGTGAATGGGTAAGCATTTTAGTTTTGCAAGATGGAAAGTTCTGGAGATCTGTAACACTACTGAACAGTATACCTAAAAACAGTTAAAATGATAAATTTTGTTTTTTTTTTACAACTAGAAATTTTTAAAAATTATTTTTAAAGTATAGGGAGAGCCTCTCTGATATGTCAAAGATTTTCAATAAATGCAAAGCCACGTTAATTCCTGGAGTCACTGGACTGGTTTGCAGAGACAGAATGCTCCCTGTGGGCTCCCAGTCCAGTGGGGAAGGCACATTGGGCAGCACGGTCTGAGCGCCCACACAGGAAAGTACTGCTACTTGCAGTGGGGTAGGGGGCAGCAGGAGACTTCCCAAAGCCACTGGAGTCTGAAAGACGTTCATGAGGCCAGAGGGCCGGGGGAGAGGGACTCCAGGCACAGTAACAGCAGATGGGAGGTTAGAGCTCAGACACAGGCTGGAGTGAGGGCTGTAAAGGACAGGGACAGGATGACACTGGAGAGAGACACTCTTTACCCTGAGAATTAGAAGTTGCAGGGCTGACTTCTAACTCACTCTAAAGAGTTAGCAGAACATAGAACTGAGTTGCCTCAAGAAGTACAAAGCTTCCCGAGACTACACACATTGAAGCTTAGGTTCCTAAATAATAATCACAGCTGACATTTAAGGCATAAAGCACTTGACAAGAATTAGTCAGCCTTCCAGTAAGCCCATGAGGTAGGTTCCTACCATCCCTAGTTTACACATCAGGAAACTGAAGGTAGGCAACTTGCCCGAGGCCACTGCTACTGAATGGCCGAGCCAGACTCTAAACCAGGCTGTTGGCTCCAGTGACTGGGCTCTTGACTGCTACTCCAGATGCCCCAAAGAGGGAATCTTGAGCCAGCTCACTCAGTGGTTTCAAACTGTGCTCCTGAGTTTTAGTGAAACCACAGGGCCCTGAGAGTAAGATGTGGAGCGTACTGTGGTGGGACCCAGTGGGGAGCGGGGGTGCCTGGGCATAACCAGAGCACACCCAAGTGTGCCTGCCTTTTGTTCTGGCTTCTAAGAGGGTCCTCTGGATGAAAGGTTTCAACAGCTGTAAAGACGGCAAATCAATTCTCCAGACAAATCTTCCTTTTAAAGCGGAAACCACATTCACAGGGGTCCAGGATCTCATCCAAGATCAGCAGGGTGAAGCCAGCAATGGAACTTGGCCTTGATTCTGGCTCTTGCCACAACTCCACGCAGCCTCAACAGCTCGGCCCAGGCCGGGGAAGAGGCGCACACCAGCACCACAGAGCCGCCCTGGGCAGGGGTCGAGGGCAGCAACCTCCGAGGCCCCCTTTAACCTCAAGAGTGAGAGCTATAGAAGTTCATGACTGAAATCGGTGTCCACTGTCCAAAGCACGTATTTGAAAGGATAATATTCATCTGGATATCTAAGTCCTCACAAGTTTATTTAAAAATGAAAGTTTGCTTCTTTTTATTTATTCCTCAGAAAGGTGTGTCTCAGGAAGAGGAAATAAAGCTGAGTCTGCTTCCAGCGCTGGAGACGGCCCGAGAGAGCCTGGCCTGCAGCCCTGCACCGCTGTGGAGCCATGACTCCCATTCCCTCGGTGCTAGACACTAGACCGGCCTCAGCTCATGGCAACTCACAGGCACTCGTTGAGCTAAGCTCTAGTTCCCCATTCACAGACGAGGACGCAGGTTCAGAAAAGGTACATACCCAGAGCCCTGCCCAAACCCCTGACAGCACTTCATGCTCCCTCCTCTGGCTCTCCTTTCCCCTGCCCAATGGCTCCCTGGTGCTTAGTTCCTGCATCGAGCAGTGATTTACACAAGCTGCTCATTGCTGTGATTCCTGGTTACGATGCAGCGTAGTGACCATGGACATATCACTCAACACCTGTCATATTCACGTGGTATCTATTATATTCATCTTCCTACGAGCTTCAGTCTTGTTTATTTGCAACTGAGGTAGCTCACTGTACACCTAGAATTCCTACAAGGCAGAGACGTTGTTGGGGCCTTACAGCAGCGATCCTGTTTTGCCTTTTCATGAGAGTTTACACAGTTGTCATCTCCTCTCTGCAGGTCACCTGTCTTCTGCAGGGCTCAGGCACAGTCTCGCACGGAGACACAGTATTTGTCTGGAAGTGAATAACCTGCATCACCTATAGCCTCAATCTCAAAACATACCAAGTCTCTCACCTGACCTGTGGTGGCTCAGTGGATAGGGTGTTGACCTGGAATGCTGAGGTTGCTGGTTCGAAGGCCAGGGCTTGCCCGGTCAAAGCACATACCAAGACACATACGAGTCGATGCATCCTGTTCCCTACCCCCTCTCTCTCTCTCTCTGAAATCAATAATTAAATTTTAAAAGAAAAAACTTTCTCTGTTTTGCCCCAAGAGCAGCAAGGGATAAGCAGTACTTCCATTATAATTTATTCATCTATCAGTATTTTAGAAACATGTATTACTTACCTGAGGATACAGAGAGAAGGAATCTGATAACCTGAAAGAAGTGGGATCTTCCTTATTATACTGTCCAAACTTCTGACACTGTTGAAAGAAAACAGCAAAATAAGGGTGTGGGGACCGCTAAGTTGTCGTCACCTGGAAATATCCCTGGAGTAAGAGAGCTACGTTTCAATCTCAACTCTGCCACTGACCGTGAGTCCCAGACCAGCCGTTCTCAGCCATAGGCGGGTGGATACACCACACAGCACTGCTGAAATGCAAATTCTGGTTTGGCAGACCGGGGGAGGCCTGGAGATCTTGCATTCTAAGCTGCACCAAGGCCATGCTGGCTGAAAACCACTGACTAGTGAGGGGCTAGATGAGTTCTCAGGTGCCTCTTCCATTTAAAAAATGCTCTAGGACCATGAAATACTACCAATTATAAATCAGCCTTGCCAGTCCATCACTGTACAGCTTAATTTTCTTCCTCCTTTCAAAGGCAAATTTCTGAACAAGGTTTTCTCTTCCTGTCTTTATCTCTTCTTTATGTCACACATTTCCTCTGGCCATTAGAGAATGAGACTGCCCACCATTTAAAGGAAACCCACCTCTCACATTCACCTTTTTCCTACCACACCCAACGCCCTTGCGGTTCTGACTTTCCTGAACTCCTGAACACCTCAAGCCAAGCAATTCTCCAAACTTCTGGAAACTCTCCATCAGCATTTGAAATAGCACTTTCCTATTTTCCATCAACTCTACAACCAACCATTCTCTGCCTTCAACTGCCCCTCATTGTCCTACTCCTACCTGCGGGCTCCTTAGAGGTTAGTCCTAGGGCCTGGCTCCCATCCTCATTGCTTCGGGAGTGTTACAAAGGAACACTAGAACCAGAATAATGTCAGTCAAACCCTCCTCCATGTCCATGTCCACTGCTGGCCTCCAATTAACTGCAGAATAGCTTTCCCTGGACATACTTTTGCAATTTGCACATTCAGACTATCAAAAATAAATTAACTTAAAAAAAAAGATTCACCTTCCTCCCCAAAGCTGCTCTCCTTTCCCATTTCTACCTCGTGGTCATTCTCTCCATCACCCACTCAGAACTTGACCAATGCTCATTTCTTTGGTTTTTGATTTCACATACAGTCTCACCAAGTTTTATCAATTATTTTTTAGCATTCATCCTGATTCCAAACCTTCTCCCACTTCACTTCCTCTGCTGCCCCCCAGGTCTCAGCATCCTTCAGTCTGCAAACCCTTCCATCGGTCTCCCTAACAGCAGCCTTTTCTTTCTTTCTTTGGTGACAGAGACAGTGAGAGTCAGAGAGGGACAGACAGGGAGAGAGATGAGAAACATCAATCCTTTGTGGCGGTTCCTTAGTTGTTTAACAGCAGCCTTTTCAATTCCCAAAATTAGCTTACATGGCAACGGTGAGAATCATGCTGCTGTCACCCCTGCTTTGGACTCACACCTAAGGCACCTTTTTCTCTGACACTCAGGCAGTGACTTAAAGTTTACAATGAATACATTTCATAATTAAGCTGCACTTTCACTGCCTCCCTCCCCACTGCACAGACTGGCCTCTGTGACAAAAGCCAATGCCCCCAGCATAAGCTGAAAAGCACAGCTGCCTCCCCGAGGCTTGGGCCCTCCACGTGGCAAGTCTTGCCTTCTCCTCTTCCACTAGCCTACTCATTTTTAAAAGACTTAATTTAACCCTGATTGTGTAGTGGCACAGTGGACAGAATGTCGACCTAGGATGCTAAAGACCCAGGTTCAAAACCTGAGGTTGCAGGCTTGAGCACAAGCTCACCCGCCTTGAGTGCGGGATTGTAGACATGACCCCATGGTCACTGGCTTGAGCACAAAGTCACTGGCTTGAACAAGGGGCCACTGGTAAGGCTGGAGCCCCCCAGTTAAGGCACATATGAGAAAGCAATCAGTGAACAACTAAGGTGCTGCAACGAAGAACTGATGCTTCCTACCTCTCTCTTTCTGTCTAACCCAGTCTGTCCTCTCTGTCTCATTAAAAAAATAATTAAAAAAGAACACAAAAGATTTCATTCAAGGCTCACATTCTACATGAAGCCAACCACTTGGACCCTCTGCTCAACTTTCATATTGTGTTTGAAATGTTGATATTCCGTGGAGGAAAATATGGTTCTATAAAACAAGGGCAGAGAGGGAAAATGGTGAAGGAGTAGGCGGATGTTACAACTCCCACCTCCCAGAACCAAAGTGGATGACGACTTAGGAACAATCATCTTTAAAAACCAACTGTGGACTAAAGTAAGAGGAATCTATAACCCAGCATCGCTGAAGAAACCACACTGAGCTGGTAGGAAAAGCGGAGATGCGGAAAGGGATCCTGACTCCCAGGAGTGAGCAGAGGCCCGGAGACTCTCTCATGGTGGGGGAAGGGGGAGTTCCCAGAAAGTTGTGGACCCCCAGCCCTAGAACCAGAGCCCCAGCCTGGAGCCCCAGAGACTAGAGAGGCATATGGACAGTATTTAGCTGAAGAAGAGCCAGGTTACTGTTTGCGAGAGAGACAGAACTCTCAGACCCAGCCTCCATCTTAAAGGGACAGCGCAGAAAATCTCGTTCACAGCCACTTACCCGGGGCTCCAGGAGTGAGGAGCGTCGAGAGGACTGGAGTTACAAGAGGACAGTGTAGTCTCAGGGGCACAGGAAGAGACTGTGGTGGACAGCCACCCTGACCCCTGTACTGGGTCACTCCCCAAACCTAAAGTGCCCATTCTTCCTGGGAGAACCAAGGCAGCAAAGGGAAGCAATTACTCCACCCACCAGAGGCTCTCCTGCTCCAGTCAGTGCAGAGAGACACTTAGAAGCAGGGGACAAATCAGGGACACAGATTTGAGTGCTGAGGTCTGGACTACACGCCCCCCCCAACCTGCTGAGTACCCTCTGAGGGGTGGGAGGGCCCGACTGCAGCCACTGCATTTTACCCGCACTGTGGTGGAGTGCAGAACCCAGCAAGGCAGCCCGCACAACAGCAGTAGTGGGGGGGGGGGGGCAAGGCCGGAGGGGGTGCGGAGGCAGGAGGAGCCCAGAGAGCTGTCCAGTGCGCCTGCAGCGGGCAGGGCCTGGAGAGTCAACCCATTCACCCATGAAGGGCAGAGCCCAGCAGCCTGCACTGCAAAGAGGGGAGGTGTCCCACACACCTGCGGGTGCAGAGCAAGAGAAGCCGCCTGCGCCCACCTGCAGGGGGCGGAGCCAAGTGAGGCAAGGAGTCCCCCCACCCCTGGAGCAGACCAAGCTGCAGCCTTCAAGCCCATGCTGGTGCCCCAGTGCCTGAGGAGGCGTAGGTAGAGAGGAGCCAGCAGAGAGACCTCATTTCAGAAAAGGCCACACATACTAGCCAAGAGTAGAAAAAAGACAGCCTGGGAGTGCAGCTGATATTTACAATGGCTTCAGAGCCCAGCACAGGCAGCCACAAATTCTGGATTGCCTGTAGTTCCAAGAAGGTTCCTAATTGACAGTCAAAAGCAGTGATCCCCACTGGTCTGCACCAGGTTCTGGCCAGGGAGGTCCAGGGCTATTACATCCAGCAGCCAGATATAGAGAGCATAAGCTCAGGATCTAACAACCACAGTTAGAGTGGTATCTAGTCTATACAGAGACAAAATGGTAAGACAGAAAAGTACAATTCAAATGAATCAACGAGAAATGACCACAAAAAGAATTGAATGAAATGGAAATAAACAAGATACCGGATGCAGAGTTTAGAATGATTCTTAGGAAACTCAAGGATCATAGAACAACAATAGATGGACAAAGTGAGCACCTAAACAAAGAGCTGGTATCAAAAAGGTCATTTAAGTCATAAAAAAGAATCAGAAATGAAAAACACAATATCAGAAATGAAGACTAAACTAGAAGGAATTAAAAGCAGGCTGGGTGAAGCAGAGGATCGAATCAGAGATTTAGAGGACAAGATAAGCAAAAAGCACAAAAGCAGAACAGCAAAAAGAAAAGAAGATCAAAAAGTCTGAGGAAACTCTAAAAGAGCACTGTGACAACATGAAGAGAAATAACATCTGCATAACAGGGGTTCCTGAAGGAGAAGAGAGAAAGAACAAAGGACAGAGAATCTGATTGAAGAAATCATAGCTGAAAACTTCCCTAAATTGATGAAGAAAAAAGTCACACAAGTTCAAGAAGCAGAGAGAATCCCATTAAAGTAGAACCCAAAGAGACCTACACCAAGACACATAATAATTAAAATGCCAAAACTAAGAGATAAAGAATACTAAATGCTGCAAGAGAAAAGTAATCAATCACCTACAAAGGGGCACCCATAAGGATGACATCTGATTTCTCAACAGAAACACTTGAGGTCAAAAGGGAATGGCAAGAAATATTCAAAGTAATGCAGAACAGGAACCTATAACCAAGACTTTTTCATCCAGCAAGGCTATTGTTTAAAATTGAAGAAGAAATAAAAAACTTCCCACACAAAAATAACTCAAGGAATTCATTACAACCAAACCAATGCTGCAAGAAATGATAAGGGGCCTGTTGTAAACAGAACAAAGGGGAAAAAATCTAGTAAAAAAGAAGTGTAGATTTAAAGAATAAAGTGGCAATAAACAACTACATATCAATAATAACCTTAAATGTAAATGGATTAAATGCTCCAATCAAAAGATTTAGGGTTGCTGCGTGGATAAGAAAACAGGACCCATACATATGCTGTCTATAAAAGACCCACCTCAAAACAAAAGATACACATAGACTGAAAGTAATGGGATGAAAAAAATATTTTATGCAAATGAAAATGAAAAAAAAGCTGGGGTAGCAATACTTATAGTATCTGACAAAATACACTTTAAAACAAAGGCTATAGTAAGAGATAAAGAAGGTCACTACATAATGATTAAAGGAGCAATCCAACAGAAAGATATAACCATTATAAATATCTATGCACCTAATATAGGAGCATCTAAATATATAAAGCATATTTTGATGGACATAAAGCGTGAGATCAACAGCAATACTATAATAGTAGGGGATTTTAATACCCCACTAACAGCACTGGATAGATCCTCAAGAAAGAAAATTAACAAAGAAACAGCAGACTAAAAGGACATACTAGATCAACTCAAGTTAATAGATACCTTCAGAACCTTTCACCCTAAAGCAGCAGAATATATACTCTTTTCAAGTGCTCATGGTACATTCTCTGGATAGAGCACATGCTAGGATACAAAACAAGTCTCAATAAATTTAAGAAGACTGAAATTATATCAAGCATCTTCTCAGATCGCAAAGGCATTAAACTAGGAATCAACTACAATAGAAAAACTGAAAAATACTCTAACACTTAAAAACTAAGTAGCATGTTATTAAATAACAAATGGGGTAACAATGAGATCAAGGAAGAAATAAAGAATTTCCTTGAAACAAAGAAAAATAAACATAGAACAACTCAAAATTTATGGCACACAGCAAAAGCAGTCCTGAGAGGGAAATTCGTAGCATTATAGGCATAACTTAAGAAGCTAGAAAAAGCTCAAATAAACAAGTTAAGCCTGCATGTAAAAGAACTAGCAAAAGAACAGCAACTGAAGCCCAGAGGAAGTAGAAGGAAGGAAATAATAAAAATCAGAATGGAAATAAATGACACAGAGGCTAAAAAAAAAAAAAAAAAAAAACAATACAGAGGATCAATGAAAGCAAGGACTGGTTCTTTGAAAAGGTAAACAAGACTGATAAATCTTTAAGTAGACTCACCAAGAAAAAAAAAGAGAGGACTCAAATAAATAAAACTAGAGATGAGAGTGGAGAAGTAACAACTGACAGCAGAAATACAAATGATTTTAATAAAAAACTATGAAGATCTTTACGCCAAAAAATTAGACAACCTAGGTGAAATGGCCAAATTCCCTGAAATATATAATCTTTCAAAAATCAATCTGGAAGAATCAGAAAACCTAAACAGACCAATTACAACAAATGAGATCAAAACAGTTATCAAAAAACTCCCAACAAACAAAAGCCCTGGGCCAGAAGGCTTTACAGCTGAATTCTATGAAATATTCAAAGAAGAACTAACTCCTATCCTTCTCAAGCTATTTCAAAAAATTCAAGAAGAGGGAAAATTTCCAAGCTCCTTTTATGAGGCAAGCATTATTCTGATTCCAAAACCAGGCAAAGACAATACAAAGAAAGAGAACTACAGGCCAATATTCCTGATGAATTTAGATGCTAAAATTCTCAACAAAATATTAGCAAACCGGATCCAGCAATACATGAAAAAATCATACATCAAGATCAAGTGGAATTTATTCTGGGGAGGCAAGGCTGGCACAATATTCGCAAATCGAATATCAATGTGATTCATTACATAAACAAAAGGAGAAAAATCACATGATAATATCAATAGATGCAGAAAAAGCATTTGATAAAATCCAGCACCCATTTATGATCAAAACTCTCAGCAAAGTGGAAATACAAGGATTATACCTCAACATGATAAAGGCCATCTATTACAAACCCACAGCCAACATCATACTCAATGGGAAAAAATTAAAAGCAATCTCCTTAAGATCAGGAACAAGGCAAGGGTGCCCCCTTTCACCACTCTTATTCAACATGGTTCTGGAAGTCCTAGCCACAACAATCATACAAGACGAAGAGATAAAAGGCATCCAAACTGGAAAAGAAGAAGTAAAACTATCATTATTTGCTGATGATATGATATTGAACATAGAAAACCCTAAAGTCGCAAAGAACAACTAAACCTGATAAATGAATTCAGCCAGGTGGTAGTTTATAAAATTAATATTCAGAAATCAGAGGCAATTTTATACACCAACAATGAACTGCCTTACAGAGAAATTAAGAAAAAAAAAAACCTTCACTATTACAACAACAAAAAAATAAAGTACCCAGGAGTAAATTTAACCAAGGAGTTTAAAGACTTGTACTCGGAAAATTATAAAACATTTATTAAAGAAATCAAGGAAGATACAAACAAGTGGAAGCATATACCCTGTTCATGGATAGAAAGAACAAACATCATTAAAATGTCTATATTACCCAAGGCAATTTATAAATTCAATGCAATTCCTATTAAAATACCAATGACATACTTCAAATATATAAAACAAATATTACAAAAATTTATATGGAACCAAAAGAGAACACAAATAGCCTCAGCAATCTTGAATAAGAAGAATAAAGTGGGTGGTATCACACTTCCTGATATCAAGTTATACTACAAGGCCACTGTACTCAAAACAGCTTGGTACTGGCTTAGAACAGGCATATAGATCAATGGAACAGAACAGAGAACCCAGAAATAAACCCACATTTTTATGGACAATTGATATTTGACAAAGGAGGTAAGGAAATACAATGGAGTAAAGACAGTCTCTTTAACAAATGGTGTTGGGAAAATTGGACAGCTACCTGCAAAAGAATGAATCTAGACTACCAACTTACACCATTCACAAAAATAAACTAAAAAATGAATAAAAGACTTAAATGTAAGTCATGAAACCATAAGCATCTTAGAAGAAAACATAGGCAGTAAGCTCTCCGACATCTCTTGCAGCAATGTATTTGCTGATTTATCTCCATAAGGAAGTGAAATAAAGGACAGGATAAACAAATCAGACTATATCAAAATAAAAAGCTTTTGCACAGCTAAAGACAATATGAACAAAATAAAAAGACAAACCACACAATGGGAGAACATATTCAACAATACATCTGATAAGGGCTTAATAACCAAAATTTATAAAGAACTTGTAAAACTCAACACCAGGAAGATAAACAATCCAATCAAAAAATGGGCAAAAGAAATGAATAGACACTTCTCCAAAGAGGACATACAGATGGCCAATAGGCAGATGAAAAAGTGTTCAACATCACTAATCATCAGAGAAATGCAAATTAAAACCACAATGAGATATCACCTCACACCAGTCAGAATGGCGCTCATTAACAAAACAACACAGAATAAGTGTTGGAGAGAATGTGGAGAAAAGGGAACCCTCCTGCACTGCTGATGGGAATGCAGACTGGTGCAGCCACTGTGGAAAACAGTATGGAGATTTCTCAAAAAACTGAAAATCAAACTGCCTTTTGACCCAGCCATCCCACTTTTAGGAATATATCCGAAGAACACCATATCACTGATTCAAAAGAAGAAATGCACCTCCATGTTTATGGCAGCATTGTTTATAATAGCCAAGATCTGGAAATAGCCCAAGTGTTCATCAGTGGACAAGTGCATTAAAAAGCAATGGTACATATTATATACACAATGGAATACTATGGGGCCATGAAAAAGAAGAAAATCTAACCTTTTGCGACAACATGGATGGACTTGAAAACTATTATGTTAAGTGAAATAAGCCAGGCAGAGAAAGAAAAATATCATATGACCTCACTCATTTGAGGAATCCAGTGAACAACGTGAACTGAGGAACGGAATAGAGACAGAGGCGGGATCAAAGGGACCAGAGGGAAAGCGGGCAGAGGGAAAGGGGATGAGAGGATGGGATCAGAGAAGGGAAAGAGATTGGTGAAATTATATATACATAACACAGAGTAATAGAGAGCAGAAAAGCAAATCCTGGAGGGAAGGGGGGAGGGCATTGGAGGACAGGGACAAGGCGGATGCTGAGGGAACACGAAGGTGGGGAGGGATGTATTCGATGCGACACTTGAATCTATGTAAACACAATAAAAAAAAACTCTCCTACTGGGAAAACATGTAACCTATAATCTCAATAAAGTTTGTGGAGTTTAAATAAATAAATATAAATAAAAAAACAGCAAGGTCAAACAGATCTAAACAAATTTAAATATATTTCTTTACTGGGCTTTCAGTGCTTTTGATAATAAGTACCTGTAGTGAATTTCCAAGAAAATGAAACTATGAGGTATGACAATTATTGCTTTATTATCGTGGGCTCCAAACTCACCCTTTTGCCTGTTGTGAAATGGATGTGGGCTCTTTAAAAACTCTTCCTTTGCTAGCTGGCACCAAGGTGACCTTTGTCAGTAGAGGGTCTCTGCTCAGCAGGAGCAGTGTGGCTTCCCCAGCACCTGGCTCTGCGGCCATGGCAACCAGCAGCTAAGGTGCCTCTGATGAGACCCTTTCCTGTGAAGTTTCCCTCAGCACTTCAGAGGGTGGATCTGCACCTAATTCCAGAGGGCGGATTTCTAGTAAGCTCCTCTTGGCACAACACCATGGCAACCTCTCTGCCATGAGATTCAGTGGACTGTCGTCACGCTGTCCCACCTAGGTCTGGCCCACCCTTGGGAGAAAAGGGCTCTTCCTCGGGCTCTCTGTCTCAGCATAGGAGCAGTGGCTGCACCTTTTATCTGCTATCCCTACATTCCTTAGTATCCTCTTTACATCTTATTAGCTCATCCTCATTATTCTAATCCCCTGCTGTCACAGTAATTCTACACACCTTTCCCCATTGAAATTACTCTCCTGATTAGACCCAGAATGACACATGAGGCATCTCCCTACACTCACTGGGTCATAGACCCTATTTCAAAAAAAAATCTCCCAAGATCTGGAAAGAAAATACAGGACACAGCATTCACAATGATTTATCTAAATCAACTCTCAAATATACAGATTTGCATCATTCTCTAAATATTCTGCATGTGTTGTTCCTTCCCAACCGCTACATAAGCCGAGGAAAAATGCCTATTTTACACTTTTTATCATGCTCCAAATGTCCTAGATCAGAGATCAAGACAGAACCCAGCACCACTATTTCAAACTCACCAGTCGAATGAGTTGTCGATCCAGCCACCGGAGCACATCGGGCCCCTCCTCTGACTCCGCCCGGAACACTCCCAGCCGTGCCATCAGGACTGCTGCGGCTTCCTGGTCAAATGCTGCTTCTATGTGCTTGAGCTGACTCTGCACATCTGCCCAACTGACAATTCCAGAATTAGCACCAGGCTTACATGCTGAAGACCAGAAAGCCAGCTCTTTACTGAGATAAAGAAACATAAGTCCTATTCCTTCACTGAGAGAAAACAACTTTGAACTGCACTGCCTGTAAGGAATCGAAGGAGTTTCACACACATTTTCATTTACCCTCATGTGATTTCTGAAGGCTCTAATGCAAAAGAAAATGATAGAGAACTTTCCAATATTCCACAAGATATCATGAAAATAGATACCCAAAAGGTACTTAAGTCTTCAGCCAGTGTTCCTTCCAAGTCAATCTTAAAAAAATCTAAATGTTTACAAATTTACAAAATGTCTTCTCCAACATCATGGGAAAGAGAATTAGCGCACATACAAAAGTTTTCCTGCCTGATCTGTGGTGGCACAGTGAAAAGCAACTACTACAAGTAGATGCTTTCCACTTCTCTCCACTCTTTCTCACTCTCTCTCTCTCCCCTATCTCCAAAAAAAAAAAGAAAAAAGAAAGAAAGGAAGAAACATTAAGGCCCTGGCACATTGGCTCAGCGGCAGAGCGTTTGCCTGGCATGTGGAAGCCCCAGATTCAATTCCTGGTCAGGGCACACAGAGGAAGAAACCATCTGCTTCTCCACCCCTTCCCCCATCTCCCTTCTCTCTCTCTCTCTCTCTCTCTCTTCCCCTCCTGCAGACATGGCTCAAATGGTTTGAGCAAGTTGGGCCTGGGCACTGAGGATGGCTCCATGGCCTCGTCTCAGGAGCTGAAATAGTTTGGTTGCCGAGTTATGCAGCAGCAGCCCCAGATGGACAGAGCATCACCCTGTAGGGGGCTTGCTGGGTGGATCCCAGTCCAGGTGCATGTGGAAGTCTGCCTCTTTGCCTCCCCGCCTCTCACTTAACAAAAAAATAAATAAATAAAAATTAAAAATTCCACATGAATAAAAACACTATGAACAAAGCTAAAAGACAGAAGATAGACCAGGAACAGGTATGAGCAACAAATACATGAAGAGTCCTTGCCAATCAACAAATAAGGAAAAGAAACAGGTTTTACAAAATGGGCAAAGGCTATCACAAGAAGAAATACATATGACCAATTGGCTTGGAAAGTGCTCAATCCATTGGTAAGTGGGAAAATATATATGAAAGTGACATATACCTCTACATTTGCATGTTACAGATTAATATTATTAATAAGGAGATAGGGTACTCTCCTTACACTACTAAGAAAAATACAAACTAGCTTCTTAGAAAAGTTGTTTTACACTATCCAAAAATTCTCCTTTGAAGTGATGAAAGAAATACTCATGTACACAAAGATCTAAAGTGAATGCAGCACTGCTAGCAAGAAGGTAAGACCTGAGATGGCCTTTAGCAAAGGACAGGTACATCCCATCCAAAGCACGTTAACAGCCACTAAAGTGAACGAGACAGAGGCTTATTCTGTTATTGATATAAAAGATATCTTTGACACACTCCTGAGGAAAGCATAAGGAGACACACGTGCACAGAATGGACACACGGTATATAACTCTAGAGAAATGGGACTGTGACATTAAATGCCAGCACAGTAATAGCACTTCAGTTCTGGGGAGGGTGGGAGAAGAGACCTATTCTTTTTTTTTTTTTTTTTAAATAACTATGCTTGTAAATAAGCCACGTTAAGCCTAAATTAACTTTGTTGCAGTTGTTTTAGGTTTTTCGTTTTCTTTTCTTTTTTTTTTACAGAGACATAGAGAGAGGGACAGACAGGGACAGACAGACAGGAACGGAGAGAGATGAGAAGCATCAATCATCAGTCCCTCGCTGCGATACCTTAGTTGTTCATCGATTGCTCTCCCACATGTGCCTTGACCGTGGGGCTACAGCAGACCAAGTAACCCCTTGCTCACCAGCGAGCTTGGTGAGCTTTGCTCAAACCAGTTGAGCCTGCGCTCAAGCTGATGACCTTGGAGTCTCGAACCTGGGTCCTCTGCATCCCAGTCCGACGCTCTATCCACTGTGCCACCGCCTGGTCAGGCAGACGAGACCTATTCTTTATATACCTATGTGCTGCTTGAATCTTTTATAAGGAGGATGTATTTAAGGTTTCTTATATAATAAATAAAATAATAAAAATTAACTTTGAATGAACTGATTCCTACTGGAAAATTACTGCTTTAGGCAAGTGCTGTCGGCCTAACTGGGTTAGCCCACAATGCCCCTCCTACTTCCCCTCCTCCTCCTCCAATTGAATGAGCCAGTGAAAACTGGTGAGAAACAGTTAATGAATTACAGAGATAAACTAATAATGTTAAATTGCCTCTTCATTGGGCAAAACATCAGTCGGCAGTGCAACAGAAAGGAAACTGGGCTGCTCACTTTCTGGCAATGGTGGTCACACGAATGCGCCTCTGGGTGCTGGAGTGTTGATACTGCGTGACAAACTGGACGGCACCTCGGCTTCCCTGGGGGATGGGGGCGTTGTGCTGCAGGGCGAGAGGCCAGACACAGTAGACACAGTGTTACTGCTACAGGCTTGGCTCAGACAGGCAGAGCCCACTGTGCTCTTCCTGAAATGACTGATATTAAGACCACACATTTCACTGTATATAAAACTTTTCCCTTGGGGGAAAAAAAGAACCATATTGAAATAAATACTGATATCAAGTTAATGATATGCACGCTGAAGGGTCTGGAGATGAAACACACTGATGACTGCAATCTGCACTGAAATGTATCAAAAATAAACAAAGCAAATACAGTAATTGCTATTTATGAAAAATAAGTTGTGGTTGTGGAGAAAGAAACCAGAGGCCACCAGTCTTGTAAAAATCAGAGAACACAACACGGAGACACAAATATTCATGAAGAAATCAAACTCACCTGATTGACTACTTCAAAGTAGATACCAAGTGTAGATGTGGGATCCAGGCCACAGATTTTCCACTGACTCGTGCCAGCAACACCAAGCTCCTAGAGGTGAGAAGAGGAATTAAAACAAAAAGCTACTCCTGTTGTCAAATGCTGATGAAAAGCAGATGTTGAGACGTATAGGACACTTAGAATATCTCATTCCAAATAAAAATTAAACTGAAAAAAGTACAATTATGGATTAGAATATGGTTTACCACTTACATTTAAAGTACTTTAAACTTTTTATACCAGCACTCTGATCAATTTCCATTTCACCACCAAGATATATCTATTTACATGTACAAACACTCATACATACAGATGTGGTACATAACACTAAAGTCAAATGAAAGAATCAAATCAGAGTTGGGAAGAATCGTAGAAAAGAAAAATGAGTTGCTTAGCTTGCAAGTTTTATGTACATCACTACTAGAATAAATAGTTACAGAATGCTAGCTATTAAATATCAATTTTTAGTCTAAATCCTTTGTGAAAAAGCAACATATAAATTCTTGGTAAGAGAACTGAGGCTACCCTGGCCGGCTGGCTCAGTGGTAGAGTGTCACGTTGGCCCAGCATATGGAAATCCCAAGTTCGATTCCTGGTCCGGGCACACAGGAAAAGCAACCACCTGCTTCTCTATCCCTCCTCCCTCCCCGCCTTTCTCTCTTTCTCTCTCTCTCACGTCCCCTCCTACAGCCGTGGCTTGAATGGTTCAAGCAAAGTTGGCCCCAGGCAATGAGGATGGCTCCATGGCCTCGCTTCAGTCACTAAAATAGCTCCGTTGCTGCACAATGGAGCAACGGCCCTAGATGGGCAGAGCATCGCCCAGTATGGGGCTTGCCTGAGTGGATCCTGGTCGGTTGGGGTGAATGCAGGAATCTGTCTCTGCCTCCCTGCTTCTCATTTTATAAAAAAAAAAAAAAGAGAGAGAGAGAGAATTTCAGCTTTTAGCCCTGGTCTGGTAGCTAGGTTGGTTACAGCGCTGTCCCCATATACGAAGGCTGAGAGTTTGATAACCGGTCGGCACATACAAGAATCAACCAATGAATGCATATATAAGTGAAACAAATAAATTGGTATTTCTCTCTCTCTCTCTCTTTCTAAAGTCAACAAATAAAAATTTAAAAATAAGTAAAATAAAACGAGGCCGCTTTTTATGGACCAGCTGAATGCTCCCAGTGATAAATATGAGGTTCACTAAAATGTAAAAGCAGACCTGTTTTAAGCATGCCATTTAGAAGAAAAGGCTGCAGGGTTCAAAAATACCTAGAATCAACTACCAAGATCACTAGACTCTGAAACATACATTCTTCTATCATTCTAGAGATAGTATTACATGTTTTAACATACCTCATCAAAATGAGAAATACCATTTTATAAAGTAATGTGATTATACACTGAGATTCATAATATTACTTTTTTTCCTTGCAACAAAAATTTAATAGGCATTTCTCTCAGCTCTGTTTGTGAAAAGCCATCAAGCCAGGATATAGAAATTTCTGGGGTGCTGGTATTTGGAGTTGCTGGTTCAAGGGCAAATTCAGGAGATTTGGGAACAGTGGAGCAAGTGTGTAAGGGGTCATGGAAACTGAAGCACCTGGGGCGTCACATTCTGAGCCCCCAGAGAGAGGGCCATTTTCTGGGTACCTTCCTGTTGAGGAAGTTAAACTGAAAGAGGTAATGTTCTGTCCACGGAGCTGAGGGTGGAGTTCACGGAGATTAGAACACAGCTAAAAGGCTGTCAGAGAGGGAATGTGTCACGTGAGGTTAGGGGTCCTGGATGGGGGAGCCCCAGGGTGCTCAGCTTCATGCTGAGGTCCCCCCAGCTCAACTGGATTCTAATGCACTGCACCTCTGAAACCCTCCCTGCACACCCCTCAGGGCCCTTCCCACCCTGCATAGGCACCTCTTCCTCCTGTGTTTTGGGCTATCATTTCCTCCACCCAACCCCATTTCTCTTCCAGAGGTCTCATAGGATCCACCAGCACTGTTAAAGTTTTTCATCTCTTTCCTGTAATTCCTAGAGGTCTAGGATGCAGCTGAAGGCTGTGAATAGGATCATCCACCCTCTTGATCCAATCTTGACACTGCTTGCTACTTTCTAAAAGTTCCTCAAGTACTCTGGTCCCTCGATGGCACGCTCTCTCAATTTCCAACCTGCTGCCCTGCATGATACTTTAAACATATCTTTGCTGTTATTTCAGTAGAATCCTGAGTGTCCTCACGTAGGAACTTGAGTTCATCACCTCTTCTGGAAGAGTTCTAGAGTGAACCTGGGCTGCAGCAGAGGGCAGGTGGAGCGGACTAGTCATGTGAGCAGAGATTGAGGTTTGTGGCTCTGGGGAGAGAGCAGAGAAGCCACCAGGACCCCTGTGCTGAGTCCCTCTGGCACACATAGACACCATCTTTCTTGGGTGGAGCACTCCTCTCCGTGATATTATTTCCAGGTTATTCTGAATCCACCGAAACTGTCAACTGTGAGGTGCGCAGAGCTGATATCAGTCTGGTCTCTATAAAGCCCTGTCTGGAGCCTATGTACCTGGCCACAGAACCAGCAATCTCAGAGCGAAGGGTCCAGAGGGGAGAGGGATTAATCGTAAATGAAATTACACAGCAGCTCTAAGAGAGCTAAGCAAGCCTATGACACGGATGAATTCATGGGTACTGACCTTCCCTTTTAGTGGCCTTTTATAAAAGAAGCAGGTAGCATCTGCTGAAAGAGCCAAGCCAGAAAAAACAGCAAAGAAGTAAAAGAAGCTCGCGTGCCCTCCTTGCCTTGCTGAACCCTTATCCTGAATCTGTCCACACCTACCAACTCAATTTTTAATACAATTCCTAAAGTTTCAAATGAGGAGATCAAGGAGTTCAGAGTATGCCACCTCAAAATATGCCACTCTCACATAAGCAGTATTTTGAGCTGAAAGCAATTAAAACAAAAAAAGTAGACACAAGAAAAACTCTATGCCCTCCCCTCTCTACCGGGAAGAGCAGAATGATTTTTAATCACCAGAAGTGGCACTAGAGGAATCTACGGAACAACCTTGCTGAAATAACTTTACCTTCCATTCATTTTCCCCATACACTTACTTTTCCACAAGCTGACAGCCTAGATGCTCAAAGTCCCTTTGCACTGTCTTGTCCTTGTTCTATAAACTTATTGTTCTTTTGTTAAGATGCTATGTAGTCCAAGTTCTAACTAGTCCTTTGAGTTCCTCATCAGTGTGTTGTGTGTGATGTGTACACGTGGTGCACACATTAATGAACTGGTTTTCTCTTGTTCATCAGTCGTGTCAATCTAATCTGCAGAGCCCCGTCGATGAACCTAAGATACGTAGAAGAAAAAACATTTTTTCCTCTCCTACAACTCCAAGGCCCAGCATGGCCAAAAACCCTGCAGAACTCCAAACGTACATTTTCTCAATAATACACAAATTCCTTACGTAAGCATTTATCCAGTTTTTACCAGAGGAACTATAAAGACAGAATGGAAATAACCATTTTATAATCTCCAATGAAATACACTGATTCAAGTACAAACAATCAATGGACACTGAAACCACAGGGTGAACAAGATATCCATACCGTGCTACAATCTCTTTCAACCAATTTCTTGCTAATGGCAAAGGGAAAAGGTGCTCCTATAAAGAGAAGACGTGGGACAGCCATCAACTTGACCACACAATCTAACCCAGCTGCACTAACACAGGCTGACAGGACCAAGGTGCCTCCTGATGAAACAGCACCAAACACACAGATCACTCCCCACATTCACCATTCACTGACAGAGGCTTAGCCTGAACCTAAGCACACTTTCAAGCCTAACTTCCACTTCACAGGAACATAGGGAGTAAAGAACATCTTAACCACTGCCACAAGGAAACAGACAGATGGAGAATGTGGGATGCTCTATTATAGAACACACCTGGCGCTGCCTCTTCACGGAGTCAACGTCATTAAACAAAACAAAACACAACCAAGCAAAAACATAAACTAAGCAATAGGAAGACTAAATGCAATGCTGGTTAGAGAGGAAAAAACAGCTACAAAGGACATCTGAGAGGAAACTAGGGAAAGAATATGGACTCAATATTAGAAAACTGTTTCTTAGGTTTGATAATAATGTAGTACCCGTTTTTAGAAGATGCACACTGAAACACTGAAAGACTAAGTACCATGATGTCTGCAACTTGTCTTCAAAGGCTCTGAAAATACAGACTATAAAGCAAATGAGGCAACTAGGTGATGATCAGAGGTAAAGCATGTGGCAAAACATAATGACAGCAATTATGACAAAAAGTTACCGTTACTGATTCTAACTGGTGGGTTACAGGAATTCATTTACTTTTCTTTGAACAACTCTGTATCTCTGAAAATTATCCTCCACCCCCCCATCCAAAAACTTCATGACTAATGCCTACTGGATCCTAGAGCAGCTGCTCAGCTTGTACTAACTCATAAAGTTATCTTCTTAAACTACTTCAGGAAGTCCTCATCAGGCAGATTTCAAAATTAAGAGAAATATTTTGACTACACAGCCTTCCAAAGCCCTGCCAGGAGACAGGGGCACAAGACCCACAGACCCCTAGGACAGGGGATGAGTGACGGGCTTTGGGGTAGCAACCTGCCTCACCCAGGGGTCTATAGAAATGTTCCCTCAAATTGCCTTGTCTTTGTCAAGTTCAACAAGTTTTATCTAAGTAGTCAATAAGTGAGTGTGCATTGCTGATGAAGACAAAGGTCGAGTCCAGGGTGGGCTTCCACTGTGCCAGGCACCATTCTAAGTGCTTTACCTGAACTAACTCAATTCTTCTTTTGGAGAGCAAAGTACAGTATGAATATTATCTCCATTTCCCAGATAAAGACATGGACTCAGACTGATTAAGTGCCTTGCCCAGGCCACATGCAGACAGCGACAGAGCTGTGTGCTGACTCCACTTCTGGTTCTGGAGTCCACACTCTTGCTGAAAAGGGCAATGAGGGAAAGACACGGCTGTGATAAGCCCAGCCCAGCCCCAGCCTGAGCACGTTTCATCAGACCAAGTGGTTTGTCTCTTGGCAACTGAAGTAATAATCAGAGAAAGCTGGCCGCCAGCAAAGCCTCTCACCCTCTAGTGGTAAGTTTGTTCATACTCAAGGTACACAGAGGTCTGCACATACAACAGTGCCCCCCGCTGCCCAACCAACTGAAAATGGTCTGTGAGAAGTGAGACCAAGGTATCGCCTCTAAGGGCAATGAGTACGTAGGTTTATTCCTGAAGGATCTGGCTGACTGCTTACCCTGTGCTGAACAGAATGCTCCATGGCTCGTTGGCACAGCGACCCAAGCATAGGTCATGGGGTCACAGGGACCTAGACTCCAGCTTCTTTATATTAATTCTAACTCTGAGCAAGATACTTAACCTCTCTGAGTCTCAATTTCTTCCTCTTTGGTCAGATGGACAGACAGAGATGAAACCACCTCTCAGAGGTGGTCATCTTTAGCCCTTCTCCCTTACCACACACATATAAACCAGTAACAATGCAAGGTCATCAAGCCTGATTAGAAATTTTTGCCTTTTTTTTTAAAGCAACAACAGAGAGACAGAGAGTGAAAGAGAGACAGACAGGAAGAGAGAGATGAGAAGCATCAACTCATAGTTGCGGCACCTTAGTTGTTCATTGATTGCTTCTCTTACATGCCTTGAGCGGGGGCTCTAGCCACGCCAGTGATCCCTTACTCAAGCCAGCAACAATGGGGTCATGTGTATGATCCCAAGCTCAAGCCAGCAACCCCACACTCAAGCTGGTGAGCCTACACTCAAGCCAGATGAACCTGTACTCCAGCCAGCAACCTCAGGACTTTCAACCTGGTTCCTCAGTGTCCCAGGCTGACACTATTCACTGTATGATCAGGCAATTTTAACATTTCTAATGGGTTGATCCCAGGGCACAGGAGGTGAGGGTGATGGAGGAAGTTTTCCTTACATTTTCTGACACACATGGTCCCTTCACATTCAGAGATACACAAGGACCAATGGCTCCTGCAATCTTCAGTTCCCGAGAGGTCTAAAACAGAGTTAAATATGAGTGTAAAGTTAGAAATCACTGAGAACCACACTGCTCTCACAAAGGCAACAATCAGAGCCTACAGGACAAATGCAGCATTATCATTCCACCAAGAGAAAACCCCACATGGATTGCAGTATGCAAATGCTCTTACAAGCTTTTCCAGGGCCACCGTGGTCTCATGAACTTCAGTAAAAGACCTCCCTTAGAAACTGCATTATCTTTGCTCCAAAGTTGATGCAGCATTTCCAACTTCCTCAACTTTGAAATTGTACACATAAAAGGTAGCAATTCTACTAACAATACTACATTCTTTCCTAATTCCATGTACACAGTCATAATTATTCACAATTTCTTAATCAGTAAATACACTGTTTTGTATTACTTTAAAAATAATTCATGGCTTCCAACATAATGACAAGGCTAACAAACACACTCAAGACTTTTTAACTCGAATTCACTTCATCTTTAAAAAAAAAAAAACAAAAGCAAAAACCCTCACACATTTGAGAATGTTGTCTGAAGTTTAACCGAGATGATTTAACAATCATTTTCAACTCTCAAAGTACTAATTCCAATCGTATGTTCTGACAGCCCCTTTTATTGTTTTCTTAGTGTTTAGAATCAAGTATGCAGGGCTATCAGTTCCTACATGGAAAAACAAAACCCGAAGGCAGGGTCGCACTGTTTTAGAGCACTCCGGCTGCACTTCGGGCCTGTGCATGCAGCCACCCACTCCTACAGCTGGGAGAATGCTCCAGGCCACGTGGCTGCCTGTGCCCAACCTCCCACCCTTCCGAGGCTGCTGGCGCAGAGCAGAACCTACAGCACAGCAGACAATTCTTTGGTTAGAACATAAATAAATACTCAGACCATCTCAAGAATCAAAGGGACAGAATGAACACACTTTGTTGGGAACCTCTTAATTTCCCTGCATCTGGCAGGTTGAGGTTTCCACAAGTCTGAATACTAAGTAAGTAAGAACACTATTCTTCCTTTAAAGTTTATATAATTTTGCCTGACCTGTGGTGGCGCAGTGGATAAAGCATCGACCTGGAAATGCTGAGGTCGCCGGTTCGAAACCCTGGGCTTGCCTGGTCAAGGCACATATGGGAGTTGATGTTTCCAGCTCCTCCCCCCTTCTCTCTCTCTGTCTCTCTCCTCTCTAAAAATGAATAAATAAAATTTAAAAAAAAATAAAAAAAAGTTTATACAATTTTATGTACCTTTACTTCTAAAGTAGCACCAAATGCCATTCGGAAATCTCCATTAAAATCTTTACTAAAAATTCTTTGGAATGTCTGCTTGAAGAGAGATGTATTGAAAGAATCTCCCATCACCATGTAGCCTCTAGAAAAGAAAAAAAGTGAATATTTAGGATGTCTGAAAGCCATTCAGATGCACCCTCAGTAGTTACAAACAATAATTTAAAAAGAAGGAAAAAAAATAAACCACATCCATAAAAGTGCTAACTAATTTAAGTGGAAACAGCAAGTTCAATTTGTACTTAGGAAAAACACTAATTTTAAAACATTAAAAACAGAACACTTTAAAACAGTTATGTACTTCTATCACTGCGATAGTTATAAAGATGACACACCCTCCTAGAAATACACCAACACACACACAAAAATAAGTGCATGTAAAAACTGCTGAAATCCAAGGTCTGTAACAGAGCTAACTGTATTGTGCCTGGGAGTAGATAGATGAAGAGTATATAAACAGATTCCTTTGTACTATTTTTACAATTTGAGAATTTCCAATTATTTAAAAATAAAAAGTATAAAACAAAACCCCAAATATCCAATCAATAAACTTCCTGCATGACAGGTGATGGCACAGTGGATAGTGTCATGCCAAGGTCCCAGGTTCAAAACCCTGAGTTGTCGGCTTGAGCACAAGGTCACAGGCTTGAGTGTGGAATAATCATGATCCCATGGTCACTAGCTTGAGAAAGGGGTCACTGCCTCAGCCTGAGTCCCCCCCTCCCCGTCAGATCATGTATGAGAAGCAATCAATGAACAACTAAAGTGATGCAACTATGAGTTGATGCTTCTCATCTCGCTTTCTCTGTGTGTATATGTTTCTCTCTATCTCTGTATCTCTCGCCAAAAAAAAAAAAAAAAAAATCAACATTTCATGCATTTGGGCAGACGAGCACAGCTTGATGCAAACTATGCATCCAGCCATCATTCATTAACAGGGTCTCAGAATTGGGAAGAACACAAGATTATCTGTCCACTATTTCAGAATCTAACTCCCCCACTGACAGTGATTGCCATTTGGCCCCTGCCCCTAATATACACCCTCCCACGTTCCTTAGTCATGGGATCCATAGCTCCCTGGAACAAAGACTATTTCCCAGCCTGCCTTGCATGTGGCTGTGGACTGAGCTTTGCCGACTGAAGTGGCCTTTGTGATTTGAAGAAAGGGGGTGTTCATACAGGAAAGGGCATGTACTTCTTCAATCCTCCCTCCTTCCTGCGGTTGGACATGGCTAGAGCCCACTAACTGTCCTGAACGGGGCAGCATGGAAGCCTCAGCTCCTGATAATAATGAAATCAATCTACCTGCCCTGCTGCCTACCCCCAGTGAGAGGGAAAAAAAATCTGTCTGGGGTTTTCTTTCACACACACAAACCTAATACTGACTCACACCTGCCCTCTACCAAAACACCCGCCAGGATCTCATCCAGATTAGACACCTCCAGCCTCGGGCACATAAGCCCTCCAGAAGCAATCCATTCCATGCATAGACAGTGCTGACTGCAAGAAAGGTCTTCCTTTATGCTGAGCAAAATTCCGTTTCCCAACAGCGTCCACCACTGGTTCCAGTTCTACCCTTTGGACATATACAGATCTGATTCCTTCTCCACAGAACAGGTCTGCAAGTGTTGAATATATGCTGCTCACAAAAATTAGGGGATATTTCAAAATGCATATGAATAAAATATCCCCCAATTTTTGTGAGCAGTGTAGTTCTCCCACCCCATCTGCCTCAGCATCTTTTCTAGCTCCTTCACTCATTCTCCATATGGCACAGTCTCAGGTGTTCCCTATCACTCTCACTGTTCCCCTCAACTTCTCCAGTTCATCTCCACACCCCTTCTGAACTGCAATGCTCAGAACGGACGGTGATATAATGGAGATACGGTGTGACAAGCACCAAGGAAATCAAGACTATAATCTCTTCTCTGAAGACAATTAGCTCCTATAACACAATCTAGGATCACTTTATCTTTGCTGGAAGTCGTCCTAAACTGTTGGGTCGTTTCAGGTGAGTTATCAACTAAAACCTCTAAATTTTAATTTAGGATATGCCACTGCTAACACGTTTCCTTGATACTCTATTTGTACAAAGGGTGATGTGACCTAAACACTAAGTCATTCAGGAATCAAAGACTTCACTCAAACTCTGATGGAAGTGATGGATCCTCTCCACAGAAGAAATACACATACACATAAACTCTGGTGTACAAACTCAGGAATGGTCACACACACACTAAAGCTTTCAGGTGGATGTGCCAAGTCAAGAGCTTTTAGAGGGCACTTCATTACATGTGCCTGACACAGCTCATGTCACCTAACAATTCTGCTGCTCTCCAAGACACCTTCAGGTGAGCTGGGTTCTATCTCCCTCCCTCCCCGCTTCACTCAGGGAGGACCAGCAGCATCACCTGGGAGCTTGTTGGAAATGCAGAATCACAGGCCCATACACAGCTCTATACCTGTGCCTCTCAAAACTGTTCTGTGCATACAAATCACCTGGGGTCTTATTCAAATGCAGGTTTTGAGTCAGGAGGTCTAGGGTAAGGCTCAAGATGCTGTTTCTAACAAGCTCTCAGGTGGGCTGATGTGGCCTATGCTCAGCCACACTTGAATACTAAGGGTCCACACCAGTGGCTCTCAAATTCTACTCCTCAGTAGAATCAACTGGGGGAACCTTAAAAAATTCTGATGCCATTTTCTTCTATAGCTCACTTCCTCTACCTCTGTGACTTTCTAAATACACATTAAAAAAAAAAAAAAAAAAAAAGCTGATGCCCAGGAGGCTACCCCCCCCACCCACACACACACTAATCAAATCAGAAAATCTCCAGGAACAAGACCCAAAGCGAGAGAAGATTTTCAAGTTCTCCAGGTGACTGACGTGCTAGCTTCAGACCAGTGCCGCACACTGGTGGTTCTCCCACCTTCACATGCACCAGAATTCCCTGGAGAGCTGGTTAAACCGGCTGCTGTGTTGCAGCTCCACAGTTCCTGATTCAGGCCTGCGATAAGGCCCAAGGATAAACATTTCTCATCAGTCTCCAGGAGCCCTGCAGGCTGCTGGGCAGACACCACTGCACTCTGAGAATCAGGGCTCTATCCTGGGATCTGGGTGTAGGATATGGACGTGGGCTCTATGTCAGCACACCTGCAGCACTCTCTGGGCTTAGCGTGTGCTAGGTATTTGTCATGAGGAAAGGCCACTAAGCCAGGAGAAGGGTCTCCTACTTGCTCTGATCTTCAGACCCAATTTTCCCCCTTCTCACAAGGAAGTGCCTTGCTGAAGGCCACATACTCCATGCCTCTTTCTTTCTGCTCTGGTATCTGTAACGACTCGGAGGAAGAAATAAAGTTATGCTCAAGACCTTCTGTTCACCATGGCTCCCTCCACCAAGAGGCCCACACACCTTCCCAGCCCCGGAGGCACTGTGCAGTTATCTGCACACTCACCCAAGCCAGCCTGCCCTCTCCTAGTGTTCCGTCACACATTTCCCTTCCCTGAAGCAAGCCCTCTCACATTTCCCAGGTGTTTGTTGTCAACATACCCAGTAAGGTTTGCACAGCATTTCATCTCCAAGAGTCCGGTCTGATCAAGGGCACAGGCATAAATGTCAATGCAGTGACCGTTTGTCGCAGCGCGGTTCGCAAGCATTTCATAGTGCTGGGAAGACAAGCAAGCACCTATATGAAGCAGTGATGTTATTCACCAGGTATACCCTACTAATACCAAAGGGATGTAATCAAATGTAGGAATATGCAGGTAGTTTTTAAACACATCCAAATAGTAAAACTAGAATTTTCAATCTTAAAACACTTTGGCAGCTTTCAGGCCACCCACTCTAAGTTCTCAAGTCAGGGAGGGAATTTAACAGCAGCAAGATCTGCTAGGCCACTTCAGCGAGAGCACGCGCTGACCACCGGCAGAGGGCCGTCACTCAGAGCAGCCAGGCCCAGCACCACTTACCACATCCCACTGTAGCCTGTAGCCAGGGCACCTACCTTGGTTGCTTTCTTCATGAAACGTGCATTATCTTTTTCAATATCATGCCAGGAACGAATAGGAACCTTTAATTCATCTCCAACCACCATGCCAGGCCCTTGGGTGGGGGGACCTCCAGTAAACAACATCATCCTGGCTCCCGTGTTCGGAAAAGTGCCCTAAAACAGTAAATGGTAGCCTTTTAGAAGCAGACAACCATACCCCAAGTTTGTTGCTATCTCCCTAAAACAACACTACAAAGACAAGTTCTCAGCTGTACTGAATGCTGACGCTGCAGAATAACCAGAGGACAATGCAGAGAAGCAGCCTTCTCTCTCCAACTGCAGGTTCTGTACACTTTATTGTGAGCACCTCCCATTGCCCTGACTGCTCTCACGAACACTGGTCCTTTTAAAACATCAAGGGCTTCTCCAAAGTACATAATAATGACTGAAGCACTTTCTGATAAATTAACACTCAGTTGACTTAGGTTGCAACTGATTTTCAAAGAAGGCCAATAAATACAACAGCTGAGAGCAAGCATGCGTGGTTGAGGGGTCCCGGGAGTTCTCAGTTACCTCCAACAAGCCAACGGCAATGGACAAAGCAACACCAGTGGAGCGCAAAGGTCTCTTCCCCTGAGTCACAGGCCACGGGTCCCTCTGCAGCTCCCCAAGGAGGTCAGTGAGGTTCATGTCGATCTTGTGAACAGGCTGCAGAAACCTGAATGATTTTGAACAGACATGTCAATCCTGGTTTAAAAAAAATAACTCAACTTCAGTCCTAAAGTACTATATTTCTTCAAAATAATTATTCAGAGTAGAAAAATGTGCAATTTTTTCTTCCAAGTTATATCTACGTACAAACACAAAACAACTCAAAGCAATTTTATTCAAAGATACATTTTAAAGCCTAATATATAGCAATTTATATAAGTAGCATGGAAAAAATCCATTTAAATAAGAGTAAATCACAAGGTTCATTACACAGACAGTCTTCATCATCTAAAGACTGTTTGTATTTCTCTCTCTTGAGCCTCAGGAGTAAGAGAGAAACATGGTTCCTTAGCAGCGTACCAGGCTGTCTCCCTAGGCAGTGCCTTTTATCGTGTTTGCTGAGTGTTAACCGAGCCCGGCAGCTCCACACACACCAGGGGCCGAGGGAAGGAAGTACCTGGTTTCTGTTGGAGGACACCCAACACACACCTTTTCAGTTGTCCCAGTTTCACTTAAGAAGTAAAAGGACAACAGCCATGTTTAAGAGGAGGGCCATTACTGAACGCAATGGTATCAGAACCTTTGTGCTGACACAACACTAACAGGAAAAGCATTCTGAACAAAGCTGCCACACATGTAAGCAGATATAATTCAGCTACATGTGATACACAGACAGTGAAGCATTAACTGCATTACCAAACATTAAATACTGGTTAGGCTTAGTCATTTATTTTTTCTCTAAAAATAAACATTTTTCTCCCCTCACTCGAGCGGACTGCTCTGCATGTCGAGCACTGGCCGTGCAGCACTCGGTGTGGGCGCCTCACCTGCTCGAAACAAAAGGGTGCTCCTGCGACTGGGCGGGCCGTGCTTGCTGCATGGGCATGGCGGGCTTGGTCAGGCCCAGCATGTCCTGAAAAAGAACCAAATGACTCATTGTCCAGCTCACTGACAGTGAAGGACTAATTAATTTTTAAGAAATACCTTTGCTCTAGCTTGTGTAGAAGTTAAGGCACACACCTGTATTTGCTTTGCAGTTAAATCCTTGGTCCCTCTGAAGACATAGCTTTTGGAGATTCCCTCACAGCTGAGCTCGTGAACCTGCACCATCCTCCCAAATGTGATCAAACCCACCAGAGCATCTGGAGGAAGGAGACTCAGGGACATCTGCAGAGATTCTTTAAGTGCTTGAAGGTCTTCTTCTTCTAGGCACGTGTCGACCACATAGAGGAAGATTAGAGGGGACTGTGGACCTCGCTTTATGTACAGAAAAACAGCATAATCAATATACAAGTAGACATATCCAGCTCTTTTAAAGGCAAATAAGGTATGTAAATAAGGTCTTCACTCACATTTACTGTTTGGGCTAAGAACATCTAAACAAACATCATTAAATGACAGGTTCTGTTAAAACAAACTAAAAGAAGCTATTTGAATCTAGCAATTTATTGCACATTTTTGAAAGTCTTCTAAGTGCCAGACCTGTTCCAGGTCAAGAGATACATCAGTGAATCAAAAGAACAAAGATCCCAGCCAGCCTCAAGGAGCAAACTTCCTGGAATGGAGAAGGAAGGGGCATTGTACATGCCAGGAGTGGGGGAAGGGGGCAGGTTCCAGTATTACGGTAAATGGTAGGTCAGGGCAGCCTCCTTAAAAAGGTAGTATCTGAGTAATTTCCAGGAGAGGAAAAGAGCAACACAGACACAGGGACAGAGTGCCTGAGGAAAAGCGAGAGTAAGGCCCCCAGGCAGGAGCATTGCTGGCACACTTGTTCCTGGCATGAGTGAGCCAAGTCACGGAGGCCCATCTGGCTGAATGAGGTAACACAGAGCTGGCTCACAAAGGGCTTTGGAAACTGTAATTCTGGAAGAAAAAGGAGGCATTTTCACCAGTGGAGGTTTCTGAACACAGAATAATATGTTTTTAGAGTTCCTCCGCTGCTGGGTTAAGAATAAAACCTACGTGGGCAAGGGTAAAGCTGGGAAGGAGAGTTAAGAGACTGCCCCAGCAATTCAAGTAGGAGGTGGTGGCTGGCCCAGGGTAGGAGCGGTGGGAAGAAAAAGTGCATGGATTTTGGATACATTCTGAATACAGAGCTAGTGGGATTTCCAAACGGATCTGATATGGAATGAGAAAGAGAAGTCAAGGTCGAATCTAAGGTTCCTAAGCTGAACAACTAGAAGATGAAGTACCCCAGCTGAAACGGAGAAGGCTGTGAAGGTCAGGGTTTGAATTTATTGAGTGCTTCTTCTATAGCCTTCTCCCACGACCTCACAATGCCACAAAGCACACACGCATCACAACGTAATGTTTAAGATCTTGCTGCCCTCACAGCTTTAACTTCCCACAGAGAGACACAGAAGACAAAGCATTTCAAGAGAATCTAAATACTGAACACTGGTTAACTATGCGACAAATAATTACCTGTATCACATACTCAATGGTAGAAAATTGGGCCATCAATTCAGCAGGCTGATTGACCTCAGATATGCCTGCGTATGCTGGAGGAAACTGAAGAGAAAAATACAGAGCCACTTTTATTAGGGTTGAAAAATTTGTACATTATACCTTTCATTTTTTATTTATAAATACCATTAATTAAAATATATTAATTCTGAAAACACAAAATATGTGTCACTAAAATACAAATATCAGAGTTTAAAATTTATTAACTATGATTTATATTTACATCGTGCTGTAACTTTTAATGCAGTTTTAGGTTACACTGTAACTTCTAAATAAAATGCACTATTAAAAACTAGTTCTAGGCCCTGGCTGGTTGGCTCAGTGGTAGAGCGTCGGCCTGGCGTGCGGGGGACCTGGGTTCGATTCCCGGCCAGGGCACACAGGAGAGGCGCCCATTTGCTTCTCCACACCCCACTCCTTCCTCTCTGTCTTTCTCTTCCCCTCCCGCAGCCAAGGCTCCATTGGAGCAAAGATGGCCCGGGCGCTGGGGATGGCTCCTTGGCCTCTGCCCCAGGTGCTAGAGTGGCTCTGGTCGCGGCAGAGCGATGCCCCGGAAGGGCAGAGCATCGCCCCCTGGTGGGCAGAGTGTTGCCCCTGGTGGGCGTGCCGGGTGGATCCGGTCTGGCGCATGCGGGAGTCTGTCTGACTGTCTCTCCCCATTTCCAGCTTCAGAAAAATACAAAAAAATATATATATATATTGTTCTAGCCCTGGCAGTTGGCTCAGTGGTAGAGCGTCGGCCTGGTGTGCAGGAGTCCAGGGTTCAATTCCCAGCCAGGGCACACAGGAGAAGCATCCATCTGCTTCTCCACCCCTCCCCCTCTCCTTCCTTTCTGTCACTCTCTTCCCATCCCGCAGCCAAGGCTCCATTGGAGCAAAGTTGGCCCGGGCGCTAAGGATGGCTCTATGGCCTCTGCCTCTGGTTGCAACAGAGCAAAGCCCCAGATGGGCAGAGCATCTCCCCCGGTGGGCATGCTGGGTGGATCCTGGTCGGGGGCATGCGGGAGTCTGTCTGATTGCCTTCCTGTTTCCAACTTCACTAGTTCTTAGGGGGAGGGGCACAAAGAAAACCAGATAGAAGGTGATGGAGGACAATCTGACTTTGGGTGATGGGTATGCAACATAATTGAAAGACAAGATAACCTGGACATGTTTTCTTTGAATATATGTACCCTGATTTATTGATGTCACCTCATTAAAATTAATAAAAATTTATTTATAAAAAAAAACTAGTTCTTAAGCACTATCCTATAAAATAGGGCAGAGAATTTAGCTATCTCACCAACAGTCTTTGTGGAAGACTACAGCTTTTATCTGGGTTTATTATTTCAGCTGTCCTGAAAGTAATACATGTTCACTGCAGAAAATACGCCAAGTACAGGAAGATATAAGAAAACAGAAAGAAAAAAACCCTCACAATCCTATCGCCTTGAGGGAGTCACTGTCAACATCTTGGCATTTTTCCTTCCACTGTTTATACTTACACACAGCTGAGGTTGTCCTATGTATACAAGTTTGCGACTCGCTTTTTGTGCTTAACATGTCATATGCATTTTGTTTTTAAAACTCCCTGCAAACATTGTAAATTCATAGCTTACAGGTTGAATTTTTCGCCAAATTTTTTACTGTAGTAAAATACATATCAATTTCACCATCGTAATCTTTTTCTCAGTTTATAGTTCAGTGGTCTTAAGTACATTCATTCATAATGTGCAACACTCTTCATCCTCCATCTCCAGAACTCCTTTCATCTGGAAAAACCGAGACTTGGAATCTCTTTAAACAGTAACTCCCCATTCTCCCACCCCTCTGACCCTGGCAACCACAGTTCTACTTCTGACTCTATGAATCTGACTACTCCAAGTACCTCATCAAAGTGGGATCATACAGTATGTCTTCTTGTTGAAACTAGTTTATTTCATTTAGCATAATGTCCTTGTGGTTCATTCAAGTTGTAGCACATATCAGAATTTCCATTTTAAAGCTGAATATTCCATTATATACATTATACCACATTTTTTTATTCATCCATTCATCTGTCAGTGGATACTTGGGTTGCTTCTACGTTTTAGCTATTGTGAATAATGCTGCTATGAATATGGGTGTACAGTATCTCTTCAAGACCTTGCGTTTGATTCTTTTGGAAATATATTCAGAAGTGGAAATGCTGGATCGTTTGGTAAATACCACCAATAATTAGTGATATTGAGCATCTCTTCATGTGCTCATTGGTCATTATATATCTTCTTTGGAGAAATATCTATTCAAGTTCTTTACTCACTTTTGAATTGGGTTGGTGGTTTTTCATTATTGAGTGTTAGGAGTCTTCTCTATATTCTGTGTAGTAATCCCTTATCAGATATAACAGATATTATGATTTGTAAGTATTTTCACCCATCCTGGGGGGTCTCCTTTTTACTCTGTGGTAACTGTCTTTTGATACACTAAAATTTTCACAATAAATTATATTAAACACAGACATCAATTTGTATGAGGCAGAAATGTTTTTTAAGATTTGTATATACTTCTGAATCTCTCATAGAGATAAATCATGAAGTTTTCAAGCCTATAATTAGTCATCAATTGTACATTCTTTACATCACTGAACTTGTTGATGTAACTGACAATGACACTGTTAATTATAATTATGATCAAATATATGAATAAGTAAATACACGTTATTAAAATCTTATGATATGCTAGAACACTGTACATTATGTTGGGCACAATTATTTTCTGAAAGTTTTTACTGAGGTACAGTTTATGGACCAAAAAATCCACCCTCTTTAAATGTACAATTTAGTGACTTTTAATAAATATGCAGAGTTGTGCAATGATCAACACAATCCAGTTTTAGACCATTTCCATCATGGTCACATTCACTTTAAAGAGAAGTCTCTTTTGCCATTTGTGAGCTCCTTCTAGTTTAGCAGTTTAAAACTTTCTAAGCCAAAAGAAGTTCAACACTGATACTTGGGCCCTAAAAGTTAGAAAGATCAGAAAATGGAAATTCAGTAACATACACTATCCAATTAAAAATAAACTGAAGTCAAATGAAATAGAAACAACATATTGTTTTTCTTAATGGTAATATATTCACTGCTAACACAGAACTTACAACAAAACGGAATTCTATGTCCCATCGACAGCAAATAACTGGGTTCCATATAATAAAACTGAGTCACCATTCACTGGAAAAATCACAAACATTTAACATTTAATATCATGCTTAACTAGAGCTATATCACCTTGAGTTCAGCAGAAATTGCTGCCTGCCATGGCACAAATTCAACCTCACTTAATTTTTTTCCAGAGTAGTGCAACTAAAACATAAAAAAAATACTTTTAAAAATAATTCACATACCTGATTTCTTTGGAAACAGAAATTACAGGCCCAAAGTTTTGCCCGATAATCAACCTGACTGTGAAAAAAATAAATATTACAACTTTAGCACTTTCATTTTTAAGGTATAAAGCATTCAAACATAAACTTCAAGTTTATTAAGACATAGAAGTGTATGGATAAAGGTCTGCAAAACGTTCACTGCAGTCAGAATTCTGGCTGCTAAGTACAATAAAAGCTTCCTTCAAACAGTGGTAATGAGGAATTAGTAAATCCTTCTTTCTCTTCTCCAACTTCCTAGATAATATTAAAAAAAAAATTTTCCAGCCCTGACCCGGTAGCTCAGTTGATTAGTGTCATCCTGATATGCCAAGGTTGTAGGTTCAATCCCCAGTTGGGGCACATACAGGAATCAACCCATGAGTGCATGGATGGGTAGAAAGGCAAATTTATGTCTCTCTTCTCTCTCTCTCCCTACCTCTCTAAAATCAATAAAGGGAGGGAAGGAGGGAGGGAGGGAGGGAGGGAGGGAGGTAGATAGATTTGTTTCCCAAATACAAGCTAAAGTTTATTTATAAAGTCATAAATATCCCTGACCTCTGGTGACATGGTAGATAAAGCCTCACCCGGGAATGCTGAGGTCACAGGTTCAAAACCCTGGCCTTGCCTGGTCAAGGCACATAGGAATCAACTAGGAGTTGATGCTTCCCACTCCTCCTACCTCTGCCTTTCTCTCTCTCTGCTCTCTTTAAAATTAATAAAATAGAATCTTATAAAAAACAAAACAAAAAGAAAGTCAGAGATAGAAGAATTGAGGCAACTGAGCTGCATAGTTTCAGGGTCCTTGAGCTTAGGAGAAAAAGAGAGGCAAGGAAAACACATCTTGGGGAATAAGGTAGGGAAATGGTGCGGGTGCTGGAGGGAGAGGGAAAGTAAGGGAAGGAGAGGGAAGAAGGGAAGGAGAGGGAAGAAGGGAGGGAGAGAGAGGAACAGAGGGAGAGAGAGGGAAGGAAAGAAGAGTCACCTAGAATTACATGCTTTGTATAAATTATGCTATTTTCTATTGCCTTGTTATATCAACATAGTATTTGTTATTTTCTATTGCCTTGTTATATCAACATAGTATATGTAATACTTCTAACATCTTTATTATTCAGATATGTGAAACTACTGAATTTCAATACTAAAAAGTATATTGCACACAAGGAAAAATTTCCCAGACTTGAACCACACTGAAGTCACTTGAAGAAAAGTTGAGCAGGCATGCTTGAGTTGGTACACTTACTAGAATTGGTTCAAGGTACTTTAGTTGCTTTTCCCCCCTTTCTACATTTAGAAAATTAACAATCAGTGGCTATCATTTTTTTAAAAAAGGGAGCAACATCCTAAACATGGGCACATTAAGTTAAAGCAAGGTAATGAAGTAAAAAATGTTCCCTCATGTAAAAATTTCATCTTTTAAAGAGTATCTATGACACTCTTTATCTATTTAAAAATTCTTTCAAATAGTGTCTATATTTAAGAGAAATATCATAGGTCACTATCTCAGGAGCAAAAAAATTACACTTAACAATAAAATCAGGCCCTAGCTGGTTGACTCAGCGGCAGAACACCAGCCCAGCATTTTGATGCCCCAGGTTTGATTCCTAGTCAAGGCATAGGAGAAGTAATCATCTGCTTCTCCACCCTTCCCCCTCTTCTCTCTCTCTCTCTCCCTCCCACAGCCATGGCTCAACTGGCTCCAGAGCATCTGCCCTAGTCACTGAGGATGGCTCTGTGGAGCTTCTACCTCAGGTGCTAAAAATAGCTCAGTTGTGAGTGTGGCCCCAGAAGGGCAGAGCATCAGCCCCAGACAGGGGTTGCCGGGTGGATCCTGGTTGGGGCACATGCAGGGAGTCTATCTCCCTTCCTCTCTCACTTGGAAAAGAAGAAAAAAAAATCACAATAAAATCATTCAGAGTTAAAACTTTCTTCTATTAGAGCACCATTATACCAGATATGTATGAAAAAACTGCCAAAAGCTTTTGGATTTCTTTTTTTTTTTTTTTCATTTGATGAGAGGAGGGGAGGCAGAGACAGACTCCCGCATATGCCCCCACCAGGATCCACCCATCAAGCCTAATAGAGGGGGATGCTCTGCCCATCTGTGGCCTTTGCTCCATTGCAACTGGAGTAATTTTTTAGTGCCTAACGCGAAGGCCACAAAGCTATCCTCAGTGCCTGGGACCAACTAGCTCCAGAGCCATGGCTATAAGAGGGGAGGAGAAGAGAGAGATAGAAGGGAGAGGGGGAGGGGTGGAGAAGCAGATGTTGCTTCTCCTATGTGCCCTGGCCAGGAATTGAACCCAGGACATCCACACGCCAGGTGGATGCTCTACCACTGAGCAAACCGGCCAGGGGCTTGGATTTTTTTTAAATGCTTAAAAGGCACCAATAAATATATACAGCTAACCCAAATACAAACTGAAAATGAGCCAAAAAATAATTGAGTTTCAAATTCTTTTCCTCTATTTTTACCTCATTTCCAGACATTCTAATTTTATCTGAAGTATTATGTCAGAGATTTCTAAAAGCTTTCATCAACTAAGAATCTCACCATCTAATAATCTCATATCTGACAACTTGTCCAAATTCAATCACTTATATGAGAATCACAGAAATGTTATAATTTATTGTATTCATCATTTACTAGGTTTTAAAAGAATCCATACCAAAGTGGATTGAGAATGGCTTTGCAAGTCGGCCTACTGCAGAGCACAGGTTCATACTGTACAGGGGGCAGGTCTAGACGTTCTTTCAAAGGTGTAAGGAGACAAGCCAGAGGAACAACCATTCTTGTAGCCTCGAGACGGCTGGAAGGCCACACATTCCAACTAAAACGCACACCATCCCGTTCTTCATTCTGCTGAATGAACTCCAGATATGTTGCCATAGTCTAAAAAGAAACTGAAGTTAAAATTTTAATTGTATGTGAAATACAACTAAACTTCAAGATTAAAAAAAAGGGTCCCCTAACACTTAGTCTGGAATGATTCTTAACACTTATTCTGTAAGAACCTGTAACTGTAAAATGACATCTCCCTTCCCACTTACCCCCAGAGCTGTTTAACTTCAGTGTTCTTTGACTGCTGTCCTTTTCTCAACCCTCCTCTGTAAAACTTAAAGAAATAAAAGGGACTTGCAAGACTTGATCATCTCTAAGCTTCATTTCAACTTCCTATATATATCATTCCATCATCTCGGCCTAGCTGATTTCAGCTCCTTGCCCAAAGATTGGTCTCAAACCCTGTTTCAGCATCCAGCTACCCTCCTCCCTGATCCCTTTCTTCCACTAAAGTAAACACTCCTAAATTTCACACTCCAAGTGATATTGGTTTTGTGCTCTTTTCCCTCCTCCCTTTGTCACCTGTGGAGAACAGGACAGGATACTGATGTGTGAATCCAATTCATAATGGGAACAGCCACCAGTTCTGACTGAATTTCTACTTGGGATCCACAAAATTACACAGAAACGTTTACAATCATGCTACGTGAGTGCCTCACAATGGGTGCTATGCCTGTGCCTTGAAAGGTTTCATTTTAAGAAAAGTCAAGTCATTCAGACAAACCTTTACAAACCCCAATAATGTCAACTCCATTGAATGTTTTATACATCCTGTTCACACTCTAAAATCTAGGCTAATGCATACTTCAGCTGTTTGGGCTCAAAAGAACAAGCACTTCAAGAAAAATAGAGGAAAAAAGTGAATGAAAGAATCTACGACATTATTGGCCTCTAGTGCTCATTTCATACAGTGCGGACTGTGCGGACTAACTATTCTCCATTCTATGAAAAGAGCCATACTGTAAATAATTTGAACTAAGGTAATAATATCGTATAGCTAGAAAAGCAAATGAATGAATTACTGCACTGGACACAACCCAGCCCACAAAAATTCCAAATGTTTGCTCCATCTGAACCCGAAGCACTGTGTACACAGCAGGCACTTGCACAGCTTCCTGGATGGCACTGGGATGAAAATTCTAACATCACAGTTCTCAGCAAGTACTCAGCAGGCTTCATCAAATGAGTGCTTCCCCTCTCAAGACAGAGCACTAACTATTAAAAGGTACTGGCTCCATCCAATGTCCTCAAGCATCTGACATTAACACCTGCTCTCACTTTTCCCACTGTCCCTTCCCCTCTCGCCGCCTTCTTTTATTTATTTAGGGAGAGCGCGAACGCAGTCCCCCACTACCACAAATTATGCAGTCGAGTTTCCCACATTTGGGGAAATCGCAAGGGTCAGCATATCCGGAGTGCAATGGATAAGCCTCGCCCTGGGAAAAACCACCGTCGTGATCATGGTATCTCCCCGGCCAGGTAAGTATCTCTCGCCTTCTTCTATAGCATGCACTCTTTGCCCTGGCACATAACCCAGCGGGACTTCAAAGGCTCAAATAATCCTCTGAAACTTACGCGAAATTACGTGCATGAGCGAAACGTGCAGTTTTCTAGGGAGATGGGTCTACTGTTCACCCAAGTCTCAAAGGCGAAGGGTATCTGAAGAGACGAATAGCTAAATGAATGGATAAATGAAAGGACTGGAAAGATCCTATGGGAGTGCCCGCTAAAAGTAAACGGAACCACTCTCATCCCACCAAGGCACAGCTTTTCAGGACACAGGAGCCAAGTTTAGCCAAAGGTTAAATCCTTAAGGAAAGAATTCTAGCTTCAGCTCCATCACGAAGCAGAAGTCATTTCACCTGAAACTCGAGTTCCTCAGTGGAATGAAAGGGTTTGGGTCCTTCCACACCCCGCCATTCTAAGGGGTCCCGAGTCAGAAGCCAGCCGGCCGCTAGGCCTAGCGGGGAAAGGGTCTCGCCCAGAAGACCCCTGGATCACCGACGGCTTCGGTTCCTTTGCCTCCTGGCAAAAGTCGCACCCAGGAGCAAACCATTCGTCGTCTACAGACTCATGCCCCTGCGCTCGGACCTCCAACCCCTCCTCTGTTTCCCACTCACCTGGACGGGGCCGTCCACCTGGCCGCAGCCGCTCACACCTACAGGAGCCGGCGCAAGCTCCCAAAGGCAAGTCCAGCTCAGCGCTCAATCGATTGGCCAGCGTTCCTGTGCGTCACTCCCCGCGGCCGAGCGGAAGCAAGACGTCAGGGAAGCCTCGCCGCCATCTTGGAAAAAGGCATGAAAGCCGTGCCTAGCGCCGCAAAACCGCAGTTCCTCAGAACATACCTTTCTCTACTTTCACCTATAGACGTTTCCACTTTGCTAAATCCCGGCGCCTGCCAGATGTTTTTTAGGTACAGCTAGCACGCCTCAGGAGTGCCCTCACCTCAGTAGAGCGTTCATCTCGTTGCCCCAGTTACCGGGAAGCGAGAATGATGACGTAGAACCCGGAAGAAGGCGCTGCACTGCGCGGAGGACATTGAAGCTGGCCGGAAACAGGCGTCAGCGCTAGGAAGGGGCGGGGCGGAGGGAGCGTGGGGCGGTGAGCGTGAACGCTTGCGCGCACGCGTCTTTGAGGGGCCGGTGGCCGTTTAGGATGTTTTTCTCCCCTTACTTGCTCCGATGTCTTTCGCTTCCTGCTGAGACTCGCACTAGCGCATATCTCCTGCTTGTCGCTCCCTGTCCTCGGTTGAGGTGGTGACTAATTAACAACTGTTAAGCACTTTAGAAGACTAAAACTACCTCACAACTTGTAGAGCGCAACTTCTACAGCCTCTTAAGTGGCAAAAAATGAGGTTAGGTTTATTAACGTGACCCGGAGACATCGTCTGTCTGTAGCATGTAAAAATAAGCAAAGCTATATAAACTTAAAATTATGTTTAGAATATATCGAGGCACCCAAGAATTATAATTTAGTTCAATTTAGTGTTAGTACAGTTTTAAATTACAGATTATAGAAATTCATGTAAGTCGAAGCACTATGACACAATTACTGTTCATATAAAAAGCTTGTGAGAATAATTAAAGAAATTTATATTTTCCATGTTCCTAAAGCATGTAAGAGTAATGTTAGGTCATCTGACCATTATATTTGTATAAATTTAGGAAATTATTTTTGTTTTTCCCCTCAATGTTATTGGGGTAACACTGATTAACAATAACACATCTGTACAGTGTACTGTGTGTTCAACCCCCCCAAGTCAAGTCTTTGTCCATCATCGTTTATCCCCCTACTATTCCTCATCCCTACCACCAACCCCCACAGTTGTCAGCTTGCTTTCTATGAGTCTGTTTCTATCTTGCTTGTTAGTTTATTTTGTTCATTAGATTCCACATATGAGTGACATCGTATGATATTTGTCTTATTCTGACTGCCTTATTTCACTTAGCGTAATGATCCCAGGTCCATCCATGCTGTTGCAAAAGGTAAGATTTCTTTCTTTTTTATGGCAACTGTAGTATTGCATTGTGTATGCACCACAGCTGTTTTATCCACTCTTTCACTGATGGGCACATGGGCTGTTTCCAGATAATGGCTATTGTAAATAACTCTGCAATGATCAAAGGTGTGCATATATTCTTTTGAATTAGTGTTTCAGGATTCTTAGGCTGTATTCTGAGAAGTGGAATTGCTGGGTCAAAAAGCAGTTCCATTTTTCATTTTTTTAGATAATGCCATACTTTACGGAGTGGCTGCACCAGTCTGCATTCCCACCAACAGTGCATGAGGGTTATACCCTCACCAGCATTTGTTTGTTGATTTATTAATGATAACCATTCTGACAGGTGAGAAGTGATATCTGATTGTGGTTTTATTTATTTACTTTGTTTGTTCTTTTAGAGAAAGACAAGGAGAGAGAGACAGAGAGACAGAAACTTTGAGCTGTTCCTATATGTGTCCTGACCCAGGATCAAACTGGCAGCCTTAGTGCTTCCAGATGATGCTCCAACCAACTGAGCTATCTGGCCAGAGCTTTTTAAATTATATTTTATTATTATTTTCAGAGATACAGAGACAGGAAGGGAGAGGGGGGAAGGGACGCATTCATTTGTTGTTCCACTTAGTTGTGCATTCATTGGTTTCTCGTGTGTATACCGACAGGGATCAAACCCACAACCTTGTCATTTTGGGATGACGCTCTAACCAACTGAGCTAACCAGTCAAGGCCTCATTCTAGTTTAAATTTGCATTTTCCTGATGATTAGTGACATTGAGCATCTTTTCATGTGTCTACTGGCTATCTGGATGTCCTCTTTAGAAAAGTATCTATTCTGGTCCTTTACCCATTTTTCTTTTTTTTTTTTTTTAGAGCACAGGGGCAAGAGAGGGACGGGGGTGGGGGGGCAGAGAGAGGGACAGACAGGAAGGGAGAGATGAAAAGCATCAACTCATAGTTGCAACACCTTAGTTGTTCATTAATTGCTTTCTCATATGTGCCTTAACCAGGGGGCTCTAGCTGAGCCAGTGACCCCTTGCTCAAACCAGCGACCTTGGGCTCAAGCCAGCGACCATGGGGTCATGTCTATGATTGCGTGCTCAAGCTGGATGAGCCTGTGCTCACTTTGGCAACCTCAGGGTTTCAAACCTGGGTTCTCAGCATCCCAGGCTGACATTCTATCCACTGTACCACTGCCTAGTCAGGCCTTTTGCCCATTTTTTAATTGGATTGTTTATTTTTTTATGGTGTTGAGTTTTATAAGTTCTTCATAAATTTTGGATATTAATCCCTTATCAGATGTATGAATGAATGTTTTCTTTTCATTTTGTTGATGGTTTCCTTTGCTTTACAAGTTTTTAAAATATGACATAGTCCCATTTGCTTATTTTTTCTTCTGTTTCCCTTGCCTGAGGAGATATATCTGAATAAGTATTGCTATGAGAAATGTTCAAGATATTGCTGCCTGTGTTTTCTTCTAAAATTTTTATGGTTTCATGTCTAATATTTAAGTCTTTAATTCATTTTCAGTTTATTCTTGTGTGTGGTGTAATGAGGTGGTTTATTTTCATTTTTTTTTATATTGCACATATCTGCTCAGTTTTCCCAAAACCAATTATTAAATAGACTATCTTTACCCCATTGTATGATTTTTCCTCCTTTGTAAAATATTAATTGACCATATAAGCATGGTTGACTTTTGGGCTCTCTATTCTGTTCTATTTATCTTTTTTTATGCCAGTACCTTGCTCTTTTGGTTACTATGACCTTGTAGTATAGTTTGATATCAGGTAGTGTGATTTCTCCAATTTTGTTCTTTCTCAAGATTGCTGTGGCTACTTAGGGTGTTTTGTGGTTCTGTATACATTTTTGGAATATTTTTTCTAGTTTTGTAAAACACACCATTACTATCTTAAATTGAATCTATAGATATCTTTGGGTAATATGGATATTTTAATGATGTTAACTCTTCCTATCCATGAACATGGTATAGGATTTTCCATTTTTTTTTAATCTTTTTCAATTTCTTCAGTGTCTTATAATTTTGTAAATACAGGTCTTTGATATTCTTGGGAAAAGGATGTCTTGCTTTTCTTAAAGAATGTGGTGGTGGGGGGGTGCAGTGTATTGTTGATCACCTACTTGTACCTGTTAAAAAAATAAACTGCTGAAGAATGTTTCTCAATGTCAGATGCTAATATATATGATGTATCCAATAAGTCCATGGGAGGGCAAGGAATAAGAAGTACTTTACTGTTCATTTCCATTTATAACACAGACTGTGCCCACCTTAATTCAATAAGGTTTGAATATATAATTTACAACCAGTTACTCTATTTTCTGGACTTCAGTATTATAATAGGTAAACCATTTTACTGGTATCTCAGCTTCCCCAGTCTATAAATTAGTTTAAGTATAAATGCTATCCATGTATTTTACACAAATGGTGAAACCTTTTAAAGGATAGCATTTAAAGTAAAAAATAAAAATAAAAATAAACAAACAGGGTTGATATCGACTATTATCCAAAGAACTATTTTGAAATCCAAAGGAAATCTGGTATGGATTCCAGGAGTCCTCAACTAATAAGTAGGCTGTGTTCTGCATGTTTGGAATAAAAGCACACTTTCCTAATGGAAATATCAATAATTCTAGTAAAGAGATAACACATTCTGCACTTGTCACAGCCTGTCCTAATTGAGGGGGTAGGTAATGCAAGCGCTAGTAAGAAGCAAGGAAAAGGTGATTTACATTCGATTGAAACTCGTAAGGTTTGCTTTCGGTTGCCCTGTGCAGTAAGGCCACAGTGAATGAACGGCTCTCTTGGTGCCCTAGAACTACAATTCCCAGAATGCTGTCGTGCAGGATCCTTGGTCCGACTCGCTCCCTGGGCCGACTCACTTCCAGGCTCTAAGCGCAGCATTTGGGCTGCTGGAGTAGTCTGGCATTTCTACGTTCATGGCTTTTCCCAACAAGGCAGTAATTGTTCCCGGGAACGGAGGCGGGGATGTGGCCACCCACGGCTGGTATGGCTGGGTGAAGAAGGGGCTAGAGCAGGTAAGAGACACGCCTAGCTGCGCTGGGAAATTGGACTGGAGCTGTAGGGGACGGAAGGGATGGAGGACTGAAGTGTGAACCTATGTCTTCCCACTTCTCACGCCAACCCCTATATTTACTCTCCTTTGCTGCCCAGTCTGAAACTCTAAAACTAGTGGTCAGAATTTTGATAAAACTGCAGAGACAGGGCCCCCATCCCCTCCCTGTACCTGCTGCTGGTTCAGATTTGGGACTTCCCGTATAGTTTTATAGGTATCGTCTTTGTTTCCTGTCTCAGATTTTTAAAAAAAAATTCAACATGTAATCTTAATATATACAAAGGATATATGTAACGTATGTAAATTATGAATCATGTAATCAATACCTGCGAATCCATCACCAACCTGAAATCTAGAACATTACCAATAGAAGCCATCTGTGTGTTTCTCCACCCTAGTTCCCTGCCATCTTGAATTTTTTTCATTTGCTCCTATTTTAAAGATTAAAGTACTTTTGCAACCTAAGTATGTATCCTTTAAACAACATATTAATTTGGCTTCTTTGTAAGCTTTATAAAAACAGTATTCTGTAGGTTGTCTTGTGCATGTTGATTTTTTTTTTTTTTTAACTTTCTTCCAAAACCAGACAAGATTGCTTCCCGGGTTGCTGTCCTCTAGACTCGCAGTGGTTTTCAACCGTGGGCCTGTGAAAGTGTTAACCACCCCGATAATCTCACTGCTCTAGAACTCTAGAGGTTTCTAGAATATTTCTGGATTGTGGCAGAAAACCATGGCCAGAGCTACAAACCAAGAGGTCTGGGCTGGGGCTGCCCAAGGGGATAGGATCTCTCAACTTTCTGTACCACATTTTACCTACTCCCTGGTGCACAGTCTGTTTGGCTCCAGGTCAGTCTGTCCAGAACTCATTCACTCATGCCCTCTCTATAGATAAAGGTCTTTCTACATAGAGACCTACAGAGCGGGCTAGATGTAGACTATCGACAGATAAAGTTTATGAGAGGGATTGTATATTCATATGTAATTCTGTAATACTTAACCCACTTGATTTCTTAACATAAACAAACACTTGTTGAATAAAGATCATATTAGGTGTCTCGTTTCTTATTAGCAGAGTACTAGTTATAATTAAGCTGTTTATTATAGTTTTTTCCCCTCCTCATGTCATAGATACCTGGTTTCCAGTGTTTGGCTAAAAACATGCCTGACCCAAGTGAGTATTAAAAGTGTTTTTAAATAACCTCATCTTGTTGATTTTGATCTTGCATTTTTGTGGTAGAGAACAAGAATATCATAGTAGAGCAGCCAAACAGAATATGTACCTAAGAATGAATGATGGCAGTAGTCTGGCGAGGCGGGTATATACCAAAAAATACTATGGAAAAATCCTAGTATGGATCAAGTAAAGCACTTGGACTTGGTAAAATTTAATTTTCTATTTTGCAAGCAGTTTGATTTTCCCTTCTATAAATCAACAAATATTTCCAGGAAAAATTTATGGGCGTTTCACTTGAGACAGAGCTAGGGTAAAACTTTACAGCATCTAGGAGGTCCTAATATTTAAAAATATAACAGTGCTACTTTTGTTCTGAGTTTGGCTATGACTTGTCTCAGGAATTTGTTTTGAAAAAGAATGTACAAATTTGAGAGAGAATATTGTCAAGTTGTTTTTTTTTTTAAGTTGGAAAGTTTAAAGTTTCCGAGTTCTATTTTATTTCCTCAGTATTTTCTTACAAGAAAATGGTGAAAAATAAAAACAGAACTATGGCCTGACCTGTGGTGGCGTAGTGGATAAAGCGTCGACCTGGAAATGCTGAGGTTGCCGGTTCGAAACCCTGGGCTTGCCTGGTCAAGGCACGTATGGGAGTTGATGCTTCCAGCTCCTTCCCCCCTTCTCTCTCTCTGTCGCTCCTCTCTGTCTCTCCTTCTCCTCTCTAAAATGAATAAAAAACAAAAAACAAAAACAGAACTATGAATTTGATTCTTTCAAATAGCAACACACAAATCTTTGGCTCTGTTAAAACAGCCCCATCTCTCACAGTGTGCTGAAGTTTTAAAAGTTGTGAGCTGCGTAGTCATCTATTAGAATGGTGGGTAGCATTAGACTAAGGCTGTCCTTATAAAGTGACAGACTCTTTCTTTACTCTGAACCTTAGTTACAGCTCGAGAGAGTATCTGGCTGCCGTTCATGGAGACGGAGCTGCACTGTGATGAGAAGACCATCATCATAGGCCACAGTTCCGGGGCCATTGCGGCCATGAGGTGCGATCCTCGTTGAATTATCACCCTGTGTCGGCTGCAACGAAGCCTGCTTGGGAAATACCTTGTGTATATCTGGTTTCCACTGTAGAGGAAACAGTGCTGACCTCACAAGTGGTAACATAATCTGTCCTAATTTCTTCCCAGTTTGGTAAGTGGTGTGATAATTTTCTGGGATACAATGATGGTTTAAAACAGAATTGGCTCCAACCCCAGCAGCTGCCCATCCCTTCAGAAAAACTTGGCTTTCAAGACACCTAGCTCTGATGTCATTTTTACCTTCACTGCCCCCAGCCTGGTTCACAGACCTCATTGCAGTTTTTTAATGCCAAGTATGCACGGACCTTAAGCCCGTGCTTGCTCTTGTTCTACTGGAACTCTCTGTCCCTAGATACCTGTGTGCTTTCTCCTCTTTAGGCTTTGCTCAAGTGTCCCCTTTCAGTGAGGCCTTCTTTTTTTTTTGGCTAGAAACAGACAAATAGGGACAGGTAGGGAGAGTGATGAGAAACATCAACTCATAGTTGCGGCACCTTAGTTGTTCATTGATTGCTTTCTCATATGTGCCTTGACCAGGGAGTTCCAGCTGGGCCAGTAACCCCTTGCTCCAGCTAACAAACTTGGGCTTCAAACCAGAGACCTTTGGGCTCAAGCCAGCAACTATGGGATCATGTCTATGATCCCACACTCAAGCCGGCAACACTGTGCTCTAGCTGGTGAACTTGTGTTCAAGCTAGGGAGCTCAGGGTTTCACTCCGTGTGAAATAGCCTCATCCTTCTGGCTTCAATTCCCTTTATACCTTAATATACCCCTTATTATCTATACCACTTTTCACCACCTGATATCCTGTTTATTTCTTGTATTTCTCCTGCCAATAGAATGTAAGATCCACAAGAGTGGATTTTGTTCATTCTGACACAGAAACCCCAGTGCCTAGAAGAGTGTCTGGGATATGGTAGGTGTTCAGTAAATATTTGTTATTGGTTAAAGGCTGTTACTTCTTCCATCCTTAAACCCCCAACTCTTAGGATTCATGGGCATATCCCTGATGCTCTCTATAGAACATTATATCTCTCCCTTTAGGTGTATAAGACCTAGGGGTTAGGGACTTAGCTGGCTGAATAAGCCTGTTAGGGTTGGGTTTCTTCCATATTTGCCAGCTTGGATGACAAAGGATTGTAGCTTTTATTTATTTAGCCTCATCCCAAGCAGTCCTTCAGGAAGTCACATGAATGCATGTCAGAGAATCTTGCCAAATTCTATAAACTTCCAGCCATATTAATCAAAGCTATGATAATAATGCTTTCCAACATGGAGCTACAGAATTATGGTATAGTCAGTGTTTATAAGCTGCCAACGGTTATCTGGAAAATGAAGAAACCCCTTTATGCTGAAATCTGTACCAACTCAAGGCCACCTGAATTATTCTCAGGCCACTGGCTAATAAAGATGTGCCTTTGTTTATTTTTTAATTTTTAACAATTTTCATTGATTTTAGAGAGAGGAAGGAGACACACACACACACACACACACACACACACACACACACTGATTTGTTGTTTCACTTATTTATGCATTCATTAGTTGAGTCTTATATGTGCTCTGACCAGGGATCGAACCCACAACCTTGGCGTATCGGGACGATGCTATTAACTGAGCTATGCAGATAGAGCAAAGACGTGCCTTCTGTCAAAGATCCCTGTAACTTACTGCAGGATTGTCAGCAACCTTCTAGGAATTGACTTCTAAACTTAAGGTAGGCAAAGAGAAATAAATAGATGCCAAACAGGGTATTGACAGTCACAGAGGACTCACATCACAGATTGTTAATCACAGGGAGAAACTGTGTCTTTTCACCTTAAGCAAGTAACCAAACAATCTCAGCAATAACGGGACAGCTTGGCATCTGGTGCCTCTCATGGATGGACTGGGAGTTGCACACATCACCTGTGTAGTAGTACCCTCGTTTAACTTCAGTCTGATCACGAGGAAACAGATAAATTCAGGTATGAGAATAATGTGCAGGACAGCTGGCCGGAATTATTCTTTTTTTGGTTTAAAATAATTTTTTATTGCCCAGGATATTTTTTTCTTATATCTTGTGTATGTTTGCTTTTTTTTCTTGTTTTCTTTCTTAGTCGTAAATTCTTAAAAACTGTCATTTTAAACAAAAAATTTAAAAGGGACTACAGAGTCATGAAAACCAAATTCTATGCATAATCTTTGAGTCTAGGATTGAAAAGCAGTTTAAAGAGCACTTTTGGTACAACTGGGCAAAAAGAAAACAGTTTAATATTACTGTCTCAATGTTAAATTTATTAGGTGCAATAGTGTAAGGGGTGTTCTTAGGGATACATGCTGAAGTATTTAGAGGTGAAATGTAGCAAAATTAATGAATCTAGGTGGTTGTTATGCTAACTTTTCTGTAGGTTTGAAAAATTTCAAAACAAAAGGTTGGAAGGGAAAGTTTAGACCCAAGAACAAAATACCAACCCTAAATCTTTCCTGGCACAAAGGCTCCTTGAAACTGTTACCATTCTAGTTTTTGCTGAGGGAACTGTCTACAAATAGTTAACTGTTTGCCAGGCACTGTACTAGGTAGGCAACAGGGTCACAAAGAGAAGATTCATATATGCCCGTAAGGAGTTTATAGTTTACATTGGAGGAGACAGATATAATACGCCACAAACGAGTAATACAGTAATAGGGAGTGTGTGGTGAAAGAGGTACATTTCTGCTCTTGTACAGTGTTCCTTAAAATATGGTTGGGTTGGTCAGCCCTGGAAGGTAGCTCAGTTGGTTAGAGTGTCATCTCGATATGCTAAGGTTGTGGGTTCAATCCCCAGTCAGGGCACATATAAGAATCAACCAATGAATACATAAGTAAGTCGTATAACAAATTGTTTTTCCTCTCTCTTTCTCTCCCTTCCTCTCTGAAATCCATCAATCAATTTAATAAGAATTTTAAAAAATATATGGTTGGTAGGGGGAGGCATCTTGCCTTAAAACAGATTCCTGGGCCTCAATCCCAGCCTTCTGAATCATACTCTGGGACTGAGCCTGGAAATCTCCGTGTTAACCTCATAGTGCTGATGCATACTGAAAGTAGATTAATGCACTCATTGAAGAAAATGATTACTTTTTCTGTGTATCTGGAAAGGGCAGAAGAAGAGGTTTGGACTACCTTGAAAAATGAGTAGAAACTCATCAAGTAGTGAAAATTAAGTGATTAACCACTGGACTTGTAGTTCTGCAGTTTCCTTACTATTTTTCATACTACTTTCAACAGCATTGAGCACATACTTCCTGTAAGCTAAACCAAATGCATTCGTTGGTGGGTAACTGACATTTTGGTGATCAGATTTAACATTAAGTACTGGCTGACATCATTTCTCTCTGCAGGTATGCAGAAACACATCGAGTATATGCGATTGTATTAGTGTCTGCATACACATCAGACTTGGGGGATGAAAATGAGCGTGCAAGTGGTAAGTGTGAAGGCAGAAACTCTAGAAAAGCCCCTCCTCTAGCCACAAGGCTGCTTGTTTTTGTTTTTTGTTTTGTATTTTTCTGCAGTGAGAAGCAGGGAGGCAGAGAGAAATTCCTCCATGTGCCCTATTGGGATCCGCCCGGCATGCCCACTAGGGGGCGATGCTCTGCCCGTCTGGGGCGTTGCTCCATTGCAAACAGAGCCATTTTAGCGCCTGAGGCGGAGGCCATGGAGCCATCCTCAGCGCCCAGGCCAACTTTGCTCCAATGGAGCCTTGGCTGCAGGAGGGAAAGAGAGAGACAGAGAGGAAGGAGAGGGGGAAGGGTAGAGAAGCAGATGGACGCTTCTACTGTGTGCCCTGGCGGGGAATTGAACCCAGGACTTCTACATGCTGGGCTAATGCTCTACCACTGAGCCAACCGGCCAGGGCCAGGACTGCCTTAGATTATAAAACAGTATTGTCTTTTGGATTAAAAAAAATCTAATAACACATGAAAACTATTTACCACCCATCTTTTATTATAAGTTCGGCACTTTGAGGTTGTAGAGTATTTGTAATCTGTAGTCTAGACTTAAACCCTCAAGGCCTGACTTTATTTGTACCTATGGTAACAAGTCCTACAGATCTGAAAACCACTTGGTTCTGATTTTGTCTCTGCTATGGTCTTCACTGGAATTTTAGAATGGCTAGAATGGAAGTTATCCATGGCCACTGATAGGTTATATATATTTTTTCCCCATAGGATACTTCAACCGCCCCTGGCAGTGGGAGAAGATCAAAGCCAACTGTCCCCACATTGTGCAGTTTGGCTCCACTGATGATCCTTTCCTCCCCTGGAAGGAACAACAAGAAGTGGCCAATAGGCTGGAAGCCAAATTGTACAAATTCACTGACCGTGGCCACTTTCAGAACACGTGTTTTCCCGAACTGATTAATGTGGTCAAGTCTATGCTGAAAGTACCAGCACAGACAGAATGATTTCTGCTATTTGGCATATCAGTATATTAGAGCAATGATCCGATTATAGGTAAATAATCATTAGAAAATGCCTAAAAAAACAAACACAAGTTTCAGTGCTCAAACTAAGTTAGAAACAGCATTTCCATTTTCCATAGCATCTGCATCTACCCAAATTGCTATGAACTCAAGTAGTATTTTCCCTGTATGATGAGACACAAGGATATCTTATCCACCCAAAGTGAGTAAGACAGAAATGGAAGCCAGGTTTCCTGATTTCAAGTCCAGATTAAAACTAGACTGCATGTACGTTATAGGAGTTGTATTCCTCTTTGAAGTACAACTTTTCCATTTTATTGGAGAAGGAAAATATGACTAAAGGTCCAGGGTTGGCTTAGAGATCGAAACACCAACTGCTGTTTGAGCTGGCCCAGGATACTGAACCCAGACTGAGGCTTTCACCTGTGACACCCTACCCTCTACCCCTAGTCCTTCACATCGGTTGAGAGAATTAATCCTAGATGCTATGAGGCAGGGGTGTGCAAGGGTCCAGTAGGGAATATAAGCAGTCAGCCTTATTTGTGTAAGACCACAGTGGTGAGGATATGGGCAATGTGGAGAACCTATGTTATGGGAGATGACAAGGTGTTGCCATTTTTCTGTTTTTTGAGGAAAGAACTTTATACAGTGGTTTTTATGTTCAGGGGGTACATATGTTGATATATATCATCTATACGTATATGGAATTATGTCCAGTCCATATACATACAAATTAGTTGGCAACCACAGTGTAAATTAAAAACTTAGAAACACTGCAACACACAAATTGCAAGCCATCCATCCATTCATGGCCTCTGCCATAGTATTAATTTAGCCCAGTGCTTTAAATGATTCTCTATAAAGCCTGAGAAATGAGCACAGTATCAAAGGATGAAATCATTGAAACAATGTGGATTTTGTTAGAAAGTCTTTTTTCTTTTTTTTTGAGGGGGGGGGGGCACAAGCATCAACCTGTTATTACACCTAGTTGCACCATTGATTGTTTCTTATGTGTCCTGACCAGGGCTTGAACCCGTGACCTTGGAGGTCCAGCTGGCACCCTCTCCCTCAGGGTCAAGCCCAGAACCAGTGACCTGAGAGGAGCCAGCGACCACAGAATCAAACTGGTGACCCTGCCTGTGCTCCAGGACAGTGCTCTATCCATTGTGCCACCAGCCAGGGCCAAGTCTTAATCATTTTATAAAATAACCTTTCCATCACTCAAACTTTTTTCCTGTAGTTCTACCTTTTTACTTCCATGGTCCTTTAGATCTCTTTCAAGCATCATTCCTTGATTTTTCTTCGATCATAATCCCTCAGAAAAAACCTTTATCATTTCCTAGCAATTTTTGTCTATTACAATCCCTAAGAATGGCCTCAATTTTCAGTCCATTATTAAATAGCAGATTTCAACTGGTGTGCTGCAAGAATTTTTAAAACATGCAATAGCTGACTAGTCAGGGGCACTGACGTCTTTTTCCCTCAGATTGTCAAAAAAAAATGCCTAACCAGGCGGCGTAGTGGATAGAGCATCGGACTAAGATGCAGAGGACCCAGGTTCAAAACCCCAAGGTTGCTGGCTTGAGTGTGGGCTCACCTGCTTGAGCGTGGGGTTGCTGGCTTGAGTGTAGGATCATAGACATGACCCCGTGGTCGCTGGCTTGAGCAAGGGGTCACTCGCTCTGCTGTAGCCTGCCCCTCACCCATCAAGGCACATATGAGAAAGCTGTCAATGAACTAAGGTGCTGCAACAAAGATTTGATGCTTCTCGTCTCTCTCCCTGCCTGCCTGTCCCTGTATGTCCCTCTGTCACACACAAAAAAACCAAACCCACAAAATGACCAGTCAATACAATAGCCGTCCACTGTGAACGAATAGAATCATACCTATTTTGTCAGATTGGCAAAAAATACATTTTTTTTTGGTGTGCTGTAGAACTTTAATAATTAGTTTATGTGTGCTGTGAGGTGAAAAAGGTTGAAAATCACTGCTCTAGAAAGTTCTATTGGGCAGCACTGGAGTCTAGGGCATGTATTTTATATCCTTCCCCCACCCACCATCAAATAATGAATAATAGTACAAAGTAAGTGACTCAACTTGAAGTTACTTCTCTTTGACTAGTTTGCTTAGTTCATCATCATCAACCTCATGGCTCCATAAAATTTACTCATCTCCAAACAGATTGGAGTAGCTTCATGGAAGATTCCCATATTAACTATCCATTTAAACCATCAAATCATAGATTCTCATGATTCCATGTTTGACTGCATGGATCATTATTAACCATAGCCAAGGCCCTGACAGTCCTAAAGATTAGGACTTCACTCACCATTTTTTTTGGTATTGTCATGAGTCTAGAGCCCTACTGGTTTTTTTTGGTCCAAGTTTTCTCTTGTACAAAAATACATGTTTACTTATCATCAGAGGTGCTATATTTTAAAATTATTTTCGCTTTTCTCTTTCAGTTAAATTCAGAGTTTAAAAGCATGCTATAAGAAAAAATTTTGAAGAGATTATTCCAGTGAGTCAAGGAATGGCTATCTAGACATAATGCATGTCTGTATTTAAAAGTGGCCCTGCTCTAATTCTGCTTCTGCAGATTCAATTTGCTACTTAAATTTTAAGACTACATTTCTGTGACAGGCCAGGTTCTGGAAGGACAGATGTTGTAACTCTCACTAGGGGTAGAAGAGAATCCTGCACCTGCAGGCTTCCAGATTCTCTCTATCTTACAGATATCTAACACTCAAAGTGATCTTTGTTTCCAAGAGCTAGTGTCATCAAATGCTAATTCTGTACAACTGGCCAGAGAATTTATCTCGTTCTTAAAAATTGGCTATTGAGCTGAATTTATTTTACTAATCCCATTTATCTCAAAATAACCCTTCTGGTAGTTGTCAATTTAAGAGTATCTCCAAACTGCTGTTTGAACTCAGGTCTCAGGAATAGCTGAGCTTGAATTCCTTTTCTTTGGCACCATGCTTTTGGCCTAGACACAGAAACTTCTAAATGGAGTTAAAAGAGAAAATAACAGCTGAAATCTAAAAAGCCTCCAGCTAACTTCTGTGCAACATTACCTCTGATAAGCCAGTATTTTCTATATGGCTGAGACTGGAATTGAACATGCTATTAGAATTGAGGACAATTATAATGGCTTTATGCTCAGCTTAGATGTGTTACATCATGATTTTTAGAACAGATCAAGGAAAGAAAACCAATCTAAAACAGGACAAGAAAAGAATGGTATCCCTCTCCAAAATAAAGTATGAATGGAGGGCAATGGGTTGTTTTTAGTTTTAATTTTAGTTAATAAAAATTTAGGAAAAAATTCTAGTGAATAATACAATTGAGTCACCAAGTGAACTTGTTAAGACTTTAGTAAAAATGATCTAGTGAAATAAATTCTTTGGGGTGAGAACGATAATATTTATGCACTGAAAACACCCTTGACAACAGTAGTCATTTAGGTTTGAGGTAAATACAGTGGCATAATCCTCTGAAAGAATATTTCTGATGTAAAAAGGAATTAACAGCATGTGGGAAAGGGATGTTCCAACTCTCTCCTCCATTCAGGCCCCAAGTTGTGCAGACTACTGTGCTATTCATGCCTTCCCTGTTTTAATTTCTTTTCAATGGAACCATTGAGAAAACAGAAATGGTGATAGTGACCCAGATATACACAATTTCCAATGAAGACCTTAATAAATAGGTTTAAACAAAACAAGCAGTTTTATGCTCTAGCCATTATTCATTGGTAAGTATGGATTTGTTGCCTTCTTTTTTCTTGACCAAAGGTCTTGCAAGTTGCAGTAGATACTGTCCTCCAGAACATCAGGGTACTTTATTGAAGAATGGATTTCACTGCTAACCCACCTGCTTCATATTCTGTTAGCTACTCTGCCAATATAAACTCAGTCTCAGTCTTCAGAGATTAAAAAATGTATATTTTCATAGCAGCAAGTCTTCATCCATTATTGTGAAGTCTGTTTTCAAAGGAGTTGGATGTTCCACTGTGAGTTAAATTATTTGCTCCCAAAATAACTTCATTTGCAAAATGTCAGTCAAGTTCATTAGCTGTCTGTTAAAATTCTAGCCACTCTGTCATGTAAATACAGTTAGATGGTGAAATCTCACCACCTTCATGGCAGTCGTCAAAAACCTTTAGAAAAGAAAAAAGTTTATATATAAACCGAAGTTTTTAAATTATTACACTACTAGGTAAAGTCAAATTAAGTATCAACTATAACTCGAATTTCTGTTAACAAAATATCTAAGACCCAAGCATTTATTTAAAGTGCTATTAAAACTAACTTTCAAATGGAAAGGGAGTAGGACTATAAGAACACACTACAGCGGGACCTGCTCTGTGATAGTTTGCTGATGGGAAACCTTTTAGTATAGCATTAAAATGAGCATGTTTGCCTGCCACTGGGGAGAAGGCTATCCACAGGTAACACGGGAATAAAAGAAGGGAGAGCTATACATAAGAATGACTTAATTTTGAGTAACCAAATGTTTCATGTTTAGCTACCTTCCTTCTTGTGAAGAGATGCTGAATAGAATTCCCAATATGCTAGCCTTTTCTCTAGTACTTGAAGCAATCACAAAGAGTGCTTAGATGTATAGAAAGGGGCCAGTGTAATGAAATAAAACACCGACTAGCAGAATATAAATGCACTGACAGCTGGGACAGTGCCTCTAGCACACAGCTGGCACTCATAAACTGGGAATGAATGAAAGAACAGGGCTGGGGCATGCTGCAGGGGGAAGAGCATTACCTCTGAGTTTTAATCCTGCTTGTTATTTCCAAGCTAAATGCTCTTAGGTCTTCCTTTAGCCTAAGTTCCCTCCTACTTAAAGGGGAATAACACCACTAGCTCAAAGGGACATAAGGAGGATTAAATAAAACCACACAAATCTTCAAAAACATATCTGCCCATGGTACGTTCTCAACAAATCTCATTTCCCACCCCACTTAGGTTAAATAATTAATTCGTGTCAAAAATTGTCCATTTCAGGGCCAAGAGCAAGTAAACACAAATTTCTTATATAATGCAATGATCTGTTCATTGATGTCTCATCCAGGTTACATGGAGGTTTGAGGAGCTCTTGGTTGACCTTGAGTGAGAAAACTGGGGTGTGCTTACTGGTATGTTATGTGGCATTTGCACTGGGTTGCAGTCAAGTATAATGTGAAGTCACTTGAACTCACCGGACAAAGTCCGCAGGGGGCCCGGACCAAACCTGTGGGCGGGATGATTGGATTGACTGCCCTGTATAGCTTCATGTGTCCGTCTACACTGCCCACTGTGCCTTCTTTTGCAGCGATGATAGTCATCTCCACTTTCCCATCATATATGAGTGTATTCAAGATGGTTTCAATGTCCTCCATGGACAACTCTACCTATAAAGGGGATATATTAAAAACGAAACAAAAAGGACAAGGAGACATGCTTTTGGAGGGCGTTAAAAACAGTAAAGGGTCACAATTCCTCAGCAAAATGGGGAAGTATGCTTGCAATTAGTCAAAAGCACAAGGAGGTTGAAGAATGGTCCAAGTTAGCACAAACCACTCAAATGCTAGAAACAGAACTCGTACCTCAAACTGAGCTTGACATTTTCTGGTATCTTGACTTTTGTAAGCAAAATCTAGAAATCTTGTAAAGTAATATATGTTTGGCAAGAACTTGATGGAGATTTATAAAATGAGCAGAACGATACTTTAGACATCAAACAGTCTTTAGTCAAAATTCTTAGAAATCTGGGAAATGAAAATGACTTGTTCACTTGTCTTCTCTGACAATGAAAAGCACCCTGCACAGTTTCCTTAAGTACAGGACCTTATGTGCAGGTCTACAAATAATATGCTGATAACATCACTTCTATCTCTTAAGAGAGAAAATACCAATAGATGACAACTGATGCGATTACTAATACTTAGCACGTATGCTGAAATGTGCCCGAGAAAGTCAGACCTTGTCAGTACAGACTGAACTCGGTGATGTGTACTGCCAGGCCCCCACTCTGCAGCCTGCTGCTCCATCTCAAGTCTATACAGTTCAGACGGTGCCTATGCCAACAACCACCTTTGCCTAACTGGCTCAGGAGAGTACTTTTTCAGAGTGGGTTCTGCAGAATGTTCACAGGTTATCACCTGAAAACAGGGTCTGGGTCAAATATACACTGTAAACTATAACCCTACGATAAATAAGCTTTTAAAAATAAGATTAAAATTAGAAATTGAGTCCCAACCTTACTGATCCCCAGTTCACAGATATACTTCCACACTTCATGTGATGAAGCAAAGGAACTGTTTCTTTGTATCATTGGATTCTGTTTGCTGTCTCGAGCTGTTTCTGCCTATAAGGGTAGAAACAAATCTTAGCAGGAATACAAGTGTTTTCTGAACACAATGTATACAAAGTGAAATCAACAGCAGTACACTCTTTGTTTAGTAAAAAGTACAGATTTAATATTTAATTCCTATAAAATAAGACTTACAAAATTAAGCACTTTTTATGAAGAAACTTAAAAAAAATGTTTACTCAATTTTGTCTCACCTTGGTTTGCAGAAACTTAAAACACTGTTGATTAAGCACTTCTACAAATTCAGATTCAAAATCCTGATCACTGTACCAGGCTCCACCAGTCACAGACCGGTCAGGCTGCAGATTATAGAGCATATACACCTTCTTTTTCGAGGCCTAGGAGAAACATGCACAGCAGATGTGCTTATAAGCTAACAAATAGTCTCTCAAAACTAAAATTAAAAAAAGAAATTATATTTTAGAGTTTTAAATTTACAGAGTTGTGAAAATGGTAGAGAACTCCCATTTACTTGGTGATGTTTTTCCTATTATTAACATCTTATATTAATAAGGTACGTTTGTTATAATTACTGGTGCAGATTTCACATTTCTATCGTCTTTTGTTGCTTTCCTATGACCGGTCAAAAGTGCACCATGACTTTACGGACACACTGTATTATGAACTAAAATCTACACTTTATTCCTATTTCCTCAGTTTTTATGTAACGTTCCTTTTCTGGTCCAGGATTCTATCTAACCTATCTCATTAGATTTAGTTGTCATGTCACCTGAGGCAAATTTTAGTTGTGACAATTTCTCAGTCTTATTATTGATGAACTTGCCAGTTTTGAGAATTACTGGTCAGATATTCTGCAGGATGCCCTTAATTGGGATTTGTCTGAAGTTTTTCTGATGATTATTAGACCACAGAGGTCAAATGACCTTCTTATCACATCATATCAAGGGTATGTGATGTCACCAAGTGATGAATGTCATCAATATGACTTACCAGTGTTGATGTTAACCTTAACCACTTGGCTAAAGGTAGTGATTCTCGGTTTTCTTCACTGCTGTAACTTATTTTCCTGCCCGTTCCTTGGAAGAAAGTCACCATGCACAGCCCACAGTTAAGGACTGGGAATTATGCTCTACTTCCTTTAGGGCAGAGTGTCTACAGATTATTTAGAATAATTCTGTACAGAAGATTTGTCTAATCTGCCCATTTATTTATTCAAACATTTATCTATTGGAATGGACTCATAAATATTTATACTCTTTAGTTTGCAACCTTGAAAACATCACACTAAGTGAAAGAAGCCAAACACAAAAGACCACTAATGTATGATTCCATTTATAGGTATTGTCCAGAAGAGGCAGATCTACAGAGACAGAAAATACATTAATGATTATCAGGGCCTGGGGTCCAGGAGGCTGGAAAGTGACTGCTACTGGGGTCATAATTTGGGGTGATAAAAATGTTCTAAAATTAGAAAAGTGTGATGGTTGCAAAATTTTGTGAATACACTAAAACCTAATGAATCATACACTTTGAGAATTAATTTTAAAATATGTAAATTATATCAATAAAGTTATTAAAAATAAAGATGTACAATTGTCAAAATGAAGCTAGGTAATGGATATGCTGGGATTCATTATATTATTTCCTTTATTCTATATTGTATATATTGTAAATTATCCATGAAAAATGTGGAAGAGAGGCCCTGTGACAGCTGGCTCAGAGGATAGAGCATTGGCCCAGTATGCAGACGTCTCAGGCTCAATCCCCAGTCAAGGCACACGAGAAGCGAGATCTGCTTCTCTTCCCCTCCCTATCCCTCTTCTCTCCCTCTCCCCCTCTCGCAGCCAGCAGCTAGGTTGATTTGAGCATCGGCCCCAGACAGGGGCTGCCAGGTGGGTCCCGATCAGGGCACATGCGAGAGTCTATCTCCCCTCCTCTCACTTAAAAAAAAAAAAAACATGGAAGGGAAATAATATTATAATTTAGGGAGTGGTATGATAAATATCATTGATAGATAAAATGAAATTAATATCAAAAATTTTTTGCAGTTCACATGATTTTTTTTTTTACTTTCAATTATAGTTGACATTCAATAATATTTTATATTAGTTTCAGCCATATAGCATATTGGGTAGACAATCATATACCTTACAAAGTGGCCCCCCTGATATTTCAAGTACCCACATGGCACCATCCATAGGTAGAACATTATAGACTATATTCCCTGTTATACGTTACATTGCCGTGACTGTTCTGAGCTACCAATCAGTGTATCTGTATGTCTTAATCCCTTCACCGTTCACTCAGCCCAACGCTCCTCCCCTCTGGCAACTAGCAATTTTTTCTCTTTTATCTATGAGTATGTTTCTGTTTCTTTGTTCATGTATTTTCTTCTTTAGATTTTAGTAAACTCATATTTCTCTTTGACTGACTTATTTGACTTAGCATAATACTCTCTTCCGCTCCTCTCCTCTGGCAACCAGCAATTTTTTCTCTTTTATCTATGAGTATGTTTCTGTTTCTTCATGTATTTTCTTCTTTAGATTTTAGTAAACTCATATTTCTCTTTGGCTGACTTATTTGACTTAGCATAATACTCTCTTCCGCTCCTCTCCTCTGGCAACCAGCAATTTTTTCTCTTTTATCTATGAGTATGTTTCTGTTTCTTTGTTCATGTATTTTCTTCTTCAGATTTTAGTAAACTCATATTTCTCTTTGACTGACTTATTTGACTTAGCATAATACTCTCAAGGTCCATCCATGCTGTCACAAATTGTAAGATTCCATTTTTATAGCCAAGTAATATTCCTGTGTATATTATATACCACTGTTTTTTTATCCACTCATCTATTTTTTTAAGCAAAAAAGAGAGATGAGAAGTATCACCTCAAAATTGCATCACTTTAGTTGTTCATTGATTGCTTCTCAAATGTGCCTTGACCAGGGTGCTAAGGCCAAGCCAATGATCCCTAGCTCAAATCAGTGACCTTAGGGCTCAAGCCAGTGACCATGGCATCATACGATGATCCCATGCTTAAGCCGGCAACCTCGCACTCAAGCTGGTGAAGCCACGCTGAAGCTGACAATCTTGAGGTTCTGAACCTGGGACATCGGTGTCCTAGGTTGATGCTCTATCCATTGCACCATCACCAGTTAGGCTCTCCACTCGTCTATTGATGAGCACTTGGGTTGCTTCCAAATCTCTGTCATTGTAAATATTGCTATAATGAACATAGGGGTGCATATATTTTTTGAATTAGTGATTTGGGTTTCTTCAAATATATTCCCAGAAATGGAATTGCTGGGTCATAAGGCAGTTCCATTTTTAATATTTTGAGGAACCTCCATACTGTTTTCCATAGTGACCGCACCAATTTGCATTAATATAATTTTTTTTTCTTTTTTAAGTGAGAGGAGGGAAGGCATAGAAACAGACTCCTGCATGCTCCCCAAGTGGGATCCACCTGGCAAGCCCCCCCAGGGGCTGTTGCTCCAGTGCTCAGTAACTGAGCTATTTTAGCACCTAATGAAGAGGCCACCAGCCATGCTCAGCACCCAGGGCCAACTCACTTGAATCAATTGAGCCATGGCTGCAGGAGGAGAAGAGGAAGAGAGAGAGAGAGAGAGAGAGAGAGAAAGAGTGAGAAGAGGAGGGATGGAGAAACAGATGGTCGTTTTTCCTGTGTGCCCTGACTAGGAATCAAACCCAGGACATCCACACACCAGGCTGACATTCTATCACTGAGCAATCTGGCCAAGGCCAATACTGAGTTCTTATATAATGAAATTTGTGCTTACATTAACTTTAGTCCAGGGCCCTGGTCAGCAAACCATGGCTCGCAAGCCACATGCGGCTCTTTGGCCCCTTGAGTGTGAAAAAAATATTCATGATTCCAAAAATTCTTTCCTGAATAAAATATCGTTAGATTTTTTTTTTTTTTTTTTTTTTTGTGACAGAGACAGAGAGAAGGACAGATAGGGACAGACAGACAGGAACAGGGAGAGATAAGAAGCATCAGTTCACTGTGGCACCTTAGTTGTTCACTGATTGCTTTCTCATATGTGCCTTGACCGGGGAGCTACAGCAGTGAGTGACCCCTTGCTCAAGCCAGCACCCTGGGGCTCAAGCCAACAACCTTAGGCTTTAAGCCAGTGACCTTTGGGCTCAAGCCAGCGACCATGGGGTCATGTCTATGATCCCATGCTGAAGCTGGCGACCCCGCACTCAAGCCAGATGAGGCTGTGCTCAAGTCGGCGACCTCGGGATTTCGAACCTGGGTCCTCTGCGTCCCAGTCTGATGCTCTATCCACTGCGCCACCATTTGTTCAGGAACGTTAGATTTTTGAATGGGTAGGACACTAAGTTAACTAGAGTGACATATTTAAGCAGCATCTCCAAACAAATATGAGCTAAATTTTTTAAAGTCCTTTTTGATCAGTTGTTTTAAATCACAACATACCTTAAAGAACAAAGAAAACCTGAAATATACTTGGAGCAATATATGTATAGTCAACATTCAGGAAAAGAGTAAAATACTCACTGCCACTGACTTAACAGCTTTGATAAGCTTTTTACTTTCCAAATTCTTTAGAATTTTGTTAATTTCTGTTAATGGTAAATTACTTTTGTACCGGATATCTCTGCTCCATATTCCTATAAGAAAGCAAAGTAAAATAAGTTGAAAACTATTACTCATATCTCATTTCCAATGTAGCAAAACATGTATATATATTTTTTCTAGAGCAATAACGATAAGTAAAATTAAGTGATGTAGAGGCAAGAATCTCAAAGTAACAAAAATATGCAAAATAATACATAAGTTATATGCTCTTATTTACTGATCAGAAATTTCTTGGAATACTAGTGTGGAACTTCTTTAAAAACAAATGAAAAGGACATTTTTCATATTAGAAAAAATATCTTGACTACTCAATTTATACAGTCATGTACTACATAATGGCATCTCAGACAATGATGGATCTCATGTATACTGGTGGTCCCCTAAGACCAGGGGTCCCCAAACTTTTTACACAGGGGGCCAGTTCACTGTCCCTCAGACCGTTGGAGGGCCGGACTATAAAAAACACTATGAACAAATCCCTATGCACACTGCACATATCTTATTTTAAAGTAAACAAAATGGGAACAAATACAATATTTAAAATAAAGAACAAGTAAATTTAAATCAAACTGACCAGTATTTCAATGGGAACTATAGGCCTGCTTTTGGCTAATGAGATGGTCAATATCCGGTTCCATATTTGTCACTGCTAGCCGTAACAAGTGATATGACGCGCTTCCAGAGCCGTGACACGTGCGTCCCACGTCACCGGAAGTAGTACTGTACGTGAGCTACATCGTGCTTTGCGTCGCTCTCTCCCTGACCACCAATGAAAGAGGTGCCCCTTCCAGAAGTGCGGCGGGGGCCAGATAAATGACCTCAGGGGGCCGCATGCGGCCTGCGGGCTGTAGTTTGGGGACCCCTGCCTAAGACTGTAATAGAGCTGAAAATTCCTATCACCTGGTGTCATCATAGCTGTCCTAATGTTGAAGCCCAACCTATTACTCATGTGTTTGTGGTGACGTTGGTGTAAACAAAAGAGTCATGTAAAAATACAGCATATACAATTATGTAAATAATACTTGATAAGTGACTGTTACTAGTTTATGTATTTCCTATACTATACTTTTTACCATGAGTGTAGGTGTACTTTCTACTTATAAAAAGGGTTGCTGTAAAATAGTATGCTGCAGTAGCCTCATACATCAGCCTCATATATCTCTCACATTTACTGTGTCTCTTGACTGTAGTTTTCTCTTGTGCTTGATTTAACCTCGTGTTGTTTTGTACAGTAACATGCTGTATAGGCTTGTAGCTTAGGAGCTACATATATACTATATATATATAGTATATATACTACACAGCCTAGGTGTGTGCAGGTTTATACCATCTTTGTATAAGTGAACCTTATGATGTTTTCACAACAATGAAATCACCTAACAATGCATTTCTCAGAACTTAATACCTGTAGTTAAGTGGTGCCTGACTGTATTGTATTCCATCCCCTCTTGCACCTCAACCTGTTTTCTAGACATTTCACTTCAGATTGTATATGTTACAGACAAACTTAAGTTTAGGCTAGGGTCAGCTGCCATCCTCAAGGGAGAGCAAAAAAATCCTTTTTTGTGAGTACCTATGCCCACTGTTTATACAACACTATATTTGGGAGATGAAAACTAGAAGATTATAGTTCTTACAGCCATTAAATGTCCTGCACAGGAAGCTATAATTTTTTTTTCAAAGAAGGAAGTAGCATTATCTTTAAAAAGGGAATTTTATGTAAAAATATTTTGCCGTTTTTCTTCCCCAAAAAGAGGCATAATGAGATAGGAAGAATTTTCCTTTAAATAGAGAATGGCTTTTTCGTTGGTGTATTTCTTAATTGTTCATTGAACTTTCTACCTAATAAAGAAAGAATTATATGGTTTAAATTATATCAGAATATTAAAGCTAATAGACCAGATAGATCCTAAATTGTAATAGCAGCAATTTAGATAGAGTTGCTCAATGAAGATAGAATTAAACAGCTGTTCAGGGGCCTAGTCAGACACTGCCACACTACATTACACATGTCTTTTTATTTTTACAAAACCAGAGAGATTTATTATCCACAATTTGTAGATAAGATGAAGAAACTAAGGCTTCCAAAGTATAGAGAGGATTAAAAAAAACTTAAACTTTTATTTTGAATAGATAATACATTCACATGGTTCAATATTCAAAAGTTCCTTTCCATCCCTGCCCACGGTCATCTAATTCCTGCCTCCTTTGAGACAACAATGACATCACTCACATGTCCTTCAAGCCCATGTACAGTACAGGATGGGACAAAAGTAGGTTTACAGTTGTTCATATGAAAAATAGTACAATAATTAATAATAACAAGAATAAATTCTGGGCCTTGTTCCATTGGCTCAGTAGTAAAGCATCGACCTGGTGTGTGGATGTCCCGGGTTTGATTCTGGTTAAGGCACACAGGAGAAGTGCCCATCTGCTTCTCCACCCCTCCCCCTTTCGTTTCTCTTTGTCTCTCTGCTATCTCTCTCTTCCCCTCCTGCAGCCATGGCTCAAATGGAGCGAGTTGGCTGGGCACTGAGGATGGCTCCATGGCCTCTGCCTCAGGCACTAAGAAGAGCTCAGTGGCAGAGCAACACCCCAGATGGGCAGAGCATTGCCCCCTAGTGGGCTTGCCAGGTGGCTTCCAGACAAGATGCGTGAGGGATTCTGTCTCTGCCTCCCTTCCTTTCAATGAATAATAAAAAAAAAAGGAATAAACTCCATTTTATGTATTCATAATTATAAACTTCCTTTTGTCCACCCTGTATAGATGTATATGTTCCTCCCCTTTTCACATAAATGGCAGTGTACACATGGATCCACACCCTGGACAGACAGGCTCTCAGTCGCTATATCAGGTCCCAAAGACAATGTTTTTTCTGCTTCTTCCTTCACATGCTCACCTTTATTTCCTGCATCCTCTATGATCTGATATACTAGTTTTTCTTGGTTATCTGATCCCTTCATTTTACTGCAGGGGAATAAAGTAGAATTAAAAAGGCAAAGAGGTACAGGATAATCTAATAATCTACATGGCTACTTAAATGAATTAGCAAACAAAGTCATCACATTGATTTATTTACCAAAAGAAGGGCTTACCTTAAAAAGAATGAGACAGAGCTGTGTTTACCAGAATGACAAAATGTCCAAGATAGAGTAAGTGAAAAAAACAAGTTGCAAAACAGTATGGAAAGCATGATCCCAATTTTGTTTAAAAAAAAAAAAAGAGATTATACATAAATAATCATCTATATTTATATATTATATCAAGAAGAAAAGATAAATACCAAATTATTAAGAGCAGTTATTCTCTGGGAAGGGGAACTCACAATAGGAGGCAGGGATGATACGCAGGAGGTTTAGGTTATGCAATTCTGTATCGGCATTTTTCAAAAACATGTATTACTTTTGAAATAAAGTTTTCTTAAAATGATATAATTAGGTGCTTACCCAGCATTCTGAGAATCCTTTATTCTATATAGAAGGCCTGTATTGCTCCTTAAAAGATCCAACTGACCCTACATTTTTGAATAGATAATAGCAGTAAATTACTTTGCAGATATATCAAATCCAATGACAAATGAGAATGCATTATCTAGTATTTTATACAGACAAAAATATCCTACCTCCCACAGCTATTTGTCAGTTCCTCACTTAAAATTTAAGTATTTGCCTACTTATCACACACAGTGTGATTTTTTAAAAAAACTTAGCTCTTCATTACACCATTTTCTAAAATTATATACTAACAATTATACACTAGATCCCAGCTTGGTCAATTCATAAAAAACTATAAAGAAACAGCTTTAGAATAATGGATAAGGCTCTAGCTGGTTGGCATTGGCCCAGTGTGTGGATATCCCAGGTTCAATTTCTGGTCAGGGCACTCAAGAGAGGTGACTATCTGCTTCTCCATCCCTCCCCCTTCTCTCTCTCTCTCCTCTTTCTGCAGCCATGGCTGGATTGGTTCGAGCGAGTTGGCCTGGGGCAGTGAGGATGGATTGGTGGCCTCTGCCTCAGGTACTAAAAAATGGCTCTGTTGCTGAGCAGTAGAGCAACAGCCCCAGATGGGCACAGTATCGCCCCCTAGTGGGCTTGCCAGCTAGATTCTGGTCTGGATGCATGTGGGAATCTGTCTCTCTGCCTCCTCTCCTCTCACTAAAAATAAATAAATATATAAAAAATAGAATGGATAAAAATCTACATTCAAATTAAAATAAATTCAATAAATATAAATACAAATAAAATAACCTATATAATAGAAAGTTCAAATAAAGGCTAACATGCATAAATATTCTATAACATAACAATTAAATAAAATTTACAAAGTTAGTATTTATGTGATTTCTATTGTGTTACATGAAAATTAGGCAGAAAGGTCAACCAATGAATAGATGATCTGCAGTTTTGTTTTTCTATAACAAGTCAAAAGTAAAATAAAGCATGTCTGATGTGCTCTGTATTTCCTCGAGTCTGAACTTAGGAGCACCAGGATGGATATCCCACTGGGCTCTGGCCATTCCGGGAAGCTGTGGCTAAGAGAGTCCCCATTCCCATAAGTTAAGACTGAGCAGATCCATGATTTGGAAATAGGTTTACACATGGCTGAACAGTAATACCCTCCCTTCCCTGACCCTACTAAGTGACAAAACTGAACCACAAAACTCAATTTAGAGACTCTTTTCAGACATTTAATTGGACCTATAAACATTTAATGAACATTAGTATTAGGATTGTTGTTTGGGGATACAAACATAAATTCTAAAACAGAACCACATAGCTAACTTCAATACCATCTGTCTGGTGTTAAGATAGAGGTAAGTAATAGGTGGGATGAGCCCTCAGAGAAGAAGGTTTGGCCCAATTTTGGGATTCAGGGAAGTTTCCCGGAAATAACAGCACAGCTGCATCTTGAAGGACAGTAATGAGTTAGTCTGTGAAGAAAGGCAAGAAGGGCCTTCTAGGCAGGGAAGACAGCATGAGCAAAGGACATGAGGCATGCAACAGCAGGACGTGACAGGGAACCAAAAGAATCTGTTCCCTTTGAAAACTTTTTTTTTAAGTGAGAGGAGGGAGATAGATTCCTGCATGCTCTCCACCAGGAGCCCAACGCTCAAATCAACTGAGCCACTGTGAAAGGGGAAGAGGGAGAGAAGGGGGAGAGGGAAAGGGAAAGAAGCAGATGGTTGCTTCTCCTAAGTGCCCTGACTGGGGATTGAACCCAGGACATCCACATGTGGGGCCGACACTTTATCCACTGACCCAACTGGCCAGGGTCTGAAATCTAGCTTTTGAGGCACAATGATGGCAAAAGATGAGTCAGATAAGGAAGGTCGGGGCTCAGTGTGGTCAACCCATGAGTTTGGACTTGACTCTATAGCATTGAAAGATGCATTTCCAGTGGGGGAATGACTTGGTTATATCTGTATTTAAGGTAGACCAGGCTGTTTGCTCTGGGACAGATGGGAGTCAGGAAGACCAGTTAAGATAGTCCAGGTAAAAGCCAAGAGTCTGAACACATGCAGAGGTAGTAGGAATGGAAATAGGGGGACAAATTTGGGGCTTATTTAAGAGTTACAATCAGTAATACTTTGTGATTTATTAATAATTACTCTCTTGCTTAAGATTCTTCAATAGCTCCACCACTGTCTATAGCAGTGGTAGTCAACCTGGTCCCTACCGTCCACTAGTGGGCGTCCCAGCTTTCATGGTGGGCGGTAGCAGAGCAACCAAAGTATAAATAAAAAGATAGATTTAACTATAGTAAGTTGTTTTATAAAGATTTATTCTGCCAAACTTAGCGAAAATCTGACATAAAGTACTTGGTAAGAAATTATTATTATATGCTTTAACTTGCTGTAACTCTGCTTTATAAATTTTATAAAGTAAAGTTACTTCCCTACTTTATAAATCACCATTACTATGGAACCGGTGGGTGGTTAGAAAATTTTACTACTAACAGAGATACAAGAGTGGGCGGTAGGTATAAAAAGGTTGACTACCCCTGGTCTATATAGCCTATAGCCAACAGGATGGCAGTAGGTGGAGTCAGTCACAGAGGTGGTAAAAGAGACGGGGGTACTGAGGATGATTTTCATACAGAAAGGGAAGGGCTGGAAGGGTGGTCACAGGACAAAAAAAACTTTTAAGTGGTAGATTTAAAAAGCAGATTAGCCCTCAGATGAATCTTTAGTATAGAAACCTTTTACCTAATTGCTACTAAAATAAACTGAAATGCTCTCAGGACATGGAAATTTCGATGATAGGGGAAAGGAGAAATAGGTAGATTTAGAGCTTGGGGTACCAGTAGGTAGGATGTTTTTGGACAGTGGAGGAGAATGACATTAAGGCCCCAGGAGAACAGAAGAGGTAAGAGCAGGTAAAAGGGCTTCATTGAAAAAAACAAAACAAAACCCACTTCTATCAGTGGGGGCAGACTCCCTCCCAGAGGCCCAGCACTGTAGACATTTTTCCTGCCTCTTGAAATGCTCAGGGTGAGATTGTGGAGAATGACACCCCAAAGGTAGGCTCCGTAATGATTCACAGAATACAGGAGATATATTTCATAAGGAGTGGCCCAATACCAGGAGTAGGAAGCAAACAGACGGTGAGAAGAGACTATGCCCATGAGCCTTTATGCATCATAATGACAATTAGGTTAACAAATACAACAGTCTAAACAAAATATGTTTATTTCATTTGTCTTGTAATCTGATCAATAATTATTTCCTCTTTCCTCAGTGCAGACAGTCTGAGTTGTTTCCTGGTTTAGAATCTTATCAATCACAATCTAACACACCTTCCAGTGTTTTATGGCTAATAATAGGAAGTAATGACAATGGTAATAATAAAAAAAAATAATTACATTTACTAACTGCATTCATCTTACCATAGACAACAGTCTATTGATTGCCACTGCCCGCTGCTGAGCTTCTATATGAGGCATTTCATTCTGAATTACTTGGTCTGTGATTCCATGAGGGAACTGGTGACATAACTCTATAATCCTAGAAATAAATGTATTAATGTTATTATTCACACTTTTACTTATTTCAAAAGGCAGTGAGGAAAAACAGTAGCAGAACAATTTGAAATTGTGACTTTTTTCACATTTGGTAGATAGTCTGGATTTCTATGATGGTTCTGACTCAAACCTTTTGAAATACATGCTTACATTATTATTGTTTAAGGGAAAGTTTTTTCTCACTAATACAAACTTTAAATTAGAACAAAAGTCAAATGAAAAAATAGTAACACTGTAGTTTCAGTTTTCCAAGACACAAGTATGACAAAGTTAAGGTACAGTGAGTTGGACGGCCACAACTATGCAAGCAAGAGGTAAATTGGATACTTCCGATGGGAAGCCTAAATTTGACAATTCAGTACAAGTGGGGCTTGCTTTTGGAATTATCCCTACCAAGCAAAGCCCAAATCTTCACCTTGTTACGGGATCATCATATATATTCATAATAGTAGGCGAGAGCTGGGTTCTTTTAAAACTACGTGGCAACCTAAAATAGCAGTGCACTTACAGAAAATACAAAATTGGGAGAAGCTTTAGGTACCCTACAATCTTGACTTAAATACTACATCGAAACCATTTTTGGCTTAACGTTGCTTTGTAATTACAAACCGACCCCTAACTTGGCCTAAACGTTTTGTGGTGGGAGTTCCCACAGCGACGAGGAAGATCCTCGATCAGAACACGCATCCTCAAGTCCTACGGTAAAACACCGTCTTCTCTCGGAGCCTCCACCGCCTTAACGCAGGACGGCAGTGCATCATCCACTTCCCGCATAACGTCGGGACAGCTACACACAGCTGCAAACTGTCAGATGAGTTTTGCTCTCTGGGGGTTGCAAACCCGCTCACTGTGCTTGTTCTGCCTCCCCCACTGACTTACCTGTTTTCTATTTCTACCGGAACCGCATCGGGCGGCTGCAGCTTCACCTTAACCTCAGCCATGAGGGCGCAGCTGCCACCTCTGCGGGGGAGAAAAACGCGCAGCGGCCAGACAGCGAACCCTAACACCCGAGAAGCGGAAGAGACGGCGCCGGACTTGGGCAGTGGGCCTTCTTCCTCGTGTCGCGCCGGTCCTTCCTTGTCAGTCGGAATGAGGTGGCCAAGTCACGCCTGCACTGCCTCACTCCCCGGCGCCGCTATATTCTCTTATTTTTGTCTTTCAGAATGTTAGTGCCTGTCGGATGAATGTGTCTGGTTCCCTCATTTTGCGTTGACATGCCACTTGTTTTTATCACTTTCCAACCACGGTGAAGGCTTATTCTCGGATGCCTACGGCGAAGCCTTAGGAAAGGAACATCAGGAGGGTACCCCTCTCCCAGTCAAGTGTCAGGGGCGGAGCTGGTTGCTAGGAAGCCGGGTTCGGCCAATTACCTACCCGGCTCTCAGTAGGCGGGGCGCGGCTCGCAGCGTCTGTGGTAACCGAGACCTTGGCGAAGGACAAGGCCGGAGGTGGTGAGAGGTGGGTTACCTGGCTAGGGACAGCGGTGGTACTCGGGTGTCTTAGTCCGTTCCCAGTGGTCGCAGGTGGAGGAGGACCTCGGTCATTCCTCCCCAAAGGAAGAGAGTCTCTGACTGCCCCGGAGTAGGGGCCGGGACCAAATGGGATTCAGAACCGAGGTAGGGAAGGATCAATGTGTGTGTGAGCGCGCGCGCGCCAGGACGGCGCTCTACCCACTGAACAACCCAGCCAGGGGCTGGATTGCTCTCCTGCATGATCCACTTTGCTCGATCCCGCCGTCCCTGCCTTCCAAGGGCAGCTCCTAGTTACCGCATGTGAATTACCCCCCCCCCCCAACTAATTTCATTTTGAATTAAAATTTCAACTATTTTTTATTTTAACGACCTCTCACATAAATAGAAATGTGAGGATGGATTGGTAAGTCCCCCAGGTCTAGCCATCCTTTTGTAGGGGCTAGTGATCTATCAGTATTTGCAGTTCAAATTCTTGACCTCCAACCTGAAACTAACCAGGCATTTAGTTCACTCCTACCTTTATTTATCTCGCTTTTAGGGATACAGTCTGTGACAAAACTCAAACGGCAAGATGTTCTGAGGAGCATTATTTAGAATTGCAACAACCAAAACGAAAAGAAACTAGTAATATTCTTAATACTCAACTACAAATTGATTTTTAAAAAAAGGTTATATAACTATGTGGGAAATTGTAGATAATAGAGTGAGGGTGCAATAACTAGACTATAAAAATTGAATTAATATATAGATTATAGTTGAGTAAAACTTATGTATCATACACATTGGAATTTATATAGGCTACTCAGTGATCTGAACAGTTGTTGTATTAAGGCAAGGGTTGTTTTTTACTCCTGAGTCCTTTGCATATTAAAAATTATGACACTGCCCAGCAAAAAGATCAGTAAAACCTCCATACTCATACTTAATTATTTATAAATAAAGTAAATGGAGTGGGAGACATTTGTGTTTGTTGCTCATGGTTTATCTTGGTACCAACTTTCTACTGGCTGAAGGGTGATACTCTGCCATCCTTCTAGAGTTTCTGTGCAGCTTATAAATGCAAAAACTACTTGGTAACGACGGCAGGGCCTTGAACTTAAGCTTTCCCAAAGGAGCTGGCTCTAAATTAACATTTCATGCTGCATACAGAGTTACTTCTATTTCTCTTGTGCAATGACTTGCCCTGAAGCCAACAAGGCGGCACATGGATAAAAGGCAGTAAAGGCTGATAATAATCCAGAGGGAGTTTGGACCCGATCATTAGTGATGGTCTTTGTTCTGATGCATTCATTTAATTTTCCCATTGAAATAATTTCATTCCCCCATCCCATTCATTCATGCTCTTTTCCCAGAAGTAAAGTAAGTACTTAGATAATCAAAACCCCATACAAGCCTTCAGCAGTAAAAATACAGCTGAAAGCAATAATTATTTCAATTAAATATTAAATAATATTTTTAGGTGATATATTAACATCATCCTCTTTAGTTTTTACTAGTTTTACTGTGTTTAAGTGAGGTGCTTCTCTTCGGCTTTTGTGTTCAAATATAGGTGGCCATTGGAATTTATTTTCATCTGCTTTTTTTTTTTTTTTTCCTTTAAGTAAGCAGAGAAAATGACTGCTGGTTCAGTGTGTGTCCCTCAGATCATACCACTGCGAGTTCCTCAGCCTGGAAAAGCCAACCATGAAATTGATAACAATACACTTTTGGAAATGAAATCAGGTAAGAATCAAACATACTTGAAATGGTTTAAAATAACATGGCCATACTCTATATGTTCATCAGGTTGTTAATTTTCTTCTTTGCATATTTTCTATAACTAGAATGTTGGGAAGTTTATAAAACTTTCAAAATTTGCAACAGTATTATACTTGGTGGTTTATAGAGTGGTGTATGTTTAGATGGAAATGGTTAGCTTTGATCACCCTTTCATTTGTGTAGGTACATTATTGCAGCAGTGCCTTGACTCACCTTAGCCAAGGTAAGATGTCAGGTGCTTCCCGAAACATTCCCAGGATGCTCATTATTTTGCTGAAATAAAGAATTTGACCTACTAATACAGGCTCTCCACTCAGGCTGCATATTGAATCCTGGCTTTGACAACTTCTGCTGATTTTTGGTACATTACTTACTGTCAGTTTCCTCATTATAAAATAGTGATAATAATATCTACCATTTAGAGCAGGCGTCCCCAAACTACGGCCCGCGGGCCGCATGCAGCCCCCTAAGGCCATTTATCCGGGCCCCTGCTGCACTTCCGGAAGGGGCACCTCTTTCATTGGTGGTCAGTGAGAGGAGCACTGTATGTGGCGGCCCTCCAGTGGTCTGAGGGATAGTGAACTGGCCCCCTGTGTAAAAAGTTTGGGGACCCCTGATAGAGCCATTGTGAGGATTAAATAAGTTGATGAGAGTTACACAGGGTCTAGCATGTGGTATTGCCGAAATAAATCTTAGCTAGTATTACAAAAATAAAACAATGAATATATTTCTTACTAATGCCAGAAGTGTATGTATATATACACACACATATACACATACATATGTATAATAAATAGAGGAGGAAAAGTTTTATAGATAAAATATATGAAAAAATACTTATTTAAAACAGACTTTGAGATTCAAATATACTTTAATAACATATATATATATATATAAATTATCTGTCTTTCTAATGACCCTGAGCTTCTGAGACAGAGTTCCAACTAAAAGTACATTTTATTATACTATGTCACCTTTTATCAAAGCTAATATTATTTTTAAAATTCTCAAAGCAAAATACAAATTTTAATATATGTGCCCATGACACTTAGAAGTTAAATGGTTGTTAGAAGGGAATGGCAAGAAAACAGTACAGAAGATCAATGAAACCAAGAGCTGTTTATTTGAAAAGGTAAACAAGATTGATGAACCTTTAACCAGACTCATCAAGAAAAAAAGAGAGGACTCAAATAGATAAAATTAGAAATGAAAATGCAGAAGTAACAACTGACACAACAGAAATACAAAGGATTATAAGAAAATTCTATGAAGAACTGTATGCCAAAAAATTAGGTGACCTAGATGATATGGACAAATTGCTTGAAACATATAATCTTTTAAAAATCAATCTGAAAGAATAAGAAAACCTAAATAGACTGATTACATTAAATGAGATCGAAACAGTTACCAAAAAACTCCCAACAAACAAAAGTCCTGGGCCAGATGGCTTCACGGGCGAATTTTACCAAATATTCAAAGAAGAACTAATTCCTATCCTTCTCAAGCTATTTCAAAAAATTTGAGAGGAGGGAAGACTTCCAAGCTCCTTTTATGAGGCAAGCATAATCCTCATTCCAAAACCAGGTAAAGACACTACAAAGAAAGAAAACTATAGGCCAATATCCCTGATGAACTTAGATGCTAAAATTCTCAACAAAATATTAGTAAACTAGATCCAACAATACATGAAAAAATCATACATCATGATCAAGTGGAATTTATTCTGGGGAGGCAAGGCTGGTACAATATTCGCAAATCAATCAATGTGATTCATCACATAAACAAAAGGAAGGAGAAAAATCACATGATAATATCAATAGACGCAGAAAAAGCATTTGATAAAATCCAGCACCCATTTATGATCAAAACTCTCAGCAAAGTGGGACTACAGGGAACATACCTCAACATGATAAAGGCATCTATTACAAACCCATGGCCAACATCATACTCAATAGGCAAAAATTTAAAGCAATCCCCTTAAGATCAGGATCAAAGCAGGGGTGCCCCCTTTCACCACTCTTACTCAACATAGTTCTGGAAGTTTAAGCCACAGCAGTCAGACAAGAAGAAGAAATAAAAGGCATCCAAATTGGAAAAGAAGTAAAACTATCATTATTTGCTGATGATATGATACTGTACATAGAAAACCCTAAAGTCTCAGTCAAAAAGCTACTGTACCTGATAAATGAATTCAGCAAGATGGCAGGATAGGAAATTAATATTCAGAAATCAGAGGCATTTTTATACACCAATAATGAACTGTCTGAAAGAGAAACTAAGAAAAAAATCCCTTTCACTATTGCAACCAAAATAATAAAGTACCTAGGAGTAAATTTAATCAAGGAGGTTAAAGACTTGTACTCGGAAAATTATAAAACATTGATAAAAGAAATCAAGGAAGATTCAAACAAGTGGTTCATGGATAGGAAGAATAAACATCATTAAAATGTCTATATTACCCAAAGCAATTTATAAATTCAATGCAATTCCTATTAAAATACCAATGGCCTACTTCAAAGATATAGAACAAATATTCCAAAAATTTATATGGAACCAAAAAAGAACATGAATAGCCTCAGCAATCTTGAAAAGGAAGAATAGAGTGGGAGGTATCACACTTCCTGATATGAAGTTATACTACAAGGCCGTTGTACTCAAAACAGGCTGGTACTGGCATAAGAACAGGCATACAGATCAATGGAACAGAACAGAATACGCAGAAATAAACCCACAGCTCTATGGACAACTGATATTTGACAAAGGAGGTAAAAGCATACAATGGAGTAAAGACAGCCTCTTTAACAAATGGTGTTGGGAAAATTGGACAGGGTCTTGCAAAAAAATGAAACTGGATCACCAACCTACACCATTCACAAAAATAAACTCATAATGGATAAAAGATTTAAATGTAAATCGTGAAACCATAATCATCTTGGAAGAAGGCAGTAAATAGGCAGTAAATTCTCTGACATCTCTCGCAGCAATATGTTTGCTGATTTATCTCCATGGGCAAGGGAAATAAAGGACAGGATGAACAAATGGGACTATATGAAGCTAAAAAGCTTTTGCACAGCTAAAGACAATATGAAGAAAATAAAAAGAGAATTCACACATTGGGAGAACATATTCGACAATACGTCTGATAAGGGATTAACAACCAAAATTTATAAAGAATTGTAAAACTCAACACCAGGAAGGTAAACAATCCAATCAAAAAATGGGCAAAAGAAATGAATAGACACTTCTCCAAAGAGGACATACAATAGGTATATGAAAAAATGCCAACATCACTATCATTAGAGAAATGCAAATTAAAATTGCAATTAGATACCACCTCACACTTGTCAAAATGGCGCTCATTAACAAATCAACACATAACAAGTGCTGGCAAGGGTGTGGAGAAAAGGGAACCCTCCTGCACTGCTGGTGGGAATGCAGACTGGTGCAGCCACTGTGGAAAACAGTATGGAGATTCCTCAAAATATTAAAAATGGAACTGCCTTTTAACCTAGCTATCCCACTTTTAGGAATATATCCTAAAAATACCAAATCACTGATTCAAAAGAAGAAATGCACCCCCATGTTTATGGCAGCATTGTTCACAATAGTCAAGTTCTGGAAACAGCCCAAGTGTCTGTCAGCGGACGAGTGGATTAAAAAGTGGTGGTACATATATACAATGGAATACTACGTGTCTGTGAAAAAGAAGGAAATCTTACCTTTTGTGACAACATGGATGGACCTGGAGACTATTATGCTAAGTGAAATAAGCCAGGCAGAGAAAAAAAAATATTATATGACCTCACTCATATGAGGAATTTAATGAACAATGTGAACTGAGGAACAGAATAGAGGCCGAGGTGGGATCAAAGGGACCAGAGGGAAAGTGGTCAGAGGGAAAGGGGAGGAGAGAATTGGATCAGAGAAGGGAAAGAGATTAGTGAAATTATATATTCATAGCACAGGGTTATAGAGAGCAGGACAGCAAATCCTGAAGGGAAACAGGGAGGGTGTTGGGGGGAGGGGCCAAAGGGGGTATCAAAGGGAATACGTGGGTGGGGATGAGGGAGATATATTCAGTGAGACACTTGAATCTATGTAAGCACAATAAATTAAAATCAATAAAAAAATTTTAAAAAGTTAAATGGTTGTTGATAAATGATGGTATGAATAACAGAGTATTTAAATTCTCTGATATTTAAAATGTCTAATAAATAAGTGGTTCTACAATTCAATAACAAAAAGAATAATAACCTAATAAAAAATGAACAAGTGATTTGAAAGGACATTTTATAGGAAAGGAAATATAAATGTCTTTTAAACATGAGAATATGCTTCTACCTACCCTTTGCCTGCTTGCTGAGTAGACCTTATCCCCTGCTTGTTTACTCCATTGCATTTAATCACCGTTCAACAGATTGTATATTTTTTGTTTGTTTACTGTCTGTGTGTCTTTCCTAGAATGGAAGCTTATAAGAGTGGGGACTCTGGTCACTGGTTATCCCCTGTGCCTAGAACAGTGTCTGGCACATAATAGGTACTTGGTAACTATTTGTTGAAGGAATGAATGATTCTTACTCAAGATGTAAGAAATGTGAGTTAAAACTAACAAGATAATTTTTTTTCTTACCTAAGGGATTGGCAAAAGTAAAAGAAAAATTGATAGCATATTATATGGGTAAGGTTGTGGGTAAAAAAGCATATTCATGAGTTACTGGGGACAGTGCAAATTGTTTCAGTGTCCATGAGGGAAGTTTGGCAATATTAATCAAAATTACAAATGCACATATCTTTTGACTCAACAGTACTGGTTCTACATATTTTACAAATATAATTATAGAAAGAAGCTGTTTCAAGGTTATTCATTACAATGCTTGTAATGGCAAAAAAACAAAAACAAAACCCCCCAGAAGATTTAGATGTCGCTCTCTAGGGGGTTGGTTAAATTGTGGTTCATCTATATAAAGAGAGACTATGAAGGAACCATAGCACAAAGAATGGGGACTCTCTTTATATACCAATATAGAACAATATCCAAGACTTATTGTTAAGTTAAAAAAGAAATGAATGGAACAGAGTATGATACACCATCTTTGTATAAAAAGAGTGAGGAAAATAAGAATATGTATATACATGCTTGTGTGAATATAAAATATTTTTGAAAGAATATTCAGGCCCTGGCCAGTTTGCTCAGTGGATAGAGCATTGGCCCGACATGTAGGCATCCCAGGTTCGATCCCTGGTCAAGGCACACATGAGAAGCGACCATTTACTTCTCTTCTTGCCCCCCTTCCCCTTCTTTCTCTCTTCCTCTCTCGCAGACAGTGGCTCAATTGGTCGAAGCATTGGCCTTAGGCACTGAGCATAGCTCGGTTGACTTGAGCATTGGCCCCAGATGGGGGTTGCCAGGTGGATTCTGATTGGGGTATATGCAGGAGACTGTCTCTCTATCTTCCTTCCTCTCCCTTAAAAAAGAAAGAAAGAAAAGAAAAGAAAGAATATTCATGATACCATTGATTGCTTTTGGGCAGCTGATGTTGGGAGTTGGATGGAGAGCTTTAATTATATATCAGTTTTTGATATTTTGAATCTTGATAAATATGAATTTATTATCTTTACAAATTTTCTAAGAAGTGTAGGAATGAATTACTTACCAAATCCAAATAAACTATAAAAGCATTTCTTAAACAATGCTCAAAACAATGAAAAAATAGGTTCTGCTTTTTCATGGGTTTTCTAGTCTTAAAACAGACCCCTGCTCTACTTGTATCAATGCCCTGTTGGAGATGCAGAATTGCATAGTGATTCAAGGGCATGGGCTATCGATTCAACTTCACAACTTCTTTGGGACTCTGTCCTCATCTATAAAGTAGGTATATAATAGGACCTATCTAATCGGGTTGCACAGATAAAATGAGCTTATTTATCTAAGGCACAGTGCCTGGTGTAGAGAAAGAACTCAATGATTGTTATTGTTCTACAATAACATGTTTTCAACAATATGTTTAAAAAAACCCTCATTAAATAACTGCCCATTGGCGTTATTCAGGGACTTGTTACTTTAGTGTTCATCCCGTTATCCTGTTTTGGGTTTTTCAGATACCCCAGATGTCAACATATATTATACCCTGGATGGCAGCAAACCTGAATTTCTAAAGAGAATTGGTTATGGTGAAAATAATACATTGAAGTATACAAAACCGATTACTCTACCTGATGGAAAAATACAAGTTAAAGCTATTGCAGTCTCTAAGTAAGTTAAGAGCCTGGTGATTATAATTTATAATATAATGATACTTTAATTTTCTTTCCTTCCTTCTGTGAGAATCTGTGCTGGATTAGAAGGCTACTAAAGAAAAAATTATTTAATTTCAGCATGTACCTGTAACTTGTTTTTTTCTTCTATTGAAGTATACTGTAAAGTGAAGAAATCATAAGAGTACAGCTCAATGAAGTGCTATGTATATTAACACTGTTATTTTCTTTTTGTTGAATTTATTGAAGGTGACACTAGTTAACAAAATTGTATGGATTTCAGGTATCCAATTTTGCACTGTACATGATATTGTGTGTTTTCTACCCCAAGTCAGGTCTCCATTCATCATCATTCAGTCCCCTTATACCCTCTGCCATCTGCCTCCATCCTCCCTCCCTCAGCAATCACTACACTTGTCCGTTTTTTCTCTTTTTTTACCTTTTGCTCAATTCCTCCACCACCCCTGACCTAGCCCCCACGCCGGCCCTGACAGCTTTCTATCTATGAGCCTGTCTCTATTTTGCTTGATAATTTATTTTGTTCATTAGATTCCACATATGAGTGAAATCATATGGTACTGGTGTTTCTCTGACTGGTTTATTTTATAATACTTATAATGACTTCTAGGGCCATCCATGCTGTTGCAAAAGGTAAAATTTTCTTTCTTTCTTTTTTTTATTTTTTTTACAGCTGAGTAATATTCTATTGTGTAAATGTCATTGTCTAAATGTACCACAGTTTTTTTATCCACTCATCTACTGAGGGGAACTTGGGCTGCTTCCAAATCTTGGATATTATAAGTAATGCTGCAATTAATATATGGGTGCATGTATTCTTTCAAATTAGTGTTCCTGGTTTCTTTGGATAAATTCCCAGGAGGGGAATTACTGGGTCATAAGACAGTTCTGTTTTTAATTTTTTGAGGTAACTCCATACTGTTTTCTACAGTGGCTGCCCCAGTCTGTATTCCCACCAGCAGTGCACGAGAGTTCCCTTTTCTCCACATCGTCACCAACACTTGTTGTATACTGATTTATTGATGATAGCTATTCTGACAGATGTGAGGTGATAGCTCATTGTGGTTTAAATTTTCATTTGTCTGATGATTAGTGACATTGAGCATCTTTTCATATGTCTATTGTATGTCCTCTTCAGAGAAGTGTCTACTTAGATCCTTTGCTCATTTTTTAATCAGGTAGTTTGTTTTTTTGGTGTTGAATTTTATGAGTTCTTATACATTTTATTTATTTTTTATTTATTTATTTTTTACAGGGACAAAGAGAGAGTCAGAGAGAGGGATAGATAGGGACAGACAGGAACGGAGAGAGATGAGACGCATCAATCATCAGTTTTTCGTTGCGACACCTTAGTTGTTTATTGATTGCTTTCTCATATGTGCCTTGACCATTGGCCTTCAGCAGACTGAGTGACTCCTTGCTCAGCGACCTTAGGTCCATGCTGGTGAGCTTTTTTTGCTCAACCCAGATGAGCTCGTGCTCAAGCTGGCGACCTCGGGGTCTTGAACCTGGGTCTTCCGCATCCCAGTCTGATGCTCTATCCACTGCGCCACCGCCTGGTCCGGCTCTTATACATTTTAGATATTAACCCTTTATCAAGTATGTCATCTGTGAATATGTTCTCCTATTCAGTGTGTTATCTTTTTATTTTGTTGATGATTTACTTTGCTGTACAAAACTTTTTAGTTTGGTGTAGTCCCATTTGTTTACTTTTTCTTCTGTTTCCTTTGCCTAAGGAGACATATCAGAAAAAATATTGCTACAAGAAATGTTCAAGATTTTGCTGCCTATGTTTTCCCCTAGGATTTTTATGAATTTGAGTCTTACATTTATGTGTTTAGTCCACTTTGAGTTTATTCTTGTGTATGGTGTAAGAACGTGGTCTAATTGCATGTTTTTACATGTATCTGTCCAGTTTTCCCAACACTATTTATTGAAGAGACTGTCTTTACTCCATTGTATGTTCTTGCAATCCTTTGTTAAAAATAGTTGGCCATAAAGTCATGGGTTTACTTCTGGATCTTTATTATGTTCCATTGCTCTATGTCTATTTTTATGGCAGTACCATGCTGTTTTGGTTATTGTGGTCTTACAGTATACTTTAATATCAGGTAGCATGATTCCTCAAACTATGTTCTTTCTCAAGGTTGCTGTGGCTATTCAGGATCTTTTGTGGTTCCATATAAATTTTTGGAATATTTGTTGTAGTTCTGTGAAATATGCTGTTAGTATCTTGAAGGAATTGTGTTGAATCTATAGATTGCTTTGGGTAGTATGGACATTTTAACGATGTTACTTCTTCCTGTCAATGAAGATGGCATATACTTCCACATATTTGTGCCTTCTTCAATTTTTTTTTAGTGTCTTATAATTTTCTGAGTACAAGTCTTTTATATCCTTGGTTAAATTTGTTCCTTGGTTAATATTTATTCTTTTTGAAACAATTGTGAATGGTATTATTATTATTTCTAGTTTCCTTTTTTTTAATAAATAAATTTTTATTAATGTTAATGGGGTGACATCAATAAATCAAGTTTCTCTTTTTGATAGTTCATTACTAGTATATAAAAATGCAACTGATTTCTGGATATTTATTTTATATTCTGTTGCTTTACTGAATTTATTTATCAGTTCTAGTAGGTTTTCTTGGTGGAATCTTTAGGGTTCTCTACTATTATATCATCTGAAAATAATGACAATTTTACTTTCTCCTTTCCAGTCTGGATGCCTTGTATTTCTTCTTGTCCGATTGCCATGGCTAGTAGTGCCAGTACTATATTGAATAAGAGTGGTGATAGCAGACATTCCTGTCTTTTTCCTGATCTGAAGGGAAATGCTTGTAGGTTTTGCCCATTGAGGATGATATTGATTGTAGGCCTGTCATATGTGGCCTTTGTTACATTGAGTTATGTTCCCTCTATTCCCACTTTGCTTAGGGATTTTATCAATAATGGGTGCTGGATTTTATCAAATGTTTTTTCTGCATCTATTGATGTTATCATGATTTTTATCCTTCATTTTGTTTATATGGTGTATCACGTTTATTGATTGTGCCAGCCTTGCAACTTCAGAATAAGTCATACTTGATTATGATGTATAATCTTTTTAAAATAATGCTAGATTTGTTTTGCTAATATTTTGTTGAGGATTTTAGCATCTATATACATTCATCAGGGCTATTGACCTATAATTTTATTTCTTTGTAGTATTATTGACTGGTTTTGAAAATAAGATAATGCTGGCCTTGTAAAATGAACTTGAGAGTCTTCCCTTCTCTTGAAGTTTTTGGAATAGTTTGAGAAGAATAGGTGTTAGTTTTTCTTTGAATGTTCAGTAAAATTTGCCCGTGATACCATATGGTCACGAAGTTTTGTTTGTTGGGATTTTTTGGATTACTGCTTCAGTTTCACTGGCCATAATCTATCCTGATTCTCTGATTCTTCCTGATTCAGTTTTGGAAGATTGTATATTTCTTGAAATTCATCCATTTCTTTCAGACTGTTCAGTTTGTTGGCATGTAGTTGTTCATAATATTTTCTTACAATGCTTTTTGTATTTCTTTGGTGTCAGTTGTTACTTCTCTTTTATTTCTAATTTTGTTTATTTGGGTCCTCTTTCTTTTTTTATTGAAGAGTCTAGTTAAGGTTTATCAATCTTGTTTATCTTTTTATAGAACCAGCTCTTGGTTTCATTGGTCTTCTTCTGTTTTGTTTGTATTGTTTTTCAGACTCTATTTTATTTATTTCTGCCCTGATCTTTATTATTTCCTTTCTTCTACTCACTTTGGGCTTTGTTTGTTATTCTTTTCTTTACTTCCTTTTAGTTCCTTTCAGGGTAAAGTTATATTGTTGATTTGGTTTTTTGTTTTTTTGTTTCTTGAGATGAGCCTGTAATACTATGAATTTTCTTCTTAGAACTAGTTTTGCTGTGTCCCATACATTTTGTGTTATTGTATCCTTATTTTCATTTTAAAGCATTTATTTATTTCTTCTTGTTAACCCATTTATTATTTAATAGCATGTTATTTAGCTTCCAGGTATTGTGTATATTTCAGTTTTTTTCTTGTGAATGATTTGTAGTTTCATACCATTATGTTCAGAGAAGATGCTTGGTATGTTTTCAGTCTTCTTAAATTTATTGTGACTTGCTTTGTGTCCTTATATGTGGTCTATCCTATAAAACTGTTCCATGTGTACTTGAAAATAATCTATATTCTGCTGCTTTGGGGTGAAATGCTCTAAAGATTTCGATTAAATCCATCTGATATAGTGTATCATTTAAGGCCGCCATTTCCATGTTGATTTTCTGCCTGGAAGATTTATCCATTGATGTCAGTGGGATATTAAAATGCCCTACTATTACTGTATTACTGTCCATCTCTCCCAATATGTCCATCAAGAATTGCTTTACATATTTAGGTGCTTCCTCATTGGATGCTTAAATGTTCACAAACGTTATGTCCTCTTGTGGGATTGCTCCTTTTATCATTATGTAGTGTCCTTCTTTGTCTCTTACTGTAGCCTTTGTTTTAAAGTTTATTTTAGCAGATATAATTATTGCTGCCCCAGCTGGGTTTTTTTCTTATTTCTATTAGCCTGAAATATTTTTTTTATTCCTTTACTTTTAGTCTGTGTGTATCTTTCATTCTGAGATGGGTCTCTTATAGAGTATATGAGTCATGTTTTCTTATTCATTCAGCTTTTCTATGTCTTTTTATTGGGACATATAAGCCATTTACATTTAATATGAATATTGATAGATATAGTTATTGCCATTTTATTCTTTTGACTATGTTTCTGTTTTTCTCTTCCTCTTTCTTCTCTTCCTGTTCATCTTCCTCCTCCTTTCTTCCTTCTTCTCCTTCTCCTCTTTCTTCTTTTCTTCTTTACCCTTTAACATTTTTTTGTAATACTGATTTGATGGTAATGAACTCCTTTACCTTTTCTTGTCTGGAAGCTCTATTTCTCCTTCAATTTTAAATGACAGCCTTGCTGGATAAAGTAATCTTGGTTGTAGGTCCTTGCTTGTCATCACTTTGAATATTTCATGCCTATCCCATCTGGCCTGAAATATTTCTGTTGCAAAATCAGCTGACGGTCATACAGGAGCTCCCTTATAGGTAATGAACTGTCTTTCACTTTGTCTTTAACCTTTGTCATTTTAGTTATGATGTACCTTTGACCAGCACACTATTTTGGAATATATTTTTATTTAAGTGTGATATTCTAGAATTAAAGAAAAAGAATGTGACCATTGTCATATTTGTGTTTGCATGTGCCCATATTTATATCCATGAATTTCACATTGGAAAATAGTCAGTGAAAAACAAATAGTTCCAAGAACTCAGGAACATCTCAGTGGGGAGGGGGCTGGTCAGGTCTTGATGGCCCATATTGATGGTCTACTTCAAGGTCTGTAAAATTTCTGTTATCTTCCTTCCTTCTTTAAAAGCCACTTTTATGGTCAAGAGCTTACTAACTTTGATATCATCATTTTGTGGTGTTTTTGCAATGAACTTGCATGGTTCTCCCTTTTTTGTCAATGATTTTTATATTATGGTCAAGGTAAATCACGATTGGATGCAGTAAAAGATGCCTTGAACTGAAAGTAAGTAATTGGGAGGAGTCAGAGTACCCTGAGAACAGTTACTTTTCTTTAGCAGAACCATGAGGGACTCCCCAGTTTTGCAACAGTCGTTAATAAAGTTAACTTATTGGCAGGTTACCAGGGCATCTAGCTGCAGCTCCTTGGAATACATAATGTGCCCTAAAATACTGCATTTGTGTGGAGGAAAGCTCAAGATTTCATCTCCATAGGCAGTGACCAAGGCAAGAACATAACTGCTTTGAGAGTGGTATTTTGGGGTATGGGAAAGTGGATGGAGTTTGTTGACCTTCACATGTGGGTTTTAATCCCAGTTCCAGCTGAAACTATTTGTATGACATTGATTAAGTTATGTGGCCTTCTGAGTTTCAGCTTCATCTTTTGTTAAATGAGGTTAGTAGAACTTACTTGACAGCCATTGTGAAGATCAGAGATAGGATATGTAGGAGCTGTTATTGTTTGTTATTACTAAATTTTTTTAAAAAAATATATTTTTTAGATTTTATTTATTCATTTTTAGAGAGAGAGGAGAGAGAGAGAGGGAGAGAGAAGGGGGAGGAGCAGGAAGCATCAACTTCCCATATGTACCCTGACCAGGCGAGCCCAGGGTTTTGAACCAATGACCTCAGCATTCCAGGTCAATGCTTTATCCACTGCGCCACCACAAGTCAGGCTATTATTACTAAAATTTTTAACAAAGCCCTAAAAGATTGCTGTTCTGTGCTTTGAAAAGTGTATGCCTAGTGAATAAGGGGTTTTTACTCAACCCCTTCATGTTTCTATACCAGCAGTTCTCAACTGGGTATAATTTTGACCTAATGGAGACATTTAGTAGGGTCTGGAAACTTTTGTGGAAACCACAACTAGAGGTAGGAATGTGTTAGTTGCATCTGGTGGGTGGAGGCTAGAGATGCTGCTAATCACTTTACAATGCACAGGGCAGCCCCCCACAACAAAGGCTCATCTCGCCCAAACTCTCAGGAGTTTACAATAGGCTGAGAAAACCTACCCAGACCCAATTGCAGAATTCTTACAGAGCCAGCCTCATACTTCCTTTGCAATCATTAATATACAGTAATTCTGGTGATTTATTGAAGGGATAGTATATCTTAGTGGGAATAGAGCTACATGTAATTTTTTTATACTGAGTGTACATTATATTGGTATTCCTAAAGATATGTATTTAAGGTCTAAGAGTCCAACCCTGGCAATAATTGATGTGTGTTCAAATGGGGCTCTGAGTAGGATTTCTAGCTCCAACCCCAAACCTGATCGTTCTTAAGGATTACAGTCTCGAAGTCCTTTTACTTCGCAGGCTGTTTAAGCTAGTTTTGGGGCTCTACTTGTCGGGAACAAGTTACTTGTGGGTACAAGCCCTGGCTGAGTTACTAAGGAAGGGGGCAGCTGTGGTGGGGACACAACTTGGACCTTAAGGAGAGAGCAAGTGAATGGGAATCAGGCTTCTAGTCACTGTGACAGTGGGGCTGTGAGTGCACCATCAGGAAGCCCCACAATTGCCCAGTATTGATTGATCCCTGGGTGGAGGTGTTTGTGATGTACAGGATGTGTGCTAACAAAGATGACTGTATCTTGGATGACAGACCTCGAACCAAAGTACACTCAGATGAGAGGATGTCAAGGTTAATGAGTTAAAGTAGCAGTTCATCTCACTCTGCATCCAGATTTATGTATCTGCAAACCTGGTTTTGTTATTAAGAACAAAGCAAAACATACGTTTCTCCAAAGTTTAGCCATCTATAATATAAGTCACTCCAGCCAATGAACATGCATATATTCACTGATTACAGAGAGCAAGCATGCTATTTCTTAAATATATTGTCACTCACTGATACAAAGTAGCTGTTTATATAAATTGTGTATTTCTGAAAAACTTTTCTCCTCTTCCAAAAATTTGACTTAAAATTTAGATACTATATAATGTTTAAACATTTCTAAACTGTTTTGGAATTGGTATTTTTATAAAGAATTTTAAGTTGGGGCCCATTTACTAAAAGGCTCAAAATTTATTATTATTTTTTTTTAGTGTTTTCTCAACTTTATTACAGGGAGGGATGGGGTAAAGGGATAGACATTAAGGGGTTTTTTTTTTGTTTTGTTTTTTTAAATAAGTGCCCTTTTTTTTTTTTAAGGTTTTATTTATTCATTATAGAGAGGGAAGAGAGAGAGAGAAAGAAGGGGGAGGAGCAGGAAGCATCAACTCCCATATGTGCCTTGACCAGGCAAGCCCAGGGTTTTGAACCGGCAACCTCAGCGTTTCCAGGTTGACACTTTATCTGCTGCGCCACCACAGGTCAGGCGACGTTAAGGTTTTTGTAGTCTCAACACAAAATAATTTTTTTGGGGTATTTTTCTGAAGTTGGAAATGGGGAGGCAGTCAGACAGACTCTCGCATGTGCCCGACCAGGATCCACCCGGCATGCCCACCAGGGGGCGATGCTCTGCCCATCTAGGGTATTGCTCTGTTGCAACCAGAGCCATTCTAGCACCTGAGGCAGAGGCCATGAAGCCATCCTCAGTGCCCGGGCCAACTTTGCTCCAATGGAGCCTTGACTGCGGGAGGGGAAGAGAGAAACAGAGAGGAAGGAGAGGGGGAAGGATGGAGAAGCAGATGGGCGCTTCTCCTGTGTGCCCTGGCCGGGAATCGAACCCAGGACTCCTGCATACCAGGCCGACACTCTACTACTGAGCCAACTGGCCAGGGCCAAGGGGCTAAAAATATTTAAGAAATGTAAAGAACAGCATGTAAGAAGTAAAAGAAATTGCAAAAGAAATGCTAATGAAGCAGAAAAATATGTTAAAGGCCAATATGAAAGTTAATAAGAACAAAGCAACTGGAAGTGTAAAAAGCATTAAGTATCTTGACAGATCAAACAGAATCACCTGTGTTCCATTTGTGTTGAGCTTTCAACACAAATTAATGGGTGTGAGAATTAAACATCAAATAAATACACCAAGTGCAGCCATGAAGATGTGGCAATGATGACTGCTGGTTGTCTCCCACTATTAGTGTCTTCCTTCTTTTATAATATTAGAGCCCATGATTTTTAGTGAGACACATGGTTGCCCAAAAGAAGGATATTCTCAGTTTTCCTTGCAGCTAGTGAAACATACCCGCAGTGGGATGTTTGTGGAGCCACTGTGTGCGACTTCTGGATTATACCCTTAAAGAGAAGGTGTAGGTACTGCCTCCTGCTGGTTGGAATGTAGAGGTGCAGGTCAGCTATGTTGAATCCTGAGGACGTGTACAATGACCTAGGGATAGTGGGGGGAGGGGTGATGGAAGTTTTTTAAAACTGGATTGTGGTAATAATTTACAATTGTTTAAGTTTATTAAATATTTTCAAACTGTGTACTTAAAATAGGTGAGTTTTATGGCCTGTAAATTATACCTCATTAAAATTGTTTTTAAAAAAGTAAAAAGTGTAGGTGAGCTACTGGTGCTCCAAACAGACCACCAGCAGTGTTTGTATGGGCACCTCTGTGTTGCTTCTCATGGAACTTCTTTTGCATCAGACAGGAACAAGGTTCCTTGTAAAATATTATGAATAAATTTAAAACATGGTGGTTTTTGAGGATTAACAGTTAAACTCTACCAGAGCAGCATATATTTTGCTACCTACAGCCAGGGTAAGGAAAATTCCTTTGAATCACATGAAATGATATACAGGTTTATTCTTCATTTCAGAATAGTTTGGGACTTAAAGTATTAAATCTTTATGATGAGTATGGTAGATAATCTCCAAAAATGAACCATGTATCCCAGTGTAGCCCCTCCACTTGAATCTGGGCTGGCCCTGTGACTTACTTTTGACCAATAGAATGCTTCAGAAATGATACTAAGGTGAGATCATACAAAGTGTAGCAGATTCTGTTCTGCTCCCTTGGAACAAAACACTGGTGAAGCTAGCCACCAGATAGAAAGTCTGACTTCCCTGAGATTTCCATACTGTGAGGAAGCCCAAGCTAACCAACCAATCAGAGTGAGAGACAGAGAGAAATGGAAATCCTAGCCTAGGCTGTGAATATGAGGGAAGAAACCATTTTGGACATCCAGCCAAGCTGATGTTTCAGTTGACTCCAGCCCCAGCCAATGTCTGACTGCAACCACATGACAGATTGCAGACAACAGCTGCCCAGCTGAGCCTGATTAACTCACAGATTTGTTTAAGACAGTATGTTTTGGAGTGTTTTGTTGCAAAGCAATAGATAATCTAAATGAAAATAAGGTAAAGAAAGACCATAGAAGTTGTATATCTATTTATCTAATTTTTAAAAAAGATTTTATTTATCCATTTTTATTGGAGAGAGAGAGAGAGAGAGAGAAGAGGTAGAGAGAATGGGGAGGAGCAGGAAGCATCAACTCCCATATGTACCTTGACTAGGCAAGCCCAGGGTTTTGAACCAGCAACCTCAGCATTCCAGGTTGACACTTTATCCACTGCACCACCAAAGGTCAGGCATTCCAATTTAAAATATAATTAATTCAGAAGCTAGACTAAAGGACTTTAAGTGATCTTAATTTCTAGCCATCTTTTTTTGGAATCTTTGTGTAATGCACAGATATTTTCTTTTTAAAATAATTTGCAGAGACTGCAGACAGAGTGGTGTTGTAACAAAGGTGTTTCAGGTGGAATATGAACCACCAAATACAATCTCTTCAGAAGACAGTGTTGAAAATGTTCTCGAAGATTCTTCAAAGCAGGCAAGTAATGAAATTATAATACATTCAAATAGTCACATCCTTTGTTCCTTCTTTCTCAGTGGTCACATCTTCCCTTTCATTTCTTCACCCCAGTCATTCTGCCCACAGTCAGGTTCTTATCATTGGGGCCATTATCAACCATTGCAAAGTATCTTTGCTGATTTCCCCCTTTGGTCAGTCTTTTTTCCACAGTGCACATTAGAAATTCCCACCCATCGTTACTGCCCACACTGTGGTGTCTGCAGTGACTCTCTTTTACCTATTTTGTGTGTGTGTGAGAGAGAGAGAGAGGAAAGGGAGATAAGACATATCAAGTCATACTTGTGGCACGTTATAGTTGTTCATTGATTGATTCTCATACGTGCCTTGACTGGGGAGGCTCAAGCCGAGCCAGCAACCTTGGGCTCAAGCCAGCGATCTTTAGGCTCAAGCCAGTGACCTTTGGGCTCAAGCCAGTGACCACGGGATCAGGTTGATGATCCCATGCTCAAGCCTGTGACCCCACACTCAAGCTGGTGAGCCTGTGCTGAAGCCAGCAACCTTGGGGTTAGAGCTAGGGACCTCAGCGTCCCTGGTTGATGTTATATCCACTGCAGCACCACTGGTCAGGCTCCCCCTTACCTACTGAAGAAACAGAAACCTTCAGCCTGGCATCCCTAATGGTCAGGTCTGTCCTCAGTCACCCTTTCCTGCTTTGTGACTCCCCAGTATCCACTCCAGCTGAACTGAACTGGATTTTCTGTGTTTTATCACTGCCACCTTCCACCCAGACCATCTCCTTTTATAAACTGCTTTCCATATGTGATTACTTTGCTCCTTGTTTCTCATCCCCTTGTACTACTGTAAGCACCAAGATGCCAGACAGCATATTTGCCACACTCAATGTCTTGCACAGGGGCAGGTAGGAGAGGGCGGTGAGTGTATATTTGTTGAATAGATGCACCAGAGTAGTTAGATACACTGGGCTAGTAGAGAAGCCCTCAGTGGGCACTGCATTCTGTTATGTTGAAATCTTCATTCTCAAATAGCTGCAAAGCCTCCCTTTGGAAGGTGAACTTACACCTATCTAAAAAGGGTGTCTGAAATTTCAGTCCCTGGTTGTGGGCATCAGTGAGATAGATCAAGGCCCAGAAGATGGGCCAACTTATGGTAAGGCAACCAACTCAAAAGTCTGCCATGGAGGTCTTGTTGGAGTGACATCAAGTTTTTGGGAGAGTCCTTTCAGCCCACCAGTGGCCGGAGCCCAGAGAAGAGGCTGTGGGATGAAAGCAGTGGCTGCAGGCAGAGTGTGAGGCTTCGGCATGATCAGGGAAGGATCTACGCTTGGGCAGGGGCAGCCATCAGGGCCTGAGCCTACCTGTGTCAGCAGGTGCTTAGGCTTAGTCAGGCATAAGAGACTGAGTCCATGAAGAAGAAAGCCCGGAGAGGAGCATTAAGGACTGTGTGTGGGCAGGTAGTGTACATAAGTCCTGTCTTGGCCTGACCCCACCCTATCTTTGCCCCCTGGATCTGGTAGTCCCTCCATTATTACTGAGACTCCCATGATGGCAACATCCTGCCTGCGTACGCTGCTACCTGCCTCTTGTCTTGGCCGCTTGACCTGGTGGGGCCTACCACCCAGACACCACTGCCAACCACATGGCCCAGGCACAAAGCTGTGTGCTTCCAGAGTAAGGTGAGGCAGAGGTCACTTTGTAAAACCTACTGTCAATCCTTCCAAGCAAGAGGTACGCGCTATGACACTGCCTCTACTGTGTAACTTTTAATGTTTACATTCTAAGAGGGCCTAATTAAGTGACTGACATGCAATCTTTTCATTCCTAGGAATTAAAAAATGGATTTGTTGGATCACAACTAAGGAAGAAGTCTAAGAATGCTGAAAATAAACTGGGTTGGAATGTTAACCTTCGAAAGTTTCTAGGTATGACATGAGAGAGTGAAGATAACATTTAGTATTCTAAACCCCACACAGGTCCATATTGTATTTTGTCTGTACAAGGGCTGGAATAAGAAACACTGAACTATATAAAGCGAACTCTAATTAGAGTTTTAGTGCTGTCTTAGCCAATGGCTTTCTACAAGGGCTAATCAAGCAATCCACAAAGCCAGGTTTTGAGGCATTGCAGGGAGCGAGGACACACACCAGAGGACCTATGATGTATATCAACAAACAAGGGAAAGAGTGGAGGTTTTGGGGGAACACTGGAGTTTGGCTTAGATGTTACTGAAAGCAGAGTGTTTGAAAGGTGCAGGGCACAGCAGTGCTGTGTGTCAAGTGGTCACCATCCAGTGTAGACTGCCTAGCAGAAGCAGCGTACTGTTACCTTGGAAACAACAAAGATAAATGTGACTGTTGCTCAGAACCCCCTGCAGCTCTGCAGTGGAGTTGGAAATTAAGACTGTTTGTCTGTGTTGGCATGACTTAGGCAAGAGTCAGACGTTTCATTTTTTTTTCTCAAAGTTAGAAATGGGGAGGCAGTCAGACTCCTGCATGCACCCCAACGGGGATCCACCCAGAATACCCATTAGGGGTGGTGCTCCATTGCAACCGAAGCCATTCTAGTGCCTGAGGCAGATGCCATGAAGCCATCCTCAGTGCCCAGGCCAACTTTGCTCCAATGGAGCCTTGGCTGCAGGAAGGGAAGAGAGAGACAGAGAGAAAGGAGAGGAAGAGGGGTGGAGAAGCAGATGGGCGCTTCTCCTGTATGCCCTGACTGGGAATTGAACCCGGGACTTCCACACGCCAGACCAACACTCTACCAGTGAGCCAACCGGCCAGGGCCCAGACGTTTCATTCTTACTGATGAGATTTGAAACAGGATTCTTCAGAAACACAAGCTAAAAACTTAAGTGAAGTACATCTAGGGAAGTATGGTGGCTGATAAGTGAATAATAATAATAATATCCAAATCACTGTTGCTTGTACTATGTAAGGAACAGAAAATAACTGCTTTTTTAAAATTGGGTGATTGATAGTTTATAATTACTGTTTTATACCTTTCAACATTTTTAATAAAGATTTTTTAATGTTGCTATACAGTAAAATTCAGAAGGATTAAGATACCTAAATATAATGATTTAAAACATGGAGCACATTTGTATAATTCTTTGAAGGCTGAGTTCTAAGTATTTGTACAACAATGCTGTATATTGTTGTGCCCAAGGCTTAAAGGGAGCTTGTCAGTATAAGAAATATTTTTGTTTTTTTTCTGCTTTAAAATTGCTCCTTTATTGAATTTTTTATTAGTATACATGCAGAGGAACACAAACGTACATGTACTGTGGAAATCTTGGACAAAGTAGGACTAGGTAGAAGGAGCTGAAAAAAAAAATGAAAAGAGATTTGAAACAGGAGTTTCTGAAAATCTGATTTTTAGAGAATAAGGTATCTTGGCAGGTAAGAAACAATGGTCAGTCAAAGCAGGTGGGGTGCTGTTAAGACATTTTATTGCTGCACTGTGTCCTGTGGAGAAATATTTCTTGGTAAACTTGCAGTTGAATTTTTTTTCTTTCTTTTTTGTTTTTAGCAAGAGACAGAGACAGAGAGAGGGACAGATAGGGACAGACAGGCAAGAATGGAGAGAGATGAGAAATATCAATTCTTCATTGCAACACCTTAATTGTTCATAGATTGCTTTCTCATATGTGCCTTGATGGGGGAGGGGGGGCTACAGCAGCACGAGTGACCCCTTGTTCAAGCCAGCGATCTTGGGCTCAAGCCAGCAACTCTGCACTCAAGCTGGTGAGCCCACGCTCAAGCCGGCAACCTTGGGGATTTGAACCCGGGTTTCTCCGCGTCCCAGTCCGATGCTCTATCCACTGTGCCACCGCCTGGTCAGGCAACTTGTGGTTGAATTTATCTATTTTCCAAGCCTGATGTGAACTGTTTTAGAATATAACAGGGCAGATTTTAATTTTCTCACTCTGGGCTAATTTTTTTCTTTCTCAGTGCTAATTCACCTAAGTGGGGACATCTTTATATATTTGCTACTGTGATGACAGTGATCCCTTATTAAAAGGTTTCCGACTATGTTAACCTTTGTAAATGTACCTAATATCACAATCTGATAGTATTTGACAATACATATGTCTACAATATTTTATAAGCATTTCAAATAAAATTTGTATTTAAATTTTTTTTCCATTGATTGAGAGAGAGAGGACAGGAGAGAGAGAAGCATCAGCTTGTTATTCCACCTAATTGTTCCATTTAGCTGTGTATTCATTGGTTGCTTCTCGTATGTGCCCTGACCAGGGCATTGAACTCGTGACCTTGGCTCACTGGGATGATGCTGAGCCACTTGGCCAGGGCAAGATTTATATTTTTTTCTTAAGATTTTGTTTATTGATCTAGATAAGAGAGAGAGAGAGAGAGGAAAGGGGGGAGGAGTAGGAAGCATCAGCTCACAGTAGTTGCTTTCATATGTGCCTTGACCAGGCAAGTCCAGGGTTTCGAACCAGCAATGTCAGCATTGCAGGTTGACGCTTTCTCCACTGCACCACCGCAGGTCAGGCAAGATTTATATTTTTAAATTTAGTATATGATTAAAAAATGTGTTTGCATGGTTACCTATATAAATACAGATGTTCACAGAACGATGTTTTGGATGTAATTGCAGACCTCCAGGGAGATGAAAGAACTGAGACACCGAAAGGCCTTCGCTTCTCAGACGGTGTCCTGGAAGGCCCGGGGCGCCAAGGAGAGTCGGGCTCCAGGCCTGCCTCCCACCGCTCCCAGGTAACTGCTAAGGAAAATCTTTAGGGCACTGAATGCCTACTATTTTTTAATGTTTCCCATGAAGTACTGTAAGGCAGTGTTTCCCAGCCTTTGCACCATGTGCCAGGAACTTTCCAGAGCTGGGAACACTGGGTTGCACAAGAAATACTCTTGGAACTTACATTTTATTGGGGGTTTGGGTAGGCAGATAATAAATATGTATGTAAATAATAAAAAATGTTTAATTGAGACAAATATCATGAAATAGATAACACTGGGTAATGGGATAGAGCCGTGGTTCTCTAAATGTGGACCTCACAGACAGTGGCATCAGGATCACATGGGAGCTCATTAGAAATGCAGTTTCCCAGGCCCAACAAGACCTCCTGAATTAAGGGCTCTTGAGGTGGGCCCACTCATCTTTTTCATTAGCCCTTGTTCTCATGCACGCTCAAGTTTGTGCACCCCTGGGACAGAGAATGACCACGAAGGAAGGACAGTGTTCTGAGGGTGAGAAGAGAGGGCTTCCTTGAAAAGGTGAGTTTGAATTGAGCCTCCCAGGTGAACAGAAGAGAAGCCAGCCCTGCAAAGACATGGCAGCAGCAACAGCAGGTTCAGCAAAGTGGGGATTGCAGAGAGGCTGGTATGGAGAGTAGCGTAGGGGGGAAGGGGTTGGGGACCAGAGCATGGGGGGCTGTGCTTCTCAATCAGGGCTGCACATCGGAATCACCCCAGGGCTTCAAACCAGTCCCGGAACCCAGCCTCAGAAACTCTGATTTCATTCGTCTGGTGTGGGGTTGGGGCATGGTTTTATGTTTTTAATTCACCCACAAGTGATTCTCATGGGCAGGCAGGCTTGGGAATCACAGATACTATGGGTGAGTCCCATTGTAAGGGGTTTGAATTTTCTACTAATTGTAAAGGGGATTCATTTGGACTATAGACATGATTTCACATTTACAAGTTACATTTCAAAGAAGAGGAGGAAAAAAAGTTTCCTCTTTGACCACAGTTTGGAGATTAGGCTGTAGAGGAGTAAGAGGGGAATATCATTAGGGAGGCTTTTGTTTCAAGTGAGAGATAATGGTGATTAGTACAAGGCTGTACAAGTGGTGATCCCAGGAGCCAGTGGAATCCAGATGTATTTTGGAGGTAGAGCTGACAGGTTTGGCTGTGGGGTAGGATGGATGGAATGAAGGAAAAGAAAAAATTAAGGATGACTCTCTGGGTTCTGGACTAAGCATCTGGAGGTGGTGGTACCATTAATGGAGATGAGAAAGATGAGGGAGGAGCAGGTGTTCAAGGGCTCATTAGAAGTTTAAGTAGAGGTGTTAAATAGACTGTTGGCCATGCAAATTCAAACCCAGAGGAGAGGTTGGGGCTGGAAATATATGTACACAGAAATATATAATACCCTGGGTGGGCAAAAGTAGTTTTACAGTTGTTTGTTTGGGAAATACAACAATAAATAAATAAATAATCATACAAGAATAAACTCTTTCACATACTCATAACTGTAAATCTACTTTTGCCCACCCCTTTATAGATGGTATTTCACGCTTGGGTTTGTATGAGATTACTTGCCAAGGATGTACAGACAGGGAAAATAGCAGAAGACAAAATCCTTGACTTAGAGGTTGAGTAGACAAGGAAAAGCCTGAGAAGTAGGAAGAAGAAAGAAAAAAAAGCCAAGAAAAGAAAGGGTTTCAGGAGAAGGCCGTGGTCACCTATGTCAAATATTATTGGGATTCAAATTAGACAAGGATAGGGACTTGCCTATTGGATTTGACAAGATGGAGATGATTTATGACCTAAATAAAGGCTATGTCAGTAGATTTTTTACTATAACACAGGAAGGACGCCCTTATACTACTGTACTTGCCTACTACTACTACTGTTATAGAAATTTGATTTTTCAATGTTTATATAACCCAACTTAGAATTTTGGCATCAAAAGGCAACCCAAGAGCCCTTGCTCTCTTCCTCCAATCCAAGCCCTAGGTAGAGCATTTGTGGAGTCACATTTTTATCCAACCACAACTGCTTCTTGTGGGCCCATGACTCCAAGGCTGCTCACACTTATAATCACACTTATACAGGCTAAAAAGCATGGTTTCCAAACCTGATTGAACATCACAATCACTGGGGGAAGGGCAGGGGGAACTTTGAAATAGATAGGTAGGTAGATAGATAGATAGATAGATAGATAGATAGATTTCCAGCTATGCCTTCTGAAATCCTCCTAGATAATCTGATTTACAAACCCGGATGGAGTCCACAGGCCAGAGCACTCTGATGATCAGCCCAGTCTGAGAATCACTGGCCTGGAAGCCTGCCTGTCCTCATCTCTAGGTCAGGCCTCTCCTTCACTTCAGTCTCTAATGCTGTGGGGCCACTCCATCTGACCTCCTGGGCCTTCCTTGGCCCACCCGTTGTATTTTCTAGAGGATCACAAGGCCAAGGCCAGAGGACAACAGAATGTATGGCCTGCTTGCAAACCCCACTGAACAAATGGCCAACCTGCCTGCAACAGAATGTTGCCCTTCCCAGTCTTCTGGAAAGATTGATTACCTGGTTACCAAATAGAATAATGAGCACACACACTCTTGTGAGCAGTGCTTGCTGGTGTCATCCAAATAAGAATACTGCCTTTGAAATCTAAAAGGTATAATTTTGAAGAATGAATGCTAGATGACAAAACACAGTCATAACTATTTTCAGAAAAGCAGTCTCACATGTCCTTAATGATCTAGAGCAGGGGTCTCAAACTCATGGCCCGCGGGCCACATGTGGCCCGCCGAACAATTTTGTGCAGCCCGCAGACTAATCCACGAAGTTCAAAATATTTTGGATAAAATTAAGTAAGCCTAGGGGCCTACTTGTATTTTTCATTTCTCTAGCATCCTAGCTAGATATTAGCTTAATTAACAGCAGTTGTAATGCGAACTACAGTTTCTGGTCGTTTTGTGACACTGAAAAGTGTTGCGTAACAGTTGCCTTTTGTAGACCTAGTGCGGCCCGCCGAACGGCTGTGATCTTGCTCTGCGGCCCACATGCTGAGTTGAGTTTGAGACCCCTGATCTAGAGTATGTCTAGAAAGAATTCTTTTCCCTGTGCAAGGATATTTGGATTACTTTGTTTACCTAGTTATTTAAGAATTGTTGTTTCAAAGGGAAAGATGGGGTAAAACAGTATGTAAAGACTCCAAGATTCAGAATCCTAAAAAGGGGGAACATGAGGACAAGTTTGGGGACTTTGACTAGAGTTCAGAGGGCCAAAGGAGCCTGTAAATGACCATGAAGCATTTATCTTCCATTTTTTCCTTCATATTGATGAGACATTGTTCCCAATATTCCAGTTCAGTCCCACCTGAAATATACTTCAGCAAGCATCAGAATTCATGATGCCGGTGGGTGTTACAGCATGCTAACAACCACCAGGAAGAAAGATATCTCTGAGCTCAGCATCTGGTCTGGGGTCACCGCCAAGTGCCAGGCAGCAGAGTAAATGTGTGAGGCAGCCTGGATGGAAATAAAGGACAGCTGACATCTGGCTTTAGTATCAGGGCACGACATTGGGGTTCTCCGGTCAGGTGAAACATCCTCGCCTGGTGACAAGGTTATCTTTCTCAGCTCCAGCCAACCATGGACAAGAAGGCCTGTAGGCTTAGTGTTGCCGCATCTGGGGAATTTGCAAGAGAATCCAGAAATCTGCTTCTTTATGTGTTATTACCTAATTTTAAATTTTAGCAATTACTTCAAAATTTGTGCAAAAAAAAATTGTATATGTGGGCTAATTAATACTCAATGGAAGGCCAAATTTGGCCAATAGACCAGCACTTGTGACTTCTGGTCTAAGTAAGCTATGTTGGGTCTAACACAAAGCAACTAAAAACCTTTGACTGATCCCCTTTGCCTATAGTGTAAAGTCTGGAGTCCTAAGCTCAGCCTGCAGGTATGGTAGTAGGCAGCAGTCCACCAGGGTCAGATAGGCCTGAGTATGTGAGATATTACAGGTACTGTTGACCTGACCTCAAGCAAGTGACTTAACTTTCTAAGTGTCAGCATCTTCATCTCAAAAATGAATATATGTGCCTCTTGGTATGATGCACTAAGATGGACACAATATCATTTCTCTGGTATTTGTACCAAAGTGCACAAGTGAATCCAATCACAAAGAAACACGAGACAAAACCAAATTGAAGGACATTCTACAAATTAACTGACCGGTTACTCTTCAAAAATGTTAACATCACAACGGATAAAGAGACTGAGGATAAAGAGACTTTGTCTCCATATTAAAGGAGACAAAGAGACATGACAACTAAGTGAAAGTATGATGGTAGACTGAATCTTAGACTAGGAAAAATATAGCTGTGAAGGACATTGGCCCGATTAATAAATGTGAATAAAGATCTGTGGTTAGATAATAGTATGATATCACTCTTAGTTCTCTGGTTTTGATAATTGCACAATTGTGTAAGAGGAAATCCTTGCTCATAGGAAATGCACGTGAAGTATTTAGGGACAGAAGGGATCGTGATTGCAGCTTATTCTCCATGAGTAAGAGAGAGAGAACGAAAGCACTTGGGGGAAGATGTTAAGGTGAACAGTTGGTCAGGGTGGTTATACAAGAATTATTTGTATAATCCTTGTAACTTTTCTGTAAGTTTGAAATTATCAAAAAAAATGTTATAAGAATAAAATAAAATGGGGATAATAATACCTACCTCATAAAGTCATGGTGAAATGTCAAGGAGATAATGGCTACAAAAAATGCTGGGCACATTTTACTACTGTCAGACCCTCCGTAAGTGTTAGCTTCTTCCTTTCGTGTTCCTTCTCCAAACTTCCTTCCTGGCCCATTCTCCTACCACTTGGACATATAGGCCATGTCAAACCACCCGAGTCCCAGGATAGCCATGTACCCTTGTCCCTCTGTGCATCACACACAGCGCCTGGTACAAAGTGCATGCTCAAATAAGAATGTCACAGTGAGTTAAGTGTGTGTGGATAATACAAGGCAGTTGCTGCATTTATTCATTCAGGTGAGTCCTTTTGAGTTTCCTAGGGATCTTTGAGAAAAATGGATGCAAATTTAGGTTTTTAAATGCTAAAATCTGGTCTTTCTGATGGTAAATTCAGATATCTTCTCTTGTAAACTTATGTTTTTAATGTAATATACACATCTGGTTATGAGTAGCACTTTAACTTTTTAATGTTGGATACCAAGATAATGATTACTTGTGACTCCCCCAATCATGATTTGTAGAGGATGGATGCTGGATGTAAGACAAAACATTAAAATTAATTTTTAATGACAGTTTACTATACCACAGCTTTTACCAGGATTCTGATTTATTCTTAATTTTAGTTCCCTAGTTTTGCACACATAACTGGCCACAAGAATTTGACAAGCACTGAGATCATGAGAATTCAGAGGGAGACAGACTTTCTCAAGTAAGTAATCTCACTCTCTTTATTATTTCTTACATCCTTCTAAGACAATATGATCCAAAAGAATGTAAGGATAGGACACAGTGGTGTTTGCCCACCCCGGCTGTTTCTTATTGAGTTCTTACAGATTTTAAAGGCATAATTGGCATACAGTAAATGGCAGTTATTTAATGAGTAGAATTGACTTATGTATACAACTTTGACACTGTCACCATAGTCAAGGAAATGAACAAATCTATCACTTGCAAAAGTGTTGTACCCTTTGAAATCTCTCACTTGTGCCCCTCCCTGTCCCCAGGCGACTGCTGCTTTGCTTCTTATCACTATAGCTCAGCTCACACTTGATTCCGTGTCTAAATGGAATGATTCAGTTTGTATTCCCTTTTTTTTTTTTTTTGGCCAGTTTCTTTAACTCTGCCTAATTATTTTTAGATTTGCCCATGGCCCATGTTGTTGCATGTGTCAAACACTTATTTCTTTTTATTGCTAAGTGGTATTCCATTGAAGGGACACATCACAGTTTGTTTATCCAGTTCCCTGTTGATGGACTGCAGGGTTGTTTCCGGTTTGGGGCAGATACGGATAAAGCTCCTGTGAACGTTTGTGCAGACACTTTCATGTCACTGAGGTAAATGCCTAGCAGTGAATGCCAGGGTCATATGATAGTTGAGTTGTTTAACTTAAAACAACTATCATACTGTTTCCCGGAGAGGCTGACCGGTTTACATTCCCACCAGCAGTGTGAAAGCTCCAGTGCTCTCCCTCCTCACCAGCACTAATGTTTGTCCGTGCTAGTGAGATGGTGGGCGTGGTTTAAATTTGCATTTTCCTAGTGACTGATGATTGTGAACATCTTTTAATGTGCTTATTTGCTGTCTATACGTGTTCTTTGGGAAAATGTCTGCTCAATTTTTTTGTCTTCTTTTTAAAATTTCATTCTGTATTTTCCTGTTATCGAATTATGCGTGTTTTCTTGTGTTACATATGTTTTGCAAATATGTTCTTCCAGTCTTTGGTTTTTCATTTTCTTATTAAAGTTTTCTTTTTTCTAAAGAGCTAAAGTTTTTACTTTTGATGAAATCTAATGAGTTTATTTTTCCTTTATACATCCTGCTTATTTTGAGATATTTAAAAAATATTTTCCAAACCTAAGACATATCCTATCCTACACACTAAGTTTTTCTATTTTATTTTCTTCTATAAGTCTATAATCCATATTTAGTTAATTTTGTGTGAGGTAACGGTTTATATTTTTGCATATGGATATCCAATTATTCCAGAAAAGATGATCCTTTCCCCATTGATAATTTTTGTAATCTGTTTCTGGACTCTATATTCTAGTCCTTAATGTTTGTCTATGGTTATTTATTACCACACTGTCTGATTATCACAGCTTTACAATAAATCTTGAAACCAAGCATTGTAAATTCTCCAACTTTGTGTTTTTTAAATTTTTTAATTAAATTTATTGGAGTGACATTGGTTAATAAGGTTATATAGATTTCAAGTGTACAATTCTATAAAACATCATCTGTATTTTTTTAATAAATTATTTTCTTTTTTTAAAAGAATGGGAAGCATCAACTTGTAGTTGCTTCTTTTATGTGCCTTGACTGGGCAAGCCCCGGGTTTCAAACCAGCGACCTCAGTGTTCCAGGTTGACACTTTACCCACTGCACCACCACAGATCAGGCCATCATCTGTATATTGTATTGTGTGTTTACCACTCAAAGTCAAATCTCCTGTCACCACATATTTGAGTTCTTTTATACTCATCTATATCCTCCTAACTTTTTTCTTCATTTACAAAAATATTTTAACTATCCTAGGACCTTTGAATTTTCTTTTTCTTCTTTTTTTAAGTGAGAGAGAGAGAGGAAAAGAGAGAGAGAGAGACAGAGGGACAGACAGGGACAGACAGACAGGAAGGGAGAGAGATGAAAAGCATCAACTCATAGTTGTGGCACTTTAGTTCTTTGATTGTTTTCTCATATGTGCCTTGACTAGGGAGCTCCAGCCAAACCAGTGATTCCTTGCTCAAGCCAGCGACCTTAGGCTCAAGCCAGTGACTTTTGGGCTTAAGCCAGAGACCATGGGGTTATGTCTATGATCCCACATTCAGGCTGGAGACCCTGCGCTCAAGCTGGTGAGCATGCTCAAGCTGGCTACCGCGGGGTTACAAACCCGGGTCATCAGCATCTCAGGCCAATGCTCTATCCACTGCACCACTGCCTGGTCAGGCCGACTTTTGAATTTTCAAATAAATTTTAAAATCAGCTTGTCAACATCTGTAGAATGTATGCTAGAGTTTTTATTTGGATTGCATTAAATTTGTATATTATTTTAAGAAAATTTGACAACAAATTTGAGTTTTTAAAGTCTAGAAAAATGGTATGTCTCATCATTTATTTAGGTCCTCCCTAATGTCTTTCAGCAATATTGTATACTTTTCAGTGCACAGGCATTGCATATCTATTCACAGATTTATCCCTAAATTCTTCTTATTTTCTAATACTGTCCTAAATGGTATTGATTTTTAAATATAAGTTTTTGATTAATTATTGTTAAAATAAAAGATACAATTGATTTCTGTGTGGTGGTCATGTATTCTGGAACCTCACTAAACTCACTGACATTTAGCTTTTTTGGAAGATTCCACAGGATTGTTTGTATAGGTGATCACATCACCTGCAAATGTTGCATTGCCGGAACCTCCAGTAAATTTGTAATGGACGTGGTGAGAGTGGACATCCTTACCTTATTCCTGATCTTAAGGAGGAAATATTCCATTTCTTCATATTAACGATGATATTAGCTGTGGGCTTTTTCTTGATTTTTCACGTTGAGGAAATTTTCTCCTATTCCTAGTTTGCTGAGGCTTCTTATTTGAGAGGCGGGGAGGTAGACAGACTCCTGCATGCACCCCAACCGGGATGCAGCTGGCAGCCCGCATCTGGGGCTGATGCTCGAACCAACTGAGCCACTGGCTGCGAGAGGGCATGAGAGAGAGACGGGAAAGAGAGGGGAAGAGAAGCAGATGGTCGCTTCTCATGTGCGCCCTGATTGGGGATCGAACCCGGAATGTCTGCACACAGGGCCAATGCTCTATCCACTGAGTCAACTGGCCAGGGCCTTTTTAAAAAAAATCAGGATTAAATGTTGAACTTTGTTCAAATCATTTTTGTCCCTCTATTAAAATAATCTTACAGTTTTTCTTTTTCTGTTCATGTGATGAATTACAGTATTGATTTTCAAGTTTTAAATTAACCATACATTCATCAGATAAATCCCACTCTTGTAACATTTTATATAATGTTTAATTTGACCCACTAAAACATATATTTTTTTGCATATGTGTACAAAAGAGATATTGGTGTATAGACTTTTTTGTCTTGTAATGTATTTTGTCTGGGTTTAGTATCAGGATAATTCTGGCTTCATAAAATGACTTAGAAAGTATTCACTCTTCAATATTCTGAAAGAGTTTGTGTATAATTAGTATTCTTTCTTTCTTATATGTTGGATAGACTTCAACAGTGAAGGCACTGGGCTCTGGAGTTTTAAGGATGATTTTAAACTACACATTCAATTTCTTTAATAGTTATAAGTCTATTCAGGTTGCTGTATTTCTTTTTGAGTGAACCTTAAATTTTATTTGCTCTTCTTTTCCTAATTTCTTTACTGTGGGAGATAAAGCCATTCATTTGAAGCCTTTTTTTCTAATATAGGCATTAGAACTTTAAAGTTGAAGCCTCCAAATTTCAATGTTTGTTTTCTTTTTAATTCAGTTTAAACTGTTAGTAAGTATTCTTGTTATTTCTTTTTGACCCATGGGCTATTTAGAAGCACATGTATGATCTCACATGGCCAAACTACCTTAACTCTGTTAAGTTTCCCGATATTTGAACATTTTCATTATATTTTGTGGTGTTTATATAAAATTTCATACCTTTTCTATGGCCTGTTGGCTCAGTGGTAGAGCGTCAGCCCGGTATTTGGATGTCCCAGGTTTGATTCCTGGTCAGGACACACAGGAGAAGAGACTCTCGGCTTCTCCACCCTCCCCCTGCTCTCTCTCTCTCTCTCTCTCTCTCTCTCTTTCCCTCCTGCAACCATGGCTCCATTGGTTCTAGCGAATCAGCCTGGGGCACTGAGGATAGTCCTGTAGAGCCTCTGTCTCAGGCACTAAAAATAGCTCAGCTGTGAGCATAGCCTCAGATGGGCAGAGCATCGGCTCCAGATAGGGGTTACTGGTTAGATCCCTGTTGGGGTGCATGTGAGAGTCTGTCTCTCTATCTTCCCTCCTTTCACTTGGAAAAGAAGAAAAATAAAATAAGATAAATAAAATTTCATACCTTCAGAGAATATATATATTGTAGTTTTGACTGGTAAATATTTCATGTGTACTTACAAAGAATGTGTTTTTTGCTAGGTGAGTGTTTTGAAATTGTCAAGTTAAGTTGGTTGAGAGTGTTAAGTTATTTCTATCTTTATTAATTTTATGTCTATTGTTTAATAAATATTGAGAAAGTTGGGCTGAAATCTATGATTATAATTATGAATTTTTCTACTTATGATTGCATTTCTATCAGTTTTTGCTTCATGTACTTTGAAGCTCTACTAAGTGTATAAACCTGTTGGATTTTTATGTCTTCTTGCTGAATTGACCCCTTTATCATTATGAAATAAACTTCTTTAATTCTGGTAATATTCTTGCTCAGAAATCTATTTTGTCTGATATTAATTCAGTTATTCCTCCTTTCTCAGGATTAGGGTTTGCATGACAAATCTTTTATTTTTTTTTTTGCTTTTAACCTATTTGTGTCTCTCTATATAAAGTTGGATTTTTAGAAAATAATTTGACAATTTCTGCATTTTAATTGAGATGTTGAGAGTATATTTATTCTGATTATTGATGTATTTAAATTTAAATCAACAATCATGCTGTTTGTTTTCTGTTTATCTTATCTATTTGTTGCCTTTTCTTTTTATTTTCTGCCTTCTTTTGGATTAATTGGGTATGTTTTATTATTCCATTTTCTTTTATTTCCTTTGTTGGCTTATTAGCTATAACTTTTTTTAGTGGTACATTTTAGTGTACAGTTTTAACTTAATAGTTTATCTTCTAATAGTATAATAGTACTATATATGTATAGCATAATACCTTATAGCAGTATATTTCCAATAACTGAATACCATTATCTTTTATGCTATTGTCATATATTGTACTTTTACCAATATTATGAACCTCATAATACATTATTCTATTTTCTATAATCAATTTTTTGAGGTCCTTTATACATTTTAATTTTCAGTGCAAAATTTCATGGCATTAAGTACATACATAATGTTTTGCAGCCATCACCACTATCCATTTCCAGGACTATTTTATCTTTCTAAACAGAGCCCAGTTCCCATTAAACAGTAACTCTCCATTACTCCCTCCTTCCAGCCTCTGGTAACCTCTATTCCACTTTCTGTTTCTATGATGTAATCTATTCTATCGATAGATACGTCATGTAAGTAGAATCAGACAACATTTGTTCTTTTGTGTTGGGCTCAACTCTCTTAGCATAATGTTTTCAAGGTTCATGCTAGTTGTAGCATGTATCAGAATTTCATTCATTATTAAAGATAAGTAATATTCCATTGTGTGTATATACCACCTTTTAAGAAAATTTACTGAATTTTTTGGATGACATTGGTTAATAAACTTATACAGGTTTCAGGTGCACAATTCTCATTGTGTGCTTACCATTTTGTTTATCCTTTTGATTATTGTGAATAATGCTGTTATGATCATTGGTGTACAAGTATCTGTTTTGAGCCCCCGCTTTCAGTTCATTTGCATATTTGCCTCAAAGTGGAATTTCTGGATTGTATGGTAACTCTGCGTTTACCTTTCTGAGGAGCTGCTGCTGTTTCCTACTGCAGCTGCATCATTTGTGCTTCCAGCAGAAGTGCACCAGGTTTCAGTGTTTTCACACCCTCACCATCACTTATTTATTTATTTATTATTATTATTTTTTTGTATTTTTCTGAAGCTGGAAACGGGGAGAGACAGTCAGACAGACTCCCACATGCGCCCTACCGGGATCCACCCGGCATGCCCACCAGGGGGTGACGCTCTGCCCACCAGGGGGCGATGCTCTGCCCCTCCGGGGCGTCGCTCTGTTGCGACCAGAGCCACTCTAGCGCCTGGGGCAGAGGCCAAGGAGCCATCCCCAGCGCCCGGGCCATCTTTGCTCCAATGGAGCCTTGGCTGCGGGAGGGGAAGACAGAGACAGAGAGGAAGGAGAGGGGAAGGGGTGGAGAAGCAGATGGGCGCTTCTCCTGTGTGCCCTGGACGGGAATCGAACCCGGGACTTCTGCACACAGGCCGACACTCTACCACTGAGCCAACCGGCCAGGGCCCATCACTTATTTTTAATTTTTAAATTTTCTGTTCAAATTGTTTATATGGCCATCCAAATGAGTATAAAGTGGTTCTCATTGTAGTTTTGATTTACATTCCCCATTTTTGTGTGCTTCCTGAATATTTGTGGCTCTTTTTTGGCAAAATGTTTATTCAAGTCTTGGCTCCTTTATTTATTTATTTATTTACTTATTTACTTATTTTTACAGAGACAGAGAGAGTCAGGGAGAGAGATAGATGGGGACAGATAGACAGGAAAGGAGAGAGATGAGAAGCATCAATCATTAGTTTTTTGTTGTGATACCTTAGTTGTTCATTGATTGCTTTCTCATATGTGCCTTGACCGTGGGGCTATAGCAGACCAAGTAACCCCTTGCTCGAGCCAGTGACCTTGGGTCCAAGCTGGTGAGCTTTGCTCAAACCAGGTAAGCCCACACTCAAGCTGACGACCTCGGGGTCTCAAACCTGGGTCCTCCGCATCCCAGTTCGATGCTCTATCCACTGCGCCACCAGCTGGTCAGATGCCCCTTTTTTAATAGGTTGTTTGTTTTTCATTATGTTGTAGGAGTTCTTTATACATTCGGGACATTAGTCCCTTATCAGGTACATGATTTGGAAATTTTTCTTCCATTTTCACTTTATAGTGTATTTTGCTGTACAAAAGCTTTTAATTTTGATCACATCTGGTATATATATATATACCACATATATATATATATATATTGTTGTTGCCACCTATGCTTTTGGTAGCACATCCGAGAAATTATTGCCAAATCAAGTGTCATGAAGTTTTGTCCTTTATGTGTTCTTCTGAGAGGTTTGTAGATATATCTCTTACATTCAGGTCTTTGATTCATTTTGGGTTACTTTTTGTATTTGGTATGAGGTAAGGGTCCAATTTCATTCTTGTGTATGAGGATGTCCAGTTTTCCTAGCACCATTGTTAGACTGTCCTTTGCCCATTGAGTGGTGTACATGCCATTGCCAAAAATCATTTGACAATATGTGCAAAGTTTTATTTCTTGGCTCTCTATTCTATTGATCCATATATCTGTCCTATGTTAGAATAATACTGCTTTTATTAGTTTGTAGTAAATTTTGAAATCAGGAAGTGTGAGTCATCCAACTTTGTTCTTTTTTAAAGACTATTTTGACTATTCGGGGTTTCTTGAGATACCGCATGAATTTAAGATGAGTTTTTCTGCAAAAAAAAAATGTCATTGAGAGCTTGATAGAGGTTGCATTGAATCTGTAGATTGCTTTGGGTAGTATTTTCATCTTAACAATATGAATTCTTCTGACTCACAAATACAGAATGTCTTTCCTTTTATTTATATCTTTTTTACTTTTTTCTAAGTTTTGTTTTGTGACAGAGACAGAGAAAGAGAGACAGACATAAGGACAGACAGGCAGGAAGGGAGTAAGATGAGAAGTATCAATTCTTCATTGCAGCACCTTAGTTGTTCAATGATTGTTTTCTCACATGTGCCTTGATGGGGCGGGGGCTACAGCAGAGTGAGTGACCCCTTGCTCAAGCTAGGGACCTTGGGCTCAAGCCAGCAACCTTGGGCTTCAAGCCAGCGACTTTGGGCTCAAGCCAGCAAACATGGGGTCATGTCTATGATCCCAGGCTCAAGCCAGTGACCCGGCGCTCAAGCTGGTGAGCCCCCACTCATGCCGGATGAGCCTGCTCTCAAGCTGGCAACCTTGGGGTTTCGAACCTGGGTCCTCCACATCCCAGTCCGATTCTCTATCCACTTTGCCACTGTCTGGTCAAGGCCTTTTTTCTAAGTTTTGTAGTTTTCATTGTATAAGTCTTTTACCACCTTGGTTAAATTGATTCCTAAATATTTTATTTTTTCCAATGCCATTATAAATGGAAGTGTTTTTTTTTTATTTTCCATTGAAATTGTTTATAGGAAAACAACATATTTTTGTGTGTTGGTTATTTTATCCTACAACTTTTAAAAATGTACAGTGGTCTCTGGCTTATTTTAAGGGTTGGGTTCCAGACCCCCCATGATAGGCAAAAATCCACAAAGTAGTGACCTTTTATTTATTTTATTATTTATATATATTTTAAGACTATGGTCGCTGAGCCAATCAGCACCTGGGATGCAGAACACAGTGCTTTGGTTGGTCGCCTCCCATCCATCAGCCAATATGTGCCATGTATGATCTCATGTGGCCAAACTAGCTCAGGTGGAAGTGGCCATAGGTGCATTTTCCATACGTGCAAGTCTTTGTCTACTCATCTGCTGTAATGCTACATATTTTATTTTTATTTAATATTCTCTTAATGTCTTTTTATATATTTTATATTATTTTCAATTTTTAAGCTGGAAAATGCTTATTTTGCCACAAAAATAATTAAAATAATATATAAAAATACCTATTGTATATATTGCAAAATTCCATGATATAGCAAAAAATCTGCAATACAAAATTAGATATATACAATTTAAAAATCCACGATCCAGTGAGACTGTGAAAAGTGAACCATGATATGGCAAGGATGACTGTACTTATTAGCTTTAATCATTTACTTCTGTGTATGCTCTCAAGGGTTTTCTATGTGTAAAACCATATCATCTGTGAACAGAGATAATTCTTCTGTTCCACAGGAAGAACTTCTTCCTGTCCTGTTTAAGCACCCTTTATTTTTTTTTTCTTGCCTAATTGCTCTGGTTAGAACTTCCCATACTATGTTGAATAGAAACAGTGAACGTGGCTATTCTTGTCTTGTTATTAATCTTAGAGGAAGAGCTTTTAGTCTTCCACCATACAGGATGATGTTAGTGTGGGTTTTTTGTATGTGGTCTTTAGTATGCTGAGGACATTTCCTTTTGTCCCTAGTTTATTCAGTGTTTTTAATCATGAAGGGATGTTGAATTTTGTCAGTGCTTTCTCTTTGGCTGACATCCAGAACCCAAGGAGCTGGGTGAGGGTTAAATGATGGGATCCATTTTCCCTGGAGACTGGGACAGGCATTTCTGGGGCAGGGCCTCGGAACGCTAACCAGGTGCGTGAAGACAATGGCAGAGCTTGACTGACAGTGACCCTCCAGAGTGTTACACAAACTGGGCTCAATGCTCAGGTAGGAGGTGGGAAAAGTGCAATGTAGACATTAGTGGAATTCCCTAGGCTAATCCTCACAAATCCAATGCCAAACACAACATGACAGGACAGGGCAGATCCCCCCTAAGAAGAGGGAGCAAGGCTGTTAACCTCAGCTGTAGTCAGGAAGCAAGATGGTCTACGGGTGAAGGGTCCCAGTGGTCCCAGCTCTGAGGACACTTCGTAATAAAATGATGAGAACTTGTTCCATAGCCTTTGAGAGTGTTTTTTGTTTTGTTTTTTAATTCTTGAATACTTTTAGATTTTTACCTGACTTCTTCCTGTGAGCCCGTCAGAACAGGGCCTGTCAGGCAGCTCTTCTGTTGCAGGTGTGCCCAGTGCCTCGCCCCACGCCCATCGGATCCCTTTGCTCGCTTCTGTCAAGAATGTGGCTCTCCTGTCCCACCCATATTTGGTTGTCGTCTCCCACCCCCAGAAGCAGCTCAGGTGAGCAGCACAGCTTCTTCCATTGGTTCATCTGATCTTTATTCGCAGCAGTAGCACAGTGCCTGTTATGCACAAACTGCAAACATAAATACTTGCTGAAAATATTACTGGCAGAAAACTCTCTTAATATCCGACTCCTTAGGCATGAAAATTATTTGCAGCACCATTTTCGCGTGTGGTCTTATAGAAACACAGGTTCAGAAATAGACTGAAATCCTATTGTTTTAATGGGTAAATATTAATTTCCTACTTACATGATATTTCGGTATATAACCTGGATATAATAAGGAAACATGTTCTAGAAATAAATGAGATGTACTAATTACAAGTCTGTATAGTTACAAGATACATCATTCTTTCCAAAGAAGCTGTTTATATAGGCTACAGATAGATCAGTTTATCTAAATTTTAAAATTTTAGCCAAGTATAGACAATAATTGATACTATTCTACCACTAAATTTATAGTTAGTTAGAAAGCGTACTTGGCTTTCTAAAAATCAATAAGTTCATCCAAATGTATTCATATTTTTATGTATTTGGTTCTTCGTGGAAGGACTGAATAAAAGGATTTGTGAAATGACCATGAATATGAAAAATGACCATTTAGCCTGACCAGATGGTGACACAGTGGGTAAAACATCCACTTGGGACTCTGAGGATCCAGGTTCGTAACCCTAAGGTCACTGGCTTGAATATGGGCTTACCAGTTTGAGCGTGGGATCATGGACATGACCCCATCATTGCTGGTTTGAGCCCAAAGGTCACTGGCTTGAGCGCAAGGTCACTGGCTTGAGCAAAGGGTCACTCATTCTGCTGTAGACCCCTGGTTAAGGCACATATGAGAAAGCAGTCAATGAACAACTAAGGTACTGCAATTATGAATTGATGCTTCTCATGTCTCTCCCTTCCAGTCTGTCTGCCTCTCTCTTTCTCTCTTGCTTAAAAGAAAAAAAAAAGAACATTTAGAAAAGGTAGTAACTAAGAAATAGTGGCTAATTCGATGAATTCAAAGTCCAGAGTTTTAAAATTGAGTTATTACTCAAGCAAGGGGTCAGATATTAAATGGACATGTAGTAGAAGTTAATTTAAATTGCTTCTATGGTATGTTTTGAACTTCTTGGATAAAATAACAAATGGGTCTCGTTTTGAATTCTTTTAAAATTTTTCTCTTTTTTAAAATTTCCTTTTTTTCAGACCATTATCATTATATTTTCTTTAATTTTTAAAACATGGATTCCTTTTGTTCTTTGAACATTCTTATAGTATCTGTTTTGGAGACTTTGCCTGCAACTTCTGGGGATACTCAGAGACAATTTCTATTAATTGTTTTTTGGTTTTGTTTGTGTGTGTGGAGGGGAGTCACATTTTCTTGTTTTGTTTATTTTATGTCTCATAGATTTTTTTAATAATTCTGGACATTTTAGGTAATACATTGTAATAATTCTGGATTTTGACTTTTTCTCCTAGTGGTATTGTTTTGTTTTTTTACTTGCATTAAATGTTTGATACACCTCCTGCTGGGCTCCGGGCGGTGCTGCTTCTGTCTGCTCCTAGGTGGGAAGCGCCTCCCCCACAAGACATCGATGCAAGACTGAATAAGAAAAACAGCTTCTTCCTCCTAAGCCATGGCATATCAGTTATACAGAAATACCACTTCGGGAAACAGTCTTCAGGAAAGCCTCGATGAGCTTATACAGTCTCAACAGATCACCTCCCAACTAGCCCTTCAAGTTCTACTTCAGTTTGACATGGCTATAAATTCAGCATTGGCTCAGAGGGTCAGGAACAGAGTCAATTTCAGGGGCTCTCTAAATACGTACAGATTCTGCGATAACGTATTGAATGATGTTGAATTCAGAGAGGTGACAGAACTTATTAAAGTGGATAAAGTGAAAATTGTAGCCTGTGATGGTAAAAATACTGGCTTCAATAATACAGAATGAATAGAAAAATGGCTTTTTTATGCCATCTTCTGTTGTTATCATCACTTGTTAAATAGAAGCATAGAAGAGACTTTTAAAATTTATTCTAGCATTGTAGAAATGACTACACTGTGCTATACTGTCAGAACCTGGTAGGAAGAAGCTCATAACTTCGTAGCCTCATACATTACCTTTATTATACAGCATGAAGAAACAACTTTTTTTTAATGACAAATCAAACATCGTTGCCTTCCTGATAACATTCTTTAATAAACTCATTTTTTAAAAAATGTTTTATACATATATATTTTTAAGATTTTATATATTGATTTTAGAGAAAGGAGAGAGAGATGGGGGTAGAAGTGGGAAGCGTCAACTCATAATAGTTACTTCTCGTATGTGCCTTGACCGGGCAAGCCCAGTGTTTTGAACTGGCAATCTCAGCGTTCCAGGTCAATGCTTTTACCCACTGCACCACCACAGCTCAGAGGCATTAAACCTTTTTTGTCTGTCTTCTCTGCAATTTCCGACCACTGATATGGGGTTATATTATTAAGGTATTTCCATATTGCCTCTTGATTGGCATCCCCACTTGCAATTTTTTCACTTTTATCCGAGCATCATTGCTGTGTGATTTATCCTTAACCATCTTTTCACTGTAGGAGTAGGATCCCATTCCTTCAGAATGTAAATTTGTGATTTCTACATTGGGAGGCTGCCCAGGTGCCCACCTTAGAGAGAACCCTGATTACAAGTGCCATTTTAACAACCGGTTTGCCAAATTCAACAAAAAACTAGGTATTGGTTCTACTGAACCGCTGCGAACCTTCTGAATCCCACCACTGCTGGGGCCCACTCTGGTCTGTGCCGCACCTGCACATAGCCTCCAGTCAGCTATGGGTGGCAAGCTGACCACAGTGCCAAGTCTACAGGCGGAGGGAAGCTTGAGGCTACCAGAAGCTAGGAGAGAGGCATGGAACATGACCTTCCCTAGAGCTTCAGAGAGAGCATGGCCCAGCCAACTCCTTGATTTGTCCCCTGTAGTTGATTTACTTCCTGGAACTCCCAGTTAAACTCCTGGCTACTTGCTGGTTCACTGCCCTGCACAGAACTACAGTCTCAGGATAGTGGAAACATTGGCCCTCTCTCTTGGCTTGCCGCTGAGATTTAACCTCAGAAGTGCCCCAAATCAGGTGAGCCCTGTCATCAGTGGTGACAGAGCTTCCGGCTTTTTGCAGCCTGTCCACCAGGTGGCGCTCCAAGCTGACAGCGCAGGGAAGGGGGAAGAGGGTTCTTTTGTGAAGGAAGTCCAGTGCTTTTCACCTTGATGTCTGTCTGGTTGATGTTCTGAGTTGGAAATGGTTGTTTTTCACAGTTTTAGCAACTTTACAATTGCTTTTTTGGAAGGAGGATTTGTCAATTTCTTCACTCTGTCCTCCTGGAAGATATTTTTTTTCTTTGTTTTTTACACCTCTGTTTTCTAACAAACATGGTTTTTACTATTAATATGAAAAAATAAGAATAAAGGTAATTACTTAGAAAGATTTCTTTACAAAAGCAAATTGAAACATATTCTGAGATCGCTTATACCTTCAGTTTTTGCACCCGAGACAAACCTGCCCCCGTCTTTGTGCAGATGGGCTGGTGTACGGAATGTGGCGGCATGGTGCCCATGAACACTCCCATCTGCGTGGTGTGTGAGGCGCCCCTTGGTGTGCAGCTGCGGCCGCAGGCCCGCCTCCGCTTGAAGGTAATCAAATGCGACTTTGTAAAAACATGAATAAAATGTGTAGAAATTTTTTTTTGAAAAGTCGTCTCTCTTCAGCTGATAGAATTGGCCAACAATTGATAAACCAATAGAAGTGAACAGAACCCACTCTAGTTTTTGGAAAGGCATGCTGCCCACGAGTTTAACTTATCAGTGGGATCTATGTATAATGTGCAGAAGAATACCTCGACATCTGTTCCCTGAACATTGAGAGGACAAATTGCACTAAGCTAACCTAGACAGTTTTTTACCTCATATATTTAAACCTGAACATTGCAATTAATTTTGAATTTTAATCCTGTTCTTAAAGTGGCTTCTGCTTTTGTTTGCTTTATTTGCACAGTTCTTTGCTCAGAGTAACATGTATTTCCTGTTCCGTTTTCAAGGAGAAAGCAATCTGCCGCAACTGTGGCACAGAGAATCCTGCTCACCTAAAATACTGCGTCACCTGTGAGAGGGCCCTGCCTTCATCACAAAAGGTAGATGACTGCATGAGGACATCCTATATTTAGTGGCTGCTAAATGTTCAGTGTTAATGATAATGAATAAATAGAATCTGCAGGGCAGGGAGGAAGTGGGAGGAGGGAGAGAGACCAAAGAGCCTCTCAGGCTCTGAAAGCAACTTTTCTAAACGTGGAGAGGATGTCATATGTTCACCAATACAAAATTGTTTTCAAAGGCTTCACTTCAAGGGTATTCAGTAAAATCCACGATTTCTTACAATTTTCTTTGGTAACTTTGCATGGAAAACTGGCAGCAGCCAGTGGGGGAATGGGCCCATTCACATTTCATTTAAAGTCAGGTATGTTTTTATGAACTGTGCGTGCTATTTTTTGAAATTGAGAACACAGTGGGCACCCATCCCTGGGTTTCCTACCAGCCTGTTTTGAGTGTTTGAGTGAAGGAATAGGAGTATATGCAATTTAAGTAGAATGAATGGGTTCAGCTTAGATGATCTGTTTCATGTATATAAAATGTTTCTGGTGAAGAGGAGGCTTTAAAATTTACTTCCAGGTGACTCTTGCCCTGGCCTAACAGTAACACCCAAAAGTTGGCATTTCCTAGCCAACGCAAAAGAAAAAGACTTGCTTTTTGGGAGTCATTACCTACATATAAGTAAAACACTCATCACAAACTGAGTGTCTTAACACGAGAGAAGTTTATAATCTCACAGTTTTGGAGGACAGAAGTCCAAAATCAAGATGTGGGCAGGGCCACCCCTCCTCTGAAGCTCTAGGGAAGGGACTGTCCCATGCCCCTCTCCTAGCTTCTGGTAGCCTCAAGCCTCCTTTGGCCAGTAGATATGTCACTCCAGGTACATGGCCACCTTCTCCTTGTGTGTCTTCACATCATCTTCCCTCTGTGTGTCTGTGTCTGTGTCCAGATTTCTTTTTCTCATAAAAATACTAGTCATGTCTAACTAAGGCCCGCCCTCATGACCTCATTTTAACTTGATTGCTTCTATAAAGATCCTATTTCCAAACAAGGTCATGTTCTGAGGTCCTAGGGATTAGGACTTTAACATATCTCTTTGGTGCTGACACTATTAACCCCATACCAGGGGAGTTGAACCAGATATCTTTTAAGGTTATATCTAATTACTGACTATTTAAGACTAGTTGATTTGAAAGAACTCTTTTTGTTCCAGTCTTTTTTTTTTACATGCACACGCATGCAAAAGGAGGGGGGGAGAGAAGAGGGAGAGAGAAAGAGAAACAGAGTGAGAGGAGAGAGAGAGTGAGAAGCATCAATTTGTACTTGCGGCACTTTTAGTTGTTCATTGATTGCTTCTCATACATGCCTTGATGGAGGGGGTCAAGCTGAGCCAGTGACACCTTGCTCAAGCCAGCAACCTTGGGCTTCAAACCAGTGACTTTGGGCTCAGGCCAGCAACCATGGGATCATTTCAGTGACTGCTGCGCTCAAGCTGGTGAGCCTGTGCTCAAGCCGGCGACCTCAGGGTTTCAAACCTGGGTCCTCAGTTTCCCAGGCCAGTGCTCTGTCCACTGTGCCACCGCCAGTCAGGCTGTTACAGTCTTTATTGAGGTGTAATTTATATGCAGGAAAACTCAGCTATTTTAATTATACAGGCTAATAAATGTTGGTACTTATATATATCATTTTAACTACCACCACAATGGAGATGCAGAACAGTTTCACCACCCTGCCGAGTTTTCTCGTGCTCCTTGGCAGTTGAGCTCCTGCCCTGATTACTAGCGCCAGAAATTACTGCTCTCTTTTGACACTATAGTTTTACCTTTTACAGAAATGTACAGATATTTTCTGTTTGATTTCCTTCACAAAGGTCCAGTTTCTCTACATTCTCACCAGCAGTTGGTATTATCAGGCATTTATTCATGATATTCCCTTTTTACGATTTTAATGCCTGTGGGCTCTGTAGTCCTATCCCTACTCTTTTATTCCTGATAGTTGTAATCTGGGTTTTCTCTCTGCCTTACTCTCTTTCTCTCTCCAGCTAGAGAATTAAACATTTCATTTGATTAGCTTCCAGTTCATTGATTTTTCTCTATTTTTTTATTTTCCTTTTTTTGAATCTTGCTCTTTATTATTTCTTATCCTCTCTTAGCTTTGGGGTCAGTTTAATAGGCTTTCTCTAATTTCTTAAGGTGAGTACTCAGATTGTTGATTTCAAGTTTGGTTTCAGTGGGGGTAGTTGTGGACAGCCATCTTCCCTGGAGTGGACGAACTCTGTGAACACCAAGGTGCCAGCAGAAAGCAGTGTCACATGAACTTGCAGTCAAAAAGCTTATCAGATAAGTAAGATTCTAGGTCTCCAAAAGTACAGGCTTTTTGTTCATTACCTTTTTTATTCAGAACAAGGAAAGGAACGATTCAAGATCCATGTTGAGAGGAATGAACTTCGCTGTTGAACAATAGTGAAATAAAGCAATGGTCTGAAATGTTAAAAAAATAAAAAGAAACTATAAATTTATCTATATGAATTTCTTTAACAACATTCCAGAAACTTATATAAGTTATATTTTTATTATAATTCAGTTTAGTTTTTTTATTATATTTTTATTGTAACTTTTTTCTAATTAATCTGTGACTTCTTCATTACCAGAAGGAAGATCTGTAGTTTTTTTTAAAAGATGATTATTTGTGATTTTTTTTCCCCTCAGAACTCAGACTAAAAACATGCTAATGAGCTGACAAATTTAATAAGAAAACCCATCTATTTCCAAATCAAGTCAAATGCAATTTTAGGGTAGTTTTTGTTAACTGCAATTTGTTTATCTATCTAACTTAATTTGTCATCAGACTTTATGTCACGCTCCTATCATGAAATTGCACTTTTTAATTTTCCAAGGCACCAGAGAGAAAAACTGTGAGATTGGGAAAGCATAAAAAAAGAAAACTGTGGTACCTTGGAATTTTTGGAGTGATCTTGCAGATAGATTTAAGTAAATTGCCAAGCAAAAAAAAATCTACTTTCTCAGACATTTTGGACTTCTTATATAAATAGTTAAATAATTTAAATCGATTTGTCAGTGATGTAGTTGTTTCTGGGTCTCACCTATCAATAAAACTGTTTCAGAAACAATTACAAAATTAAATTTGTTTTCAAAATGTATTTCTCTCTGAATGGGATAGCAGAGCTTAGACGTCAGGACGGGAGTGTTTATCCCTGAGGTGCCCACCATAGCAGCGGCGCACGGCCACCTGACAGCTCTGTGTCTTCCCTTTGTTGAGCAGCACTAATCTGAATGGAGTAAGCTTACTTTTCTTTCCTTAAAGCAATGTTATAGTTGAAAAATTCACTTAAGCAGTAGATGCATTTAAACAAAAGATCTGAAGGCTTTGTATTTAAAAACCCAAGTCAGCAAGTTATCAAAACCCTGTTTAAACAGTAGGATAAGTTGAAATTTAAGTCTGACGCAGAAGTGTGCAAAGGGATTCTCTCTTGATTTCTCCCAAGGCATCTCCCCCTCCCTCACAGAAACGGGATGAGGGGCGGGGTACACAGAGAGAGATCTTCTTGCTCAGTCTCTGGATGTTGGGGACGATGTGGCCTCGATCTGCTTTAGGATAACAGAACAGTCCCAGAAATAAAACAGGATAGAGCTGGGCAAATAAAGTTAACTAAAATATTGATGTTTGAGAAAAAAATTGTCCTTAGGAAACATTTTCTTTAGTGTGCACATTCTTAGTATTATACAGGGAATGTATAACCACATACATATCTAGTTATCAAATGAATCAATTATTCATTGATTTATTCCTTCATTCAGCAATGACTTGCATGACTCCCATGTGCCAAGCTACCAGGCACTGTGCTAGTAGGGAAACTAGTGAAATGGTAGTCCTTCTCCTTAAAGAAATCAGGATCAGGCCGGACCTGTGTAGCACAGTAGATAAGGCATTGACCTGGAACGCTGAGGTCGCCGGTTCAAAACCCCAGCCTTGCCTGGTAAGGGCACATATGAGAAGCAACTATGGGTTGATGCTTCTCATTTCTCCCTACCCCACCTTTTCTCCTCTCTCTCCCTCTCCTCTTTCTAAAATCAATAAATAAAATCTTTAAAAAAAATCATGATTGAGTGGAAAGCAAGATGAGAAGGAAGAGAAGCCGACATATGGAGCTTGACTCTGTGCTAAGCATTTTTACATACTTAATTGCCATAATCATTGGAAGCCCCCTACAGACTTGAGAGGAGGCTGTATTGAAAAGGATTCTTGGAGTCGTGGATAAAAGTCAGGGCCCAGGTTTAAATATTCAGTTTCTCTCTCTCTGTAAAACAGTGATGATTATGGGACCCAACTCACAGGTCTGTGTGTGAACTGGTATGAGGCTACAGGGGCAGTGCTCAGAACGGTGCCTGCACACAGTTGGTAATCACGCAGCAGTGGTGAATATGATCATCCCTATTTGACGAGAAAATATTTTTCGAGGCCATACAAGTAAGTAATAGGAGCAAAGATTCTAATACAGGTCTACCTAACAAGGTCTCAGAAATTTTCCCGAAACATTTCTGTCTCTCTCCCTCAAATAAAGTAATTCTTTTCATATGTCAGGAATGGAAAATAAATTCACATTTCCAGATGGAAGCCTTAGAACTCCAAATGATAGACGATAAACCTCAGTGGTGACACTTCTTCCTCAGGGGCTCAGCTCTTCTTCCATTCTTTCTTTATGAACACTGGTATTCAAGTCAACAGTAGGCTTGCTACCTTTGGTATTAACAGTACTGAAGAATATTAAGTTGTGTGAAGCACCAGTTTCATCAGCTTTCTGTGAAGGAATGCACTCTCTTTGTACAAAGTTATTCATCAATGAAGCTTCTGGTAGTTTTCCTCTTTTTTGGCAGAAATACCTTATTTCCAGGTCTTGTGTTGATTTGGGGCCTTTCTCTTTTCTGGACTGGGCGGGGATTGGAGACTAGAGCACTGATCTGCCTGTCAATGCCGTTGTGTCCACCAGCCCCTGTGCAGCGGGGATATAGGTCCTCCTGCGCCCACTCTGAAAGGGGAGGCTGCTTCCTGCTCCACATGTGGCCGCTGGAACCGCGGGGGCGCTTGCTTCTGTGACTGGTGTGGAGCCTCGGTGGGTATTCATGTGGAGCACCTCGCCACAGCCCTGGAAAGAGCCACGCCCCCTTACCCACTGCCTTGTAGAAATCAGTTCTTGGGATCTGAGTCCTAGCACTTATTCCTTAAGAATCTGGAGACAGATGGTTAATTCTTTTAAAGTGAGAACAGTCTCTCATTGCTGTTTTAATTTGCATTGCTTTGAGATTAATCTTTTTTATTCATTTATTCACTGTTGATTTTTTTCTCCTATGAATTAATTGCTTACCTTTTAATAAAACACTCAAGATTATTTATTGAGTGTTTCATGTAAATAATACAAAAGCTTTAGTGTGAAGGTTTGTCTTTCCCCTCACCCCTGAGGTGGTCCTTCAGCCACTCAGGGCAGTAGTGAGAAAACTGGGAGTTACTGTGAGCATTGACCCAGTTCTCCTCACCTAGCAAGATGTCGTGTTGGTCACCTCCTCATTCTTTTCCGTGCTTCATAACCCTCCACTGTCTTGATGTGCTGTGATATATTTAGGCCATCCCCACTTGCTGGACATTTAGTTTGTTTCCAGTTATTGCCTCTAAAATCACAATCGTTCAGGGAATGGTCTTGAAAATACTTCTTTGTGTACCTGTCCATCCGCAGAATGAAGTACACATTTGTTCTACAAGGTAGAATTGCAGGGTTGGAGGGTATGCGCATGTATTACTTTGATGACTTGTGTGGGAATAATTTATATTGGAAAATTATGAATCTAATAATTATGAGAATATAAAAATATTTTCTGTCCTTTAGCCTGGCGTTCCTGCCTGCTACTCTGCTTGCCCTAAATGTGGGGCCAGCAATCACCCATCTGCTCGATTCTGTGGCTCCTGTGGTATTTACCTGAAGTCCTTGGCCAAACTCAGTGTGGACACCGGCCTTGCTCTAGCTGCTGGAGAGCATGGCCCTTTTGCTCAGGTGAGGCCTTCCCCGGAGTAGGCACTTGTGCCTGGGAAGAGGTTGTCACTGTGTTTGTGTGCTCCATGAATTAGCCCGGGGAAGGAGAACCAAAGCCTTTAGACCTTCCACATGGGCTTTCATCCAGGTGTGGAAATAAAATTAATTAACTTGGGTTTGTTTGTTTGTTTGATTGATTGATTGATTTTAATGAGAGGAAGGGAAATAGACAGACTCCCACATGCATTCTGACCAGGATCCACCCAGCAGCCCGTGTCTGGGGCCATTGCTTGGACCAGTTGAGCTATCCTCAGTGCCCTGGGCTGATTTTGGAACCAGTTGAACCACTGGCTGTGAGCGGGGAAGTGAGAGAGAAAAAGGAGAGGGTGGGGAGAGAAGCAGATGGTCACTTTTAGGAAATTCATTGTCCTCTTAACCCAGGTTGGGTCATACGTCCTAGGACTGCCAGTAGTCTACATGCCACCTCTGTGAAATTGTGTTCTTTCCTCAAGACACTTGAATGCCAACTGTGGGAAATTAATTCTAATATACTAATTTTGTTAGACATTTTCTTCTATCAGAAAAGTCCTAATAAATATGCAAAAATATCATGTCAACTATGTGAATGGTACCCCTTTAGACGCAATGCTGTTGTGCAGTGCACACCTACGTAACCTTCTGTGGTTGTTCTTTTACAGTCTCAGGATGCAGGGAATGTTTCACAGGGAATGTTGGTGGGTGGGTAGTAAAGTCTATGCTTTACTGGATTGTAGGGGTGAGAAGATAGATATCTTCCGGGCCTCAGGCAAAGCAGGGAGCATCTGTTAATTTGCTGACTTTGCAGCAATGGCCAAGAGGATGGGGTTGGGAGTTGCTGGAAAGACAGAAGCACAGATGCTGAGGCAAGAGATGACAACCTCTTTTTAGTTCAAAATACAGGTTTTTTTTAGATACCTTTTACTTCTGATCACAATTGTTTTCTGTGAGCAAAATGAAAGATTAAATTATATTATAATATTGTACATTTTTGTCTCATTCATAGCCCCGATCTGCCTGGCAGTCCCTAAATGTTCCTTTACCCAAACCTGATGTCGGGACTAAGAAGAATGTAGGTACACAGACTGCTGGCCTCTTCTACCCATCTGGCAAGCTACTAGCAAAAAAGGAACTGGAAATGGCTTCTCATAAGCAGAGGCAGGAGAAGATGAGTGATCATAAACCTCTCCTCACAGCCGTCAGCCCCGGAAGAGGTGAGGAGAAAGATATGCTTCCTTCTTTAAATTTTATTTAGAAATTAAATCTAGTAGATGACATTGATCAGTAAGAGTACAATCAGTTTCAGATAAACATCTCTATAGCATTTGAACTGCTGATTGTGTTGTGTGTCCATCACCCAAAATCAAGTCATTTTCCATCACTGTGTATTTGTCCCTCTATACCTCCCTCCCCCGGTAACCACTTTTATCTATGTACGTGAGTTTCAATTTTATATCCCACTCATGTATAAAATCATGTAGTTCTTAGCCTTTTCTGATTTACTTATTTCACTTAGTATCATGTTCTCAAGGTCCATCCATGTTGTCATAAATAGCAATATGTCCTGTTGTCATAAATGGCAATATGTCATCATTTCTTACAGCTGAGTAGTATTCCATTGTATATATGGTGCATATATACAAGATATGCTTTCTTGTTAGGAGAAAACTCACTCATTCTCTGGAAGAAAATTTCCAATTTTATTCCTTTAGATTTATTGTTATATATAATAAATAAATAAATTTATTTTACTTTTTTCAAGTAATTTTAATTTGTATAAATAATAGTTCTTCCTTTAACTTTTAGTACTCTAATGTTTTGACTCATAGCCCCCTAGTCTAGTTTGTAGATTAAATATCACACATGGGTTTCTCCCTTTATGGCAGAAATGTTGCTAATCTGTGTTGTTATTGCTGTTTGCTGTTATCTCTGTATTTTATTGTGGTAAGATTCACATAACAATTCACCATTTTGAAGTGTGTAATTCAGTAACCTTTGGTACAATAATAATATTGTACAACCATCACCACTCTGTGTCCAGAACATTTTCATCACTCCAAACTAAACCCTATTCTCCTTAGGCTGTAACTCTCCACATCTCCTCTCCCAAGTGCTTGGCGACCAGGAATCTATATACTTTCGGTCTTTATGGATTTACCTATTCTGGACATTTTTATGGAAGTGGAACTATATAATACATGGTCGTTTGTGACTGGCTTTTTCCACTTAGTGTTATGTTTTTAAGGTTCATCCATATTTTAGCATGTTTTAGGTCTTCGTTATTTTTATTTTATAGCTGAAGAATAGTCTATTGTAAGGATTTATGAAATTTTGTAAGTCCATCCTCAGTTGATGGACATGTCAGTTTTGTTCATCTTTTGATTGTTAGGAATAATACTGCTGTGAACATTTATGTGTAAGTTTTTCTGTGGACATATGTTTTCATGTCCTTGTATATATACATAGGAGTACAATTGCTGGGTCAAATGGTAACATTATGTTTAACACTTTGAGAAACTTCCAGACTGCTTTCCAGAGTGCTGTGCTCTTTTACCTTCTTTCTGACCAGCAGAGTCTGAGGGTTCTGATTGCTTCACCTCTTTGCCAACACTTAGTACCTTCTCATGGTCGTCATCCTAGTAGGTGTGAAGTGGTATCTCACTGTGGTTTTAATTAGTGTTTTTCTGATGACTAATGATATTGAGTGTCTTTTTATGTGCTTGGTGGCCATTTATATATTTTCTCTGGAAAATTATTCAGATCCTTTATCCATTTTTAAATTTTGTTTGTCTATTGTTATTGAGTTGTAAGAGTTTTTTTATATATTCTGGATACTAGACTCTTATCAGATATATAATTTGCAAACATATCTACCATTCTGTAGATTGGCTTTTAGCTTTTTAATTTATTTTTTTTTTTGTATTTTTCCGAAGTGAGAAGTGCAGACAGACTTCTGCATGTGCCCAACTGGAATCCACCCAGCATGCCCACCAGGAGGCTATGCTTGGCCCCTATGGAATGTTGCTCCATTGCAATCAGAGCCATTCTAGTGCCTGAGGCAGAGGCCATGGAGCCATCCTCAGCACCCGGGCCAACTTTGCTCCAATGGAGCCTTGGCTGCAGGAGGGGAAGAGAGAGACAGAGAGGAAGGAGAGGAGAAAGGGTGGAGAAGCATAGTGTGTGTGCCCTGGCCGGGAATTGAACCCAGGACTTCCACACACCAGGCCAACTCTCTACCACTGAGACAACTGGCCAGGGCCCTAGCTTTTTCATTTTTGATAGTGTCTTTTTTTTAAAAAAATATTTATTTATTTATTTATTTCAGAGACAGAGCGAGAATCAGAGAGAGGAATAGATAGGGACAGACAGGAACGGAGAGAGATGAGAAGCATCAATCATCAGTTTTTCGTTGCGACACCTTAGTTGTTCATTGATTGCTTTCTTATATGTGCCTTGACCGTGGGCCTTCAGCAGACTGAGTAACCCCTTGCTGGAGTCAGTGACCTTGGATCCAAGCTGGTGAGCTTTTTTTTTTGCTCACATCAGATGAGCCCGCGCTCAAGCTGGTGACCTCGGGGTCTCGAACCTGGGTCCTTCCGCATCCCAGTCCGATGCTCCATTCACTGCACCACCGCCTGGTCAGGCTTGATAGTGTCTTATGAAGCACAAATTTTTAAATTTTAAATTAAATTCTTATCAATTTTTTTTGTTCCTTGTGTTTTTGATGTCATACCTAAGAATCCATGGCCAAGTCTCAGTCACAAATATTTTCTCATATCTTTTCTTCTAAGATTTTTATAGTTTTATTTCTTACATTTAGGTTTTGTGTCCATTTTGTGTTAATTTTTGTGTATGATGTACAACCACATTATTTTGTATGCAGCAATTCAGTTATCCCAGTAGCATTTGTTGAAGAGATTTTTATTTCCCATTGAATGGTCTTGGTACCTTTGTCATAAATCAGTTGACCATTGATACATGAGTTTATTTCAGGACTTTCTATTTTATTACACCTATCTATGTGTCTATTCTTACGCTAGAGCCATGCTGTTTCCATTACTGTTGTTTTATAGTAGGTTTTGAAATTGAGAAGTGTGAGTCCTCCAAGACCTCTTTTTCCAGATTGATTTGGCTATTTGAGTCCTTGAGTTTTCATATGAATTTTAGGATCAGCTTGCATCTGTAGACTTGAACTTCTTCACACTCTGTTGCAAATGGAGTAAGTTCTTTTGTTGGAGATTTAGAGTTTCTTGTCTTATGGCCTGCCTTTTCCTCTGTGCAAAATATCTGAGCCAGTGCTCTAGATCGGAAGATGGGGAAAATGGCGTGTCTCTCTCAGAGTCAGACCCCTGCTTCAGAAGCTGGGAACTCAGGGGAGAGTGGTGCAGCTATTGCCTCTGGTCTTCTTCACTAACCTCTTATAGCACAGTACCTCTTTTTACAGATATGCCAGGGCAGGAAGATTGAGACCCCAATAATCTCAGTGTACTAGGCCCATGGTATAGCCTCCATCCATGAATATTGGCAGGGCATAATAAGGAAGCCCCAATTCTCAACCATAGTTGCCCAGAACTTGGTCTCTGCAGCTGGTAGTTGAGAGCAGAATGAGAAACACTGAAATCTTCTCCCTTCTGGGAAGATACCATAGCTCTTCAGGTGGGAGCTTGGAGTAAGGGGAGCGCTGAAGTTTTGGCTACACATATATGGAGTGGTTTCCATCATGACTAGCTAAGAGAGGGGAAGGAGGAAGTGGATCATGGTTCAAATAGCACAGTCTCTCACTATAAGTTTTAGTACATTTTATTCATTAAATGTTTATTTGTTATATGTCCTTAGAACTATTTCCAGAGACTTTAAGTGTTTATTTATTTTATAGTTTGTCTGGTGAGAGGGTCTGCTGAGCTCCTCGGGCTGCCGTGCTGCTGGCTGATCATTGCCAGCTCTTCTTCTCTTGCTCTCTGTATTTCCCAGCTGGGAGTCAGAGCGCAGTCCGTGATCTGATCGAGCTCCTCTGGGATTGTGCGTCATCAGTCCTATGGAAGATTGTCTAAAGAGATGACCAGAATGATTTATCCTATGCCTATATACACATGCCACTCTTTTGTACAAGAGGAAGAGGCTGTGTCCTATTTTTGGTATCTGGACTGGTCTTGTGACTTGCTCTACCAATAGGATGTGGTAGAAGGGACAGCATGACAGTTCTGGGCCTAGGCCTTAAAAGGACTTGAAGCTTCTTATTTTTTAGGAAAAGAGCACTATGTAAAGAAGTTCAGGATAGATTGCTGAACTAGAACAGGTACCATGTGGAGGAAAATAGAGATGACCCAGCTAACAGCCAGTGCAGACACCAGAGATTTGAGTGTGTGCCAGCAGCAATTATGAGAAGATTGCCCCCAGCAGTTTGTGCTGTCTTAGCTGAGGCTCAGCCATACGAGTGAGATCATCTTGGACCCCAATCCCCAGCTTAGATGGCTCAGCTGACACCACGTGGAACAAAGATGAGCCTGACCTGCTGAACACGGACCACATTCTTGACCCATAGAAGTGTGAACAACTCATCATTCTTCTACTTGGGATGTTTTATAGCTTTCTACTATTTTGGGGGATAAACTCCATACTCCCCAGCATGGAAACCTAAAAAAAGAAAGAAAGAAAGAAGTATGAGCAATAAAGTGGTCAGTATTGTAAACCACTAGGTTCCGGGGTATTTTGCTTGGCAGCAATAGATGACAGAACCACGTCTTCAGTTTCCTATGGCAGAAGGCAGTCCCTTAGGACCCCCTTTATCAGTCTGAGCCGGAAGAAAGCAGACCACCAACCCCACCCAAAAGAGGGCTCAAAGTCTTGCAATGGCCCCTTTTCAAGGACCCCCCCCTCTTAACCCAGCCTTTTCCCGAAGTCCTTCTTGGTGATTTTTTGAGAGGTGAGGCTAGATCTGGGAATTGTACATCTGTTGTATTGTAGATTCTCTGTCAGAACTTTGTGTTTAACATACTCCTGCATTTACATTTATTTTCGTGTTCTCTGTGTCCACTGGACTGTAAGCTACTCAAAGGCAAGAACTTTATTCACTCCCATATTCCCAACCCTAGAATAATAGTACATGCTCAATAAATACTTGAGAAATGAATGCCTACTTTGGGCCAAACACTGTGCTAGCCCAGGGTTATCTCGGTGTTATCCCAGGTGTTCATGGCGGACTCGTGCGATGTACCACACCAGATCCCCCAGCCTGCCTGAGTTCAGTGCAGCCGTGGTGGTCATGCTTCACTGCATCGTTGCTAGCCTCATGCTCACATGTGCCACTGCAGCTATTTCCTTTGCTGCCCTAGAGTTTCTTCAGCACAGCAGCAGATTTCTTGTCCATGGGCAGGTATACCTTAGAACTGTTAGGGAGTTCACACTACTCCATCATTTGTGCTTCCTGGGGTCATCTTTGTAAGAAACTACTTGTCCCAAGTCTTTGCTTCAGGCTCTGCTGCCAGGGGAACCCAAATTAAGGGCCTTAGGTTTTGTTTTCTTTCCTTTCCTTTCCTTTCTTTTCCTTTCCTTTTCTTTCTTTTTTATTAAGTGAGAACAGGGGAGGCAGAGAAACAGATACACACATGTGCCCCAACCGGGTGTCCACCCACAAGCTCCCTACCTGCTATATTCTGCCCATCTGGGGCCTGTTGCTCTGTTGTTATTACCCATTGCTTGGCAGCTGAGCTATTTTTAGTGCCTGAGGTGGAGGCCATGGAGCCATCCTCAGCACCCAAGGCCAACTTGCTCGAATCAATCAAGCCATGGCTGCGGGAGGGGAAGAGAGAGAGAGAGAAGGGAGATGGGGAGAAGTGGAGAAGCAGATGGGTGCTTCTCATGTGTGCCCTGACCAGGAATTGAACTGGGACATCCACATGCTGGGCAAATGAATGCTCTACCACTGAGCCAACTGTCCATGGCCTAGGTTTTCTTACTTAACATCACAATAATGTCTAAAGTAAGAGATATTAGTCCCATTATAGGTAAGGAAAATAAGGTTTAATGAGATTTAAGTGTCTGGCTTTACTAAGCTAATAAATGATAAATTTAAATTGTAAGTACAGGCTTTTCTGAATTCCAAATCATGCGCCCTTTTCTTTTTTTTCTTTTTTTGTATTTTTCTGAAGTTGGAAACGGGGAGGCAGTCAGATAGACTCCTACATGCGCCCGACCGGGATCCACCCAGCACGCCCACCAGGGGGCGATGCTCTGCCCATCTGGGGCATTGCTCTGTTGCAACCAGAGCCATTTTAGTGCCTGAGGCAGAGGCCAAGGAGCCATCCTCAGCGCCTGGGCCAACTTTGCTCCAATGGAGCCTTGGCTGCAGGAGGGGAAGAGAGAGACAGAGAGGAAGGAGAGGGGGAGGGGTGGAGAAGCAGATGGGCATTTCTCCTGTGTGCCCTGGCTGGGAATCAAACCCGGGACTCCTGCACACCAGGCCGACGCTCTACCACTGAGCCAACTGGCCAGGGCCTCATGCACCCTTTTCAAAAAAGCACTTTGCCTTGAACAAGCCACTTGATTGCTCTCAACTTCAGTGTCCTTGTCATAAAACAATGAGGCAGGACCTGATGCATGCTTACAGATCTAGGGGTTGAAGTAGACCCAGGAAGTAAAGGCAGATAATTGGGTCTATGGGGAGAGTGGCCAGCTGGAGGCTCGGGCCCTGTGCCGAGAGGGCAGCTGCTCCTTGGCCCTGGCAGCTGTGCCCGTGCCGGAGGCAGGCCCAGTGCTGCTGTATCTCCTGCCTGTGCATGAGAAACTGGGAAGCTAGACCCGTTTCACATCTCCCAGGATTTTAATGGTGGCTGCTAATTCAAATGTGTTTTAAACCCTGTGCAGCCTGGATAGGAGCACAAGGGAACTTCCAGGAGTGATGGAAATGTTCTTCATATCAATGGGGAGGTGTACACTTGCCAAAACTCAAAATTGTATACTTTAAATAGGTGCATTTTACTAATGGTATATCTCAATGTGGTTATTTAAAAAGAATTTTTAAAGAATAGAAGAAAAGACCCCATGTGCAACAATCAAAATATATTCTTTTGAGATTCTAGAATATTCTATAATTAAAATAATTCAATAATAAAAAGAAGCTGGGAACAAAAATGGAGCTTATTCTGGTACATAGCTGAGGCTCAGATAAGTACTGAATTTTTCTCATGTATAAGACATCCCCATGTATAAGACGCACCTTTATTTTGAGGTTCGAAATTTGAAAAAATATGTATTACATAAAGTTATTGAACTCAAGTTTTATTCATCATAAATTTCATACAACTCCTCATTACTGTTAAAACTCCCATCCATTAGCTTGTCCTCATCTGTGTTTGATGACAAATCACTGTCTTTGACAATGAGCGCAAAAACAAGTGTAAAAAAGCGGGAATGCAAGTAAAAAAAATCTACGACTGCTGTATAATATGCACCCAGTTTTTAGACCCTAAGTTTTTCAAAAGAAAAAAAAAGGTGTGTCTTAAACATGGGGAAATAAGTTAAAAACCATCAGGAAGTTTGGCAAAGCAAGTCAGCCCTCTTAGGATGCTCAATCCACATCAGCATTTTCTTTCTCGGCCTCAGAAACTTACCCATGTAGACGGATTTCTCTTCTTTAGGATACTGGAGAAAGCAGTTGGACCACATCTCTGCCCACCTCAGGTCTTATGCTCAGAACAACCCTGAATTCCGGGCCTTGATTGCTGAACCCAGGATGGGAAAGGTGAGTGGACTCCAAGTGGAACTGCCTCTTCACGGTGTCCCATGGGAGCAGGGTCTGCTCCTGGCCCCCTGCCAGGATGTCAGAGCTAAATGACCCAGCGTAGTTTAATCCAGCCAAATTGTAACCTTAACTGCTACACTATATTAACAATAGTAATTATAAGATTTAACCACTTAATATGCATTTACTATCTGTCATGTTTATCATCTCCAGTTCTCAAAACAAACCTACATGGTAGGTTTTTACAGCATGACCACAGACTCTTCAGCAGTCTTCCCTTCAAAGAATGGAGTCTATCTCCCTCACCTTGAATCGGGGTGGGCTAGTGACTGTTGGAGAAGAGGATATTGGAAAGGATGCTAGGGGATTCCAGGGTGTGGTCACATGGGCCACGTGGCTTCTGCTCAGTTGGCCTGCTCACCCCCAAAACTCCTTCTGGAGCTCAGCCATCCAGCCACATGGAGTGGCCATGTGGAACCCTCAAGTCATCCTAGCTGAGGAGCCAGCTTTCATGATAGGCCAATTGCGGCGCTGTTTGGTTGCACGGTAGGGACCAGGTTGACCAGCACTGCAAAAGTGGGCGGTTTTTATAAAAAGTTAGACGACCCCTGCGTCGTTCCAGTTCCCAAACGTGAAGCCGCATCTAGCCTTTTGAGTCTTTGCAGCTGAGGCCTCAGATGAGTGGCAGAGAGACAAGCCATCACTGTGAGGCCCCATTGGAATTCATGAACGTGATAAAAATGGGGCTTTAACCTGACTGAGTTTGGGATTTTTTCATACTGCAGTACAGAATCAGGACATATATACCTGACAGCCAGGAAAACAGCTCAGAGAGGTTTGCTGACTTCTTTAGGACTGCACTGCTAGGTCTCAGGGGAGTCAGGATTTGAAGCAGCTCTGTTAGCTCCCAACCACTGTTCCTTCTCTCTGCCACTGTGAAAGAGATACCTGTGAGAATACCTGTTCCTCTGTCATGAGACCAGAAGGGACCTTTAAGAATCAGCCTGTCTGGCCTAACCAAGCGACGGTGATAAACTGTTGATCTCTGGGGACACTGAGGACCCAAGATTGAAACCCCAAGCTCACCAGCATGAGCATGGGATCAAAGACATGAGCCTTGGTTGCTTGCTTGGGCCTAAAGGTCACTGGCTTGAGTAAGGGGTCACTGGCTTGAGTAAGGGATCACTGGCTCAGCTGGAGCTCCCTAGTCAAGGCACATATGAGAAAGTAATCAATGAACAACAAAGGAGCTGCAACTATGAGTTGATGCTTCTCATCCCTTTCCCTTCCTGTTTGTCTATCCCTGTCTGTTCTCTGTCTCTCTCTCGCTAAAGAAAAAAAAAATCAGCCTTGGCCGGTTGGCTCAGTGGTAGAGCGTCGGCCTGGCGTGCGGGGGACCCGGGTTCGATTCCTGGCCAGGGCACATAGGAGAAGCACCCATTTGCTTCTCCACCCCCACCCCCTCCTTCCTCACTGTCTCTCTCTTCCCCTCCTGCAGCCAAGGCTCCATTGGAGCAAAGATGGCCCGGGCGCTGGGGATGGCTCCTTGGCCTCTGCCCCAGGCACTAGAGTGGCTCTGGTCTCGGCAGAGCGACGCCCCGGAGGGGCAGAGCATCGCCCCCTGGTGGGCAGAGCGTCGCCCCTGGTGGGCGTGCCGGGTGGATCCCGGTCAGGCGCATGCGGGAGTCTGTCTGACTGTCTCTCCCCGTTTCCAGCTTCAGAAAAACACCAAAAAAAAAAATCAGCCTGTGTGCTCCTCTGCCACTAAATAGGCCAACATTGAAATTACTTCAGTGCCAAGTATTGCTCAGTTTCCTTTGATAATCTATTTTGATGGTTTATTAAGTGTTTGGCCTCATCCAGGAGTCTGCAAACTGTGGCCTGTGGGGCAGTTCCTGCCTGCGGTTTTATAAAGTTTTACTGGATCACAGCGATCCTCATTCATTCACTTCTTATCTGTGGCTGCTTTTGTGTTAACAGTGGTGATGGTGAGTATTCATGACAGAGACTCTATGGCCCACAAAACCTAAAACGTGTACTATGTGATCCTTAAAGCATTTGCTGATCCCTGGTTTGCTCTAAATTCCTCCCACTGCTTACAGAGAAAGCTGCTCAACTGTGTGTCCTTGGCCCAAATTGTCAATGCCTGGCCCCAGGACACTTTCTCCAAGGTGATGGCATCCGACCACATGGCTTGATTAAATTTAAAGTACTTTTCTTTCAGAGTGTATATATTTGGGTCTGCTTTCTTGTCTGTTCTGGGGCTTTCTGCTCTTTGTTTGTTTGTTTGTTTGTGTGGGGTTTTTCTGGCATTTTCCTGAAGTTAGAAGTGGGGAGGCAGTCAGACAGACTCCCGCATGCACCTGACCGGGATCCATATGGCATGCCCACCAGGGGGCGATGCTCTGCCCATCTGGGGTATTGCTCCGCTGCGGCTAGAGCCATTCTAGTGCCTGAGGTGGAGGCCATGGAGCCATTCTCAGTGCCCAGGCCAACTTTGCTCCAATGGAGCCTTGGCTGTGGGAGGGGAAGAGAGATAGAAAGAAGAGATGGAAGGGTGGAGAAGCAGACGGATGCTTCTCCTGTGTGCCCTGACTAGGAATCGAACCTGGGACTTCCACAGACCAGGCCAATGCTCTACCACTGAGCCAACCAGCCAGGGCCAGCTCTCTGCTCTTTGATTGGAGTATTTATTTAGTTCATGTATAATTAGCAGAAATATAAATATGGTTAGATTTGTGTCTGCCATTTTGCTATTTGTGTGCTGTTTTATATCTAGTTCTTGTTCCTCTGTTTCTCTATTTTGCCTTCTCTTGTGTTAAATATTTGATTAAATTTACTGTTTAACATATCAGAATATCTTTGTTGTTGCTCAGGGCACTGAGTCCCAAACCCACAGTTGTGAATCCTCTCTCCTAATTTTTTTAAAAGCTTATCTCTGCTACGGTCCATGAAGATGGCTATGAAGTTAGCATCAGGCTGAATTATATTCAAGTCTCAAACAAGGTGAGTGAAACCTTCGGAAGGTATTCATTGGAGAATTGACTGAACTAGTAAATTGTGGCTTATGATTTATGGAAATATTTCTGTATAATCCATAGAAAGGAAAAGTTTCAAATATTATGAAACTTGACTGTAGGCTAACAATTTCATAGAATCAGATAAGTAACTGAGCTAAGCCTGAGAGAAGTCAGCTCTCAGCCACACAGTGATGTAGTAAGAACAAGAATTGTCACCTGCCGATTGGTCCTGTAGTTCTCAGGCTTATTTATACTCATCGACAGCTGATGGCAGGTCTGTGATACAACTGGTTTGGAGAAAGACTGACAACAATGTTGGCTGATACATACTTTGACCTGTTTGCCTATAAAAAGAAACCAAATGCTGTGGCCACGTCTCCCTTGCTCTGACCTCTTATATGGTGACTGAGTGTTGCCACAGAGCCTGTAAGTGTGCAACAAACACTGATTGATATTGGCTGCTTTAGTGTCATTGGACAAGAGGTCAAAACATATAAAAGAATACCCAGTGGATTGAGCAGATGGGTACAGAAGAGAAGGAAAAGGAGAAGAACTACTCCTTATTGGGTCCTGGCCATGTGCCCAGCAGAGTGCTAACAGTCTTTTTAAAATTAAGAAAGCTTCATGGGCCTTGCCTAGCGCAAAAGGAGGCTGGGCATATCCATGCAGAGCACCAATGCCGTGTGTCTGGTTGCGTTTAGAGCAGAACTTGGGTCAGGGCGGTACTTCAGGAGCAGATGAGTGTGGGACGTGGGACAAGGCAGGGGAGGGGCTGAATGAGCAAGTGGTCGCACATAATGTCTAGCTTTAGCCTGATCCATGAGGGTCTGGATTGTGAATGACACCACACAGTGTCTCCGGTTGAGGCAGAGAGGGGAGATGCATAACCTCCAGGGAAAGGTAGCCCCCGAGTCCTGAGGGCAGCTGGCTGGAGGAGAGGTCAGTGGTGAGCTGCTAGCAGCCGACAGCAGCTGGGACGGGTATCCTGACCAGGTAAGGGGAACTAGGTGGGCGCCAATAGCATCTACAACACACTGTGCCTCAAGTGGAAGGGGAGTAGCTATCCCCAGGTTCACTGTGTCTCTTCCCTTAGCCTGCATGTTTTAGGGCTCAGGAAGTAGCAGGTGGTTCCCTAGGGCAGGAGCTGGCAGCTGAAAGGTTAGGGCCGGATGCTGTGCTGTGGCATTAGTCCCGGTGGATACAGGACTTCAGGTGGGGCCTGTGTATTATCTGTCCTTATTGTAGAAACATCTGTTTCACCTCGTCTTACTTTTACAACATCCCTTTGAGGTAGGTTGTAATATTTCCACTTTATAGGTGAGGCAACTGAGGCTCAGAGAAGTTAAGCAACTTGCTTCTTCCAGGGTCCCTAATCTAGTAAATGACAGCCTGAACCTCCCATCATGCCATCCTAATTCCAAGACACAGAAGGGGCAGGAAACAGTTACTTATAAAGTGTATGGAGGTGATGGGGGGTTGGGGAGGGCACATGCAAGGCGGGCTGGTGGGAACCTGCTGAGGCTGCTGTAATGATCCCAGTGGGAGGCCAAGGGGCCGAAGCCATGGCAACAGAGGCCGGGGCAGGGGGGCCAAGCCTGCGGCGACCGAGACTGGGGGGCTGAGGCTGCACTGACAGAGGGGGGCAGCCAGAGGAGCTGGTTAAGAGGCAAAATGGCAAAATGAACAGAAGGCCCTGGTGGTGGGGTGCTGTTGGGAGGGTGCCAGGCTTCAGCCTTGACCGTGGGGGAAGAGTTGTGGTCACTGACCGGAGGAGGAGCTGGTGGGAGGGGTGCTGTTGGGAGGGTGCCAGGCTTCAGCCTTGACCGTGGGGGAAGAGTGGTGGTCACTGACCGGAGGAGGAGCTGGTGGTGGGGTGCTGTTGGGAGGGTGCCAGGCTTCAGCCTTGACCGTGGGGGAAGAGTGGTGGTCACTGACCGGAGGAGGAGCTGGTGGGAGAGGGGGCTGTTGGGAGGGTGCCAGGCTTCAGCTTTGACCATGGGGGGGAGAGTGGTGGTCACTGACCGGAGGAGGAGCTGATGGGAGAGGGGGCTGTTGGGAGGGTGCCAGGCTTCAGCTTTGACCATGGGGGGAGAGTGGTGGTCACTGACCAGAGGAGGAGCTGGTGGGAGGGGGTTGTTGGAACACAGCAGCCTCATCATTCATGGTGCTTGCATTGTCTTATTGGCCAGGACCTTGACCTCAGTAAGGCGGTGAACTTCAGCGACCACTTTCTGAGCAGTGTCACCGAGGGTGGTAATGGGCTGTTCGGCAGCAGGTCCAGCTTGGGTGAGTTGTGCCCGTCCACTGGTTTTAAAGCCTTTGAGCAGGAGCACACTGACCTGGCAAGGATGGCAGAACTGCATGAAAGTTTCCAGCCTGATCACGTGGCTTACTTTTGTGTTCCAGCCATTTTATTCTGCTGGCCTCCCTGAAGGCGGGTGAGACTTCTGGGTCTTATATAGTCATGAGGAGGTAAATTGCAGTGGCGGGTGTGCTCTGTGGCCTGAAAACTGTAGTTACTTTTCTACTCTCCCTCACACCCAGTCCTGGACTGAGAGGAGTGGCTCAGAGTCCTTACTGCCAGGTTCAATCAAATAGAAATTCCTATAAAACTCATTTTACCATTTGACGTCTCGAGGGGCCTGTGAGGAGAGGCTGGAGGCATCACTTTTGTCCTCAACTCTCTGTCATTGCAGTGAGTGACTGCAGCCAGAGCACCACAGACGCCACGGACAAAGCCAAGGTGACCAAGGCTTTCAAGACCACAGCATTTCAAGAAGAGAAGGAGCAGCTTACAGTATGTGCCTCCCTGGTCCTCACAGCTGTCTTCTTTGGCCTGTCTACTGAATGTTTTATTTTGAGGTGTTTTTTTAATTGAAGATTGCTTTTTTTATTTTCTGTTCCATTTTTTTATGACAGTATATTTTTTATTTTTTGGAATCCTTTGAAATGTCTCAAGATTATTTATTAGAATTATTCTAAAGTTCTCATCAGCATCCTAAATCACCTCTGTTTCCTCTGGGGTCAGTTCTGCATGCCCATCCTTCTCTTTCTTGTTTTTGCTTTTTCTCAAATGTGAAGCTCCTTGGTTGTCAGGTCACGTTAACAAATGAAGGGCTAGTTTGATTATCACAAGCACCTGGCACGGGTGCCCACACGGGTAATAGGGCCTGGGGTCTCCATGTGAGTGAATGGCATGCTGGGGACAGACTTTCCTGGAGGGTGTGTGGGAAGGGACAGGAGAAAGCCTTGGGTCCAGGAAGGTGCCAGTGCAAGAAGGCCCCTCCTCTGGTGGCGAGGGTGGTGCTGTGGAGGGCTCTGGGTAAGCTCTTTTCAGATCTTCCCTCAGTCTGTCATAGTGTTCAGGACCCATGCATAGTGTTCTTCTTGGGCCCCATGCTCCCAGTAGAAGCCTTTGATAGGCAAATCATGAACTCTCTGGATAATGGTTGTCAGGGTTCAAGCAGAAAGAAAAAGCCTCCTGTCCTCCATGGAATAGGGGAGGACACCAGCATCTCAGCCACTCACAGGAAAGCCCTCTAACGATACACGTGAACACAGCCTGTGCCTGGCTCCTGCCTCCTTGCTGATTAGCTTCGGGTGTCTGCAGGGCTCCCTGGAGGAAACACGCACATATCTCTGGGGTCCTCACCTAGGGCTTTTCTTTGCTTTGATTGCCCTGTCAGTCAGATTCCATCTACTTCTAGTCTCTGGGATTCCTCCCAATTTCTGATCCACTGAGAGTATCCTTTTGGAGCTTTCCACAGCTGTTAGAGTTGGCTTTTCAAAAATACAAACCATGAATAATTTGAATGGCAGCTCTGCAGGAAGAGATAGTGGGTGTCCTGCTCTGCACACCACCTTACCTTGTAGCGGTCCCCTGGCTGCAGCACAGAACGGGTGTACTCGGCAACAAGCCAGAGCCGGGTTTCCCAGCCGGTGATGGAGGTGGACGCAGCGTCGGCCACTCCCTCCAGCCTCTGTCAGCCAAGCCCTCAGGGCCCCCTCAGGGCGCCCGGCAGGCATGGTGACTTCTCCGGAGGCAGGGACTTCTGATCCTCCTCTTGTCACAAACATCAGTAAACTGGGGAAGAGAATTGTCTTAAATGTAATAGCTTGTGAGTCTTTGTACTCTCAACATTCTCCCAGTTTGATCTATTGACAATAACATTGTATAGAAGGAAGTACACTGCTCACAAAAATTAGGGGATATTTCAAAATAAATATGAAGCTATAAAATATCCCCTAATTTTTGTGAGAAGTATATAAGACAGGTATAGAGCTCCATAAACTTGGTAACAATTTTACCATTTTGGAGACTTACCCACTTATTCTGTATGTGACCTGAACCCCCCATTGTCATGCGCCTTTATTTTATCATATTTAGGGGACATGTAACAGAAAGTATATCATCTATTCAATCATTCAGTGATTATTTTTGAGCACATATGTACCAGGTGCAGTTCTAGATGTTGAAAATAAAACAAAAGACACAAAGGTCTCAGACCTCATGAAGTTGACATTCTAGTACATTTTTTCCCCCATAAAGAATGCAATTCAGAGTAAACAATCCCATGGGGGGGGAGGGTTTTAATTGATTAGAATATCTTGTTCCAAGCTACCCACCAGGAGGACGCAGGGTCTTCTTCCGCAAGGCTCAGGGGACTTGGCCAGTGTCCTCATCCTCATGGCTTCCCAGGGAGCCAGGTAGGGGTGAGATTACTCCCACTATATACACAGAGAAATGGTAATCCCAGGACTACCTCCCCAGTCACCTCTGGGTGGGAGCCTGTGGCAGAAGCATACTGGAAGTCACATCTGCTTTCTAGACTGCTTCCTTCAGTTTTCCAGTAAGCAGCACTTGAAATCTTTTGTATGGAAGGAAAGATTATATAAAGAGAAATTTCATTGCATTTTGAAAATATAAAAGATAATAAAATCTTCCGATGATAGATGAGAGAGCCCCCTCCCCTCCCCCAAGCAAGAGGTTGACCTTATTGGTTCACTCACACCTCAGTGGAGCATGTGTTCTGAACTGTCATATTAGGCTGAGTCTAAACACTTTATACAGCATGCAAAGGAAATTCTAGGATTCACCTGGTTGCTTTTCCTAGAAATATTGGTAATAAAACTAGTGTGAGGTTACTGGGTTTGGCGAGATTTCTCATTGCTTTCTATCCTTAATAACATAAAACAGTGAGAATGTGTTGTCCTCCATCCAGGTTTCAAAGGCCAGCAAGATTTACGTAGGTGTGCTGGCTGTTAAAGACCACACACACACACACACACACACACACACACACATTTTCTTGCTCACCTGTTCCTGGTGCTCAGAATGTAACCTTGGAGAGGAAACATTTACCTTGAGGGTTGAGCCTGGGCAAGTGGGACCCAACAGTAAAAGTACATTGTGGGGTGGAAATGACCACGTTCTGTTACCCTGCAGCCCGAAAGCAGACTCCTGCTGAAGGAAGTCGGATCGACAGGGGAAGGAAGGGAGTCTGTGATTGAGCAGTTGCTTGATGAAGTAAGTGCAACCAAAGAGCGAGGCTCTCTGGGGTTTCATTGTCTCTTTGGATGGAAGTTTTGTTCAATATTATTGTGATTATTACACGACCATTTAATTTTTAAATATACTGGGAATGGAGTAGATGGTGCGTGTAAAGCTTTACATGAATTGTTACCTGTTGCTAGTTTTTTTTTGTGTGTGTGTGTGTGTTTTTTTTGGGGGGGGGTTGTATTTTTCTGAAGTTGGAAACGGGGAGACAGTCAGACAGACTCCTGCATGCGCCCAACTGGGATCCACCCGCATGCCCACCAGGGGGTGATGCTGTGCCCATCTGGGGCGTTGCTCTGTTGCGACCAGAGCCATTCTAGCTCCTGAGGTGGAGGCCATGGAGCCATCCTCAGCACCCGGGCCAACTTTGCTCCAATGGAGCCTTGGCTGCGGGAGGGGAGGAGAGAGACAGAGAGGAAGGAGAGGGACAGGGGTGGAGAAGCAGATGGGCACTTCTCCTGTGTGCCCTGGCCGGGAATCGAACCCGGGACTCCTGCACGCCAGGCCGACGCTCTACCACTGAGCCAACCGGCCAGGGCCCTGTTGCTAGTTTTTATGGCAAAGAAAATAGGCAGAAAAGTGTACATGAGCCCAAATAACATGCATGGAGTTAGGCAGAGTCCCTGACCTTAAGAGACCCCATGTGACCTCATGTTTTCTTAAAGAAGCAAGGTTTTCTGGTGCCTTCCCCTCCTGTATGGGAATGGAAGTTTTTGGCAGTTCTGTCTGTTCTATGTTGGGTCTTGAGACTCCTGATTTTCTTGTCTTTGGATTTAAAGCAGTTTAGTTCCATCAGGAATGTTTGTTATTGAATAAGATGGCAACTCAGTGCTGCTGAGTGCAGGCTGTGGTGGCACGTTTGTCCTTTTCCACCCGCTACAGGGAGCGGATCCCAACTGCAGCGATCGCGAGGGCCGCCCCGCCATTGCTGTGGCCGTGATCAATGAGCACCACGGAGCGATCCCTGTTCTCGCGCAGAGAGGAGCAGACATTGACCAGCAGTGGGGACCGTAAGTGAAACACCGTGCAGGGAGAGTTCTGGTGCCAGGGCGCAGCCAGCGATGCCTCAGGGGCTCTGCTGCAGCAGGACCCGTCCACGTGCATGCCCTGTTCAATTAGATCCACTTAGAACCATTCAGACCCACTGTGAACTTAGTAAAAGACTCACCTGCTCACAGTTTCTAAATCTGGGGAAAATAAAACTTTAAAAGTGGACTGTGGATTGCCTAAATTTTAGTAGCTCTTATAAATGAAGATACAGTTTGTTAATTCATGAATTTATACTATTGTGGGGTTTGCAGGTTCTTAGCACTTGGGGTGTGAAGCAATGTTTTTGTTATGATCTGATTTCTTAAGGCCTATAAGAGAAGAAACCCCCACAGAAATGTACCCATGAGGTTAATGCAGAAAGAAGATACAGTTGTCTCCAGATGTCTTTCACATCCCTGGGGAGGAGACTGGTCCATCTGGTTCACCACATAATCTCCTGGTGCCTTGGTTTCCCCAGCCATGAAACAGGACAGAGAGATACCAAGTCCTGTGGGATGGCTTTGGATATACTGTCCTAGTCTTGGTGCTGTTCTGCCGCTTGACCTCTCCCAGCCTTGTGGTTCTGTTGTTCTCTTACAAATAGTAGGAAACCTGGGGTGGAAATTGCCTTGAGTGTGAGTCCTTCCAGTTAGTTGCTGTTGAACTAGAATCTCCCGGGCAACACAGGTGTCTAACACTGCTGCCCCCTGTGTCGAAGCCCAGGTCAGTGAATCATGTGGCTGAGTATCTCAAGGGAGCATAAGGACATAAGTTTAATAGTTTTGTTTCTGTTTTTCTCTGTTTCAAAATTTCCTCTAGTGTTTTTATTCAAAATATATAATCTCTCAATGTGCATTTTATAAGTTTCTGCCCAATAAGACAGCGATACCAGGAGACACAACCCCTTTTATAGTTTTATTTCATAGCAGGATGTTTTGCACGTTGGTGTAAATATTCTCTCAAGTTTTCTTAGGGTTCACATTCATCATACTCTGTCAACTTCTTTATCCCACACCTGTATTATCATTATAAAAATAATGCTACCTTGTTTTGTGTTAAGGTATACTTTATATTTGTACAATTCAGACAAGCTTTTCTTACAGTATTTTCTTATAGTATATTTTCTTATAGTACATTGTGGTTGATACAAAAATATCTTAAGCACATGTTGAATTGATGCTTAAGTATTATGAGTCCTAGCTTTATGAAAAGCCCCGCTAAGAGGATGAAACTGCTCTGAATATGGAGTAAGTGAGAGGAGAGGAGAGAGTGAGACCGATTCCCACATGCTCCTTAACTGAGATCCACCCAGCAACCCTGTCTGGGGCCTATGCTCAAGTACCGAGTTATTTTTAGCACCTGAGGCTGAAGCACTTGGACCAACTATTCTAAAGCTATTCTCAGAGCCCAGGGTGATGCTCAAACCACTCAAGCCACTGGCCACTGGAGGGGAAGAAGCAGAGAAAGGGAAGAGAAGCAGTTGGGCACTTCTCCTGCGTGCCCTGACCAGGGATTGAACCCGGGAGGTTTGCACACCGAGCCGACACTCTATCCACTGAACCACCAGCCAGGACCTGATTAATTGCTTTTCTTTGGTGTTCCTCAGTTTCCATTGCTACTTCATCACCATTCTATAAATTGACATTTACTCATGTGATCTCATTACATTTCTACTAAGTCTAACACTGTGGGTATGCCATCTATCTAAATGGCATGTAATTGTGCTCGCTTCGGCAGCACGTATACTAAATGGTGTAGAACAGCCCTTTGTCGTTCTCACTGCAGTGTCATGGTTACTGTTAGCTCACATGTGCAGGGGGGGGTGGGGGACAGCAGGGAGGCGGGGAGCTAGATTGGAGGCCTTTCCCCTAAATAGAGCACAGACGTCTCTTCTTCCCTTTCAGTTTATGCCAAATTCTGGAGGAGAGCAGATTTTTTTCCAATAGAGCTAAATTCTGCGAAGTCTGGTTTATATTTGTTAGTTCGAAGTATTTAGGCCTAGGTCAGCCTGCCCTCTGTCCCACAGCAGGACTCTGTTGATCCAGGAGCACATCCTGGAGACCTCATCCATTTCCTGCTCTCAGACATAAGCCATCCAGAGAGCTGGCTTCCCTAGAAAAGAGGCTCAGCAACTGTCCCTCAGCACGCCTGGATAACTGCTTTCCCCCAGGCACGTGTGCCTAGTGCAGAGAAGCGACCTCGTTGGTCTCCATAGGAACTAATGTCCACTAAGCAGCTCAGCAGGTTTCTGTTTACCATGTTTATATCATTTCTATCAGAATAAACTCATGTTCAACAGGAAGGGAATGGCTAAGTACACGTCCTCCACCAAAGCTGAGATTCACTGTCAGACTTGTGAAACACAGATTTAAGATCTCACAAGGAGAAGGAAATGCAGAAGTGCTGTTTGCTTCTGGAAAGTAAAAGCCCCTCTTCACTGGAGTTTCAAACATTTAATTTCCTAGTTCTGTCCCAGGTGAAGGAAATGGCACCATCAGTCTACTTTTTAGAGGATCAGTTGTGGAGATTTATTCTATTAGGTAATTCAAGATTTATGATGAGAATATACTTTAATCCACCATGATGCTTAGATTTGAATAAATAGTTTGATTTGTTTGTGCATTAATAGCAAAATTTTATTTATTTATTTATTTATTTTTGTATTTTTCTGAAGTGAGAAGCAGGGAGGGAAAGAGATAGACTCCCACATGCGCCTGACAAGGATCCACCTGTAAAGCCCACTAGGGGGCGATGCTCTGCTCATCTTGGCTGTTGCTCCATTGCAACCGGAACCATTCTAGCGCCTGAGGCGGAGGCCATGGAACCATCCTCAGCACTGGAGCCAAAACAATGGAGCCTTGGCTGCGGGAGGGGAAGAGAGAGATAGAAAGGGGAGCGGGAAGGGTGGAGAAGCAGATGGGCACTTATCCTGTGTGTACTGGCCTTCCAGGACTTCCACACACCAGGCCAACGCTCCACCACTGAGCCAACTGGCAAGGGCTATTTTATTTTTTTAAATAAGAGGAGGGGAGATAGAATCCCACATGCACCCCAACTGGGACCCACCCGGTAACCCCCATCTGGGGCTGATGCTCAAATCTACTGAGACCTCCTCAATGTCCCGGGCCAACGCTTGAACCAGTTAAGCTACTGGCTGCAAGAGGAGAAGTAGGAGAGAAGGGGGAGAGGAGAGAAGCAGACGCTCATCTCATGTGTGCTCTGACTAGGGATCAAACTGGTGACATTCGCATGTCGGGCTGACACTCTATCCACTGAGCAAACCAGGTAGGGCCACAAAATTTCTTAAAAATACAAATTTCAGGAACACCAAGGTATAACTGCTGAACTGAATGTTCTAGAAGGTCTGATGCAATGACACCGGCTTTTCAGAGGGACAAACTCACGAGCTCTGCTCTGAAGCGTGGGTTTCTGATAAGGAGGGGTATTCCATCCAGCACACTTCCCATATTTGGGTTAAGTTGTTTGGTGGGCAGTATATAAAATTAGAGTTGGCAGAGTCACAATCCATCATTTTTCAACACTAAACTGTAAATAGACTACACACTCTGCTCTCAATGTGGGGAGAGTTTTGAAGAAAGAAGATCATTGTCTATTTAGGAGATGGCGACCCCATGGATGTATCTAAGTTCAAATGTAAATGCCTTATAAAGACCCAATGAACTTGAGGAATGAAGTGACCAACAATTAAGCCATATGCCACTAGGGAGGAAGGAAACATGAAAGATGGGAGGAGGTTGGGGTCATGGGTGTGACCAAGACATCCTTTGTCAACACTCCCAGAGCATGCTGTGTACCCCTCTGTCCTGCATTTTCAGCTGAGTCCTCTGAGCTCCCGCACAGAGGACAAACACTGTGCCACGTGTGATATGGTGACCCTGGCCCTGGCACAGTGGGGGCATCAGGCTGACACTCCACATGTGCTGAATAGATGAACAAACAGTGAGGGTGACTGAGAGCCAGGTGGCGGTGATCCAAGAGACCTCAGGAGAGAGGTAGGCTGAGAAGGCAAGCACTGGAAAATCTGCTGATGGAGGGAGAGAACATAGACTCTTCTGTGGGGACAGAAGACAGTTTAGGGGCAGAAGAGAGCAAAATGTAAAGAAAATGAACATATTTTTTCTAGGTTGTTTCATCTGTAAAATGGAGATAATATGTCATAGAATGGTTGGAGGAAATGTATTTGTAGTTCCTATGAAAAGCTTAATAATTGGACACTAATAAATGGTAGCAGTCAAGGCCCTGGCTGGTTGGCTCAGTGGTAGAGCATCGGCCTGGTGTGCAGGAATCCTGAGTTCGATTCCCAGCCAGAGCACACAGAAGAAGCACCCATCTGCTTCTCCACCCCTCCCTCTCTCCTTTCTCTCTGTCTCTCTCTTCCCCTCCCTCAGCCAAGGCTCCATTGGAACAAAGTTGGCCTGGGTGCTGAGGATGGCTCCAGGGCCTTCGCCTCAGGCACTAGAATGGCTCTGGTTGCAATGGAGCAATGCCCCAGATGGGCAGAGCATTGCCCCTAGTGGGCATGCTGGGTGGACCCTGGTTGGGTGCATGCGGGAGTCTGTCTCTCTGCCTCCCTGCTTCTCACTTCAGAAAAATACGAAGAAAGAAAGAAAGAAAGAAAGAAAGAAAGAAAGAAAGAAAGAAAGAAAGAAAGAAAGAAAGAAAGAAAGAAAGAAGAAAGAAAGAAAGAAAGAAAGAAAGAAAGAAAGAAAGAAAGAAAGAAAGAAAGAAAGAAAGAAAGAAAGAAAAGAGCAGTCAGGGTGGTTATTATGAAAAAGATGATGACCAGGCTTTGAATGGAAAATATTGACTTCATGATGACTGACATTGGACATGGGAATGAGCAGAGTTTGGCCTGGAAGAATAGCCATGTATGGGGCTTTTAATAACAGAAACTCAGGGAGAAAGGTCTTAGGACTGCTTAATAGAATTTAAGTTAATTTAATATTCTATTATTGTTAATAGATGGTACCAAGTCGTCCTAAGCCTGATTTTTAATAATAAAGAAAGGGCATGATATAGGCTATTAATATATCAAATTCTAAGAAGATATATGTGATAACTATAGTTAAATGAGCATATGAATTGCCCAAGGATCTTGTTAAAATGAGTATGCAGTAGGCCCTGGCTGGTAGCTCAGCGGTAGAGCATCAGCCAGGTGTGTGGAGGTCCAGGGTTCGATTCCTGGCCAGGGCACACAGGAGAAGTGCCCATCTTCTTCTCTACCTTTCCTCCTCTCCTTTCTCTCTATCTCTCTCTTCCCCTCCCGCAGCCAAGGCTCCATTGGAGCAAAGTTGGCCAGGGCACTGAGGATGGCTCCACAACCTCTGCCTCAGGTGCTCTAATGGCTCCAGTCGCATTGGAGCAATGGCCCAGATGGGCAGAGCATTGCCCACCGGTGGGCATGCCGGGTGGATCCCGGTCAGGAGCGTGTGGGAGTCTGACTGTTTGCCTTCCGCTTCTCACTTCAGAAAAATACAAAAAAAAAAAAATGAGTATGCAGTAGATCCCAGGGGGAGGAAGCTGAGGTTCTGCATTTATAACTTGCTCTCAGGAGATGCCAGTGGTTCAGGTACCACAGTCTGAGTAACAAGGATCTAGAGACTTCATAATATTCATTGAGCTTTTAAGAGACAGTCCAACATGGCCCTTGGCAAGAGAATGGCCTCATGGTATTGGACATGGGATTTCCCCTTGTACCTGATAAGTCCGTTATGTTGATCTGATAATAATAATAATAATTAATGATATCATCACCAACAACAGCATGAAGACTGACCCCAATCTTATGTGCTTAAAAGAAACTATATAGAATCAAAGGGCAATCCTTTGGAAATTCATGGAAATTCTGTCATAAAGTATATTACTTTGACATTTCCATCTATTGCCTCAGAGAAAATATGAAGAAAAACACCGTTCAGATTTGCTTGACACTAGGAGCCTTGGCCAGATAAGGTATTTAAGTAACAGAAATTATATGAGTGATAAAATGTAAAACTAGATATATCTAAAACCATTAGAGGTTTTGATGCTTTTCGAGTGCAGTTGCAGTGAAAATCAAGGAAAGTGCTAAGTTTCTCATTTACTTTGGAAAATAGAGCCATTTATTCAAGTAGACAGTTCAGATTCTGGTACCCAAATCGGGCAGAGGATTATCCTTCCACAATGGGAGGGGGAGGATCATTGTCCTATTTACCTGAAATTTTTGCAACTCATATGGGGTTCAGTCTTGGAGGCAACACCCTTCCCTTAATTTGTTTGTTTATTCTTTTCATTGATGCATTCATCTTCCTAGTGGTCACTGAGCACCTACTATGTGCCAGTCCACATTCTAGGTGATGCAGATACAGCAGTGATGAAGACAGAATTTCTTCCCTCATGGAGTTTACAGTTTAGTGGAGGAGACAGACAATAAACAAGTAAGCAAATGAATAAATAATACCAGAGAGATAAGTGCTACAAAGAGAATAAAGCCAGGTAGAAGAATAGAGGGCGTGGTGAGGCCCCACACCTCCCATTAGGACCAGAGACACAGGAAGAGTCTGGAACAGACACACTTCTTGTAGGTGCAGAGGAGTGTTGGAGAGCTTTCACAAACTTTAACTTTTAGTCCAAAGTGAAATTGCCCTATTTATAATTAATCTGGCAGAATATAAAATTTTGTTTGTGTTTGTTTATTGAAAACAATGCTTACACACCAAATATGTTGTTAATTTTATCAAAATGACATGCACATGACTGAAAAATCAAATCCTATAGAAGGGATTCACAGCCATACTGTGCCCTCACTTCTTAATCCCCATTCCCAACTACATTTAAATATTTTAAAACTCTCCTGGATATCAACTACTCTCTCACTAAGTAATATCTCTGTCTGTCTATCTCTGTCACTAAATACTACACTTAAACTGATCATTCCTGATGTAGCATGCTTAGGCATTGTCTTTGATTCTTGCCATGATAGATGATTTGGCTCATGACCCCACCTGATCATTTCTATCCCCATATTCATGTTTTAATCATTCTATTACTATTTTTGGTTCCTTTATTAACTGCTTTTATAATATGCTTAAACTCATATTTTGACCATTACCTTTCAAACGTATCTCCTGACCACCTCGTATATAAGTGAATATAGTTGAATATTAGTGTTCCCTGCCGTTACCTCTACCTCTCTTTCCCCTTCTGTCTCAGAACTTCTGTTACCCTATATTTACTTTTTATGAGGCTGATCACAATGATATTTTCTTGTATTAACATAATGAAGACTGCCATTCTTTATGATTATATGTCATAATTATAATTGATGCCATTTATTAATTTCAGTAATTGAAAAGCACCAAAAGCAATTGCATTATATAGCTATGTGAACACTGTTCATTGCAGAATTAAGTCGTATGCTGTGATTACATTTTCTTCATGTAATGTAAGAAAATTCATTCATTCATAATGACCTTTGTATCACTCAAAGTAGAATTTTCTTACCAGAGATGTGAAATGGATTCTTTTACACCATGAATTATTTAAAACGCTCATCACATTTCATATTTTTTCATAAACTATAAATAATTTTTATGTCTTTGATTTTCCTGGAATTCCTGGTTGCCTTTGTTTTATTCTGTTTGAAAAAGAACATAGCTTCACCAAATCCATCATCCTTTCTGGTTTCTTACTTTTTCAATGCCGTTCTTCTTAGAGACTTTCTTCTTGGAGTATACATACCTCCTATTTGGATTTTACCTGATATCTTTCCGGCCCTGCTGTACATTAGTCATTATGGGATTTCTTTTTAATTGGAATCCACCTGTAGTTATTGTTTACATTTCTTTCCTTTCTCTTGGTTTTGACCCTTGTCAGGATAAAGTGTGGCCTCGGGTTAGGTCTTCAGAAAAGTTGTGTCTAAAAATTTTCTGAGTCTTTAAACGGCCTAAAAATGGCTTTCTTTTGCCTCCACTCTTTTTTTTTTTTCTTAATTTTTACTTACTGATTTTAGTGAGAGAAGACTGGAGAGAGACAGGAATGTTGATCCTTGACACTCAGAAATTTCACAAGGATAATTTTTTTGGTTGTTGATGTGCTGTTTTTCATTCATACAATTGGCCCTTTTATTCTGCAAAGTCATGTCTTTATTCAGTTCAAGGGAAGGTATTTTCTCCTCTCCCTTTTTTTCTGTTCTCTACTAGAACTCCTGCTTGTTTGATCATGGACCATTTGAATTGATCCCCTATATATATTTTTCCATATTTTTTATCTCCCTTTCTCTGTTTTAAGAGATTTTCTTAATCTTCCTATTTAAGTCTTTTTATTTCAACAACCATATTTTTACTCGATAAGAGCTACTTTTTGTCCGGATTGTTTCTTCTTCATGGAGTCATGTTTTTGTCTGCTCTCGTCTAAAGTCATTCTGAAGATGCCATTAGGTTTTCATATTTTTTAAAATTTCTATGTTTGCGTGTCTTGGTTTTTGTCAGATGTCTGTGATCCTTTGTTGTCTCTCCATGTTTATGGGGAATGTGCTAGTGAGTGGGAATTCTGTGTCCATGAGGTGAGTTTGTCATCTGGGGAGGGTTAGGGGTGGATGAAGCTGTTCTCCGACTGGGACAAGTGGGAGACTTCCCCCTGGGCACGGCTGTTGCTCGCCCGATTCTTACCGGAGGCTCAATTTATCGTTTCCAGAGAAGAGACCACCAGATTGATCTCTCCACTGGGATAAGTTTATGGCTTCAGGGGCTGGAGTGTTGGTATCGGGGAAAGAGCAGGTCTGGGAGAAGGCAGAGCTGCAGTTGCTCACACCATTTCTCCCCCAGTCGTGCCTCCTGCGTGCCATTGCTCCTGCCATCTCTGATCAGGAGCCTTTCATGAGTTTCAGAATGCAGGTTCCACCCCATCCACCCTTTCAGTCCCTCTCTGTTCCCTCCGGCCAGCCTGCCCAGGAGAGGTTGAGAGACAGTCTGGCACGCAGTAAAATGTGCTCACTGACCTCTTGGGCTTGCTCTTTGGTTTCTAAGTTTGGTGTTTTCTTTCATATCATACAAACACAACTCACTGAAGCCAAAGCCATTTTCCCTACACAGGAATAGGAACCTTAGCCCGAAAGGTTATTATCATATAGACAATGGCCCCAGAGGTCCAAGCCAGTACTGAGACCATGTCTAATAAGTTCTGTAAGCTCTGGCAGGAAATTTACTAAAATAATATTTATTAGCATTTGTTAAATCAACAACAAACCAGATCCTTGTCAGGTTTCTCACTTTAAAAAATGACTGTGTTCATCGATGTTCACTTTCTCTCTGATACCAGAGCTTACCCACCAAAACAGTATTCCTCCAAGGGAAGCTGCAGTGAGGGGGGACCCAAGAGATTATCCCAACTTGTGAAGTAAGTCAGTGGGGGAAACCAAGGCACCTGTGCTCATGTGCTCCCTCTCCAGTTTCATTAGCCAGGATGACTTTTCCCCAAACAGGCTCCAAAATACGGCTCTTCATGAAGCAGTTCTGCTTGGCCTGGCGGGAAGGGAGTGCGTTGCTGCTTTACTGGGGTAAGTTCCTGACCCTCAGAGAGAACTCTAAGGGCCCCAGTGATCGCCCTCCTGCGCTGGGTGATTTGGGAGGACCCTGGTGCCTGGATGTATAGTTAATCCTGTGAGTGGATGCCATCATCTCAGCATGGCTTCTGGGCACTAGGGGCTTTTAAACACAGTGAAAATGTCCCCTTAAACACGCTGGGTTGCAGGACTTTGATGCAATGGGGACCAATGGCCAAGATTGTAACTGAAGGTTTGAAGTCAGTCCTTCAAAAGGCCTCACCGTTTGGAGAGCCACCCTTCGGAATGAGGGTCATTGTGGCCTCTTGGGGACAGGTTTGGGAAGGTGGGGCCAGGAGGCTCTCAGACTGGCCTCTGTGTCAGGGAAGAGCCAGGCCCTCAGGTCTCAGTGCCCCCCCCCCCCCCCCGTCCTTCAGTTTACACCATTCTCTTCGCAGATGCAATGCAAACATCCGAAAGAAGAACGCTAGAGGCCAGACAGCCCATGACCTGGCTCTGACACTCGGGGACGACCTCATCACCCCGCTCTTTGCTGCTAAGCTCAGCCTGGCTGACTGTTAGACCCAGGGCCTCTGCAGGGCCTCCCTTGAGAAACCATCTAGCTCTGGCTGTTCTTTGCTTGTTTATTTCTGAAGTATACATTTGAGGTTTGGGAATTGAAGTTAAGAGGAACTCATAAGTTGTTTTTTAAAAATTATATGACAGTGTAATTCCACATGGGCATTTCCTCGTGTTCCCTGGATGGTAATGAACCTAATGTTTGTTTTATTGCTGCTTATTTTAGGATTTTCTTTTAAATTTATTTTTCAATAGCTAATAATTGCACAGAAGTCAAAGCTAAAAAGTGTAAAGTATTGTATGGTGAAAATTGGCCCCTTGCCCCGTCTCGTGGCCACCACTTCCCACCCCAGATGTGGCTGGTCATGCCAGTGCCATCTGTACCTTCCCAGACATTGTTGGACTGTGAACACATGTGATCTGATATGTGTACATGCATGTTTGTGGAGTATACCTAAGTGGAGATAGCACACATATGTATTCTTTCCCCTCTTTTAAGACAAATAGTAGCAAACTACATACTGTTCCATTTTGTTCTTTTGCTTAATGTATGTTAGAAGTGGTTCGAAATTAGTACATAAAGATTGAGTTTATTTAAAGTTTTTTTCCTGTGTTGAACTAATCGATATTCCTATTATTATGGTTTGTTATTTGGTGACAAATAACAGTGGTGAAAAAACCATTAGCAGGAATGTGTAATTTTGACATTTCTTTTTTAAGAATGTTATTTCAGTTTTTGGGTGATGAAATCATGGAGTTCCTAAATTGTTTTTTGTTAACTTAAATAACTAGAATATTCATTCATTTAAAGTGATCAATGTAGCACAGTGAGTAACAGACTTTAAGGGATTGTAGTCATCACTACATGCTCTTCATCCCTGTGCGTGGGTGACTGTGTCTGTGGGTATTGTAGTCATCACTACGTGCTCTTCATCCCATGCGTGGGTGACTGTGTCTGTGGGTATTGTAGTCATCACTACGTGCTCTTCATCCCCATGCGTGGGTGACTGTGTCTGTGGGTATTGTAATCATCACTACGTGCTCTTCATCCCCATGCGTGAGTGACTGTGTCTGTGGGTATTGTAGTCATCACTACGTGCTCTTCATCCCCATGCGTGGGTGACTGTGTCTGTGGGAGAGGTGCATTCCTGGGGTCCAAGTTCCCAGTGGAGTTGGGCGGTGCTGGCAATGGCCTCTCCTGCTCACACCCTTGTCATCTTTGTTGGGACACTGCAAAAGTGACCAGTCTGTGGAGAAACCTGTAGAGTGTGATCCTATGGTTTGGTGTCCAGGGGAAGAGGAAGTTACACTGTGTCACCTTTGCTTAGCTGAGACGACCTTTCCCAGAGTTCTCTTCCTTCATGACTTGGTTCAGGGTTGGCTGCAAGAGACACTGCATGGAGTGTGAGATGTAGAATGTGGGTGTGAAAAAATGGCCGTCACACTTGGAAGGTGTGTTAGGACGCCAGACACTGCTGTGGCTCACACCCACAGGCTCTGGGATTGACCCCGGGGAGCAGGGGGTGGAGTTCAGGACCATTTTCTCCAAATCTCAGGGAGCACAGAGGGCCTCAAGGACCCATGGGTTCCAGAAACAATAGTCTCAGAACTTTTGGGGGTAACTTTCATGCCCTGAGTGTAGGAACCACGTCTTTACTGTTCCTTGGATTTTCCACACTTCCTGGTGGAGGGTCCTGGCCCCCACCCCTGGAGGCCAAGCACACACCTGACATCTCACACCAGGTCATTCCTTTTACTAAAGCCATGGTCAGCACAAATTGCCCTTGAATTTCACTCCATCACAACCAAAACATTTACAATATGAACATGTAGCTTAATATTTAAGATATAAGAACACAGGTTCAAATCCAGGAACATTCTGATAAAATCCAACAGGATTACATCAAACGTTATGTAGTTCTAAGATGGTGACTGTGGAACTGGAAACCACCCCTACTCCAAATCCCGTGCTTACAGAAGAAAGCAGAATCTAACCAGGAGGTTGCTAACCCAGAACACTATATTAAACATCCTTTACAGAATAGTTGAGCACTCTGGTTTTTTTTAAATGAAAAAGCAAAACTTGGCAAGCAAACCTTCAGCTGATCTCTGAGTTTGACACTGTTGAAGATTTTGGGCTCTGTACAACCATATATGGTTGTTTAGGAATTTAATGCCTGGCTGTGACCACTCACTTTTTAAGGATGGTAATAAGCCTATGGGGGTAGATGAGAAAAACAAACGAGGAGGAGGATGGCTAATTACATTAAACAAACAGCAGAGAGCCCTGGCCGGTTGGCTCAGTGGTAGAGCATCAGCCTGGCGTGCAGGAGTCCCGGGTTTGATTCCCGGCCAGGGCACATAGGAGAAGCACCCATCTGCTTCTCCACCCTTCCCCTCTCCTTCCTATCTGTCTCTCTCTTCCCCTCCCGCAGCCACGGCTCCATTGGAGCAAAGTTGGCCCCGGCGCTGAGGATGGCTCTATGGCCTCTGCCGCAGGTGCTAGAATGGCTCTGGTTGCAACAAAGCAATGCCCCAGATGGGCAGAGCATCGTCCCCTAGTGGGCATGCCTGGTGGATCCTGGTCGGGTGCATGCGGGAGTCTGTCTGACTGCCTCCCCATTTCCAACTTCAGAAAAATGCAAAAACAACAACAACAAATAAAAACAAACAGCAGAGATGCAGTGACCTTGATAGCTTTTGGCTAGAGACACTGCTGTGCCTTACTGGAGAATCTTTTGATGACTCCAGTGATGATGATGTATGTGGAGCTGTTGTTAATGTTAAAGCTAAAGGTGATAAGGTAGCAATATGGACTACTGTATGTGAAAACAGAGAAGCTGTTGAACATATAGGGAGGGTGTACAAGGAAAGGTTAGGACTTCCTCCAAAGACAGTGATTGGTTATCAGTCCCACACAGTCCCCATAAGCTTCAGAACACACCTTGCTCACTTCATAGTAGCCACCTGAGGCAGAAAATTATTGTGTAGATAAAGAGAGTAATATCAAAAGAATATGATAATAAAGTATAAAGAGTTACATATTGATACTTATTAGATATTTTTAAGTAATAAGCATTTATAAAAGAAAATCTATCTGGATTTGACTCTTCACATTAAGAAAATCAAACTAAATGTGGTTTACCTGACTTCCCTCTTCTCCCCTGTGCATCTTTCCACGGTTGGTGTGCTCAGACTCCTGAGCTCATCAGTTTGGGTTGCTATAAATGGCTGCATTTACACTATGTCACTGGCCGCTCCAGCCCTCCCTCTTGAGTCTCCATCTGCACGTGTGGCTGGGACTCCCACTCTGCACACAACAAGGATGCCGGCTCTCGGTCCTGCTGCCTTGTCTTCACACCCCTGGCCTGGCACTTGTTCAGGACCCCATCTTCCCGCACTGGGTCCCGCACAGCCTTCTTCCATCTGTCCTTCGCTGTTACTCCCTTTTCCACAACTGTCCTCATGAGAAATTCAAACACCCTTTAGCAGTTGGCCAGTGGCTCCTGGCTTAGTGGCCGTGGCCATCACTCCAGCCTCCACTCTTGCTGCTTCTCGCTGAGATCGGACCTGGGCCTGGAAAAGGGCCCAGGGCATGCTCTCTCAGCTCCAGGACCCTGCCAGTGTGGCTGCCCCTCCTGGCCCCATCACCTGCCCCAACTGAACTCTGCTTCTCCCTTCCACAGAAATAACCAGGTCATTTTGTACTCACCTGTTATATTCCCACCTCCCTGGGAAGCTCAATATATATGCGTGGGCACTGAGTCTTGTGCCTAATTCCAGTTTCTGGTACATGGTACTCAGCAAATAGCTGCTGAGAAAACCCACCATGTGGCTTTGGGTATGGGCAAAAGAAGGTCCTAGACCGACTGCAGGCTTTGCAGCAAGGGGTGTCTTGGCTGTGAAATTTGAAAAGCATGTTTCTTTTTGTTTTTGATAGTTCTGATGTAAGTTTATAGATTAAGGTAAAAGTATGTATATCACTAGACTAGAAAAGATTTGAGTATCAACTCTTTTATAACCTAAAATTTTCAAAACAAATATCTTCAATTTCAAATAAGATCCTGATCAAGTGGGTTTATATGTTGTAAAATGTAACATCACAGTATATTTTGCTTCTGGCACACATTAATAGTTGAAGTAATATACATATATAGATATTTAGGCTTTATCCAATGTTGATTGATGAAATGATTTACTGTTTCCTTTATTGTTTCTGTGAATCATTACAGGATTATTGTAAGAAAACAATGCAGAGAATTCAAATAAATGAAACTTAGTGATATACCGCCATTCAGAGATAATTTCCAAAACATTTCTTTATGCATAGACAACTTTACATAAATATTTTTGTTTAATAAGATGTTGAAATCAACTTATTTATATAGAAAAGAATATCCTCAGTTTACTTCATATATCAAGAAATACGTCACCTGGTGTGAAAGAAGAAATGGTCTCCTACTCTCTTCTTCCCTTAAATTCCTCACCATCAGGACCAGCTTTTACAAGTAAATTGAAATTGTCCAATCAAAAGGTATTACATGGGACCTGAAGATGGCAGCGGAGTAGGCAGACACACAGACTCCCAGCTCACACCACCGAACTGGATTATAAACTAATTTATGAACAATCAGCGTGAAAAACCAAATGTGGACTACAAGAACAGCTTTCAAAAGTCAAGGAGCAAAGAAGCAGCCACAAATAACCTAGTAGGGAGCGCCTGAATCTCACCTGCTTACAGGAACGGGTTGGGGGGGTGAGGCTGGGCTCTCACTCCAAGGAAAAGAGCAGTAAATACTGCTCACAGCCATTTGCCTGGTGACCTGGGAGCAAGGTGTGTTGAAAGGGCCCACTTGTCTTCCAAAAGGAAAGGAGAAAGAGAGAGATGGATTGTGAGGGGGAGAGGAATATAGGTGATGACATAAAAGACTGACTCATTCAGTGCTGGAGGTGGCCATAACTGGGGGAGGGGCTGATCCTTCCACAAAGCAAAATACAAAAGTACTTCCAGGTCACAGAGATACAGACATCTCTCCAGCTCCAATCAGTGCAACAAGACACAGCTGAAAACAAGAAGTGGTGAAGAGGGGCAGTAACTCAGGTCTCCATGGAGATCTGAGATACACCTCCCCCTACTGAAGTTGAGAAAGCAACCCGCCCCCAGAGAGATTAACTGGCAGAAGAGGACTTCAGAGCCTCAGGTCACACCCATTCCTGGATACAGTTTCAAATAAGCCCCCTGCTGAGATCAGCAAACAAGACAATCACCTGTTAAGAACACAAACAAATCAAGACTTCAAAGCAGCCCGAATCCTAAAGTGAATTACAAATAATAGCTGATGCCAACCCAAGAAGACTTAGAAACAACACAAGCAAAAGCTAGAGGCAGACAACACCAAGCCTAGACTCACCCAGCTCTACAAAGAAAACACCCAAACACCCAGGCACAATGAGAAGACAAAGAAGTGCAATCCAAATGAAACCACAAGAGAGACCTTCAGGACATGAACTGAGTGATATGGAAATAATCAAACTTCCAGATGCAAAGTTTAAAATAATGATTGTAAGGATGCTTAGGGATCTTAGAACAACAATCGATGGTCATCACGAACACCTAAATAAAGAAATAGCAAGTATAAAAAAGGATATTGAAATATTAAAAAAGAATCAGTTGGAGATGACAAATACAATATCAGAAATGAAGACCACAATGGAAGGAATTAAAAACAGGATGGATGGAGCTGAGGATCGAATCAGTGAGTTGAAAGACAACTGGAATGAAGGCATGAAAGCAGAGAAGAAAAAAGAAAAGAGACTCAAAAAGTCTGAGGAAACTCTTAGAGAGCTCTGTGACAACATGAAGAGAAATAACATCCGCATCATGGGGGTTCCTGAAGAAGAAGAGAAAGAACAAGGGATACAGGCTTTCTTCAATAATATTATAGCTGAAAACTTCCCTAAATTAATGCAGGAGAAACTCTCACAAATTCAAGAAGCACAGAGAACTCCACTAAAAAGAAACCCAAAGAAACCTACACCAAGACACATCATAATTAAAATACCAAAGCTAAGTGATAAAGAGAAAATATTAAAAGCTGTAAGAGAAAAAAAGGCTATCACCTACAAAGGAGCCCCCATAAGGATGACATCAGACTTCTCAACAGAAACACTTGAATCCAGAAGGGAATGGCAAGAAATATTCAAAGTAATGCAGAACAAGAACCTACAACCAAGACTACTTTATCCAGCAAGGCTATCATTTAAAATTGAAGGAGAAATAAAAAGTTTCCCAGACAAAAAAAAAAAAAAAAAAAAACCTCAAGGAATTCATTACAACCAAACCAATGCTGCAGGAAATGTTAAGGGGCATGGTGTAAACCAGGGGTCTCAAACTCAACTCAGCATGTGGGCCACAGAGCAAGATCACAGCCATTCGGCGGGCCGCACTAGGTCTACAAAAGGCAACTGTTACGCAACACTTTTCTCACTGCAGTTGAAAACAAAAAAAAATCAGTACAACAAGCACAATCGTACATGCATTTTACTCAGTGTCACAAAACGACCAGAAACTGTAGTTCACATCACAACTGCTGTTAACTAAGCTAATGTCTAGCTAGGATGCTAGAGAAATGAAAAATACAAGTAGGCCCCTAGGCTTACTTAATTTTATCCAAAATATTTTGAACTTCGTGGATTAGTCTGCAGGCTGCACAAAATTGTTCAGCGGGCCGCATGCGGCCTGTGGGCCGCGAGTTTGATACCCCTGGACTGTAAACAGATCAAAGTGGGAAAAGAATATAGCAAAAGAGGAATACAGCTTTAAAGAATAAAATGGTCATGGACAACAGTGTTGGGGTTATAGGGTGGGGGAGGAGAAGGAGGGGTTTGGGGGAGGGGAGGGGCACAAAGATTATGGCTTTTCAGCATTTGCCATATTCCCCCTTTAATCTATAGACAGACAGCAAATATTTACTTATGGTGTTGCCACTATAAAGACTGCTGTCTTAGGGACAAATGCTGAAAAAGAAAAAAAAAAAGAATAAAATGGCAATAAACAACTACATGTCAATAATAACCTTAAATGTAAATGGATGAAATGATCCAATCAAAAGACATAGGGTAGCTGCATGGATAAGAAAACAGGACCTGTACATATGCTATCTAAAAGAGACACACCTTAAAACAAAAGATGCACATAGGTTGAAGGTAAAAGGATGGAAAAAAACATTTCATGCAAATGGGAATGAAAAAAAAGCTGGGGTAGCAATACTTAAAATATCAAACAAAATGGACTTTAAAACAAAGAACATAGTAAGAGATAAAGAAGGCCACTACATAATGATAAAGGGAGCAATCCAACAGGAAGATATAACTATTATAAATATCTACGCACCTAATATAGGAGCACCTAAATATGTAAAGCAGACTTTGATGGATATAAAGAGCGAGATCAACAGCAACACTATAATAGTAGAGGATTTTAATACCCCACTAACATCACTAGACAGATCCTCAAGAAAGAAAATTAACAAAGAAACAGCAGAATTAAAGGACACACTACATCAACTCGATTTAATAGATATCTACAGAACCTTTCACCCTAAAGCAGCAGAATATACATTCTTTTCAAGTGCTCATGGTACATTCTCTAGGATAGACCACATGTTAGGGCACAAAAGTGGTCTCAACAAATTTAAGAAGATTGAAATCATATCAAACACTTTCTCTGATCACAATGGCATGAAACTAGAAATCAACCACAACAGAAAAGCTCAAAAATTCTCAAACACATGGAAACTAAATAGCAGGTTGTTAAATAACGAATGGATCAAGATTAAGATCAAAGAAAAAATAAAAAAATTTCTAGAAACAAATGATAACGAGCATACAACAACTCAAAATTTATGGGACACAGCAAAAGCAATACTGAGAGGGAAGTTCATAGCACTACAAGCACACTTTAAGAAGCTAGAAAAAACTCAAATAAACAACTTAACCCTGCATCTAAAAGAACTAGAAAAAGAACAGCAAGTAAAGCCCAGAGCTAGTAGAAGGAAGGAAATAATAAAGATCAGAGCAGAAATAAATGACATAGAGACTAAAGAAACAATACAGAGAATCAATAAAACTAGGAGCTGTTTTTTTGAAAAGGTAAACAAGATTGATGAACCTTTAACTAGACTCACCAAGAACAAGAGAGAGAGGACTCAAATAAATAAAATTAGAAATGAGAGGGGAGAAATAACAACGGATACAACAGAAATACAAAGGATTGTAAGAAAATAATATGAAGAACTCTATGCAAAAAACTAGACAACTTAGATGAAATGGACAAATTCCTTGAAACATACAATCTTTCAAAAAATCAGTCTGGAAGAATCAGAAAACCTAAACAGACTGATTACACCAAATTAGATCAAAACAGTTATCAAAAAACTCCCAACAAAGAAAAGTCCTGGGCCAGATGGCTTCACAAGTGAATTCTACCAACTATTCAAAGAAGAACTAACTCCTATCCTTCTCAAGCTATTTCAAAAAATTCAAGAGAAAGGAAGACTTCCAAGCTCCTTCTATGAGGCGAGCATAATTCTGATTCCAAAACTAGGCAAAGACAACACAAACAAAGAAAATTATAGGCCAATATCTCTGATGAATATAGATACTAAAATCCTCAACAAAATATTAACAAACCGGGTCCAACAATATATGGAAAAAATCATACACCATGATCAAGTGGGATTTATTCTGGGTAGGCAAGGCTGGTACAATATTCGCAAATCTATCAATGTTATTCATCACATAAATGAAAGGAAGGAGAAAAACCACATGATAATTTCGATAGATGCAGAAAAAGCATTTGATAAAATCCAGCACCCATTCGTGATCAAAACTCTCAGCAAAGTGGGAATACAGGGAACATACCTCAACATGATAAAAGCCATCTATGAGAAACCCACAGCCAACATCATACTCAATAGGCAAAAATTAAAAGCAATCCCCTTAAGATCAGGAACAAGGCAGGGGTGCCCCCTTTCACCGCTCTTATTCAACATAGTCCTGGAAGTCCTAGCCACAGCAATCAGACAAGAAGAAGAAATAAAAGGCATTCAAGTTGGAAAAGAAGAAGTAAAGCTATCATTATGTGCAGATGATATGATATTGTATATAGAAAATCCTAAAGTCTCAGTCAAAAAAGTACTGGACCTGACAAATGAATTCAGCAAGGTGGCAGGATATAAAATCAATACTCAGAAATCAGAGGCATTTTTATACACCAACAATGAACTATCAGAAAGAGAAATTAAGGAAACAATCCCCTTCACTATTACAACCAAAAAAATAAAGTAACTAGGAGTACATTTACCAAGGAGACTAAAGAATTGTACTCGGAAAATTATAAAACATTGATAAAAGAAATCAAGGAAGATACAAACAAGTGGAAGCATATACCATGCTCATGGTTAGGAAGAATATACATCATTAAAATGTCTATATTACCCAAAGTAATTTATAAATTCAATGCAATACCAATTAAAATAACAATGACATACTTTAAAGATATAGATCACAGATTCCAAAAATTTATATGGAACTGAAAGAGAACACGAATAGCCTCAGCAATCTTAAAAAAGAAGAATAAAGGGGGAGGTATCACACTTCCTGATATCACGCTATACTACAAGGCCATTGTACTCAAAACCACCTGGTACTGGTGTAACAACAGGCACATAGATCAATGGAACTGAACCGGAGAACCCAGAAATAAACCCACAGCTCTCTGGACAACTGCTAATTGACAAAGGAGGTAAGGAAATACAATGGAGTAAAGACAGCCTCTTCAACAAATGGTGTTGGGAAAATTGGACAGCAACCTGCAAAAAAAATGAAACTAGACCACCAATGTACACCATTCACAAAAATAAACTCAAAATGGATAAAAGACTTAAATGTAAGGCATGAAACCATAAGCATCTTAGAAGAAAACATAGGCAGTAAGCTCTCTGACATCTCTCGCAGTGATATATTTGCTGATTTATCTCCACGGGCAAGGGAAATAAAAGACAGGATAAACAAATGGGACTATATCAAACTAAAAAGCTTTTGCACAGCTAAAGACAATAAGAACAGAATAAAAAGATAAACTACACAATGGGAGAACATATTTGACAGTATGTCTGATAAGGGATTAATAACCAAAATTTATAAAGAACTTGTAAATCTCAACACCAGAAAGACAAACAATCCAATCAAAAAATGGGCAAAAGAAATGAATAGACACTTCTCCAAAGAGGATATACATATGGCCAATAGGCATATGAAAAAATGCTCAACATCATTAATCATTAGAGAAATGCAAATTAAAACCACAATGAGATATCACCTCACACCGGTTAGAATGGCGCTCATCAACAAAACAGCACAGAATAAGTGCTGGCGAGGATGTGGAGAAAAGGGAACCCTACTGCATTGCTGGTGGGAATGCAGACTGGTGCAGCCTCTGTGGAAAACAATATGGAGATTCCTCAAAATATTGAAAATCGAACTGCCTTTTGACCCAGCTATACCACTGTTAGGAATATACCCCAAGGACACCATAGAAGGGTTCCAAAAGGAGAAAAGCACCCCCATGTTTATAGCAGCATTGTTCACAATAGCGAAGATCTGGAAACAGCCCAAGTGTCCGTCAGAGGACAAGTGGATTAAAAAGCTTTGGTACATATATACAATGGAATACTACTCAGCCATAAGAAATGATGACATCGGATCATTTACAATAACATGGATGGACCTTGATAACATTAAATGGAGTGAAATAAGTAAATCAGAAAAAAAACTAAGAACTATATGAACCCATGCATAGATGGGACATAAAAATGAGACTCAGAGACATGGACAAGAATGTGATGGTAACAGGGAGTAGGGTGGACGGGTGGGGAGGGGGCGAGAAAAGAGAGGGAGGGAGTGGGGGGTGGTTAGAGGCACAAAGAAAACCAGATAGAATGTGACTGAGGATGATTTGACTTTGTGTGAGGGGGATGCAGCATAATCAAATGTCAAAATGATCTGGAGATGTTTCCTCGGAACATATGTACCCTGATTTATCAATGTCACTGCATTAAAATTAATAAAGAAAAGATTTAAAAAAAGGTATTTCATGAGCATTTAGTGGGGATAGAAAGAGTGAAGTAAAGCATGCCTTCCACGCAAATGCGAGGATTTGCTGTGACATTTGGAAAGACGGGCACCCACACAGAATTGGTGAACACGTGTATGTGTCAGACTGTGTTCGTCCTCTGCTCAGTGGGTCAGGAGTCTCCCCTCGGAGAAGGAGAACTGAAACCACGGCCAGGTTCAGGCAGCTTTGTCCTGTCCACCCCTTAGGGTTGCATGTGGCTTTGACCATCTCTTCCTTTATTCGAATCCCTACAATATCTTCTCTTTGGATATGACCTGTCAAAGTGCACCAAAATGCAAGACAACTAGCAGGACCAGTATTATTTAAACTGAAATAATAAGATATGTTAATACTTACAAGGAATTTCTTGATAGCCATTTTCTAATGCACGAAAATAGTTCACGAATTTAGAGTGGGAAATTTACATATTTCCAATGAACCAGTATTTTAAAATAAGGTATACATAACCTAACAAAAGTTACAATTTCTTACTCAAGCATTTCCTGTGTTTCTCTGTGTTACATTTCTTATACTTGGCATTCAGAAACAAGAATAGACCATGACTTCACATTAATTGAAGTGTGCACACTGTGCACAAGGCTTTCCATGTTTGTGCCATTTTGTTTGGAGGACCTGGTCAGATGGTAGCACATTCAACCTCACATTCTCACATCTCTCTATTCCCTAGGGCAGTGATCCCCAACCCCTGGGCCACGAACCGGTACAAGTCTGTGGCCCATTTGGTACCATTCCGCAGTGAAAGAAAAAAAACTTACATTATTTCCGTTTTACTTATATTTAATTCTAAACGATGTTTTATTTTTTCAAAATAACCAGATTCCCTCTGTTACATCAATCTAAGACTCACTCTTGACGCTTGTCTCGGGCACATGATTCATTTATCCGTCCCACCCTAAAGGCCGGTCCATGAAAATGATTTCTGATATTAAACCGGTCCGTGGGGACCACTGCCCTAGGGGACAGAGCAACAGCACCACAGAGTTATGTTGTTTTTCATTAGTGTTCTGTTTCATTTTATCCTCCCCAGATCATAGCAACTTTGTACAAGCAAGTGTTTGAGTTTTTAAGACAGGAGGTCGCTTAAAGGTTGCGAGGTGAGCATAATTCAAGCCTGATCCCACCGTCTTTGGGTCAACTGCATGTACTGAATCTAAGTCAGTGGGGTGCATTTATTATGGGGAAAATCCTAAAGCTTCAGTTGCAGGGGTTTGCAGTTTAAAAACTTAAAGCAAACCTTTGAGAGCCCTTGGTAAATTCTGGAGAGAGAACTCATGTACAGTGAGGCTCACCCTGCTGAGCTGTGTACCTGGTGTGAGCTCCAGTGCTGAGGCACTGTTACTTACTCTCTGTCTCAGCGGGTGGCACCTACCTTGCCCAGGGATTCTCTCTGATGTCAGTCTTGGTTCCCTCTCCCTCCCATTCAAATCCAATCACCTGTGACTGCCTCTCCTAAATTCTTTCTGGCTCATTTTCCTTTTCCTTCTTCCTGCAACCACTGGCTCAGCTAAATTGTACTTGCTGTGCTTGGTTTCCCGGTGACCCATGAGTCTCCCGTGCTCAGTGTTCCAAAGGCTTCTGTCCTATGGAACAATATACCTAGAGGTCACTGCATTCTGAGTTCTATGCAGCTAGGATACTTGGATGCAAACAGTCATCTGAATCTGGCTTCTTCAGTGGATGGTGGGACTCTTTCTGGCTCAACGTAATAACAGGGACTTCCTTAACTGGTACCAGGATCCCCGCTTCCTACACTTGGGGGCATGAAAGTAAATCTTTCCTTGCTGGAGTGGATTCCAAGCCTCATTTAAAATTTTTTCTTCAATGTACTTCTATAGGGAGTGCCAAGAACTCACCTCGTTGTTTTTCTCCTGTGTCTAATTTGAATATCTCAGACCCAGGTGTCTGCTCATCCCTGGCCAGCCCCCAAATTTGAAAGAGCACCTTAGTTTCTCCCCAAAATCCAGTCCCACAAGTATATTCATAAAAACTTTAGAAGTTTTTCTTTACATAAAAAACAGGGGTTCTTATGCATCAATGTCACTCCATTAAATTTAATTCCTAAAAAAAAAAAAAAAAAAAAAAAAAGCAGCAGCAGAAGAAGGACATGGGAAAAAGGGCTGAGGACTGCAGCTTATTTCCTGCAGGACAAAGCTGACTCCTTACTATCATCCCCCCCATGTGCTTTGAGGGACCAGAGTGCCACCAGGTCCATCCCTACTGTCAGAGTGCCTGACGTCCATATCAGACTTTTTTCCTATTATTTTATCTCTTGCTATAGATCTACTCAGATTTTGTATTCTTTCTTAAATCAATTTCTTTAGATCATCTTTCTGTAGAATTTGTCCATTTTATCTAGGTTACCTAAGTTGTTGAAGAGCATGCAACTGTTCATGATACTCTCTTATATTCTTTTTGTTTCTGTAAGGTCAATAATAATGTTCTCACTTTCATTTCTTTTCTTTCCCTTTTTTAAGATTTTATGTATTGATTTTATACAGAGAGGAGGTAGGTGGAGCAAGAGGTATTAACTCATAGTTGCTTCACTTTAGTTGTTCATTGATTGCTTGTCTATGTGCATTTACTGGGCAAGCCCCGGGTTTCGAACCAGGGACTTTAGCATTCCAAGTCAATGCATTATCCACTGCACCACCACAGGCGAGGCCCCACTTTCATTTCTGATATTATTTGTATTTCTCTTTTTTTCTTAATCTTGCTAAAGGTTTGTCAATGTTCATTTTTTCAAAGAACCAGCTCTCAGGTTCACTGATTCTTCCTACTGTTTTTATTTTTATTTATTTATTTTTGAGAGAGAGAGAGGCAAGGAGACAGAGACAGGAACATGGAGCTGTTCTTGTATGTGCCTAGACCAGAGAATTGACCAAGCAACCTCCACGCTCCAAGACAAGGCTCCAACCGAGCTATTTGGCCAAGACTTCATTTATTTTTATTTTCAGAGATACAGAGAGAGGTAGTGAAGAGAGAGGGGAGGGAGAAGGGAGGCATTCAGTTATTGTTCCACTCGGTCGTGTACTCATTGCCTGCTTCCCTTGTGTGCCCTGACTGTGGATCGAATCTGCCACCTTGTCGTTTCGGGGCGATGCTCTTTCTATTTTGTTCAACTTTATTGAAGAATAATTGATAAATACAAATAATTGTTTATATTTAAAGTGCACAATGTGATGTTGATATACATGGAATGATTACCAAGAACAAGATAACTAAGTTACTGATTTCTAATGAACTACCTAATTACTGGAGAGGGAACTTGGAACTGAGATACAAAGTTTGATTTTAGATTTCCAATTACAGGACCTGGCCGGTTGGCTCAGTGGTAGAGCGTTGGTCTGGCATGCAGGAGTCCCGGGTTCGATTCCCGGCTAGGGCACACAGGAGAAACACCCATCTGCTTCTCCACCCCTCCACCTCTCCTTCCTGTCTCTCTGTCTCTTCCGCAGCTGCAGTCAAAGCTTCATTGGGGCAATGTTGGCCCGGGCACTGAGGATGGCTCTATGGCCTCTGCCTCAGGCACTAGAATGGCTCTGGTTGCAACAGACCAATGCCCCAGATGGCAGAGCATTGCCCCTTGGTGGGCATGCCGGGTGGATCCCAGTTGGGCGCATGCGGGAGTCTGTCTGACTGCCTCCCCTTTTCCAACTTCAGAAAAATACAATAAAACCCCACAAAAACCCAACAACAAATAAAAACAAACAGCAGAGATGAAGTTACCTTGATAGCTTTTGGCTAGAGACCCTGCTGTGCCTTACTGGAGAATCTTTTGATGACTACAGTGACGATGACGTATGTGGAGCTGTTGTAAATGTTAAAGCCAAAGGTAATAAGGTAGCAATATGGACTACTGACTGTGAAAACAGAGAAGCTGTTGAACATATAAAGAGGGTATAGAGATATTTTTATTTGGAGACCTGAAGATGGCAGCGGAGTAGGCAGATGCACAGACTCCCAGCTCACATCACCGAACTGGATTATAAACTAATTTATGAATATCAGCATGAAAAACCAAATCTGGACTAGAAGAACAGCTTTCAAAAATCAAGGAGCAAAGAAGAAGCCACAATAAACCTGGTAGGGAGCGTCTGAATCTTCCCTGCTTACTGGAACAAGGGGGGGGGATTGTGAGGCTGGGCTCTCAACTCTAAACATAAAGAGCAGTAAATATTGCTCACAACCACTTACCTGGTGACCAGGGAACAAGGAGTGTTGAAAGAGCCCGCTTGTCTTCCAAAAAGAAAGGAGAAACAGAGAGACGGATGGTGAGGGGGAGAAAAATATAGGAGGTGACATAAAAAGCTGACTCATTCAGTGCTGGAGGCGGCCATAACTGGGGGAGGGGCTGATCCTTCCACAAAGCAAAATACAAAAGTACTTCCAGGTAACAGAGAAACAGACATCTCTCCAGCTCCAATCAGTGCAACAAGACACAGCTGAAAACAAGAAGTGGGGAGGAGGGGCAGTAACTCAGGTCTCCCTGGAGATCTGAGATACACCTCCCCCTACTGAAGCTGAGAAAGCAACCCACCCCCAGAGGGATTAACTGGCAGAAGAGGATTTCAAAGTCTCAGGTCACACCCACTCCTGGATACAGTTTCAAATAAGCCCCCTGCTGAGATCAGCAAACAAGACAATCACCTGTTAAGAAAACAAACAAATCAAGACTTCAAAGCGGCCTGAATTCTAAATTGGATTACAAATAATAGCTGATGCCAACCCAAGAAGACTTAGAAACAACACAAGCAAAAGCTAGAGGCAGACAACACCAAGCCTAGACTCACCCAGCTCTACAAAGAAAACACCCAGATACCCAGGCATAATGAGAAAACAAAGAAGTGCAATCCAAATGAAACCACAAGAGAGACCTTCAGGAGATAAACTGAGTGATATGGAAATAATCAAACTTCCGGATGCAGAGTTTAAAATAATGATTGTAAGGATGCCTAGGGATCTTAGAACAACAATGGATGGTCATCACGAACACCTAAATAAAGAAATAACAAGTATAAAAAAGGATATTGAAATATTAAAAAAGAATCAGTCGGAGATGACAAATACAATATCAGATATGAAGACCATAATGGAAGGAATTAAAAACAGGATGGATACAGCTGAGTTGGAGGACAACTGGAATGAAGGCATGAAAGCAGAGAAGAAAAAAGAAAAGAGACTCAAAAAGTCAGAGGAAACTCATAGATAGCTCTGTGACAACATGAAGAGAAATAACATCCGCATCATAGAGGTTCCTGAAAAAGAAGAAAAAGAACAAGGGATAGAGACTTTGTTCAATCATATCATAGCTGAAAACTTCCCTAAATTATTGCAAGAGAAACTCTCACAAGTCCAAGAAGCACAGAGAACTCCATTAAAGAGAAACCCAAAGAAACCTACACCAAGACACACCATAATTAAAATACCAAAGCTAAGCGATAAAGAGAAAATATTAAAAGCTGCAAGAGAAAAAAAAGTTATCACCTACAAGGAGCCCATAAGGATGACATCTGACTTCTCAACAGAAACACTTGAGGCCAGAAGGGAATGGCAAGAAATATTCAAAGTAATGCAGAACAAGAACCTACAACCAAGACTACTTTATCCAGCAAGGCTATCATTTAAAATTGAAGAAGAAATAAAGTTTCCCAGACAAAAAACAACTCAAGAAATTCATTACAACCAAACCAATGCTGCAGGAAATGTTAAAGGGCATTGTGTAAACAGACCAAAGTGGGAAAAGAATATAGCAAAAAAGAAATACAGCTTTAAAGAATAAAATGGCAATAAACAATTATGTGTAAATAATAACCCTAAATGTAAATGGATTAAATGATCCAATCAAAAGACATAGGGTAGCTGCATGGATAAGAAAACAGGACCTGTACATATGCTGTCTAAAAGAGACACACCTTAAAACAAAAGAAGCACATAGGTTGAAGGTAAAAGGATGGAAAAAAACATTTCATGCAAATGGAAATAAAAAAAAGCTGGGGTAGCAATATTTATATCAGACAAAATGGACTTTAAAACAAAGAACATAATCAGAGATAAAGAAGGCCACTACATAATGATAAAGGGAGCAATCCAACAGGAAGATATATTAACTATTATAAATATCTACGCACCTAATATAGGAGCACTTAAATATATAAAGCAGACTTTGATGGATATAAAGAGCAAGATCAACAGCAACACTATAATAGTAGGGGATTTTAATACCCCACTAACATCACTAGACAGATCCTCAAGAAAGAAAATTAACAAAGAAACAGCAGAATTAAAGGACACACTACATCAACTCGATTTAATAGATATCTACAGAACCTTTCACCCTAAAGCAGCAGAATATACATTCTTTTCAAGTGCTCATGGTACATTCTCTAGGATAGACCACATGTTAGGGCACAAAAGTGGTCTCAACAAATTTAAGAAGATTGAAATCATATCAAACACTTTCTCTGATCACAATGGCATGAAACTTGTAATCAACCACAACAGAAACGCTCAAAAATTCTCAAACACATGGAAACTAAATAGCAGGTTGTTAAATAACGAATGGATTAAGAATGAGATCAAAGAAGAAATAAAAAAATTCCTAGAAACTAATGATAACGAGCATCCTACAACTCAAAATTTATGGGACACAGCAAAAGCAATACTGAGAGGGAAGTTCATAGCACTACAAGCACACTTTAAGAAGCTAGAAAAAACTCAAATAAACAACTTAACCCTGCATCTAAAAGAACTAGAAAAAGAACAGCAAGTAAAGCCTAAATGTAGTAGAAGGAAGGAAATAATAAGAATCAGAGCAGAAATAAATGACATAGAGACTAAAGAAATAATACAGAGGATCAATGAATCTAAGAGCTGTTTTTTTGAAAAGGTAAACAAGATTGATGAACCTTTAACTAGACTCACCAAGAACAAGAGAGAGAGGACTCAAATAAATAAAATTAGAAATGAGAGGGAAGAAATAACAACTGACACAACAGAAATACAAAGGAGTGTAAGAAAATACTATGAAGAACTGTATGCAAAAAACTAGACAACCTAGATGAAATGGACAAATTCCTTGAAACATACAATCTTTCAAAAAATCAGTCTGGAAGAATCAGAAAACCTAAACAGACCGATTACACCAAATTAGATCAAAACAGTTATCAAAAAACTCCCAACAAAGAAAAGTCCTGGGCCAGATAGCTTCACAAGTGAATTCTACCAACTATTCAAAGAAGAACTAACTCCTATCCTTCTCAAGCTATTTCAAAAAATTCAAGAGAAAGGAAGACTTCCAAGCTCCTTCTATGAGGCGAGCATAATTCTGATTCCAAAACCAGGCAAAGACAACACAAAGAAAGAAAACTATAAGCCAATATACCTGATGAATATAGATGCTAATATCCTCAACAAAATATTAGGAAACCAGATCCAACAATATATGGAAAATATCATACACCATGATCAAGTGGGATTTATTCTGGGTAGGCAAGGCTGGTACAATATTCGCAAATCTATCAATGTTATTCATCACATAAATGATAGGAAGGAGAAAAACCACATGATAATTTCAATAGATGCAGAAAAATCATTTGATAAAATCCAGCACCCATTCATGATTAAAACTCTCAGCAAAGTGGGAATACAGGAAACATACCTCAACATGATAAAAGCCATCTATGAGAAACCCACAGCCAACATCATACTCAATGGGAAAAAATTAAAAGCAATCCCCTTAAGATCAGGAACAAGGCAGGGGTGCCCCCTTTCACTGCTCTTATTCAACATAGTCCTGGAAGTCCTAGCCACAGCAATCAGACAAGAAGAAGAAATAAAAGGCATTCAAGTTGGAAAAGAAGAAGTAAAGCTATCATTATTTGCAGATGTTATGATACTGTATATAGAAGATCCTAAAGTCTCAGTCAAAAAAGTACTGGACCTGACAAATGAATTCAGCAAGGTGGCAGGATATAAAATTAATACTCAGAAATCAGAGGTATTTTTATACACCAACAATGAACAATCAGAAAGAGAAATTAAGGAAACAATCACCTTCACTATTGCAACAAAAAAATATAAAGTACCTAGGAGTACATTTAACCAAGGAGACTAAGATTTGTACTCGGAAAATTATAAAACATTGATAAAAGAAATCAAGGAAGATACAAACAAGTGGAAGCATATACCATGCTCATGTTTAGGAAGAATATACATCATTAAAATGTCTGTATTACCCAAAGTAATTTATAAATTCAATGCAATACCAATTAAAATACCAATGACATACTTTAAAGATATAGATCACAGATTCCAAAAATTTATATGGAACTGAAAGAGAACACAAATAGCCTCAGCAATCTTAAAAAAGAAGAATAAAGGGGGAGGTATCACACTTCCTGATATCAAGCTATACTACAAGGCCATTGTACTCAAAACCACCTGGTACTGGTGTAACAACAGGCACATAGATCAATGGAACAGAACAGAGAACTCAGAAATAAACCCACAGCTCTATGGACAACTGATATTTGACAAAGGAGGTAAGGAAATATAATGGAGTAAAGACAGCCTCTTCAACAAATGGTGTTGGGAAAATTGGACAGCAACCTGCAAAAAAATGAAACTAGACCACCAATGTACACCATTCACAAAAATAAACTCAAAATGGATAAAAGACTTAAATGTAAGGCATGAAACCATAAGCATCTTAGAAGAAAACATAGGCAGTAAGCTCTCTGACATCTCTCGCAGCAATATATTTGCTGATTTATCTCCACGGGCAAGTGAAATAAAAGACAGGATAAACATATGGGACTATATAAAATGAAAAAGCTTTTGCACGGCCAAAGACAATAAGAACAGAATAAAAAGACAAACTACACAATGGGAGAACATATTTGACCGTATGTCTGATAAGGGGTTAAAAACCAAAATTTATAAAGAACATATAAATCTCAACACCAGAAAGACAAACAATCCAATCAAAAAATGGGCAAAAGAAATGAATAGACACTTCTCCAAAGAGGATATACATATGGCCAATAGGTATATGAAAAAATGCTCAACATCATTAATCATTAGAGAAATGCAAATTAAAACCACAATGAGATATCACCTCACACCGGTTAGAATGGTGCTCATCAACAAAACATCACAGAATAAGTGCTGGCGAGGATATGGAGAAAAGGGAACCCTCCTGCATTGCTGGTGGGAATGCAGACTGGTGCAACCTCTGTGGAAAACAGTATGGAGATTCCTCAAAAAATTGAAAATCGAACTGCCATTTGACCCAGCCATCCCACTTTTAGTAATATACCCCAAGGACACCATATAACGGTTCCAGAAGGAGAAAAGCACCCCCATGTTTATAGCAGCATTGTTCACAATAGCGAAGATCTGGAAACAGCCAAAGTGTCCATCAGAGGACGAGTGGATTAAAAAGCTTTGGTACTTATATACTATGGAATACTACTCAGCCATAAGAAATGATGACATCGGATCATTTACAATAACATGGATGGACCTTGATAACATAATACAGAGTGAAATAAGTAAATTAAAAAAAACTAAGAACTATATGAACCGATGCATAGATGGGACATAAAAATGAGACTTAGAGACATGGAAAAGAATGTGATGGTAACAGGGCATGGGGTGGAGGGGTGGGGAAGGGGAGAGGAAGGAGAGGGAGGGAGTGGGGGGAGGATAGGGGCACAAAGAAAACCAAATAGAAGGTGACAGAGGATGATTTGACTTTGAGTGAGGGGTATGCAGCATAATCAAAGGTCAAAATAATCTGGAGATGTTTTCTCGGAATATATGTACCCTGATTTATCAATGTCACTGCATTAAAATTAATAAAAATAAGATTTAAAAAAAAAAGAGGATATACAAGGAAAGGATAGGACTTCCTCCAAAGACAGTGATTGGTTATCAGTCCCACACAGTCCCCATCAGCTACAGAACACACCTTGCTCACTTCATGGTAGCCACCTGAGGCAGAAAATTATTCTGTAGATAAATAGAGTAATATCAAAAGAATATGATAATAAAGTATAAAGAGTTACATATTGATACTTACTAGCTATTTTATAAAAGAAAATCTATGTGGATTGGACTCTCCACATTAAGAAAATGAAACTAAATGGAGTTTACCTGACTTCCCTCTGCTCCCCTGTCCATCTTTCCACGGTCGGTGTGCTCAGACTCCTGAGCTCATCAGTGTGGTTTGCTATAAGTGGCTGCATTTACAGTGTGTGTCACTGGCCACTCCAGCCCTCCCTCTTGAGCCTCCAGCTGCACGTGTGGCTGGGACTCCCAATCTGCACCCAACAAGGATGCCGGCTTTCAGTCCCGCCACCTTGTCTTTATACCCCCTGGCCTGGCACTTGCTCACGACCCCATCTTCCCGCTCTGGGTCCCGCACAGCCTTCTTCCATCTGTCCTGCGGTGTTTCTCCCTTTTCCACAACTGTCCTCATGAGAAATCCAAACACCCTTCTGCAGTTGGTTGGTGACTCCTGGTTTAGCGGCTGCGGCCATCACTCCAGCCTCCACTCTTGCTGCTCCCTGCTGAGATAAGACTGGGGCTGGAAAAGGGCCTAGGGCATGCTCTCTCAGCTCCAGGACCCTGCCAGTGTGGCTGCCCCTCCTGGCGCCAACACCTGCCCCAATTGAACTCTGTTTCTCCCTCCCGCAGAAATAACCAGTTCATTGTGTACTTGCCTGTTATATTCCCACCTCCCTGGGAAGCTCAATATATATGTGTGGGCACTGAATCTTGTGCCTAATTCCAGTTTCTGGTACACAGTACTCAGCAAATAGCTGCTGAGAAAACTCACCGTGTGGCTTTGGGTATGGGCAAAAGAAGGTCCTAGACCGACTGTAGGCTTTGCAGCAAGGGCTATCTTGGCAGTGAAGTTTGAAAAACATGTTTCTTTTTGTTTTTGATAGTTCTGATGTAAGTTTATAGATTAAGGTAAAAGTATGTGTGTTACTAGAGTAGAAAAGATTTGAGTATGAACTCTTTTATAACCTAAAATTTTCAAAAACAAATACCTTCAATTTCAAATAAGATCCTGATTAGGTGGGTTTATATGTTGTAAAATGTAACATCACTGTATATTTTGCTACTGGCACACATTAATAGTTGAAGTAATATACATATATAGATATTTAGGCTTTATCTAATGTTGATTGATTAAATGATTTACTGTTTCCTTTATTGTTTCTGTAAATCATTACAGATTTATTGTAAGAAAACAATACAGAAAATTCAAATAAAACTTATTGATATACCGCCATTCAGAGATAATTTTCAAAACATCTCTCTATGGATAGATGACTTTACATAAATATTTTTGTTTAATAAGATGTTGAAATAGACTTATTTATATAGAAAAACATACCCTCAGTTTACTCTATATATCAAGAAATACGTCACCTGGTGTGAAAGAAGAAATGGTCTCCTACTCTTTTCTTCCCTTAAATTCTTTACCGTCAGGACCAGCTTTTATAAGTAAATTGAAATTATCCAATCAAAAGGTATTTCATGAGCATTTAGTGGGGATAGAAAGAGGGAAGTAAAGCATGCCCTCTCGCGAGTGCGAGGGTTTGCTGTGACATTTGGAAAGACGGGCACCCACAGAGAACTGTTGAACACGTATATGTATCAGACTGTGTTCGTCCTGTGCCCAGTGAGTCAGGAGGCTCCCCTCGGAGAAGGAGAACTGGAACCATGGCCAGGTTCAGGCAGCTTTGTTGCATGTGGCTTTGACCATCTCTCCCTGTATTCGAATCCCTACAGTATCTTCTCTTTGGATACGACCTGGTCAAAGTTCACCAAAATGCAAGGCACCTAGCAGGACCAGTATTCTTTAAACTGAAATAATATGATATGTTAATACTTACAAGGAATTTCTTGATAGCCATTTTCTAATGCAGGAAAATAGTTCACGAATTGTAGCGTGGGAATTTTACATGTTTCCGATAAACCAGTATTTTAAAATAGGGTATACATAACCTAACAAAAGTTACAATTTCTTACTCAAGCATTTCTTTTGTTTCTCTGTGTTACATTTTTATTATATGCGGCTTAAGTGTCTGTTTGTCGCCGATAGCTTATTGTTTGCTTTTGTAACTGTAATAGCCAATTCGGTGAAGTTTCCATGGCTGAACGGCAATTGAGCTGGTTAAGGAGGAAGGTGAACATTTGTTTGCATTGGCAATCATTTGTTTTACATAAAAACTACGTCCTAACGTAATTTCTTTTAAGAATGCCTCTTAGAGGATGACGTCAGAGTAATGGTGGAGTAGGAAGCGATACCGATAAATCTCCCCCAAAACTCAACAAGATCTTCAACCAGAAACAGAAAAACCTATACTTGGAGCCTCCAGATGTTTCGCAATACACCCGAAGGTATGGTCGAGCGAAAAATTGGCTAAATATATATCCAAACCCTGAAGGAAATAGGGAGTAAGAAATGCTCCACCTTCCTCACTAACCTAAACAGGGCGGCTTTCTCTGGGATCCGTGAATATAGAAACTGAGGCAGGCAAAGGGGGTGAATAGATCCAGGCCACGTCACAAACTGCCGAACCAGGCTGTGGAATGGAGATCCAAGCCGAGGAAAAACTGATCCTGTGGCAACCCGGGCAATACAAGCTAACACTCGCGCCAAACCCAAACAAAGAAAGACAAGCGGGCAGCCATTTTACCTGATCTCTTGGTCGGCGCGCGCAGATAGTGGGCGAGAGATTTCTTCCTAATCCCCGGGAGTGGGTGCCCGTGTTACCCCACAGAGAGGCAGTGTCAGAGGCCTTTGAGTGGGCAGAAAGCGGAATCTCTGGGCAGCCCCAGTGCCCTGGGAAAGCCGCGCACGGGAGGGAGCGAGAACTAATTCCAATGGTGGAAATTTTCCGTGCTGGTAGGGGATTCACTCAGAGGGAAATGCGGCCGGCCTCATATCCTGGTCTGCGCACGCAGATAGTGAGCGAGAGATTCCACCGAGTGCCTCGGCAGTGCGCGCTCGTGTTTTCGCACAGAGGGGCAGAGTCAGGGGCCTTTGTGTGGGCCAAAGCGGAATCTCAGGCCGCCCCAGCACCTTGCAAAAGCCATGCATGGGGACGGAGTGAGAGCCAATTCCAACGCTGCAACTTTTCCATGCAGTTGGGGGTTTCACTCAGAGCATGAGACTGCTGGCCAGATATCCTGGTCTGCGCGCACAGATAGTGAGCGAGAGTTTCCTCCAAGCGCCCCGGAAGTGGGCGCCCGCCTGTGTTACCGGACAGAGTGGCAGAGCCAGTGGTCTTTGAGTGGGTGGAAACCCCGCCTGATTATGCTAGCAGCTCTGACTGACTGAGCCTTACCCAGAGCCCTGTGCTGAGTGGAAATAGAGTGAGGAGTTGCCAGCTCTTTGAGCCTCTTACTATCCAGGCAGAGGCAGCAGCAACCCCATAGCTGGATTATCAGGCTACTAATTGAGGAAGGAAAGACTAGGAGAAAGGCTCCAGGAACATGGACTCTCTCACTGTCAGAGCCTATAAATGCTAATGAGCCTTGACTGCCAACGAGACTAAAGCACAATATATGACATCACCATAGAGACTTATCAACTGCAAACCTCTACCTGAGCGTGCCAAAGGGGCAGACACCAGGGTACAGAGTCACCGACCAGGAAGAGGCAGAGAAAAGAAAAAGCAAGAAGATAACCTCTCAAAATCAAGAATAATCTGCAGACTTTCTAACCTTCCCATTTTATTATATTTGTTCATTTGTTTCTCTTATCTTCATTCTTGATATTTTTTTTCCTCCTCCAATTTGCCCGATTAACTCTCTGCCGGTCTTACTCTCTCCTCTCCTTGAACTACACTACCCCTAAGTGTTACATCTCCCATTATCTTTTCTTTCCTCTTCCTTTCTCTCTATGAGGGTTGCACTCCAAAACCCTTAACTCTCTCTCTCTCTCTCCTCTTTTTTCTTTTTTCTTCTTTTAGTGCTTCCCTCTTTTTTTCTCTCTCTCTCCTTCTTTTCTCCTTCTATATTAGTTTCTTCCTTTCTCCTTTACATCTCCTCTCATTCAAACCTCAATAACAAACAAATTATCTTATCTGGGACTCAAACTTATGTTTGTGGCATTTTGGGGGCTTTTTACTTCACCTTTTTAACTCACTAGCAGTGCTCCCATCCCTGGCTCTCCATTTTATCTAGTTCTTGTTCCACTAAATACAATAATAATTTTTTAATTTGTCCCCCCATTTTTCTGTTTTCCTCTTATTCCTCTCATCATAACTCTTAGTCAACCAACACCTAAAAGCAAATCATTTAATTCTTTTTGTGGGTCTATACCCACTTCTTTTTCTTTTTTTGTTTTTCTTTTTTTTGCCCCTTTATTACTTTTCCCCAATTCAGGCCCTCCATTACAGACATTGTTTGTTATAATTCACAGTTCACCACAAGATTTTCTCAAGAAAGAGGGGAGAGGAGAGGAGAGGAAAAAAGGAGGGGGGGAATAATTTCCTTTTTTTAAAATTTTTATTTTATTTTATTTTTCTTTATTTCATTATTAATTTTTTTAAAAAAAACTACGAATTTTTTATTATTTTAACTTTTTATTCTTTATTAAATCTCATTAATACTATCAACAAAACCACCCTCAGATGCCATTAAGGAAGAGAAAATCGAATATCATGGATACAAAAGAAAGAGAGGTAACACAGCTAGATGAGGAAAAATCTATGGAGAAAAAATTTAATATATTGGAAAGCTTAGAGCTAAATGACAGAGAATTCAAGATAGAAATCCTAAAAATCCTTTGAGATATACAAGAAAACACAGAAAGGCAATTTAGGGAGCTCAGAAAACAACTCAATGAACACAAAGAATATATGTCCAAGGAAATTGAAACTATAAAAACAAATGAAACAGAGATGAAAAACTCAATTCATGAGCTGAAAACGAAGTAACAAGCTTAGCTAATAGAACAGGTCAGATAGAAGAGAGGATTAGTGAAATAGAAGACAAGCAACTTGAGGCACAACAAAGAGAAGAAGAAAGAGACTCAAAAATTTTAAAAAATGAGATAGCCCTACAAGAATTATGTGACTCCATCAAAAAGAATTACATAAGAATAATAGGTATATCAGAGGGAGAAGAGAGAGAAAATGGAATGGAGAACATACTCAAACAAATAATAGATGAGAACTTCCCAAGCCTGTGGAAAGAACTAAAGCCTCAAGTTCAAGAAGCAAACAGAACTCCGAGTTTTCTTAACCCCAACAAACTTACTCCAAGGCATATCATAATGAAATTGACACAAACCAACAGCAAAGAAAGAATTCTCAAGGCAGCCAGGGAAAATAAGAATACAACATATAAAGGAAGGCCCATTCGATTATCATCAGATTTCTCAGCAGAAATTCTACAAGCTAGAAGAGAGTGGACCTCAATATTTAAAGTCCTGAAAGAGAGGATCTTTCAGCCATGAATACTATACCCATCAAAACTATCCTTCAAATATGAAGGGGAAATAAAAACATTCACAGATACAGAAAAGAAGAGGGAATTTATCATCAGAATACGTCCACTCCAGGAATTACTAAAGGGGGTTCTACAATCATATACAAAGAACAAAAAAAAAAACAGAGCCTGTACAAGTTAAAGGTCCAAGAAGAACACAATAAAACCAAATTTAAACTGTGAAACAACAAAAAGAAAGGGGGGGGAGAAGATGGAGATTAACAGTAGCAAAGGACGATGGAGTGCAAAAGTACTCATAAAATAGTTCACTACAATGAACAGGGTAGGGACCCTTTTCATTACTCAGAGGTAACCACCATTGAAAAAACCACCACAGAAGCACATGAGATAAAAAAGATAGCAACAGAGGAAAGATGTAGGGAATACAACCAAATAAAAACAAAAGATAGAAAAACGAAAGAGAAGGATCAAACAAGACACAAAACTAACAGAAAGAAATCTATAAAATGGCAATAGGGAACTCACAAGTGTCAATAATTACACTAAATGCAAATGGATTAAACTCACCAATAAAAAGGCACAGAGTAGCAGAATGGATTAAAAAAGAAAATCCAACTGTATGCTGCCTACAGGAAACTCATCTAAATAACAATGATAAAAACAAATTCAAAGTGAAAGGCTGGAAAACAATACTACAAGCAAATAACATCCAAAAAAAGCAGGTGTAGCAATACTCATATTGGATAATGCTGACTACAAGACAGCAAAATTACTCAGAGACAAAAATGGCCATTTCATAATGGCTAAGGGGACACTGAATCAAGAAGACATAACAATTCTTAATATATATGCACCAAACCAAGGAGCACCAAAATATATAAGACAGCTACTTATTGACCTTAAAACAAAAACTGACAAAAATACAATCATACTTGGAGACCTCAATACACCGCTGACGGCTCTAGATCGGTCATCCAAACAGAGAATCAACAAAGACATATTGGCCTTAAACAAAACACTAGAGCACCTGGATATGATAGACATCTACAGGACATTTCATCCCAAAGTGATTGAGTATACATTTTTCTCCAGTGTACATGGATCATTCTCAAGAATTGACCATATGTTGGGCCACAAAAACAACATCAGCAAATTCAGAAAAATCAAAGTTGTACCAAGCATATTTTCTGATCATAAAGCCTTGAAACTAGAATTCAACTGCAAAAAGGAGGAAAAAAATCCCACAAAAATGTGGAAACTAAACAACATACTTTTAAAAAATGAATGGCTCAAAGAAGAAATAAGTGCAGAGATCAAAAGATATATACAGACTAATGAAAATGACAATACGACATATCAGAATCTATGGGATGCAGCAAAAGCAGTGATAAGAGGGAAGTTCATATCACTTCAGGCATATATGAACAAACAAGACAGAGCCCAAGTGAACCACTTAACTTCCCACCTTAAGGAACTAGAAAAAGAAGAACAAAGAAAACCCAAAACCAGCTGAAGAAAGGAGATAATAAAAATCAGAGCAGAAATAAATGAATTAGAGAACAGAAAAACTATAGAAAAAATTAATAGAACAAGGAGCTGGTTCTTTGAAAAGATCAACAAAATTGACAAACCCTTGGCAAGACTTACCAAGGAAAAGAGAGAAAAAACTCATATAAACAAAATCGAAAATGAAAGAGGAGAATTCACCACGGACACCGTAGATATACAAAGAATTATTGTAGAATACTATGAAAAACTCTATGCCACTAAATTCAACAACCTAGAAGAAATGGATAAATTCCTAGAACAATACAACCTTCCTAGACTGAGTCAAGAAGAAGCAGAAAGCCTAAACAGACCTATCAGTAGAGAAGAAATAGAAAAAAACCATTAAAAACCTCCTCAAAAATAAAAGTCCAGGCCCTGACACCTATACCAGCGAATTTTATCAAACATTCAGGGGATGTCACGGAAATGGCGCCGTGAGCAGCGCGTCCGACAGATCTCCCCAAAATTACAACAAATTTATCAACTAGAAACAGGAAAATTTATCCTCGGAGCATTCCGGAGTTCCACACAAACTGAAAACGAAAGGACTGTTATCAATTGAATCTGAGAGACGAAGGTGTGGAGGAAGCTACCGCAGGGACGTTCATTCAAGCCGTGAGGGAGTGCGCCTGTGGTGGTGGTGAGTCAGCCCACACTCGGGAGCCGCGAGCAGCAGCCGTGAGCAGCCGCCGCGAGTAGCAGCCGCAAGCAGCCGCAGGCGCGCGCCCGGTTCGGTTGCAGAGCGAGAACCGCCCACACTCCGGAACGGCGAGCAGCCGCTGGCGCGCGCCCGGTCCGGTTGCAGACCGAGCACCACTAACATTCCCAGTGGCCCGCGCACTGCGAGTGAGAGTCGCCAGCCACCGGTGCCCAGAGCACCCCATTTGCACGTGTACCCTGGGCATTCCACGCGCCCAGAGCGCCCTGCTAGCCCACATACCCAGGGTGCCCCATCATCCTGCGCCCGGTACGCCCCAGCCGCCAGCATTGGGCGGAGCGGGAGAGGCCCCAGGGCGGTCTTCCCTACTTGGGAGATTCTCTCCGTGGGCGGAACACCTCACCCAGCCATTCAAGCTAACAATCAAGCGTTGGGGGAGGGGCGTGCGCAGGCAGCCTGAAATACCTTTGGGAGCACAGCTGCGACCCAATTACTGAAATTAACTTAACCTGTGAAATCTGCGCACCCTCGGTTCTAATTGATAAGATCTCTCTCAGTTCAGCGACCCAAGACAAGAGGCGTGATATTTTTTAATGCCTCTCTCTAAAGGGGCAGGGGCAACTTCTGATTGATAGAGCCTCCATATTCAGGGATAAACGCTAACAAGAAGGACTTGGCAGATAATAAGATCTATACTACACTAGTCACAAGCAGAGACTAGTGCCTCTTCTTCCCAGCCAAAACAGGCTACAAAGTGTGGAAAGCCTGGGTTGAGAGGTCCAACTGAATGCTAGGCGCTGAACAGTCACCTTGACAACAATTGACTCCCACCCCCGCCTGATTACACTAGAGGCCCTGACTGCCAGAGCCTTTCCCAAAGCCTTGCACTGAATGAGGATAGAGTGGGGATTTCCCAGCTCTTTGAGCCTCTTACTCCCCAGGCAGAAGCAGTGGCAGCCTTATAGCTGGATCACCAGGCTGCTAATTCAAGAAGGGAAGACTAGGAGAGAGAATCCAGGAAAGCAAACTCTCTCATCGTTGGACCCTGCAAACGCCAACAAGCCTTGACTACCATCAAGACTAAAGCCAATTATATGACATTGCCATAGAATCCCATCAACTGCAAATCCCTACCTAAGTGTGACACAGGGGCAGAGCCTGGGGTACAGAGTCACCGACCAGGAAGAGGGAGAGAAAAGAAAAAGGAAGAAGTTAACATCTCAAAATCAAGAAAAATCCAGACTTTACAACTTGTTCCACTAATTTTTTTTTTGTTGTTGTTTGTTTCTTCTATCTTATTGCCTTTATCTCCTCCACCTCGGTCCTTTTATACTCTGCCCATCTTATGCTTCCCTTTTCTTGAACTACACTACCCATAAGTGTTACATTTTATTTCTCTTCTTCATCCTCACCCTCCTTTAAGGTTATACTCCAAAACATTTAACTCTCACTCTCTCCTCTTTTGTTTTTTTTTGTTTTGCTTTATTTTGTTTTTTTCTCTTCCTTTTTTATTTCTTCCTTCGTTTTTCTCTTTTTCTTATTTTTTCCTTTCTATTCGTTTTTTCTTTTCTCATTTTACTTTCCTCCCATTTAATCCTCAATCACGAACAAATTAGTTAATTTGGGACTCAAGGCTTTTTTTGGCTTTATTTTTCTTTTTCGCTTTTGTTTTTGTTTTTTTTTCTTGTTTGTTTATTTTTGTGGCATTTTTGGTCCTCCCAACCCAAGGTCTCCATTGTATTTAGTCTTCGCTCCACTTAATACAACAGATTTTTACTTATTATTTTTATTTTTTTCTTCTTTATTATTCCTTTTTTTGTCCTTTTTTCTGGTTCCCTCTTATCCCTCTCATTATATCTCTTAGTTGACCATCACTCACAAGCAAATCATCTTATGCTTGTCTAAGATTTTCTTCCTTTTTTTTTTTTTTTTTTACATTTAGTAGGTCCCTACTCCCCTTTTTATGCCCCTTGAACTCTTCACCGCAAATCAGGCCCTCCATTATAGGCACGATATTTCCCTGAGGAGGGGAGAGGAGGGAAAGAGAAGAAAGAAAAAAAGGGGGAAATAATAAATTATTACTGCTTTTTTTTGTGGGGTGTTTTACCTTTTTTTTTTTTTTTTTTTTACTTTTTACTCTTTATTAATTCTAATTAGTGCTATCAACAAGACCAATCTCAGATGCCAATAAGAAAGAGGAAATCGAATATTATGGATACAAAAGAAAGAGAGGTAACACAAATAGATGTGGAAAAATTTATGGAGAAAAGACTTAACATATTGGAAGCCTTGGAACTAAATGACAGAGAATTTAAAAGAGAAATCTTAAAAATACTCAGAGATATACAAGAAAACACAGAAAGGCAATATAGGGAGATCAGAAAACAACTCAATGAACACAAAGAATATATTACCAAGGAAATTGAAACTATAAAAACAAATCAAACAGAAATGAAAAACTCAATTCACGAGCTGAAAAACGAGGTAACAAGCTTAGCTAGCAGAACAGCCCAGATTGAAGATAGGATTAGTGAAATAGAAGACAAACAACTTGAGGCACAACAGAGAGAAGAAGAAAGAGACTCAAAAATAATAAAAAACGAGAAAGCCCTATAGGAATTGTCTGACTCCATCAGAAAGAATAACATAAGAATAATAGGTATATCAGAGGGAGAAGAGAAAGGAAATGGAATGGAGAATATACTCAAACAAATAATAGACGAGAACTTCCCAAGCCTGTGGAAAGAACTAAAGCCTCAAATTCAAGAAGCAAACAGAACACCGAGTTTTCTTAACCCCAACAAACCCACTCCAAGGCACATCATAATAAAGATGACACAAACCAATGACAAAGAAAAAATTCTCAAGGCAGCCAGGGAAAAGAAGAGTACAACATATAAAGGAAGGCCTATTAGATTATTATCAGATTTCTCAGCAGAAACTCTACAAGCTAGAAGAGAGTGGACCCCAATATTTAAAGCCCTGAAAGAGAGGAACTTTCAGCCACGAATACTATACCCATGAAAGCTATCCTTCAAGTACGAAGGAGATATAAAACATTCACAAATACAGAAAAGATGAGAGAATTTATCACCAGAAAGCCCCCACTCCAGGAAATACTAAAGGGGGTTTTCCAACCAGATTCAAAGAACAAAAGAAAACAACACCACAGGTTAAGAGCTCCACCAAGAACACAATAAAACCAAACTTAAACTGTGACAACAAAGGAAAAAAAGGGGGGAGAGAATGGACATTAACAGTAGCAAAGGACGATGAAGTGCAGAAATACTTATAAGATAGGGTACTACAATGAATATGGTAGGTACCCTTTTCATTACTTAATAGTAACCACCCTAGAAAAAACCACCACAAAAACACTTGACTTAAAAAAGGTAGCAACAGAGGAAAGAAGTATGGAACACAAACGAACAAAAACAAATGATAGAAAAACAAAAGAGAAGAATCAAACTAGATACAAAAACTAACAGAAAGCAATTTATAAAATGGCAGTAGGGAATCCACAAGTGTCAATAATTACACTAAATGTAAATGGATTAAACTTACCAATAAAAAGACACAGAGTAGCAGAATGGATTAAAAAAGAAAATCCAACTATATGCTGCCTAAAAGAAACACATCTAAGCAACAAGGATAAAAACAAATTCAAAGTGAAAGGCTGGAAAACAATACTCCAAGTAAACAACACCCAAAAAAAAGCAGGTGTAACAATACTCATATCTGATAATGCTGACTACAAGACAGCAAAAGTACTCAGAGACAAAAATTGTCATTTCATAATGATTAAGGGGACACTGAATCAAGAAGACATAACAATCCTTAATATATATGCACCAAACCAAGGAGCACCAAAATATATAAGACAGCTACTTATTGACCTTAAAACAAAAACTAACAAAAATACAATCATACTTGGAGACCTCAATACTCCGCTGACGGCTCCAGATCGGTCATCCAAACAGAGAATCAATAAAGATATAGTAGCCTTAAACGAAATACTAGAACACCTGGATATGATAGACATCTACAGGACACTTCATCCCAAACCGACAGAGTATACATTTTTCTCTAGTGTACATGGAACATTCTCAAGAATTGACCATATGTTGGGCCACAAAGACAATACCAGTAAATTTAGAAAAATTGAAATTGTACCAAGCATATTTTCTGATCAAAAAGCCTTGAAACTAGAATTCAACTTCAAAAAAGAGGGGTAAAAACCCACAAAAATGTGGAAACTAAACAACATACTTCTAAAAAATGAATGGGTCAAAGAAGAAATAAGCGCAGAGATCAAAAGATATATACAGACAAATGAAAATGAAAATACGACATATCAGAATCTCTGGGATGCAGCAAAAGCAGTATTAAGAGGAAAGTTCATATCACTTCAGGCCTATATGAACAAACAAGAGAGAGCCGAAGTAAACCACTTAACTTCACACCTTAAGGAACTAGAAAAAGAAAAACAAAGACAACCCAAAACCAGCCGAAGAAAGGAGATAATAAAAATCAGAGCAGAAATAAATGAAATAGAGAACAGAAAAACTATAGAAAAAATCAATAAAACAAGGAGCTGGTTCTTTGAAAAGATCAACAAAATTGATAAACCCTTGGCAAGACTCACCAAGGAAAAAAGGCACAGGACTCAAATAAATAAAATCCAAAATGAAAGAGGAGAGATCACCACAGACATCATAGATATACAAAGAATTTTTGTAGAATACTGTGAAAAATTATATGCCACCAAATACAACAATCTAGAAGAAATGGATAAATTCCTAGAACAATACAACCTTCCTAGACTGAGTCATGAAGAAGCAGAAAGCCTAAACAGACCAATCAGCAGGGAGGAAATAAAAAAACTATTAAAAACCTCCCCAAAAATAAAAGTCCAGGCCCAGACGGTTATACTAGTGAATTCTATCAAACATTCAAAGAAGACTTGGTTCCTATTCTACTCAAAGTCTTCCAAAAAATTGAAGAAGAAGCAATACTTCCAAACACATTTTATGAGGCCAACATAACCCTCATACCAAAACCTGGCAAGGATGGCACAAAGAAAGAAAACTACAGACCAATATCTCTAATGAATACAGATGCTAAAATTCTAAACAAAATACTGGCAAACCGAATACAACAACATATTAAAAAAATAATACATCATGATCAAGTGGGATTCATCCCAGAATCTCAAGGATGGTTCAACATACGCAAAACGGTTAACGTAATACACCATATCAACAAAACAAAGAACAAAAACCACATGATCTTATCAATAGATGCAGAAAAGGCTTTTGATAAAATACAACACAATTTTATGTTTAAGACTCTCAACAAAATGGGTATAGAAGGAAAATATCTCAACATGATAAAGGCCATATATGATAAACCATCAGCCAACATCATTTTTAACGGCATAAAACTGAGGACTTTCTACCTTAAATCAGGAACAAGACAGGGTTGTCCACTCTCTCCACTCTTATTTAACGTGGTGCTAGAAGTTCTGGCCAGAGCAATCAGACAAGACAAAGAAATAAAAGGCATCCATATCGGAAAAGAAGAAGTAAAGGTATCACTTTTTGCTGATGATATGATCCTATACATCGAAAACCCGAAAAACTCCACAAAAAGATTATTAGAAACAATAAACCAATACAGTAAGGTCGCAGGATACAAAATTAACATACAGAAGTCCATAGCCTTTCTCTATGCCAACAATGAAATATTAGAAAACGAACTCAAAAAAATAATCCCCTTCACGATTGCAACAAAAAAAATAAAATACCTAGGAATAAACATAACAAATAATGTAAAGGATCTATATAATGAAAATTACAAAGCATTGTTAAGGGAAATCAAAAAAGATACAATGAGATGGAAAAATATTCCTTGTTCTTGGATAGGAAGAATAAATATAATCAAAATGGCCATATTACCCAAAGCAATATACAAATTTAATGCAATTCCCATCAAAATCCCTATGAGATTTTTTAAAGAAATGGAACAAAAAATCATCAGATTTATATGGAAGTATAAAAAACCCCGAATAGCCAAAACAATCCTAAGGAGAAAGAATGAAGCTGGGGGGCATTACAATACCTGACTTTAAACTATATTATAGGGCCACGATAATCAAAACAGCATGGTATTGGCAGAAAAATAGACACTCAGACCAATGGAACAGAATAGAAAGCTCAGAAATAAAACCACATATATATGGTCAAATAATCTTTGATAAAGGGGCCAACAACACACAATGGAGAAAAGAAAGCCTCTTCAACAAATGGTGTTGGGAAAACTGGAAAGCCACATGTAAAAGAATGAAACTCGACTACAGCCTGTCCCCGTGTACTAAAATTAATTCAAAATGGACCAAGACCTAAATATAAGACCTGAAACAATAAAGTACATAGAAGAAGACATAGGTACTAAACTCATGGACCTGGGTTTTAAAGAACATTTTATGAACTTGACTCCAATGGCAAGAGAAGTGAAAGCAAAGATAAATGAATGGGACTACATCAGACTAAGAAGTTTTTGCTCAGCAAGAGAAACTGATAACAAAATAAACAGAAAGGCAACTAAATGGGAAATGATATTTTCAAACAACAGCTCAGATAAGGGCCTAATATCCAAAATTTACAAAGAACTCATAAAACTCAACAACAAACAAACAAACAATCCAATAAAAAAATGGGAAGAGGACATGAATAGACACTTCTCCCAGGAAGAGATACAAATGGCCAACAGATATATGAAAAGATGCTCAGCTTCATTAGTTATTAGGGAAATGCAAATCAAAACTACAATGAGATACCACCTCACCCCTGTTAGATTAGCTATTATCAACAAGACGGGTAATAGCAAATGTTGGAGAGGCTGTGGAGAAAAAGGAACCCTCATTCACTGTTGGTGGGACTGTAAAGTAGTACAACCATTATGGAGGAAAGTATGGTGGTTCCTCAAAAAACTGCAAATAGAACTACCTTATGACCCAGCAATCCCTCTACTGGGTATATACCCCAAAACCTCAGAAACATTGATACGTGAAGACACATGTAGCCCCATGTTCATTGCAGCACTGTTCACAGTGGCCAAGACATGGAAACAACCAAAAAGCCATTCAATAGAAGACTGGATAAAGAAGATGTGGCACATATACACTATGGAATACTACTCAGCCATAAGAAATGATGACATCAGATCATTTATAGCAAAATGGTGGGATCTTGATAACATTATAAGGAGTGAAATAAGTAAATCAGAAAAAAATAAGAACTACATGATTCCATACATTGGTGGAACATAAAAATGAGACTAAGAGATATGGACAAGAGTGTGGTGGTTACCAGGGGTGGGGGGAGGGAGGACAGGGGGAGAGTTAGGGGGAGGGGGAGGGGCACAGAGAACTAGATAGAGGGTGGCGAAGGACAATCTGACTTTGGGCGAGGGGTATGCAACATAAGTTAATGACAAAATAACCTAGACATGTTTTCTTTGAATATATGTATTCTGATTTATTAATGTCATCCCATTACCATTAATAAAAATTTATTTAAAAAACAACAACATTCAAAGTAGACTTGGTTCCTATGCTACTCAAAGTCTTCCAAAAAATTGAAGAAGAAGCAATACTTCCAAACACATTTTATGAGGCCAACATAACCCTCATACCAAAACCAGGCAAGGATGGCACAAAAAAAGAAAACTACAGACCAATATCTCTAATGAATACAGATGCTAAAATACTAAACAAAATACTAGCAAATCAAATACAACAACATATTAAAAAAATAATACATCATGATCAAGTGGGATTCATTCCAGAATCTCAAGGATGGTTCAACATACGTAAAACGGTTAATGTAATACACCATATCAACAAAACAAAGAACAAAAACCACATGATCTTATCAATAAACACAGAAAAGGCTTTTGATAAAATACAACACAATTTTATGTTTCAGACTCTCAACAAAATGGGTATAGAAGGAAAATATCTCAACATGATAAAGGCCATATATGATAAACCATCAGCTAACATCATATTAAGTGGCACTAAACTGAAGGCTTTCCCCCTTAAATCAGGAACAAGACAGGGTTGTCCACTCTCTCCACTCTTATTTAATGTGGTACTAGAGGTTCTAGCCAGAGCAATCAGACAAGACAAAGAAATAAAAGGCATCCATATCGGAAAAGAAGAAGTAAAGGTATCACTTTTTGCAGATGATATGATCCTATACATCGAAAACCCCAAAGAATCCACAAAAAGACTACTAGAAACAATAAGCCAATACAGTAAGGTCGCAGGATACAAAATTCACATACAGAAGTCAATAGCCTTTCTATATGCCAACAATGAAACAATTGAGAACGAACTCAAAAGAATAATCCCCTTCACAATTGCAACAAAAAAAATAAAATACTTAGGAATAAACATAACAAAGAATGTAAAGGACTTATACAATGAAAACTATAAACCATTGTTAAGGGAAATCAAAAAAGATACAATGAGATGGAAGAATATACCTTGTTCTTGGCTAGGAAGAATAAATATAATCAAGATGGCTATATTACCCAAAGCAATATACAAATTTAATGCAATTCCCATCAAACTTCCAATGACATTTTTTAAAGAAATAGAGCAAAAAATCATCAGATTTATATGGGACTATAAAAAACCCCGAATAGTCAAAGCAATCATAAAGAAAAGGAATGAAGCTGGGGGCATTACAATACCTGACTTCAAACTCTATTATAGGGCCACAACAATCAAAACAGCATGGTATTGGCAGAAAAATAGACACTCAGACCAATGGAACAGAATAGAAAGTCCAGAAATTAAACTACATATAAATAGTCAAATAATTTTTGATAAAGGGGCCAACAACACACAATGGAGAAAAGAAAGCCTCTTCAATAAATGGTGCTGGGAAAACTGGAAAGTCATATGCAAAAGAAGGAAACTGGACTACAGTTTGTCCCCTTGTACTAAAATTAACTCAAAATGGATCAAAGATCTAAACATAAGACCTGAAACAATTAAGTACATAGAAGAAGACATAGGTACTCAACTCATGGACCTGGGTTTTAAAGATCATTTTATGAATTTGACTCCACAGGCAAGAGAAGTGAAGGCAAAAATTAATGAATGGGACTACATCAGACTAAGAAGTTTTTGCTCAGCAAGAGAAACTGATAACAAAATAAACAGAAAGGCAACTAAATGGGAAATGATATTTTCAAACAACAGCTCAGATAAGGGCCTGATATCCAAAATATACAAAGAACTCATAAAACTCAACAACAAACAAACAAACAATCCAATTAAAAAATGGGAAGAGGATATGAACAGACACTTCTCCCAGGAAAAAATACAAATGGCCAACAGATATATGAAAAGATGCTCATCTTCTTTAGCTATTAGAGAAATGCAAATCAAAACTGCAATGAGATCCACCTCACACCTGTTCGATTAGCTATTATTAGCAAGACAGGTAATAGCAAATGTTGGAGAGGCTGTGGAGAAAAAGGAACCCTCATCCACTGTTGGTGGGAATGTAAAGTAGTACAACCATTATGGAAGAAAGTATGTTGGTTCCTCAAAACACTGAAAATAGAACTACCTTATGACCCAGCAATCCCTCTACTGGGTATATACCCCCAAAACTCAGAAAACATTGATTGTAAAGACACATGCAGCCCCATGTTCATTGCAGCATTGTTCACAGTGGCCGGACATGGAAACAACCAAAAAGCCCGTCAATAGATGACTGGATAAAGAAGATGTGGCACATATACACTATGGAATACTACTCAGCCATAAGAAATGATGACATCGGAACATTTACAGCAAAATGGTGGGATCTGGATAACGTGATACGAAGTGAAATAAGTAAATCAGAAAAAACCAGGAACTGCATTATTCCATACGTAGGTGGGACATAAAAGTGAAACTAAGAGACATTGATAAGAGTGTGGTGGTTACGGGGGGGAGAGGGGAAAGGGAGAGGGAAAGGGGGAGGTAGAGGGGCACAAAGAAAACTAGATAGAAGGTGACAGAGGACAATCTGACTTTGGGTGATGGGAATGCAACATAATTGAACGACAAGATAACCTGGACTTGTTATCTTTGAGTATATGTATCCTGATTTATTGATTTCGCCCCATTAAAAAAATAAAATTATTTAAAAAAAACAACAAAATCAAAACAAAACAACAAACAAACAAAAAAGAAGTTATCAATAGAAGAGTGCCAATTTTGCAAGCTCAGTGAACAACGAAATGGAAGCGGTAGCATATCGACACCTAGTACAAACTCTTCTTCTAACACATTATAAACTTGTGACCAGAAATTAATTAGCATCCTGGCCAGAGAGCTTCAATGGTTAGAACATCATCCTGATACACAAAAGTTGCCAATTTGATCCCTTGGTCAGAGCACATACAGAAACAGATTAATGTTTCTGGGTATCTTTTTATCTCTTTTTTCCTTCCTCTCGCTCTAAAATCAATAAATAAACCTTAAAAATTTTTAAAAGAAAAAAAAAAGAATGCCTCCTAGAAAATACAGCACTGAAGAAGAGAGAAAAAGAGTTAAGCAAGTAGAAGGGCGAAAACCCGTGGGACACTAAGCAAAGGGGCGTCCTCACCGCCTGCCCTGGGTAATTCAGTTTGAATTAGCAGACACCTTTGTACAAATCATTTTAATTACAATTTATAATATCTAGAACAGCGGTCATTTCAAATTACCGCCTGGCTTTCTAGTTTCTTATAGTTGGCATTCAGAAACAAGAACGCACCATGACTGCACATTAATTGAAGTGTGCACACTGTGCACAGGGCTTTCCACGTTTGTGCCATTTTGTTTGGAGGACCTGGTCAGATGGTAGCACATTCAACCTCACATTCCCACATCTCTCTATTCCCTAGGGCAGTGGTCCCCAAGCCCCGGGCCGCAGACCGGTACCAGTCCGTGGGACATTTGTTACCGGTCCGCAGAGAGAGAATAAATGACTTACAAAATTTCATTTTATTTATACTTAAGTCTGAACGATGTTTTATTTTGAAATAATGACCAGATAGATTCTTTCTGTTACATCCGTCTAAGACTAACTCTTGACGCTTCTCTCCGTCACGTGACCCATTTATCCATCCCACACTAAAGGCCACTCCATGAAAATATTTTATGACACTAAACCGGTCCCTGGGGACCACTGCCCTAGGGGAAAAATCACCAGCAGCACAGAGTTATGTTGTTTTGTCATTAGTGTTCTGTTTCATTTTATCCTCCCCAGATCATAGCAACTTTGTACAAACAAGTGTGTGACTATTTAAGCCAGGAGGTCGCTTATAGGTCGCAAGGTGAGCATAAGTCCTGCCTGATCCCACCGTCTTTGGGTCAAGTGCATGTACTGAATCTAAGTCAGTGGGGTGCGTTTATTATGGGGAAAATCCTAAAGCATCAGTTGCAGGGGTTTGCAGTTTAAAAAGTGAAATCAAACCTTGAGAGCCCCTGGTAAATTCTGGAGAGAGAACTCATGTGCAATGAGGCTCACCCTGCTGAGCTGTGTCCCTGGTGTGAGCTCCAGTGCTGAGACACTGTTTCTTACTCTCTATCTCAGCGGCTGGCACCTACCGTGCCCAGGGATCCTCTCTGAGGTCAGCCTTGGTTCGCTCTCTCTCCCATTCAAATCCTATCACCGGTGACTGCGTCTCCTAAATTGTTCCTGGCTCATTTTCCTTTTCCTTCTTCCTGCAACCACTGGCTCAGCTAAATTGTACTTGCTGTGCTTGGTTTCCCGGTGACCCATGAGTCTCCCGTGCTCAGTGTTCCAAAGGCTTCTGTCCTATGGAACAATATACCTAGAGGAAACTGCATTCTGAGTTCTATGCAGCTAGGATACTAGGATGCAAACAGTCATCTGAAACTGGCTTCTTCAGTGGATGGTGGGACTCTCTCTGGCTCAACCTAGTAACAGGGACTTCCTTAACTGGAATCAGGATCCCCACTTGCTACACTTGGGGGCATGAAGGTAAATCTTTCTCTTGCTGGAGTGGATCCCAAACCTCATTTTTTTTTTCCTTGAATCTAGAAACGGGGAGAGACAGTCAGACAGACTCCCGCATGCGCCCGACCGGGATCCACCAGGCACGCTCACCAGGGGGCGACACTCTGCCCACCAGGGGGCGATGCTCTGCCCCTCCGGGGCGTCCCTCTGTCCCGACCAGAGCCACTCTAGCCCCTGGGGTAGAGGCCAAGGAGCCATCCCCAGCGCCCGGGCCATCTTTGCTCCAATGGAGCCTTGGCTGCGGGAGGGGAAGAGAGAGACAGAGAGGAAGGAGAGGGGGAGGAGTGGAGAAGCAGATGGGCGCTTCTCCTGTGTGCCGTGGCCGGGAATCGAACCCGGGATTCCTGCACGCCAGGCCGACGCTCTACCACTGAGCAAACCGGCCAGGGCCCCAAGCCTCATTTTAAAATTTTTCTTCAATGTACTTCTATAGGGAGTGCCAAGAACGTACCCCGTAGTTTTTCTCCTGTGTCTAATTTGAATATCTCAGACCCAGGTGTCTGCTCATCCCTGGCCAGCTCCAAAATTAAAAAAGAGCCTCTTAGTTTCTCCTCAAAATCCAGTCCCACAAATGTATTAAAAAAAGCCTTAGAAGTTTTTCTTTACATAAAAGACAGAGGTTCTTATGCATCAATGTCACTCCATTACATTTCATTCCTAAAAAAAAGCAGCAGCAGAAGAAGGACATGGGAGAAAGGGCTGAAGACTGCAGCTTATTTCCTGCAGGGCAAAGCTGACTCCTTACTATCATCCCCCCCATGTGCTTTGAGGGGCCCAGAGTGCCACCAGGTCCATCCCTATGCGTCACAGAGCCTGACGTCCATATCAGACTTTTTTCCTATTATTTTATCTCTTGTTATAAATCTATTCAGATTTTCTATTTTTCCTTAACTCAATTTCTTTAGATCATCTCTCTCTTTGCAGAATTTGTCCATTTTATCGAGGTTATTTAATTTGTTGCATAGCATGCAACTGTTCATGATTTTTTCTTATATTCCTTTTTGTTTCTGTAAGGTCAATAATAATGTCCTCACTTTCATTTCTTTTATTTTACTTTTTTAAGATTTTAGGTATTGATTTTATATAGAGAGGAGGTAGTTGGAGCAAGAAGTATTAACTTATAGTTGCTTCACTTTAGTTGTTCATTTATTGCTGGTCTACGTGCATTTACTGGGCAAGCCCCGGGCTTCGAACCAGCAAACTTAGCATTCCAAGTCAATGCATTATCCACTGAACCACCACAGGCTTGGCCCCACTTGCATTTCTGATATTATTTCTATCTGTCTTTTTTTCTTAATCTTGCTAAAGGTTTGTCAATGCTCATTTTTTCAAAGAACCAGCTTTCAGGTTCACTGATTCTTCCTATTGTTTTTAATTTTTTTTATTTTTGAGAGAGAGAGAGGCAAGGAGACAGAGACAGGAACATGGAGCTGCTCTTGTATGTGCCCTGACCAGGGAACTGACCAGGCAACCTCCTCGCTCCAGGACAAGGCTCTAACCGAGCTATCTGGCCAAGACTTCATTTCTTTTTATTTTCAGAAATACAGAGAGAGGTAGTGAAGAGAGAGGGGAGGGAGAAGGGAGGCATTCAGTAATTGTTCCACTCGGTCGAGAACTCATCGCCTGCTTCCCGTGTGTGCCCTGACCGTGGATCGAACCTGCCACCTTGTCATTTCGGGGCGATGCTCTTTCTATTTTGTTCAACTTTATTGAAGAATAATTGATAAAGGCATATAATTGTTGATATTTAAAGTGCACAATGTGATGTTGATATACATGGGATGATTACCAAGAACAAGATAACTAAGTTACTGATTTAAAATGAGCTGCCTAATTACTAAAGAAGGAACTTGGAACTGAGATGCAAAGTTTGATTTTAGAATTCCAATTACAGGACTTGGCTGGTTGGCTCAGTGGTAGAGAGTCGGCCTGGCATGCAGGAGTCATGGGTTCGATTCCCAGCTAGGGCACACAGGAGAAGCGCCCATCTGCTTCTCCACCCCTCCCCCTGTCCTTCCTGTCTGTCTGTCTCTTCCCCTCCTGCAGCCAAGGCACCATTGGTGCAAAAGATGGCGCGGGCGCTGAGGATGGCTCTATGGCCTCTGCATCAGGCGCTAAAATGGCTCTGGTTGCAACAGAGCAACGCTCCAGATGGGTAGAGCATCACCCCCTGGTGGGCTTGCCAGGTGGATCCCAGTCGGGCGCATGCGGGAGCCTGTCTGACTGTCTCTCCCCGTTTCTAGCTTCAGAAAAATACAAAAAAACCCCCACAAAAAACCAACAACAAATAAAAACAAACAGCAGAGATGAAGTGACTTCGATAGCTTTTGGCTAGAGACACTGCTGTGCCTTACTGGAGAATCTTTTGATGACTACAGTGATGATGATGTATGTGGAGCTGTTGTTAATGTTAAAGCTAAAGGTGATAAGATAGCAATATGGACTACTGACTGTGAAAACAGAGAAGCTGTTGAACATATAGGGAGGGTATACAAGGAAAGGTTAGGACTTCTTCCAAAGACAGTGATTGCTTATCAGTCCCACACAGTACCCATCAGCTTCAGAATACACCTTGCTCACTTCATAGTAGCCACCTGAGGCAGAAAGTTACTGTGTAGATAAATCGAGTAATATAAAAAGAATATGGTAATAAAGTATAAGAGTTAAATATTGATACTTACTAGCTATTTTTAAGTAATAAGCATTTATAAAAGAAAATCTATGTGGATTTGACTCTCCACATTAAGAAAATGAAACTAAATGGAGTTTACCTGACTTCCCTCTGCTCCCCTATCCATCTTTCCACGGTCCGTGTGCTCAGACTCCTGAGGTCATCAGTGTGGGTTGCTATAAGTGGCTGCATTTACGGTGTGTGTCACTGGCCGCTCCAGCCCTCCCTCTTAAGCCTCCAGCTGCACCTGTGGCTTGGACTCCCACTCTGCACCCAAATAGGATGCCGGCTCTCGGTCCCGCCACCTTGTCTTCACACCCCCTGGCCTGGTACTTGCTCAGGACCCCATCTTCCCGCTCTGGGTCCCGCACAGCCTTCTTCCATCTGTCCTATGCTGTTTCTCCTTTTTCCACAACTGTCCTCATGCAAAATCCAAACACCCTTTTGCAGTTGGTTAGTGGCTCCTGGTTTAGCAGTTGCGGCCATCACTCCAGCCTCCTCTCTTGCTGCTCCCTGCTGAGATCAGACCTGGGCCTGGAGAAGGGCCCAGGGCATGCTCTCTCAGCTCCAGGACCCTGCCAGTGTGGCTGCCCCTCCTGGCGCCACCACCTGCCCCAACTGAACTCTGCTTCTCCCTCCCACTGAAATAACCAGGTCATTGTGTACTCGCCTGTTATATTCCCACCTCCCTGGGAAGCTCAATATATATGTGTGGGCACTGAGCCTTGTGCCTAATTCCAGTTTCTGGTACACGGTACTCAGCAAATAGCTGCTGAGAAAACTCACCGTGTGTCTTTGGGTATGGGCAAAGGAAGGTCCTAGACCGACTGTAGGCTTTGCAGCAAGGGGTGTCTTGGCTGTGAAGTTTGAAAAACATGTTTCTTTTTGTTTTTGATAGTTCTGATGTAAGTTTATAGATTAAGGTGAAAGTATGTGTGTCACTAGACTAGAAAAGATTTGAATATCAGCTCTTTTATAACCTAAAATTTTCAAAAACAAATATCTTCAATTTCAAATAAGATCCTGATTAAGTGGGTTTATATGTTGTAAAATGTAACATCACAGTATATTTTGCTACTGGCACACATTAATAGTTGAAGTAATATGCATATATAGATATTTAGGCTTTATCCAATGTTGATTGATTAAATGATTTACTGTTTCCTTTATTGTTTCTGTAAATCTTACAGGTTTATTGTAAAAAAACAATGCAGAAAATTCAAAGAAACAAAACTTAGTTATATACCACCATTCAGAGATAATTTTTCAAAACGTCTCTCTATGCATAGAGACTTTACATAAATATTTTTGTTTAATAAAATGTTGAAATCAACTTATTTATATAGAAAAAAATACCCTCAATTTACTCTCTATATTAAGGAATACGTGGCCTTGGCCAGTTTGCTCAGCGGTAGAGCGTCGTCCTTGCATGCAGAAGTCCCGGGTTCGATTTCCGGCCAGGTAACAGGAGAAACGTTCATCTGCTTTTCCACCCCTCCCCCTCTCCTTACTCTCTGTCTCTCTCTTCTCCTCCCGCCGCTGAGGCTCCATTGGAGCAAAGATGGCCCGGGCACTGGGGATGGCTCTTTGGCCTCTGCCCCAGGCGCTAGAGTGGCTCTGGTCACAATAGAGTGACGCCCCGGATGGGCACAGCACCGCCCTGTGGTGGGTGTGCTGGGTGGATCCCGGTCGGGCACATGCGGGAGTCTGTCTGACTGTCTCTCCTCATTTCCAGCTTCAGAAATAAATAAATAAATAAATAAATAAATAAATAAATAAATAAAAAAGAAATACGTCACCTGGTGTGAAAGAAGAAATGGTCTCCTACTCTGCTCTACCCTTAAAATCCTTACCGTCAGGACCGGCTTTTACCAGCAAATTGAAATTGTCCAATCAAAAGGTATTTCGTGAGCATTTAGTGGGGATAGGAAGAGGGAAGTAAATCATGCCCTCCACACGAGTGCGAAGATTTGCTGTGACCTTTGGAAAGACGGGCACCCACAGAGAATTGGTGAACACGTGTAGGTGTAAGACTGTGTACGTCCTGTGCCCAGTGGATCAGGAGTCCCCCCTCGGAGAAGGAGAACTGGAACCACGGCCAGGTTCAGGCAGCTTTGTCCTGTCCGCCCCTTATGGTTGCATGTGACTTTGACCATCTCTCCCTTTATTCGAATCCCTACAATATCTTCTCTTTGGATACGACCTGGTCAAAGTGCACCAAAATGCAAGACAACTAGCAGGACCAGTAGTATTTAAACTGAAATAATAAGATATGTTAATACTTACAAGGAATTTCTTGATAGCCATTTTCTAATGCACGAAAATAGTCCACGAATTGTAGAGTGGGAATTTTACATATTTCCGATAAACCAGTATTTTAAAATAAGGTATACATAACCTAACAAAAGTTACAATTTCTTACTCAAGCATATCCTGAGTTTCTCTGTGTTACATTTCTTATACTTGGCATTCAGAAACAAGAACGCACCATGACTTCACATTAATTGAAGTGTGCACACTGTGCACAGGGCTTTCCACGTTTGTGCCATTTTGTTTGGAGGACCTGGTCTGAGGGTACCACATTCAACCTCACATTCCCACATCTCTCTATTCCCTAGGGCAGTGGTCCCCAACCACCGGGCCGCAGACCTGTACCGGTCCATGGGCCATTTGGTACCGGTCTGCAGAGAAAGATTAACTTACATAATTTCCATTTTATGTATCTTTAAGTCTGAACTATGTTTTGTTTTTTTTAAATGACCAGATTCCCTGTGTTACGTCCCCCGAAGACTCATCTTGACGCTTGTCACAGTCAGGTAATGTATTTATCCGTCCCACCGTAAACGCCTGTCTGTGAAAATATTTTCTGACATTAAAACTGTCCGTGGTCCAAAAAAGGCTGGGGACCACTGCCCTAGGGGACAGAGCAACAGCACCGCAGAGTTATGTTGTTTTGTCATTAGTGTTCTCTTTCATTTTATCCTCCATAGTCATAGCAACATTGTACAAGCAAGTGTGTGACTATTTAAGCCAGGAGGTCTCTTCAAGGTTGGCAGCTGAGCATAATTCCTGCCTGATCCCACCGTCTTTGGGTCAAGTGCATGTACTGAATCTAAGTCAGTGGGGTGCATTTATTATGGGGAAAATCCTAAAGCTTCAGTTGCAGGGGTTTGCAGTTTAAAAAGTTAAACCAAACATTTGAGAGCCCTTGGTAAATACTGGAGAGAGAACTCATGTGCAATGAGGCTCACCCTGCTGACCTGTGTCCCTGGAGTGAGCTCCAGTGCTGAGACACAGTTACTTACTCTCTGTCTCAGCAGGTGGCACCTACCTTGCCCAGGGATCCTCTCTGAGGTCAGCCTTGGTTCCCTCTCTCTCCCATTCAAATCCTATCACCGGTGACTGCGTCTCCTAAATTGTTCCTGGCTCATTTTCCTTTTCCTTCTTCCTGCAACAACTGGCTCAGCTAAATTGTACTTGCTGTGGTTGGTTCCCCGGTGACCCATGAGTCTCCCGTGCTCAGTGTTCCAAAGGCTTCTGTCCTATGGAACAATATACCTAGAGGTCACTGCATTCTGAGTTCTATGCAGCTAGGATACTAGGATGCAAACACTCATCTGAAACTGGCTTCTTCCGTGGATGGTGTGACTCTCTGGCTCGACCTAGTAACAGGGACTTCCTTAACTGGTACCTGGATCCCCACTTCCTACACTTGGGGACATGAAGGTAAATCTTTCTCTTGGTGGAATGGATCCCAAGCCTCATTTTAAAATTTTTCTTCAATGTACTTCTATAGGGAGTACCAAGAATTTACCCTGTTATTTCTCTCCTGTGTCTAATTTGAATATCTCAGACCCAGGTGTCTGCTCATCGCTGGCCAGCCCCAAAATTGAAAAGAGCCTCTTAATTTCTCCCCAAAATCCAGTCCCACAAGTATATTCATAAAATTTTAAAAGTTTTTATTTACATAAAAGACAGGGAGGCCCTCGCAGGTGGGCTCAGCGGTTGAGCTTTGGCCTGGCGTGTGGGGTACCTGGGTTGATTCCTGGCCAGGGCACGTAGGAGAAGCGCCCATTTGCTTCTCCACCCCTCCCTCCTTCCTCTCTGTCTCTCTCTTCCCCTCCCGCAGCCGAGGCTCCATTGGAGCAAAGATGGCCCGGGTGCTGGGGATGGCTCCTTGGCCTCTGCCCCAGGTGCTAAAGTGGCTCTAGTAGCGGTAGAGCGACGCCCCGGAGGGTCAGAGCATCGCCCCCTGGTGGGCAGAGCGTCGCCCCCTGGTGGGCGTTCCTGGTGGATCCTGGTCGGGCGCATGAGGGAGTCTGTCTGACTATCTCTCCCCGTTTCCAGCTTCCGAAAAATACAAAAAAAAAAAAAAAAAAAAAGACTGGGATTCTTATGCATCAATGTCACTCCATTACATTTCATTTCTAAAAAATAAAGCTGCAGCAGAAGAAGGACATGGGAGAAAGGGCTGAGGTCTGCAGCTTATTTCCTGCAGGGCAAAGCTGACTCCTTACTATCATCCCCCTCATGTGCTTTGAGGGGCCCAGAGTGCCCACGGGGTCCATCCCTATGCATCAGAGTGCGTGACGTCCATATCAGACTTTTTTCCTATTATTTTATGTCTTGCTATAGATCTATTCAGATTTTCTATTCTTTCTTAAGTCAATTTCTTTAGATCATCTTTTTCTATGTAGTATTTGTCCATTTTATCTAGGTTACCTAAGTTGTTCAATAGCATGCAACTGTTCATGATATTCCCTTATATTCCTTTTTGTTTCTGTAAGGTCAATAATAATGTTCTCACTTTCATTTCTTTTCTTTTTCTTTTTTAAGATTTTTTTAAAATTTTATTTTATTATTATTTTTTTATAATTTTATTTTTTTAATGGGGTTACATCCATAAATCAGAGTACATATATTCAAAGAAAACATGTTCAGGTTATCTTGTCATTCAATTATGTTGCATACCCATCACCCAAAATCAGATTTTCCTCTGTCACCTTTTATCTAGTTTCTTTGTGCCCCTCCCCCTCCACCTTTTCGTCTCCCTCTTCCCCCAGCTCCCTTAACCACCACACTCTTATCAATGTCTCTTAGTCTCACCTTTATATCCCACCTACGTATGGAATAATGTGGTTCCTGGTTTTTTCTGATTTACTTATTTCACTTCGTATAATGTTATCAAGATCCCACCATTTTGCTGTAAATGATCTGATGTCATTATTTCTTATGGCTGAATAGTATTCCATAGTGTATATGTGCCACATCTTCTTTATCCAGTCATCTATTGACAGGCTTTTTGGTTGTTTCCATGTCCTGGCCACTGTGAACAATGCTGCAATGAACATGGGGCTGCATGTGTCTTTACGTATCAATGTTTCTGAGTTTTTTGGGTATATACCTAGTTGAGGGATTGCTGGGTCATAAGGTAGTTCTATTTTCAGTGTTTTGAGGAACCACCATACTTTCTTCCATAATGGTTGTACTACTTTACATTCCCAGCAACAGTGAATGAGGGTTCCTTTTTCTCCACAGTCTCTGCAACATTTGCTATTACCTGTCTTGTTAATAATAGCTAATCTAACAGGTGTGAGGTGGTATCACATTGGAGTTTTGATTTGCATTTCTCTAATAGCTAAAGAAGATGAGCATCTTTTCATATATCTGTTGGCCATTTGTATTTCTTCCTGGGAGAAGTATCTGTTCATGTCCTCTTCCCATATTTTTATTGTTTTGTTTGTTGTTGAGTTTTATGAATTCTTTGTATATTTTGGATATCAGGCCCTTACTTGAGCAGTTGTTTGAGAATGTCATCCCCCATTTAGTTGGCTGTCTGTTTATTTTGTTATCAGTTTCTCTTGCTGAGCAAAAACTTCTTAGTTTGATGTAGTCCCATTCATTAATTTTTGCCTTCACTTCTCGCCTTTGGAGTCAAATTCATAAAATCCTCTTTAGAACCCAGGTCCATGAATTTAGTACCTATGTCTTCTTTTATGTACTTTATTGTTTCAGGTCTCATGTTTAGATCTTTGATTAATTTTCAGTTAATTTTAGTACAAGGGGACAAACTGTAGTCCAGTTTCATTCTTTTGCATGTGGCTTTCCAGTTTTCCCAGCATCATTTGTTGAAGAGGCTTTCTTTTCTCCATTGTGTTTTGTTGGCCCCTTTATCAAAAATTATTTGACTATATATATGTGGTTTTATTTCTGGGCTTTTTATTATGTTCCATTGGTCTGAGTGTCTATTTTTCTGCCAATACCATGCTGTTTTGATTGTTGTGGTCCTATAATAGAGTTTGAAGTCAGGTATTGTAATGCCCCCAGCTTCATTCTTTTTCTTTAGGATTGCTTTGGCTATTTGGGTTTTTTTATAGTTCCATATAAATCTGATGATTTTTTGCACCATTTCTTTAAAAAATGTCATTGGAATTTTGTTGGGAATTGCATTAAATTTGTATATTTCTTTGGGTAATATGGCCATCTTGATTATATTTATTGTTTCTAACCAAGAACAAGGAATATTCTTCCATCTCATTATATCTTTTTTGGTTTTCCTTAACAATGGTTTGTAGTTTTCATTATATAAGTCCTTTACATTCTTTGTTATGTTTATTCCTAGGTATTTTATTTTTTTTGTTGCAATCATGAAGGGGATTATTTTTTTGAGTTCGTTCTCAAATGTTTCATTGTTGGCATATAGAAAGGCTATGGACTTCTGTATGTGAATTTTGTATCCTGCGACCTTACTGTATTGGCTTATTGTTTCTAGTAGTCTTTTTGTGGATTCTTTGGGGTTTTCGATTTATAGGATCATATCATCTGCAAAAAGTGATACCTTTACTTCTTCTTTTCTGATATGGATGCTTTTTATTTCTTTTTCTTGTCTGATTGCTGTGGCTAGAACCTCTAGTACCACATTAAATAAGAGTGGAGAGAGTGGACAACCGTGTCTTGTTCCTGATTTAACGGGGAAAGCCTTCAGTTTTGTGCCATTTACTATGATGTTAGCTGATGGTTTATCATATATGGCCTTTATCATGTTGAGATATTTTCCTTCTATACCCATTTTGTTGAGAGTCTTAAACATAAAATTGTGTTGTATTTTTTCGAAAGCCTTTTCTGCGTCTATTGATAAGATTATTTGGTTTTTGTTCTTTGTTTTGTTGATATGGCATATTACATTAACCGTTTTACGTATGTTGAACCATCCTTGAGATTCTGGCATGAATCCTACTTGATCAATATGTTGATGTATTCGATTTGCTAGTATTTTGTTTAGTATTTTAGCTTCTGTATTCATTAGAGATATTGGTCTGTAGTTTTCTTTTTTTGTGCCATCCTTGCCTGGTTTTGGTATGAGGGTTATGTTGGCCTCATAAAATGTGTTTGGAAGTATTGCTTCTTCTTCAATTTTTTGGAAGACTTTGAGGAGAATAGGAACCAAGTCTTCTTGAAATGTTTGATAAAATTCGCTGGTATAGCCGTCTGGCACTGGGCTTTTATTTTTGGGGAGGTTTTTAATGTTTTCTTCTATTTCTTCTCTACTAATAGGTCTGTTTAGGCTTTCTGCTTCTTCTTGACTCAGTCTAAGAAGGTTGTATTGTTCTAGGAATTTATCCATTTCTTCTAGTTTGTTGAATTTAGTGTCATAAAGTTCTTCATAGTATTCTACAATAATTCTTTGTATATGTATGATGTCCATGGTAATTTCTCCTCTTTCATTTTGGATTTTGTTTATATGAATTCTTTCTCATTTTTCTTTGGTAAGTCTTGCCAGGGTTTGTCAATTTTGTTGATCTTTTCAAAGAACCAACTTCTTGTTCTATTAATTTTTTCTATAGTTTTTCTGTTCTCTATTTCATTTATTTCTGCTCTGATTTTTATTATATTTTTTCTTCGGCTTGTCTTGGTTGTCTTTGTTCTTCTTTTTCTAGTTTCTTTAGGTGTGAAGTTATGTGGTTCACTTGGGCTCTCTCTTGGTTGTTCATATATGCCTGAAGTGATATGAACTTTCCTCTTATCACTGCTTTTGCTGCATCCCATAGATTCTGATATGTCGTATTGTCATTTTCATTTGTCTGTATATATCTTTTGATCTCTGCGCTTATTTCTTCTTTGACCCATTCATTTTTTAGAAGTATGTTGTTTAGTATCCACATTTTTGTGGGATTTTTTTCCTCTTTTTTGCAGTTGAATTCTAGTTTCAAGGCTTTATGATCAGAAAATATGCTTGGTACAACTTTGATTTTTCTGAATTTGCTGATGTTGTTTTTGTGGCCCAACATATGGTCAATTCTTGAGAATGATCCATGTACACTGGAGAAAAATGTATACTCTATCACTTTGGAATGAAATGTCCTGTAGATGTCTATCATATCCAGGTGCTCTAGTGTTTTGTTTAAGGCCAATATATCTTTGTTGATTCTCTGTTTGGATGACCGATCTAGAGCCGTCAGTGGTGTATTGAGGTCTCCAAGTATGATTCTATTTTTGTTAGTTTTTGTTTTAAGGTCAATAAGTAGGTATCTTATATATTTTGGTGCTCCTTTGTTTGGTGCATATATATTAAGAATTGTTATGTCTTCTTGATTCAGTGTCCCCTTAGCCATTATGAAATGGCCATTTTTGTCTCTGAGTACTTTTGCTGTCTTGAAGTCAGCATTATCCGATATGAGTATTGCTACACCTTTTTTTTTTTGGATGTTATTTGCTTGGAGTATTGTTTTCCAGCCTTTCACTTTGAATTTGTTTTTATCCTTGTTGCTTAGATGGGTTTCTTGTAGGCAGCATACAGTTGGATTTTTTTTAATTCATTCTGCTACTATGTGCCTTTTTATTGGTGAGTTTATTCCGTTTACATTTAGTGTAATTATTGACACTTGTGAGTTTCCTATGCCATTTTATAGGTTGTTTTCTGTTAGTTTTGTGTCTTGTTTGAACCTTCTCTTTCATTTTTCTATCTTTTGTTTTTATTTGGTTGTATTCCATACATCTTTCCTCTGTTGCTATCTTTTTAAAATCATGTGTTTCTGTGGTGGTTTTTTCAATGGTGGTTACCTTTAAGTAATGAAAAGGGTTCCTACCCTATTCATTGTCGTGCACTATCTTGTGAGTAACTTTGCACTCCATCGTCCTTTGCTACTGTTAATCTCCATCCTTTCCCCCCTCTTTTTTTATTTTTTGTTGTCACAGTTTACATTTGGTTGTATTGTGTTCTTTGTGGAGCTTTTACTTGTGGCTTTGTTTTTTTTTGTTGTTGTTGTTCTTTGTATCTGATTGGAGAACCCCATTTAGTAATTCTTGGAGTGGAGGTTTTTTGATGATAAATTCCCTCATCTTTTCTGTATCTGTGAATGTTTTTTATTTGTCCTTTGTATTTGAAGGATAGCTTTGATGGGTATAGTATCCGTGGCTGAAAGTTCCTCTCTTTCAGGACTTTAAATATTGGGGTCCATTCTCTTCTAGCTTGTAGAGTTTCGGTTGAGAAATCTGATGATAATCTAATGGGCCTTCCTTTATATGTTGTATTCTTCTTTTCCCTGGCTGCCTTAAGAATTTTTTTCTTGCCATTGGTTTGTGCCAATTTCATTATGATGTGCCTTGGAGTAGCTTTGTTGGGGTTATGAAAACTCAGAGTTCTGTTTGCTTCTTGAATTTGAGGCTTTAGTTCTTTCCACAGGCTTGGGAAGTTCTCATCTATTATTTGTTTGAGTATGTTCTCCATTCCATTTTCTCTCTCTTCTCCCTCTGATATACCTATTATTCTTATGTTATTCTTTCTGATGGTGTCAGGTAATTCATGTAGGGCTATCTCATTTTTTTAAATTTTTGAGTCTCTTTCTTCTTCTCTCTGTTGTGCCTCAAGTTGCTTATCTTCTATTTCACTAATCCTACCTTCTATCTGGCCTGTTCTATTAGCTAAGCTTGTTACCTCATTTTTCACCTCGTGAATTGAGTTTTTCATCTCTAGTTGATTTGTTTTTATAATTTCAATTTCCTTGGAAATATATTCTTTGTGTTCATTGAGTTGTTTTCTGACCTCTCTAAATTGCCTTTCTGTGTTTTCTTTTATATCTCTGAGTATTTTTAGGATTTCTATTTTAAATTCTCTGTCATTTAAAACCAAGGTTTCCAAAATATTAAGTTTTTTCTCCATAGGTTTTTTCTCATCTATCTGTGTTACCTCTCTTTCTTTTGTATCCATGATATTCGATTTTCTCTTCCTTAATGGCATCTGAGGGTGGTTTTGTGGATAGTATTAATGTGGTTTAATAAGGAAAGAAAGTTAAAAAAATAAAAATAAAAAGTAGAAAATAGTTTAAAAAAAATTTTTTTTTTAATTAAAGAAAATAAATAAATAAAAGAAAAAAATTATTTTCCCCCTTCTTTTTTCCTCTCCTTTCCTCTCCCCTCTTTCTTGAGAAAATCTTGTGGTGAACTGTGAATTATATTGTACTAAACAGAACAAACAATGCCTCTAATGGAGGGCCTGAGTTGGGGAAAAGTAATAAAGGGGCACAAGAGGGGGGTATGGACCCACAAAATGCAAATGAGGAAAAAATTTGGGGCAAGAATAAAATGATTTGCTTTTAGGTGTTGGTTGGCTAAGAGATATGATGAGAGGAATAAGAGGGAAATAGGAAAATGGGGGTAAAAATTAAAAAATTACTATTGTATTTAGTGGAACAAGAACTATATAAAATGGAGAGCCAGGGTTTGGAGCACTGCTAGTTTGGTTAAAAAGTGAAGTAAAAACCCCCCAAAATGCCACAAACATAAGTTTGAGTCCCAGATAAGATAATTTGTTCGTTATTGAGGATTAAATGAGAGGAGACGTAAAGGAGAAAGGAATAAGCTAATATAGAGGGAGAAAAGAAAGAGAGAGGAAAAAGAAAAAGAGGGAAGCACTAAAAGAAGAAAAAAAAAAAAAAAGGAGAGAGAGATAGTTAAGGGTTTTGGAGTGCAACCCTCATAGAGAGAAAGGAAGAGGAAAGAAAAGATAATGGGAGATGTAACACTTATGGGTACTGTAGTTCAAGGAGAGATTAGAGTAAGGACGGCATAGAATTAAATGACCAAATTCGAAGAGGAAAAAAAAAATCAGGACATGAAGATAAGAGAAACATACGAACAAATACAATAAAATGGGATAGGTTATAAAGTCTGTGGATTATTCTTGATTTTGAGAGGTTATCTTCTTGCTTTTTCTTTTCTCTCCCTCTTCCTGGTCAGTGACTCTGTACCCCGGGTTCTGCCCCTTTGGCACGCTCAGGTAGATGTTTGAAGTTGATAAGTCTCTATGGCGATGTCATGTATTGGGATTCAGTCTTGTTGGCAGTTGCTGCTCATTAGCATTTATAGGCTCCGACAGTAAGAGAGACTGTGTTCCCGGAGCCTCTCTCCTAGTCTTTCCTTCCTCAATTAGTAGCCTGATAATCCAGCTATGGGGTTGCTGCTGCCTCTGCCTGGATAGTAAGAGGCTCAAAGAGCTGGCAACTCCTCACTCTATTCCCACTCAGCACAGGGCTCAATCAGTCAGAGCTGCTAGCATAATCAGGCGGGGCTTCCGCCCACACAAAGACCTCTGACTCTGCCACTCTGTCCGGTAACATGGGCGGGCATCCACTCCTGGGGTGCTCGGAGGAATTGCTCACTCACTATCTGCGTGCACAGACCAGGATATCAGGCCAGCTGTCTCACACTCTGAATGAAATGCCCGTCCACATGGAAAAGTTCCAGCGTTGGAATTGGCTGTCACTCCCTCCCCGTGCGTGGCTTTTTCAGGGCGCTAGGGCAGCCCAAGATTCCATTTTCGGCCCACACAAAGGCCCCTGACTCTGCCTCTCTGTGGGGAAACACAAGTGCCTACTCCTGAGGCGCTCGGAGGAATCTCCTGCCCACTCTCTGTGTGCACGGACCAGGATATCAGGCCGGCAGTCTCACACTCCGAGTGAAACCCACGCGCGCACGGAAAAGATCCAGCGTTGGAATTAGCTTTCGCTCCTTCCCAGTGCGCGGCTTTTTCAGGGTGCTTGGGGCAGTCCCGAGATTCTGCTTTCAGTCCACACAAAGGCCTCTGACTCTGCCTCTCTGTGGGATAACACGGGCACCCACTCCCAAGGCGATCGGAGGGATCTCTCGCCCACTATCTGCACGCGCCGACCAGGAGATCGGGGCGAATGGCTGCCCCGCTTATCTTTCTTTATCTGGGTTTGGTGCGAGTCTTAGTTTGTATTGCCTGGGTTGCCCCAAGCACAGTTTTTCCTAGGCTTGGATCTCCGTGCCACAGCCTGGTTTGGCCATTTGTGCCGCAGCCTGGATCTATTCGCCCCCTTTGCCTGCCTTAGTTTCTATACTCTCAGTTCCCAGTGAAAGCAGCCCTATTTAGGTTAGTGAAGAAGGTGGAGTATTTCTTACTCTCTATATTCTTCAGAGTTTGATTATATATGTAGCAAATTTTTCGCTTGACCATACCTTCGGTGTATTGCGGAACATCTGGCGGCTCCAAGGATAGATTTTTGGGTTTCTGGTTGAAGATCATGTTGAGTATTGGGGGAAATTTATCGGTATTGCTTCATACCATGCCAGTACTCTGATGTCATCTCTTTTTTAAAGATTTTATGTATTGATTTTAAATACAGAATAGGAAGATGCAGCAAAAAGTATTAATTCATAGTTGCTTCACTTTGGTTGTTCATTGATTGCTTGTCTACGTGCCTTTACTGGGAAAGCCCCGGGATTCGAACCAGTGACCTTAGCATTCCAAGTCAATGCGTTATCCACTGAACTACCACAGGCTAGGCCCCACTTTCATTTCTGATATTATTTGTATCTCTCTTTTTTACTTATTCTTGCTAAAGGTTTGTTAATGTTCATTTTTTCAAAGAAGCAACTTTCAGTTTCATTGATTCTTCCTATTTTTTATTTATTTATTTATTTTTGAAAGAGAGAGAGGCAAGGAGACAGAGACAGGAACATGGAGCTGCTCTTGTATGTACCCTGGCCACGGAATTGACCAGGCAACCTCCACGCTCCAGGACAAGGCTCCAACTGAGCTATCTGGCCAAGACTTTATTTCTTTTTATTTTCAGATATGCAGAGAGAGGTAGTGAAGAGAGAGGGGAGGGAGAAGGGAGGCATTCAGTTATTGTTCCACTCGGTCGTGTACTCATTGCCTGCTTCCTGTGTGTGCCCTGACCATGGATCGAACCTGCAACCTTGTTGTTTCGGGGCGATGCTCTTTCTATTTTTTTCAACTTTATTGAAGAATAATTGATAAATACATATAATTGCTTATATTTAAAGTGCACAATGTGATGTTGATATACATGGAATGACTACCAAGAACAAGATAACTAAGTTACTGATTTAAAATGAGCTGCTTAATTACTGGAGAGGGAACGTGGAACTGAGATGCAAAGTTTGATTTTAGAATTCCAATTACAGGACCTCGCCGGTTGCCTCAGTGGTAGAGGATCCGCCTGGCATGCAGGAGTCCCAGGTTCAATTTCCGGCCTGGGAACAAGAAGAAGCACCCATCTGCTTCTCTACCCCACCCTTCCTGTCTGTCTGTATCTTCCCCTCCCACAGCCAAGGCTCCATTGGAGCAATGTTGGCCCGGACACTGAGGATGGCTCTAAGGCCTCTGCCTCAGGCGGTAGAATGGCGCTGTTTGCAACAGAGCAATGGCCCAGATGGGCATAGCATCGTCCCCCTGGTGGGCATGCTTGGTGGATCCCAGTCGGGCGCATGCGGGAGTCTGTCTGACTGCCTCCCCGTTTCCAACTTCAGAAAAATACAAAAAGAACCACACCACACAGAAACCCAACAACATATAAAAACAAACAGAAGAGATGCAGTGACTTCAATAGCATTTGGCTAGAGACATTGCTGTGCCTTACTGGAGAATCTTTTGATGACTACAGTGATGATGATGTCTGTGGAGCTGTTTTTAACATTAAAGCTAAGGTGATAAGATAACAATATGGACTACTGACTGTGAAAACAGAGAAGCTATTGAACATATAGGGAGGGTATACAAGGAAAGGTTAGGACTTCCTCCAAAGACAGTGATTGGTTATCAGTCCCACACAGTCCCCATCAGCTACAGAACACACCTTGCTCACTTCATAGTAGCCACCTGAGGCAGAAAATTATTGTTTAGATAAATAGAGTAATATAAAGAGAATATGATAATAAAGTATAGAGTTACATATTGATACCTACTACCTATTTTTAAGTAATAAGCATTTCTAAGAGAAAATCTATGTGGATTGGACTCTCCACATTAAGAAAATGAAATGAAATGGAGTTTACCTGACTTCCCTCTGCTCCCCTGCCCATCTTTCCATGGTCGGTGTGCTCAGACTCCTGAGCTCATCAGTGTGGGTTGCTATAAGTGGCTGCATTTACAGTGTGTGTCATTGGCTGCTCCAGCCCTCCCTCTTGAGCCCCAGCTGCACGTGTGGCTGGGACTCCCAATCTGCACCCAACAAGGATGCCGGCTCTCGGTCCCGCCACCTTGTCTTCACACCCCCTGGCATTGACCTTGCTCAGGACGCCATCTTCCCGCTCTGGGTCCCGCACAGCCTTCTTCCATCTGTCCTGCGGTGTTTCTCCCTTTTCCACAACTGTCCTCATGAGAAATCCAAACACCCTTCCGCAGTTGGGCCCTTGCTCCTGGTTTAGCGGCTGCGGCCATCACTCCAGCCTCCACTCTTGCTGCTCCTCGCTGAGATCACCTGGGCCTGGAAAAGGGCCCTGGGCATGCTCTCTCAGCTCCAGGTTCCTGCCAGTGTGGCTGCCCCTCCTGGTGCCAACACCTGCCCCAACTGAACTCTGCTTCTCCCTCCCACAGAAATAACCAGGTCATTGTGTACTCACCTGTTATATTCCCACCTCCCTGGGAAGCTCAATATATGTATGTGGGCACTGAGCCTTGTGCCTAATTGCAGTTTCTGGTACACGGTACTCAGCACATAGCTGCTGAGAAAACTCACCGTGTGGCTTTGGGTATGGGCAAAAGAAGGTCCTAGACCGACTGTAGGCCTTGCAGCAAGGGGTGTCTTGGCTGTGAAGTTTGAAAAACATGTTTCGTTTTGTTCTGATGTAAGTTTATAGATTAACGTAAAAGTACGTGTCTCACTAGAGTAGAAAAGATTTGAGTATGAACTCTTTTATAACCTAAAATTTTCAAAACAAATATCTTCAATTTCTTTTCTTTTTTTTAAATATCTTCAAATTCAAATAAGATCCTGATTAGGTGGGTTTATATGTTTTAAAATGTAACATCACAGTATATTTTGCTTCTGGCACACATTAATAGTTGATGTAATACACATATATAGATATTTAGGCTTTATCCAATGTTGATTGATTAAATGATTTACTGTTTCCTTCATTGTTTCTGTAAATCATTACAGGTTTATTGTAAGAAAGCAATGCAGAAAATTCAAATAAACAAAACTTAGTGATATACCGCCATTCAGAGATAATTTTCACAACATCTCTCTATGCATAGACAATTTTACATAAATACTTTTGTTTAAGAAAATGTTGAAATCGACTTACTTTTATAGAAAGACATACCCTCAGTTTACTCTATATATCAAAAAATACGTCACCTGGTGGGAAAGAAGAAATGGTCTCCTGCTCTCTTCTTTCCTTAAATTCTTTATGGTCAGGACCAGCTTTTACCAATAAATTGAAATTGTCCAATCAAAAGGTATTTCATGAGCATTTAGTGGGGATAGAAAGAGGGAAGTAAAGCATGCCCTCCATGCGAGTGTGAGGATTTGCTGTGACATTTGGAAAGACGGGCACCCACAGAGAATTGGTGAACACGTGTATGTATCAGACTGTGTTCATCCTCTGCCCAGTGGGTCAGGAGGCTCCCCTTGGAGAAGGAGAACCGGAACCACGGCCAGGTTCAGGCAGCTTTGTCCTGTCTGCCCCTTAGGGTTGCATGTGGCTTTGACTATCTCTCCCTTTATTCGAATCTCTAGAATATCTTCTTTTTTGATACGACCTGGTCAGTGCACCAAAATGCAAGACAACTAGCAAGACAAGTATTATTTGAACAAAAATAATAAGATATGTTAATTTCTTGATAAGGAATTTCTTGATAGCCATTTTCTAAAGCACAAAAATAGTTCACGAATAGTAGAGTGGGAATTTTACATATTTCCGATACACCAGTATTTCAAAATAACATATACATAACCTAGCAAAAGTTACAATTTCTTACTCAAGCGTTTCCTGTGTTTCTTTGTGTTACATTTCTTATATTTGGCATTCAGAAACAAGAACGCACCATGACTTCACATGAATTGAAGTGTGCACACTGTGCACAGGGATTGCCTCGTTTGTGCCATTTTGTTTGGAGGACCTGGTCAGATGGTAGCACATTCAATCTCACATTCTCACATCTCTCTATTCCCTAGGGCAGAGGTCCCCAACCCCCGGGCCGCAGACCTGTACCTGTCCATGGGCCATTTGGTACCGGTCCGCAGAGAGAGAATAAATAACTTACATTATTTCCATTTTATTTATACCTAAGTCTGAACGATGTCGTATTCTTAAAAAATGACCAGATTCCCTCTGTTACATCCATCTAAGACTCACTCTTGACGCTTGTCTCGGTCACGTGATCCATTTATCCGTCCCACCCTAAAGGCCGGTCCATGAAAATAATGTCTGACATTAAACCGGTCTGTGGTGACCACTGCCCTAGGGGACAGAGCAACAGCAGCACAGAGTTATGTTGTTTTGTCATTAGTGTTCTTTTCATTTTATCCTCCCTAGTTGATAGCAGCATTGTACAAGCAAGTGTGTGACTATTTAAGCCAGGAGGTCACTTCAAGATTGCCATGTGAGCATAATTCCTGCCTGATCCCAACATCTTTGGGTCAAGTGCATGTACTGAATCTAAGTCAGAGGGGTCTGTTTATTTTGGGGAAAATCCTAAAGCTTCAGTTGCAGGGGTTTGCAGTTTAAAAAGCTAAACCAAACCTTTGAGAGCCCTTGGTAAATTCTGGAGTGAGAACTCATGTACAGTGAGGCTCACCCTGCTGACCTGTGTCCCTGATGTGAGCTCCAGTGCTGAGGCACTGTTACTTCCTCTCTGTCTCAGCGGGTGGCACCTACCATGCCCAAGGATCCTCTCTGATGTCAGTCTTGGTTCCCTCTCTCTCCCATTCAAATCCAATCACCTGTGACTGCGTCTCCTAAATTCTTTCTGGCTCATTTTCCTTTTCCTTCTTCCTGCAACCACTGGCTCCGCTAAATTGTACTTGCTATGGTTGTTTTCCCGGTGACCCATGAGTCTCCCGTGCTCAGTGTTCCAAAGGCTTCTGTCCTATGGAACAATATACCTAGAGGTCACTGCATTCTGAGTTCTATGCAGCTAGGATACTAGGATGCAAACACTCATGTGAAACTGGCTTCTTCAGTGGATGGTGTGACTCTCTCTGGCTCAACCTAGTAACAGGGACTTCCTTAACTGGTACCAGGATCCCTGCTTCCTACACTTGGGGGCATGATGGTAATTCTTTCTCTTGCTGGAATGAATGCCAAGCCTCATTTTAAAATTTTTCATCAATGTACTTCTATAGGAAGTGCCAAGAACTTACCCCGTTGTTTTTCTCCTGTGTCTAATTTGAATATCTCAGTCCCAGTTGTCTGCTCATCCCTGGCCAGCCCCAAAATTGGAAAGAGCCTCTTAGTTTCTCCCCAAAATCCAGTCCCACAAGTATAATCATAAAAACTTTAGAAGTTTTTCTTTACATTAAAGACAGGGGTTCTTAATGCATCAATGTCACTTCATTAAATTTTATTCCTAAAAAAAAGGAGGAGATACTTGAGGGTGCGGGGAGGTCAACGAATGAGTCGTTGATGATTTTAAATAGTGGGTGGGATTTACGGATGTTTGTCATTATTCTTATAGTTGAAATACACCCGTGATTTTTCATGTCATAAGTCATGGGTAGAGACCATGTAGGAATTATGATGACATATATTGCGTTTATCTTAAGTATCATTTTTGTAGTTGGGTTTGTGGGGTTTTCTTCTAAACCTTCACCAATTTACGGAGAATTGGGGCTGATTGTGAGTGGAGGGGTGGGTTGTGGTATTGTGATTAGTTTTGATGGGCCATTTTTAGGTCTCATGGTGTTTTTGATTTTTTTAGGGGGAATAATGGTGGTTTTTGGTTATACTATGGCTACAGCAACTGAGCAGTATCCGGAGGTATTGGTATCTAATAAAACGGTCTTAGGTTCTCTTATTGCAGGTTTACTTATAGAGGTGGGGTTAGTTGTTAGTGTAACTGAGAATGAGGGTGTTGAGTTGGAGGTAATTTTAAAGTTTAATGACATAGAGGATTGGGTGATTTATGATATGGGCGATGCTGGATTTTTTAGTAAAGAGATTATAGGTGTTGCGGGGTTGTATAGCTATGGGACTTGGTTAGTAGTAGTTACAGGGTGATCCTTGCTTATTGGGGTTGTAGTAATTATGGAGATTACTCGTGGAAATTAAATATGAGTATAGTAAGGGTAGGGTGATGAGGAAAGAGAGGAAATATAGTTTAACTAGGCCTTTTTGGTTAGATACCGTAGTAGAAGATTTTATATGTATATTTGAGATTGATTTTGGTAGGAGTATTTCTAGTCAGATTTGGTCTAATAGAAGGGAGGTGGATTTCTGGCTTGTTGTAAGGCTTATTAGTGGTTGGAGGCGGTGTATGATGGTGGGAAAATAGCCTAAGAGGTTTGAGAATTTAATCATGCTTGAGGGCTTTTTGAACATTAGGTTGTAGGTGACTTGGTTTAGTTCTAGGGCTATTATAAATCCTGTTGGGGTTACTCCTAGGGCTATAAGTTTTAGGTAGAGAGGTATTGTTATTTGTGGGGTAGTGGTTGGGGGGATGCTGTTCGATAGTAGGAATCCTGCAAAAATGCTTCCAATTAACAGGAGCTTGATAGAATTAATTAGGAGTGGGTTGTTCTCGTTAATTAGGATAAGGGTGGGAAATCGTGGTTGTCCTAGAAGTGCAAAGAAAATAATTCGCGTGCTGTAAACAGCTGTGAGGGAAGTGGCTAGGAGGGTTAGTAGTAGGGCTCAGGCGTTGGTATATGAGATACTGGCTGCTTCGATAATAAGGTCTTTAGCATAAAAGCCCGTTAGGAAGGGGGTGCCTGTTAGGGCAAGGCTTCCGATGACTAAGGCGGTGGTGGTGAAGGGTAGGGTCTTGAATAGGCCCCCCATATTTCGGATGTCTTATTCGTCACCTAAGCTATGGATGATTGATCCGGAGCATATAAATAGCATGGCTTTGAAAAATGCGTGGGTGCAGATGTGGAGAAATGCTAAGTGGGGCTGATTAATTCCAATAGTTACTATTATTAAGCCTAGCTGACTGGAGGTGGAAAAGGCAATGATTTTTTTAATGTCATTTTGGGTAAGGGCGCAGATTGCTGTAAATAGGGTTGTAATAGCTCCTAGGCATAGGACTATAGTTTGTACTAGTTTGTTGTTTTCTATTAGGGGGTAAAATCAAATCAATAGGAATACTCCTGCAACAACTATAGTACTTGAGTGCAGTAGGGCAGAAGAAACAGGTGTGGGGCCTTCTATGGCGGAAGGAAGTCATGGGTGGAGTCCAAACTGGGCAGATTTTCCAGTGGCAGCTAGGAGTAGGGCTATGAGTGGGAAGTTTGTATTTTCTGGGTTTAGTACAAAGATCTGTTGAAGTTCTCATGTATTGGAGTTTATTATGAATCATGCCATAGAGGCAATAAAGCCAATGTCTCCAATTCGGTTGTACAGGATTGCTTGCAGAGCAGCGGTGTTGGCGTCTGCGCGCCCATATCATCATCCAATGAGTAAGAAGGATATAATTCCTACTCCCTCTCAACCAATAAAAAGTTGGAATAGGTTGTTGGCTGTAACTAGAATTATTATTGTAATTAGAAATATTAGTAGGTATTTAAAGAAGCGGTTAATATTAGGGTCTGAGTGTATATATCATATTGAGAATTCTATAATAGATCAGGTTACGAACAATCCTACTGGTATAAATAATATAGAGAAGTAGTCGAATTTGAAGCTGAGGGTTAGTTTGATTGTTTGGATTGTGATTCAGTTTCAGTTCGAGATTACTATTTCTTGGTGGGAGCTGATAAATAATAGGGTAGGGATTAGGCTGGCCGCGAAGGAATATGAGACTATAGTCTTGATGTAGTTTGGGTAATTTGGCTTTTTATCTAGGTTGAGGGCCGTTGCTATAATAGGTATAGTTAGTAGAAGTAGTGCTAGTATAATAGATATATTAAATAGGTTTATTACTTTTATTTGGAGTTGCACCAATTTTTTGGCTCCTAAGACCAACAGATAACTACTATCCTTTAAAAGTTTGAAAAGCCACGGTTTTAGGCGCGGTAGCATGAGTTAGCAGTTCTTGCATTCTTCTTCGGTAAGTAAGGGGGTTTAGACCCTATTACTAGATTCACAATCTAGGGTTTTTATTAAACTATATTTACAGTATAATGTACCCAGAATGATTTTTGGATTAATTGATAGGAGGAGTAGGGGTATTAGGTGTATTGCTATTAGTGTATTTTCTCGTGTGTAGTTGGGCTTGATATTATTAATGTGATGAGTATGTTTACCTCGTTGAGTTATGATTAGTATATAGAAGGAGTAAAGAGCAGTGATAATAATGTTTAGTCCTATAAGGATAATAAACATATTTGATCAGGAGAATGTTGCTATGACTACAAATAGTTCTCCAATTAAATTAATGGTAGGGGGGAGGGCTAGGTTGGTGAGGCTTGCTAAAAGTCATCAGGAGGCTATAAGGGGTAAAATAGTTTGTAGGCTGCATGCTAGGATTATAGTTCGACTATGGATTCACCTGTAATTGGAATTGGCCATGCAGAATAGTATAGAGGAGGTTAGTAGCTCCTATATAGCTTCATGGAGACTGGATGAGAATGGCTACAATCACCAGGGTTATATGACTTACTGATGAGTAGGCAATTAGTGATTTTAGGTCTTTTTGATGTAAGCAGCTTGAGCTTGTTATGATTATGCCCCATAGTGAAAGCATTATAAACGGGTATGCCATATTGCTTGTGAGTGGGTTGAGAAGGGTTGTAATTCGTAGCATTCCGTAGCCCCCTAGTTTTAGTAGTACTTCAATAGGGGCTTCTACGTGTGCTTTGGGGGGTCAGAGGTGGAGTCCGTAGAGGAGTATTTTTACTATAAATGCCAGCATGCAGGCCAGTCATAAAAGGGAGTTGCCTCAGGAGTTTTGTAGGGGGTTGGCCCAATATTATAGTAATAAAAAATTTAATGATCTTGTGGTGTTTTGGATGTATATGAGTGCTACTAACAGGGGGAGGGAGCCTACTAGAGTATAAAACAAAAAATAGCGTCCAGCATTGAGACGCTCTGCCTGTCCGCCTCAGCGGGTGATAATGATGAGGGTTGGTACTAGGGTAGCCTCAAATAGAATATAAAATAGAATTAGTTCTGTGGCAGTGAAAGTTATGATTAAGAATGTTTGTAATAGGATGAGTATAGTAATATATAATTTTTTCTGTGTTGCAGACTCTTTTGTCAAGTGAAACTGGCTGGCAATAATTATCAGGGGTAGAAGTCATGTTGTTAGGAGGAGGAGGGGTATTGACAGGGAGTCAGAGAAGAATATTAGGGATAGGTTTAGGGTATTGTCGCTGAATTGATTAATCAGAGGTAGGCACAATAGGCTAATTAACAGGCTGTGTATTGTAGTATTAATTCATATTATATTAGTTTTTGACAACCATATGAGGGGGGGGTATAGTAGTATTAATTCATACTATATTAGTTTTTGACAACCTTATGGGTAAGGCCATAGTTTAGTGCGTTGAAATCACTTGTTTTGCTTTAAAATAACTATCATTATTCGGCTCATTCTTATCCTTCTTGTGATTACTCATAGGCTAGGCTAATGGCTAAGGGGGAAATGAGAAATAGAGACATAATAAGTATGGTGGGGAGACTGTTGGTTTGAGTGGCTCAAGGGAGGGGTAAGAGAAGGGCAATTTCTAGGTCAAACCAGTTGGTATATAACTGTTGGTATAATAATTTTTAGCATTTTAATAAGTTTAGGTTCTGTACATGATCAACGCCGTAGGTGTTGGATACTATAACTAGTAGAGATAGTCCCAGGGCTGCTTCGCAGGCAGCAAATACCAGAAGAATAATAGGTAGTATGCTGGTGAGGGTTAGGTGGGAGTTTAGAATTGTTATAGCGATTATTGCAAATAGTGATAATATTATACCTTCTAGACATAATAGTGAAGATATTATGTGGGAGCGGTATATTAACAGGCCAACTAGGGAAATTGTAAAGGCTAATATTGTGTTTACATAGGTCAAGGACATTTAATAGTTATGGGTAAGGCCATAGTTTAGTGAGTTGAAATCACTTGTTTTGCTTTAAACTAACTATCATTATTTGGCTCATTCTAATCCTTCTTGTGATCACTCATAGGCTAGGCTAATGGCTAAGAGGGAAATGAGAAATAGAGACATAATGAGTATGGTGGGGAGACTGTTGGTTTGAGTGGCTCAGGGGAGGGATAAGAGAAGGGCAATTTCTAGGTCAAATATTAAGAAGGTGATGGCCACTAGGAAAAATTTTATAGAGAAAGGAAGCCGTGCGGACCCCTTGGGGTCAAACCCACATTCATAGGGGCTAGATTTTTCTGCATATGTATTAATCTGGGGAAGTCAGAATGCAATAACTACTAGGAGGGTTGCTAGCAGGGTGTTAATGGAGATAGAAATTACTACGTTTATTACTCTTTTTCGGACTTATTACCGAATCTAACTGATTGGAAGTCAGTTGTACTAATTAATACTAAAAGAGTATGAACCTCATCAGTAGATAGAGATGTGCAGGAATAGTCAAACTACGTCAACAAAATGTCAATATCAAGCTGCGGCTTCGAATCCAAAATGGTGAGTTGATGTAAAGTGGAATTTTAATTGTAGTAATAGGCACACGATTAGGAATGTGGAGCCAATAATTACATGCAGTCCGTGGAATCCGGTGGCCATGAAGAATGTAGAACCGTAAACACCATTGGAAATGGTAAAAGAATTTCGTAATATTTGGAGGCTTGTAATAATGTAAAGTACAGGCCTAGGCAGATTGTGATAAATAGGCTTTGGATTATATGTTTGCGATTGCCTTCCACTAAGCTATGATGGGTTCAGGTGATTGACACACCAGAGGCTAGAAGGACAGATGTATTTAGTAGGGGGACATCTAAGGGGCTTAGGAGGGTAATGCCTGTAGGAGGCCAGTACCCGCCTAGCTCTGGGGTAAGGGCTAGGCTTGAGTGGTAGCAGGCTCAAAAGAAACCTGTGAAGAAAAATACTTCTGAGATGATGAAGAGGATTATTCCATAGCAAAGTCCTTTTTGAACGACAGGTGTATGGTGACCTTGAAAAGTACCCTCTCAGACAACGTCGTGCCATCATTGGTATATTGTTAGGAGATTAGTTGTTAGGCCCAATAGTAGAAGGGACATTGAGTTAAAACGGAATCATATAATTAGTCCTGAGGTTAGTAGTAATGCAGACAGGGCTCCTGTAAGAGGTCAGGGGCTGGGGTTTACTATGTGATATGCATGGGTTTGGTGGGTCATTAGGCATTATCGTGTAAGTACAGGCTAACTACGAGTGTGAAGACGTAGGCCTGGATAAGGGCTACAGCAAACTCCAGGATAGTTAATAAAATTAGAATGATGAATGTGATTAATGCAGTTGCAGTGCTAATGCTTATGAGTGCTAGAGTTGCACCTCCAATGAGGTGAATTAAAAGGTGTCCTGCGGTAATATTCCCTGGTAGCCGAACGGCTAAGGCTATGGGTTGAATAAATAGGCTGATTGTTTCGATAATAACTAGTATGGGGATAAGGGGGATGGGGATACCTTGTGAGAGGAAATGCGCAAGGGAGGGTTTAGTTTTGTGCCAGAAACCAAGAATTACTGTACCTGCTCATAATGGGATAGCCATTCCGAGGTTTATTGATAATTGGGTAATGGGTGTGAAAGAATAGGGTAGAAGGCCGAGGAGGTTTGTAGACCTGATGAATAGAATGAGTGATCTTAGCATAAGGGTTCAGGTTTGTCCTTTTTGACTGTGGATCATTATCATTTGTTTTGATGTTAAGTGAAGGAGTCATCGCTGTATTACAATTAATCGATTTGCAATTAGTTGACTGGAGGAAGGAAATAGGACGGTGGGGAATATAATGATTAAAACAACAACAGGCAGTCCTATTATTGTAGGGGTAATTAAAGAGGCGAATAGATGTTCGTTCATTTTGTTTCTCAGGGGGTTGTATGCTTTAGTGATTTGGCTAAGGAAGGCTCAGGGGCTGAATAGAATGAGTGTTTGGAGACCTTTCATTGTATAATAATAAACAGTGTGATAATTATTGATAATGTTGTGATAAATCATGTGGAAGTGTCGAGCTGGGGCATGTCATCAAGGAGAGGGTGAGGCTCTCAATCTTCAACTTAAAAGGTTGATGCTGCAGTAGCTTCTTGATGATACTATAGTATGGATGATGATCATTTTTCAAAATGTTTTAATGGGACTATTTCAAGTAAAATTGGTATGAAGCTATGGTCCGATCCGCAGATTTCGGAACATTGTCCATAATATAAGCCAGGTCCGGTGGATAGTAGGGTTGTTAGATTTAGGCTTCCTGGAATAGCGTCTGTTTTTAAGCCCAAAGATGGGACGGCTCAAGAGTGTAGGACATCTTCTGATGAGATTAATATATGAACAGTGAATTCTATGGGTAGAACCACTCAGTTGTCTACTTCCAGCTGGCGGATTTGGCCGGGTGCGAGATCGGATGTGGGGATTATATAGGAGTCAAAATTCAAATCTTCGTAATCTGTATATTCATAACTTCTGTACCACTGATGGTTTTAATGGTAATAGAGGGGTTATTAATTTCATCTATTATGTAAAGAATTTGGAGGGATGGGAGTGCAATTATAATGAGTATAATAGCTGGTAGGATCATTCAGATGGTTTCCACCTCTTGGGCATCTATGGTGCTCGTGTGGGCTAATTTAGTGGTTAACATAATTGAGATAATATAGAGTAATATAGAGGACTAGGGAGCTCATAAGGAATACGATCATTATAGTGTGGTCGTGAAAGTGTAGCAGCTCTTCTATAATAGGAGAAGTTGCGTCTTGGAAGCCTGTTTGGAATGGGTATGCCATAGAGGTATATAGGGGTTTCACCTATAATTTAACCCTGACAAAGTGATGTAAGTTTTATTAATACCTCTACCATGGAGAAAGACATAGTGGTTATGGTGTTGGCTTGAAACCAATTTAAGGGGGTTCGAATCCTTCCTTTCTTATTTATTTAATATTAATATAAGTAGGCTCTTCGAATGTATGATAAGAGGGAGGGCAGCCATGGAGTCACTCAAAGTTTGTGGTTGTTAGTTCTACTAGTGAGACTTCTCGTTTGGAGGCGAATGCTTCCCATACGATGAAAACCATTAGCATTACAGCTGTTAATGAGATGAAGGAGCCTATAGATGATACAGTGTTTCAGGTAGTGTATGCATCAGGGTAATCAGAGTATCGTCGTGGCATTCCGGACAAGCCTAAGAAGCGTTGGGGGAAGAAGGTTATATTAACGCCTACAAATATTACTAAAAAGTGAGCTTTAGTTCGGCGGGGTGTAGGGTATAGCCGGAGAAAAGGGGGAATCAGTGGACAAATCCACCCATAATGGCAAATACTGCTCCTATGGATAAAACGTAGTAAAAATGGGCTACTACATAATAAGTGTCATGAAGTACAATGTCTAGGGATGAATTAGCTAGTACAATACCAGTTAAACCCCCCACAGTAAAAAGGAAAATAAATCCAAGGGCCCATAGTATGGCCAGGGATCATTTGATATTAACTTCATGAAGAGTTGCTAATCAGCTAAATACTTTAACACCAGTAGGAATAGCAATAATCATAGTAGCAGATGTGAAGTAGGTGCGTGTATCAACGTCTATTCCAACAGTAAATATATGATGGGCTCATACAATAAATCCTAGGAACCCAATAGATATCATGGCTCAGACTATTCCTATGTAACCAAATGGTTCTTTTTTTCCTGAGTAATATATAACAATATGGGAGATAATTCCAAACCCGGGTAGGATGAGAATGTATACCTTGGGGTGGCCGAAGAATCAAAATAAGTGTTGATATAAAATGGGATCGCCCCCTCCGGCCTGATCGAAAAATGTTGTGTTTAAGTTTCAGTTTGTTAGAAGTATAGTGATTCCAGCAGCTAGTACAGGGAGTGATAGAAGGAGTAAGACCGCGGTAATCAGGACAGATCAGACAAACAGAGGTGTTTGGTATTGGGATAGGCCAGGGGGTTTCATATTAATAATGGTGGTAATAAAGTTAATTGCTCCGAGAATAGAGGAGACACCTGCCAAATGAGAAGATAGCTAGGTCGACTGAGGCACCGGCATGGGCCAGATTACCTGCCAGTGGGGGGTAGACTGTTCATCCAGTTCCCGCACCACCTTCAACTATGGAGGATGCTAATAGGAGTAGAAAAGAGGGAGGTAATAGTCAGAAGCTTATGTTACTCATACGAGGGAAGGCCATGTCTGGGGCGCCAATTATCAGGGGCACGCGTCAATTTCCAAAGTCGCCAATTATAATAGGTATTACTATAAAGAAAATTATTACAAATGCATGAGCAGTGACCACTACGTTGTAGATTTGGTCATCGCCTAATAAGGCTCCTCTTTGGCTGAGTTCTGCGCGGATTAAAAGGCTCAGGGCTGTGCCTACTATTCCGGCTCAAGCACCGACAGGCATCCCCAGACTACGGCCCGCGGGCCACATGCGGCCCCCTGAGGCCATTTATCCAGCCCCCTGGCACACTTCTGGAATGGGCACCTCTTTCATTGGTGGTCAGTGAGAGGAGCACTGTATGTGGCGGCCCTCCAACCGTCTGAGGGACAGTGAACTGGCCCCCTGTGTAAAAGCTTGGGGACCCCTGGAAGATAGAGTGTACCAATATCTTTGTGGTTTGTGGAGTAAAGTCAACGAGTTACGAACATAGCTAAAATGGCTGAGTAAGCATTAGACTGTAAATCTAAAGACAGAGGTGCAAGTCCTCTTTTTACCAAGCCCTGTGGTGTATTACACATTGAATTGCAAATTTAAAGACGCAGCTTCAATCCTGCCGGGGCTTCTCCCGCCTTTTTTCCCCTACAGGGCAGGAGAAGTAGATTGAAGCCAGTTGTTTAGGGTGTTTAGCTGTTAACTACAGTTTCCTGGGTTGGAAGCCCATCAATCTAGTAAGGGCTTAGCTTAATTAAAGTAGTTGATTTGCATTCAGCTGATGTAAGATAGAGTCTTGCAGTCCTTAGGAAGAGTACAGAAGTTAAATATATATTCTATTTACTTAGAGCTTTGAAGGCTCTTGGTCTAGTTAACCTAAACTTCTAGTTGAGCAGGGTTATTGCTGGGGCGAGCGGGAGAGTAATTGTTGACAAAATAATAAGTACTGAAAGGCATTTTATTTGTTTTTTATTATTAAATTGTCATTTGATTTTTATGTTATTTGTGGTAGGGAATATAGTTAGGGAAGTGGCGTACTTAGTCGTATGTAAAAGAAAAGGTTGAGTAGTGCAGTGACGGCTATTAATGTAGCTAAAGTGATGTTGTTGTTTTTAGTTAGTTCTTGAATGATTATTCATTTAGGTAAGAAGCCAGCTAGGGGAGGGAGGCCTCCTAGTGAGAGTATAATGGTTAGGGTGCTAGTAGTGATTAGGGGTATTTTATTTCACATGTGGGAGAGGGATAGGGTTGTTGTTGCTGAAGTTATTATAAAGAATATAAATGTTGTGGTTGTTATTAGGATATATAGGAGGAGGTTTAGTAGTGTTATAGTTGGGTTAAATGCTAGAATAGAGGCTATTCATCCCATGTGGGCGATTGAGGAGTATGCTAGAATCTTACGAAGCTTGGTTTGGTTTAATCCTCCCCAACCTCCAATTGCAATAGATAGTATAGATATAAGCAGGATTAGATCTAAATTAATAACAGGACTAATTACACAGAGGACTGATAGTGGGGCTAATTTTTGTCATGTTAGTAAAATTAGGCCAGATGAGAGTGAGATGCCTTGTGTAACCTCTGGAACTCAGAAGTGGAGAGGGGTGAGGCCTATTTATATGGCTAGGGCCAGGGTTATAATGACTGATGCTGTTGGGTTTATAAGTTTTGTGAATGTTCATTGGCCTGAGTATAACAGGTTAATAATGGCAGCTAACATAAGGAGTATGGAAGCGGTGGCTTGTGTTAGAAAATATTTAGTGGCAGCTTCTATCGATCGGGGGTTATATTGTTTTATTAGCAAGGGGATAACGGCTAATATATTTATTTCGAATCCTATACAGATTATTAATCAGTGGGAGCTTATTATTACGATTGTTGTGCCTAAGATAACTGTTAGTATAATTATAGTGAGGTTGAGGGGATTTATTAGTACGGGAAGGATATAAACCAACATTTTTGGCGTATTTGGGCCCCATAGCTTATTTAGCTGACCTTACTTAGAATTTGGTGTAGTGTGGTAGCACGGAGATTTTTGAAGTCTTAGGGGTAGGTTCAAATCCTATAGTTCTAGAAGTAAGGGGGCTTGCACCCCTATTATTTACTCTATCAAAGTAATTCTTTTATCAGACATATTTCTTATGTTTGGGGTGGGATATCTGCTGTAAGGATTGGTATAGCGACATGTCATATACATAGGCCTAGTGTGAGGGGTAGGAAGTTTTTTCGTAATAGGTGTATTAGTTGGTCATATCGGATCGAGGGTATGATGCGCGTACTCATAAGAATGTGATGGTGAGGAGTAGGGTCTTAAGGGTCAAGTTGATTGTGTAAAGTTCTGGCATTAGAGGGCTATGGTATGCTCCTAGGAAGAGAGTAGTTGTAAGGATATTTATTATGATGATGTTGGCATATTCTGCCAGGAAAAATAATGCGAAGAGGCCTGCTGCGTACTCAATGTTGAAGCCAGATACTAGTTCTGATTCCCCTTCTGTTAGATCAAAGGGTGCCCGATTGGTTTCGGCTAGGGTTGAGATGAATCATATTATAGCTAGGGGTCATGCGGGGATAATTAATCATTGGTGTTCTTGGGTTGTAATAAGGGTAGATAGTGTGAAGGAGCCGCTTATTAGTAGTACGGACAGGAGAATAATAGCCAGGGTTACTTCATAGGAAATGATCGGTGCCACGGCTCATAGGGTTCCGATTAGAGCATATTTTGAGTTTGAGGCTCAGCCTGATCATAGGATGGCATATACAGCTAGGCTAGATATAGCTAGTATAAATAGGATGCCTAAGTTTATGTTGATAAGGGGGTAGGGTATGGGGAGGGGAATTCACATGGTTAGGGCTAGTGTTAGGGCCAGGATGGGGGCGATAATGAATATTGAGATGGATGATGTTAGGGGTCGGAGGGGTTCTTTAATAAATAGTTTTACTGCATCTGTGATTGTTTGGAGTAGGCCGTAGGGTCCAATGACATTTGGGCCTTTTCTAGTTGTATATATCCTAACACTTTACGTTTTAATAGGGTTAGGAATGCTACGGCTAATAAAATAGGTACAATTATTAATAGTAGGCTAATCAAGAACATTTTGTTAGGAAGAGGAATTGAACCTCTGGCTATAAAGGTTTAAGTTTTATGCATTTACCGGACTCTGCCACCCTAACAAACCCTGGTCTAGGGTGATTAGTTATATGCGTTATCAGATTAATATTGTAGTATCTGTTGGCTTGAGGGCGTGTGAATGAAGTGGGCCCTGCCTCTCTTGTCCTTTTGTACTGGGGGAGGCCTAGAATAGGTAGAAACCGACCTGGATTACTCCGGTCTGAACTCAGATCACGTAGGACTATTAATCGTTGAAGAAACGAACCCTTAGTAGTGGTTGCACCACTAGGATGCCCTGATCTAACATTGAGGTCGTAAACCCTATTGTCGATATGGATTCTTGAATAGGATTGCACTGTTATCCCTAGGGTAACTTGGTCCGTTGATCAATTTTTTGGATCAATAAATGATGATATTATTTTGACTTGTAGGTCTAAATATTAATCACTCGGAAGTTGTGTTTTATTCCGAGGTCACCCCAACCCAAATTGCTAATCTAAGTAGAGTTACGTTAGATCATGTTGATTAGTGTTAATTCTCTTTAGACTAGTTAATTAAAGCTCCATAGGGTCTTCTCATCTTATTACATTATCCCCGCCTCTTCACGGGGAGGTCAATTTCACTGATTGGGGGCAAGAGACAGTTGAACCCTCGTGTGGCCATTCATACGAGTCTCTATTTAGGGAACAAGTGATTATGCTACCTTTGCACAGTCAGGATACCGCGGCCGTTAAACTTATGTCACTGGGCAGGCAGTGCCTCTAATACTGGTAAGGCTAGAGGTGATGTTTTTGGTAAACAGGCGGGGTTCGTGTTTGCCGAGTTCCTTTTGCTCCTTTTAATCTTTCCCTTGACTGCACACCTGTGTTGGGCTAACAGATCATGGTATAAGGGGTTTATTTTTTGTATAGGCTTAGTAATTTGTTAACTATCAGTGAAGTATTCGTTCTGATATACACTTGTGCTGGGAGAAATTATTCTTGTTACTCATATTAACAGTATTGCTTCTATTTAATAATAGAACAGTCCAGTTTACTATTAGGAGTTGTTAAGTATGTTTGTAATTAAGATAGGGAGGTTGTTGAGCATGAACGCTTTCCTAATGGGTGGCTGCTTTTAGGCCAACTATGGTATACTAAATAATTACTCTCTAATAAAGGTTGTACCCTGAGTCCAATGGGCTGTACCCCCTTGGGCTATAAAATAAGTCTACATTAAATTTATGGGTGTTTTCGGTAGATTTATACTTGAACTAAAATTCATTAACTGGACAACCAGCTATCACCAGGCTCGGTTGGTTTGTCGCCTCTATCTAAGGATCTTCTCACTATTTTGCCACATAGATGAGTTTGCCCCTTTGGGCTGTCCTTAGATAGCTCGTCTGGTTTCGGGGTATTTAGCTTCAGTTCTCTTTGCTAAAATTTTTCTAGTTAAATCATTACGCAAAAGGTAAAAGGGGTAAGCTTTGCTTTTTTTTACTTTTAAATTGTGGTTCCTTTGCGGTACTTTTTTATAGCGTTGAATATAATTTCTATCTCCTATACTTTTATTTATGTAAATGTTTTGTTTTAATTGTAGGTGTTAGTTGTGTCTTGCAGGTTCGAGCTAGAATTAGTTCAAAGCAACTCAGTAGTTGTAGTATCTCCCGGGTGTAAGCCGGGTGCTTTATGCTTAAGCTATGCTTTGAGTTATCCAAGTGCACTTTCCAGTATACTTACCTTGTTACAACTTATCTCCTCTTGCAAGTGGAGTATTTTAAATATGATTATTTTAGACTGGTATTGTTTGAGGAGGGTGACAGGCGGTGTGTGCATGCTTCATGGCCTATATTCAATTAAGCGCTCTATTCTTTTTTTTTTTTTTTGGTATTTTTCTGAAGCTGGAAACGGGGAGAGACAGTCAGACAGACTCCTGCATGTGCCCGACCGGGATCCACCCGGCACGCCCACCAGGGGGCAACGCTATGCCCACCAGGTGGCGATGCTCTGCCCCTCCAGGGCGTCGCTCTATTGCGACCAGAGCCATTCTAGCGCCTGGGGCAGAGGCCAAGGAGCCATCCCCAGCGCCCAGGACATCTTTGCTCCAATGGAGCCTTGCTGCAGGAGGGGAAGAGAGAGACAGAGAGGAAGGAGAGGGGGAGGGGTGAAGAAGCAGATGGGCGCTTCTCCTGTGTGTTCTGGCCAGAATCGAACCCAGAACTTCTGCATGCCAGGCCGACGCTCTACCACTGAGCCAACTGGCCAGGGCCAAGTGCTCTATTCTTAATTTACTGCTAAATCCACCTTCAACTATATATTTCATTATAGTATCCGTGTATATTGATTATGACCTTTTATAGGGAATGTAGCCCATTTCTTCCCAACCCATAGGTTACACCTTGACCTAACGTTTTTTTGTTGTTGTTGTTGTTTTTTTTTTTTTGCATTGTTTTTTTCTGAAGCTGGAAACGGAGAGACAGTCAGACAGACTCCCACATGCGCCCAACCGGGATCCACCCGGCACGACCACCAGGGGGCGATGCTCTGCCTACCAGGGGGCGGAGGCTTGGCTGCGAGAGGGGAAGAGAGAGACAGAAAGGAAGGCGTGGCGGAGGGGTGGAGAATCAAATAGGCGCTTCTCCTGTGTGCCTTGGCCGGAATCGAACCCGGGTCCTCTGCACGCTAGGCCGACGCTCTACTGCTGAGCCAACCGGCCAGGGCTGACCTAACGTTTTTATGTGTAATATTTGTGCTTACTTAAAATCCTTTTTAGGGTTTGCTGAAGATGGCAGTATATAGACTGATTTGGCAAGGGTTGGTGAGGTTTATCGGGGTGTATCGATTACAGAACAGGCTCCTCTAGCACCGCCAAGTCCTTTGAGTTTTAAGCTGTGGCTAGTAGTACTCTGGCGAGCAGTTTTGTTAGTTTAACTTCTTAGGTTTGGGGCTAAGCATAGTGGGTTATCTAATCCCAGTTTCGATCTTAGCTGCCGTGTGTTCAGGCTTTTAAAGTCACTTTCGTGGGTTATTTTACAGAGACTAGGGCTTTTCACGGCTTAGTCAGGGTTTAACTTTATTTTGGGTATTACCTTAAACACGCCTTACGCTGATACTATTAATTTGGGTTAATCGTATGACCGCGGTGGCTGGCACGAAATTTACCAACCCTATATTAGCATGGCTTAGTTGAACTTTCATTCATGGCTTAATTTTTATCACTGCTGTTTCCCGTGGAGGTGTGGCTGAGCAAAGTGTCATGGGCTGCGTTGAGCATGCCTGATACTTGCTCCTTTATTTCAGAATATTGACCTAGAGGGCATCCTCACTGGGGAGCTGATACTTGCATGTGTAAGTCTGCTAATAATTAATAGGAAGGCCAGGACCAAACCTGTGTATTAATGGGGCTAGTGAGCCCATCTAGGCATTTTCAGTGCCTTGCTTTTTTTTCTAAGCTACATTAACTGGGTGAGTGAAAAAAAAAAAAGAAAAAAGGCGGAGCTAGGGAGATGGCTGTTTAAGGAAAATAAATTCCTTAAAGTACTGCGATGCTATCCGGTGATGGGTGGGTTGATATAGTGAACCGGTTAAGTCCACAATAAGCCGGTGTAGCTTGATCTTGTTTTTGGTAAGAAAACAATGCAGAAAATTCAAATAAACAAAACTTAGTGATATACGGCCATTCAGAGATAATTTTCAAAACATCTCCCTATGCATAGACGACTTTACATAAATATTTTTGTTTAATAAGATGTTGACATCGACTTATGTATATAAAAAAAATATCCTCAGTTTACTCTGTATATTAAGAAATACGTGGCCGTGGCCGGTTGGCTCAGTGGTAGAGCGTCAGCCTTGAGAGCAGACGTCCCGGGTTCGATTTCTGGGCAGGTAACACAGGAGAACCGCCCATCTGATTTTCCACCCCACTCCCTCTCCTTCCTGTCTGTCTCTCTCTTCCCCACTCGCAGCTGAGGCTCCATTGGAGCTAAGATGGCCCAGGCACTGGGGATGGCTTCTTGGCCTCTGCCCCAGGCCCTAGAGTGGCTCTGGTCACAACAGAGTGACGCCCCAGATGGGCAGAGCATCGCCCACTCGTGGGCAGAGCGTCGGTCCCTGGTGGGCTTGCCGGGTGGATCCCGGTTGGGCGCATGCGGGAGTCTGTCTGACTGTCTCTCCCCGTTTCCAGCTTCAGAAAAAAAAAAAAATTAAAATTTTTTTAAAAAAGAAAAGAAATACGTCACCTGGTGTTAAAGAAGAAATGGTTTTCTACTCTCTTCCTTCCTTAATTTCCTTACCATCAGGACCAGCTTTTACCAATAAATCGAAATTGTCCAATCAAAATGTATTTCATGAGCATTTAGTGGGGATAGAAAGAGAGAAGTAAAGCATGCCCTCCACGTGAATACGAGGATTTGCTGTGACCTTTGGAAAGATGGGCACCCACAGAGAATTGGTGAACACGTGTATGTATCAGACTGTGTTCGTCCTGTGCCCAGTGGGTCAGGAGGTTCCCCTCAGAGAAGCACTGGAACCAGGGCCAGGTTCAGGCAGCTTTGTCCTGTCCGCCCCTTAGGGTTGCATGTGGTTTTGACCATCTCTCCCTTTATTCGAATCCCTACAATATCTTCTCTTTGGATACGACCTGGTCAAAGTGCACCAAAATGCAAGACTACTAGCAGGACCAGTATTATTTAAACTGAAATAATAAGATATGTTAATACTTACAAAGAATTTCTTGATAGCCATTTTCTAATGCACGAAAATAGTTCACGAATTATACAGTGGGAATTTTACATATTTCAGATAAAGCAGTATTTTAAAATAAGGTATACATAACCTAACAAAAGTTACAATTTCTTACTCAAGCATTTCCTGAGTTTCTCTGTGTTACATTTCTTATACTTGGCATTCAGAAACAAGAACGCACCGTGACTTCACATTAATTGAAGTGTGCACACTGTGCACAGGGCTTTCCATGTTTGTGCCATTTTGTTTGGAGGACCTGGTCAGATGGTAGCACATTCAACCTCATATTCCCACATCTCTCTATTCCCTAAGGCAATGGTCCCCATCACCGGGCCGCGGACCTGTACCGGTCCGTGGGCCATTTGGTACCGGTCTGCCCAGGAAGAATAACTTACATTATTTCCATTTTATGTATATTTAAGTCAGAACGATGTTTTATTTTTTTTTAAGTGACCAGATTTCCTCTGTTACATCCGCCTAAGACTCACTCTTGACGCTGGTCTCAGTCACGTAATATATTTATCCATCCCACCCTAAACGCCTGTCTGTGAAAATATTTTCTGACATTAAAACAGTCCGTGGTCCAAAACAGGCTGGGGACTACTGCCCTAGGGGACAGAGCAACATACTACAAAGTTATGTTGTTTTGTCATTAGTGTTCTGTTTCATTTTATCCTCCCCAGTCATAGGAACATTGTACATGCAAGTGTGTGACTTTTTAAACCAGGAGGTCACTTCAAGGTTGCCAGGTGAGCATAAACCCTGCCTGATCCCACGGTCTTTGGGTCAAGTGCATGTACTGAATCTAAGTCAGTGGGGTGCGTTTATTATGGGGAAAATCCTAAAGATTCAGTTGCAGGGGTTTGCAGTTTAAAAAGTTAAACCAAAACTTTGAGAGTCCTTTGTAATTCTGGAGAGAGAACTCATGTACAGTGAGGCTCACCCTGCTGAGCTGTGTCCCTGGTGTGAGCTCCAGTGCTGAGGCACTGTTACTTACTCTCTGTCTCAGCGGGTGGCACCTACCCTGCCCAGGGATGCTCTCTGATGTCAGCCTTGGTTCCCTCTCTCTCCCATTCAAATCCAGTCACCTGTGACTGATTCTCCTAAATTCTTTAAGGCTCCTTTTCCTTTTTCTTCTTCGTGCAACCACTGGCTCAGCTAAATTGTACATGCTGTGGTTGGTTTCCCGGTGACCCATGAGTCTCCCGTGCTCAGTGTTCCAAAGGCTTCTGTCCTATAGAACAATATACCTAGAGGTCACTGCATTCTGAGTTCTATGCAGCTAGGATACTAGGATGCAAACACTCATCTGAATCTGGCTTCTTCAGTGGATGGCGTGAGTATCTCTGGCTTGACTTAGTAACAGGGACTTCCTTAACTGGTAACAGCATCCCCGCTTCCTACACTTGGGGGCATGACGGTAAATCTTTCTCTTGCTGGAGTGGATCCCAAGCCTCATTTTAAAATTTTTCTTCAGTGTACTTCTATAGGAAGTGCCAAGAATTTACCCTGTTGTTTCTCTCCTGTGTCTAATTTGAATATCTCAGACCCAGGTGTCTGCTCATCCCTGGCCAACCCCAAAATTGAAAAGAGCCTCTTAGTTTCTCCCCAAAATCCATTCCCACAAGTATATTCATAAAAATTTAGAAGTTTTTCTTTACATAAAAGACAGGCGTTCTTATGCATTAATGTCACTCCATTACATTTCATTCCAAAAAAAAAAAAAAAAAAGCAGCAGCAGAAGAAGGACATGGGAGAAAGGGCTGAGGACTGCAGCTTATTTCCTGCAGGGCAAAGCTGACTCCTTACTGTCATCCCCCCATGTGCTTTGAGGGGCCCAGAGTGCCACCGGGTCCATCCCTACGTGTCAGAGAGCCTGACGTCCATATCAGACATTTTTCCTATTATTTTATCTCTTGCTATAGATCTATTCAGATTTTCTATTCTTTCTTAAGTCAATTTCTTTAGATCATCTTTCTCTATGTAGAATTTGTCCATTTTATCTAGGTTACCTAAGTTGTTGAATAGCATGCAACTGTTCATGATATTCCCTTATATTCCTTTTTGTTTCTGTAAGGTCAATAATAATGTTCTCACTTTCATTTCTTTTATTTTTCTTTTTTAAGATTTTTTTTAAATTTTATTTTATTATTTTTTTTTATAATTTTATTTTTTTAATGGGGTTACATCCATAAATCGGAGTACATATATTCAAAGAAAACATGTTTAGGTTATCTTGTCATTCAATTATGTTGCATACCCATCACCCAAAATCAGATTTTCCTCTTGTCACCTTCTATCTAGTTTTTTTGTGCTCCTCCCCCTCCCCTGTTTTGGTCTCCCTCTCCCCCCTCCCCCCATAACCACCACACTCTTATGAATGTCTCTTAGTCTCACTTTTATGTCCCACCTACGTATGGAATAATGCAGTTCCTGTTTTTTTCTGATTCACTTATTTCACTTCGTATAATTTTATCAAGATCCCAGCATTTTGCTGTAAATGATCTGATGTCATCATTTCTTATGGCTGAATAGTATTCCATAGTGTATATGTGCCACATCTTCTTTATCCAGTCATCTATTGACGGGCTTTTTGGTTGTTTCCATGTCCTGGCCACTGTGAACAATGCTGCAATGAACATGGGGCTGCATGTGTCTTTACGTATCAATGTTTCTGAGTTTTTTGGGTATATACCTGGTAGAGGGATTGCTGGGTCATAAGGTAGTTCTATTTTCAGTTTTTTGAGGAACCACCATACTTTCTTCCATAATGTTTGCACTAGTTTACATTCCCAGCAACAGTGGATGAGGGTTCCTTTTTCTCCACAGCCTCTCCAACATTTGCTATTACCTGTCTTGTTAATAATAGCTAATCTAACAGGTGTGAGGTGGTATGTCATTGCAGTTTTGATTTGCATTTCTCTAATAACTAAAGAAGGTGAGCATCTTTTCATATATCTGTTGGCCGTTTGTATTTCTTCCTGGGAGAAGTGTCTGTTCATGTCCTCTTCCCATTTTTTTATTGGATTGTTTTTTGTTTGTTGTTGAGTTTAATGAATTCTTTGTATATTCTGGATATTAGGCCCTTATCTGAGCTGTTGTTTGAGAATATCATCTCCCATTTAGTTGGCTGTCTGTTTATTTTGTTATCAGTTTCTCTTGCTGAGCAAAAACTTCGTAGTCTGATGTGGTTTCATTCATTAATTTTTGCCTTCACTTCTCTTGCCTTTGGAGTCAAATTCATAAAATGCTCTTTAGAACCCAGGTCCATGATTTTAGTACCTATGTCTTCTTCTATGTACTTTATTGTTTCAGGTCTTATGTTTAGATCTTTGATCCATTTTGAGTTAATTTTAGTGCAGGAGGACAGACTGTAATCCAGTTTCATTCTTTTGCATATAGCTTCCAGTTTTCCCAGCATCACTTTTTGAAGAGGGTTTCTTTTCTCCATTGTGTGTTGTTGGCTCCTTTATCAAAAATTATTTGACTATATATATGTGCTTTTATTTCTGGACTTTCTATTCTGTTCCATTGGTCTGAGTGTCTATTTTTCTGCCAATACCATGCTGTTTTGATTTTCTTGGCCCTATAATACAGTTTGAAGTCAGGTATTGTAATGTCCCCAGCTTCATTCTTTTTCTTTAGGATTGCTTTGCCTATTCGGGTTTTTTTATAGTTCCATATAAATCTGATAATTTTTTGCTCCATTTCCTTAAAAAATGTCATTGGAATTTTGATGGGAATTGTATTAAATTTGTATATTGCTTTGGGTAATATGGCCATCTTGATTATATTTATTCTTTCTAACCAAGAACAAGGAATATTCTTCCATCTTATTATATCTTTTTCGGTTTCCCTTAACAATGGTTTGTAGTTTTCATTAAATAATTCCTTTACATTCTTGGTTGTGTTTATTCCTAGGTATTTTATGTTTTCCGTTGCAATCGTGAAGGGGATTATTTTTTGAGTTCGTTCTCAAATGTTTCATTGTTGGCATCTAGAAAGGCTATGGACTTCTGTATGTTAATTTTGTATTCTGCGACCTTACTGTATTGGCTTATTGTTTCTAGTAGTCTTTTTGTGGATTCTTGGGGTTTTCGATGTATAGGATCATATCATCTGCAAAAAGTGATACCTTTACTTCTTCTTTTCCGATATGGATGCCTTTTATTTCTTTGTCTTGTCTGTTTGCTCTGGCTAGAACGTCTAGAACCACATTAAATAAGAGTGGAGAGAGTGGACAACCTTGTCTTGTTCTTGATTTAAGGGGGAAAGCTTTCAGTTTTGTGCCATTTAATATGATGTTAGTTGATGGTTTATCATATATGGCCTTTATCATGTTGAGATATTTTCCTTCTATACCCATTTTGTTGAGAGTCTTAAACATAAAATTGCGTTGTATTTTTTCGAAAGCCTTTTCTGAGTCTATTGATAAGATTATGTGGTTTTTGTTCTTTGTTTTGTTGATATGGTGTATTACATGAACCGTTTTACGTATGTTGAACCATCCTTGAGATTCTGGGATGAATCCCACTTGATCATGATGTATTATTTTTGTAATATGTTGTTGTATTCGATTTGCTAGTATTTTGTTTAGTATTTTACCTTCTGTATTAATTAGAGATATTGGTCTGTAGTTTTTTTTGTGTGTGCCATCCTTGCCTGGTTTTGGTATGAGGTTTATGTTGGCCTCATAAAATGTGTTTGGAAGTATTGCTTCTTCTTTAATTTTTCGGAAGACTTTCAGTAGAATAGGAATCAAGTCTTCTTGGAATGTTTGACAGAATTTTCTGGTATAGCCGTCTGGGACTGGACTTTTATTTTTGGGGATGTTTATAATGTTTTTTTCTATTTCTTCTCTACTAATAGGTCTGTTTAGGCTTTCTGCTTCTTCTTGACTCAGTCTAGGAAGGTTGTATTGATCTAGGAATTTATCCATTTCTTCTAGGTTGTTGAATTTAGTGGCATAAAGTTTTTCATACTATTCTACCTCAATTCTTTGTATATCTACTATGTCCGTGGTAATTTCTCCTCTTTCATTTTGGATTTTGTTTATATGAGTTCTTTCTCTTTTTTCTTTGGCAAGTCTTGCCAGGGTTTTTCAATTTTGTTGATCTTTTCAAAGAACCAGCTTCTTGTTCTATTAAGTTTTTTTATATTTTTCTGTTCTCTATTTCAATTATTTCTGCTCTGATTTTTATTATATTTTTTCTTTGGCTGGTTTTGGGTTGTCGTTGTTCTTCTTGTTGTAGTTTCTTAAGGTGTGAAGTTATGTGGTTCACTTGGGCTCTCTCTTGGTTGTTCATATATGCCTGAAGTGATATGAACTTCCCTCTTAACACTGCTTTTGCTGTATCCCATAGATTGTGATATGTCATATTGTCATTTTCATTTGTCTGTATATATCTTTTGATCTCTGCGCTTATTTCTTCTTTGACCCATTCATTTTTTAAAAGTATGTTGTTTAGTATCCACATTTTTGTGGGAGTTTTTTCCTCCTTTTTGCAGTTGAATTCTAGTTTCAAGGCCTTATGATCAGAAAATATGCTTGGTACAACTTTGATTTTTCTGAATCTGCTGATGTTGTTTTTGTGGCCCAACATATGGTCATTTCTTGAGAATGATCCATGTGCACTGGAGAAAAATGTATACTCTGTCACTTTGGGATGAAATGTCCTGTAGATGTCTATCATATCCAGGTGCTCTAGTGTTTTGTTTAAGGCCAATATATCTTTGTTGATTCTCTGTTTGGATGACAGATCTAGAGCTGTCAGCGGTGTATTGAGGTCTTTAAGTATGATTGTATTTTTGTCAGTTTTTGTTTTAAGGTCAATAAGTAGCTGTCTTATACATTTTGGTGCACCTTGGTTTGGTGCATATATATTAAGAATTGTTATGTCTTCTTGATTCAGTGTCCCCTTAGGCATTATGAAATGGCCATTTTTGTCTCTGAGTACTTTTGCTGTCTTGTAGTCAGCATTATCAGGTATGAGTATTGCTACGCCTGCTTTTTTTGGATGTTATTTGCTTGGAGTATTGTTTTCCAGCCTTTCACTTTGAATTTGTTTTTATACTTGTTGCTTAGATGTGTTTCTTGTAGGGAGCATACAGTTGGATTTTTTTAATCCATTCTGCTACTCTGTGCCTTTTTATTGGTGAGTTTAATCCGTTTACATTTAGTGTAATTATTGACACTTGTGAGATCCCTATTGCCATTTTATAGGTTGTTTTCTGTTAGTTTTGTGTCTTATTTGAACCTTCTCTTTCATTTTTCTATCTTTTGTTTTATTTGGTTGTATTCCATACATCGTTCCTCTGTTGCTATCTTTTTTAAATCATGTGCTTCTGTGGTGGTTTTTTCTTTTTTTTCTTTTTTTTTAATTTTATTATTATTTTTTTATTGTATTTATTTTTAATGGGGTGACATCAGTAAATCAAGATACATATATTCAAAGATAACATGTCCAGGTTATCTTAAAGTTCAATTATGTTGCATACCCATCACCCAAAGTCAGATTGTCCTGCCACCCTCTATCTAGTTCTCTTTGTGTCCCTCCCCCTCCCCCTTCCCTCTCCCTCTCCTCCCTCCCCCCATAAGCACCACACTCTTATCAATGTCTCTTGGTCTCACTTTTATGTCCCATCTATGTATGGAAAAATGCAGTTCCTGTTTTTTTCTGATATACTTATTTCACTCCGTATAATGTTGTCAAGGTCCCACCATTTTGCTATAAATGATCCGATGTCATCATTTCTTATGGCTGAGTAGTATTCCATGGTGTATATGTGCCACATCTTCTTTATCTTGTCATCTATTGATGGGCTTTTTGGTTGTTTCCATGTCCTGGCCACTGTGAACAATGCTGCAATGAACATGGGGCTGCATGTGTCTTTACAAGTCAATGTTTCTGAGTTTTTGGGGTATATACCCAGTAGAGGGATTGCTGGGTCATAAGGTAGTTCTATTTTCAGTTTTTTGAGGAACCACCATACTTTCTTCCATAATGGTTGTACTACTTTACATTCCCACCAACAGTGGATGAGGGTTCCTTTTTCTCCACAGCCTCTCCAACATTTGCTATTACCTGTCTTGTTAATAATAGCTAATCTAACAGGTGTGAGGTGGTATCTCATTGCAGTTTTGATTTGCATTTCTCTAATAACTAAAGAAGATGAGCATCTTTTCATATATCTGTTGGCCATCTGTATTTCTTCCTGGGAGAAGTGTCTGTTCATATCCTCTTCCCATTTTTTTATTGGATTGTTTGTTTGTTTGTCGTTGAGTTTTATGAGTTCTTTATATATTTTGGATATTAGGCCCTTATCTGAGCAGGTGTTTAAAAATATCATTTCCCAATTAGTTGGCTGTCTGTTTATCTTGTTATCAATTTCTCTTGCTGAACAAAAACTTCTTAGTCTGATGTAGTCCCATTCATTAATTTTTGCTTTCACTTCTCTTGCCTGTGGAGTCAAATTCATAAAATGCTCTTTAAAGCCCAGGTCCATGAGTTTGGTACCTATGTCTTCTTCTATGTACTTTATTGTTTCAGGTCTTATGTTTAAATCTTTGATCCATTTTGAGTTAATTTTAGTACAGGGGGACAAACTGTAGTCCAGCTTCATTCTTTTGCATGTGGCTTTCCAGTTTTCCCAGCACCATTTGTTGAAGAGGCTTTCTTTTCTCTATTGTGTGTTGTTGGCCCCTTTATCAAAAATTATTTGACTATATATATGTGATTTTATTTCTGGGTTTTCTATTCTGTTCCATTGGTCTGAGTGTCTATTTTTCTGCCAATACCATGTTGTTTTTATTGTCGTGGCAGTATAATAGAGTTTGAAGTCAGGTATTGTAATGCCCCCAGCTTAATTTCTTTTCTTTAGGATTGCTTATTCGGGGTTTTTTATACTTCCATATAAATCTGATGATTTTTTGCTCCATTTCTTTAAAAAATGTCATTGGAAATTTGATGGGAATTGCATTAAATTTGTATATAGCTTTGGGTAATATGGCCATCTTGATTATATTATTCTACCTAACCAAGAACAAGGAATATTCTTCCATCTCATAATGTCTTTTTCGATTTCCCTTAACAATGGTTTATAGTTTTCATTGTATAAGTTCTTTACATTCTTTGTTATGTTTATTCCTAGGTATTTTATTTTTTTTGTTGCAATCGTGAAGGGGATTATTCTTTTGAGTTCATTCTCAAATGTTTCATTGTTGGCATATAGAAAGGCTATTGACTTCTGTATGTTAATTTTGTATCCTGCAACCTTACTGTATTGGCTTATTTTTTCTAGAAGTCTTTTTGTGGATTCTTTGAGGTTTTCGATGTATAGGATCATATCATCTGCAAAAAGTGATACCTTTACTTCTTCTTTTCCGATATGGATGCCTTTTATTTCTTTGTCTTGTCTGATTGCTGTGGCAAGAACCTCTAGTATGTGGTGGTTTATTAAATCGTGGTTACCTTTACGTAATGAAAAAGGTTCCTACCCTATTCATTGTAGTGCACTATCTTGTGAGTAGTTTTGCACTCCAATGTCCTTTGCTACTGTTAATCTCCATCTTTTCCCCCTCTTTTTTTTTTTTTGTTGTCACAGTTTAAATTTGGTTGTATTGTGTTCTTGGTAGAAATTTAACTTGTGGCTTTGTTTTTTTTTTTTTTTTCTTTGTATCTGACTGGAGAACCCCCTTTACTAATTCTTGGAGTGGGGGTTTTTTGATGATAAATTCCCTCATCTTTTCTGTATCTGTGAATGTTTTTATTTGTCCTTTGTATTTGAAGAATAGCTTTGATGGGTATAGTATTCGTGGCTGAAAGTTTCTCTGTTTCAGGACTTTAAATATTGGGGTCCACTCTCTTCTAGCTTGTAGAATTTCTATTGAGAAATCTGATGATAATCTAATGGGCCTTCCTTTATATGTTGTATTCTTCTTTTCCCTGGCTGCCTTGAGAATTTTTTCCTTGCCGTTGGTTTGTGCCAATTTCATTATGATGTGCCTTGGAGTAGGTTTGTTGGGGTTATAAAAACTCAGAGTTCTGTTTGCTTCTTGAATTTGAGTCTTTAGTTCTTTCCCCAGGCGTGGGAAGTTCTCATCTATTATTTTTTTGAGTATGTTTTCCATTCCATTTTCTCTCTCTTCTCCCACTGATATACCTATTGTTCTTATGTTATTCTTTTTGATGGAGTCAGATAATTCCTGTAGGGCTATTTCATTTTTTAAAATTTTTGAGTCTCTTTCTTTTTCTCTCTGTTGTGCCTCAAGTTACTTTTCTTCTATTTCATTAATCCTACCTTCTATCTGGCCTATTCTATTAGTTAAGCTTGTTACCTCGTTTTTCAGCTCGTGAATTGAGTTTTTCATCTCTATTTGATTTGTTTTTATAGTTTCAATTTCCTTGGAAATATATTCTCTGTGTTCATTGAGTTGTTTTCTGAGCTCTCTAAATTGCCTTTCTGTGTTTTCTTGTATATCTCTGAGTATTTTTAGGATTTCTATTTTAAATTCTTTGTCATTTAAATCCAAGGTTTCCAAAATATTAAGTTTTTTCTCCATAGGTTTTTTGTCATCTAGCTGTGTTACCTCTATTTCTTTTGTATCCATGATATTCGATTTTCTCTTCCTTAATGGCATCTCAGGGTGGTTTTGTTGATAGTATTAATGAAGTTTAATAAAGAATAAAAAGTTAAAAAATGAAAAAAAAATTAGAATAGAGTTTTTAGAAACAAATTTTTTAATTAAAAAAAAAACAAATAAAAGAAAAAAAATTATTTCTCCTCTCCTTTTTTCCTCTCCTTTCCTCTCCCCTCTTTCTTGAGAAAATCTTGTGGTGAACTGTGAATTATATTGTACTAAATAGAACAAACAATGCCTCTAATGGAGGGCCTCAGTTGGGGAGAAGTAATAAAGGGGCAGAAGAGGGGGGTATGGACCCACAAAATGCAAATAAGAAAAAAATTTGGGTCAAGAATATAATGATTTGCTTTTAGGTGTTGGTTGGCTAAGAGATATGGTTAGAGGAATAAGAGGGAAATAGGAAAATGGGGGGAAATTAAAAAATTACTATTGTATTTAGTGGAACAAGAACTAGATAAAATGGAGAGCCAGGGTTGGGAGCACTGCTAGTGAGGTAAAAAAGTGAAGTAAAAACCCCCCAAAATGCCACAAACATAAGTTTGAGTCCCAGATAAGATAATTTGTTTGTTATTGGGGATTGAATGAGAGGAGATGTAAAGGAGAAAGGAAGAAACTAATATAGAGGGAGAAAAGAAAGAGAGGGGGAAAATAAAAGAGGGAACCAGTAAAAGAAGAAAAAAGAAAAAAAAAGGAGAGAGAGAGAGAGAGAGAGAGTTAAGGGTTTTGGAGTGCAACTCTCATAGAGAGAAAAGAAGAGGAAAGAAAGATAATGGGAGATGTAACACTTATGGGTAGTGTAGTTCAAGGAGAGATGAGAGTAAGGCCTGCATAGAATTAAACGACCAAATTGGAAGAGGAAAAAAAAATCAGAACATGAAGATAAGAGAAACAAATGAACAAATATAATAAAATGGAATAGGTTATAAAGTCTGTGGATTATTCTTGATTTTGAGAGGTTATCTTCTTGCTTTTTCTTTTCTCTCCCTCTTCCTGGTTGGTGACTCTGTATCCCGGGTTCTGCCCCTGTGGCACGCTCAGGTAGAGGTTTGAAGTTGATAAGTATCTGTGGTGATGTCATGAATTGGGCTTCAGTCCTGTTGGCAGTCAAGGCTCATTAGTATTTGTAGGCTCCGACAGTAAGAGAGACCATGTTCCCGGAGCCTCTCTCCTAGTCTTTCCGTCCTCAGTTAGTAGCCTGATAATCCAGCTATGGGGTTCCTGCTGCCTCTGCCTGGATAGTAAGAGGCTCAAAGAGCTGGTAACTCCTCACTCTATTCCCACTCAGCACAGGGCTCTGGGTAAGGCTCAATCAGTCAGAGCTGCTAGCATAATCAGGAGGGGCTTGCGCCCACACAAAGACCTCCGATTCTGCCACACTGTCCGGTAACACGAGCGGGCGTCCACTCCCGGGGCACTTGGAGGAATCACTCGCTCACTATCTGCGCACACAGACCAGGATATCAGGCCGACCGTCTCACACTCTGAGTGAAACCCCCGCCCGCACGGAAAAGTTCCAGCGTTGGAATTGGCTCTCACTCCCTCCCCATGCACGGCCTTTTCAGAGCGCTGGGGCAGCCTGAGATTCCACTTTTGGCCCACACAAATGCCCCTGACTCTGCCTATCTGTGGCGTAACACAAGCGCCCACTCCTGAGGCGCTCAGAGGAATCTTTTGCCCACTCTCCGTGTGCGCCGACCAGCATATCAGGCCGGCAGTCTCACACTCCGAGTGAAACCCACGCGCGCACGGAAAAGATCCAGCATTGGAATTAGCTTTCACTCCCTCCCAGGGCGCAGCTTTTTCAGGGTGCTTGGGGTGTCCTGAGATTCTGCTTTCAGCCCACACAAAGGCCTCTGACTCTGCCTCTCTGTGGGATAACACAGGCACCCCATCCCAAGGCGATCAGAGGGATCTCTCGCCCACTATCTGCGCGAGCCTACCAGGATATCAGGCCAGCCATCTCTCACTCCGAGAAAGCGCTCCACCCGCAGGGAGAAGTTCTAGCATTGGAATTAGCTCTCGCTCCCTCCCCATGTGCGGCTTTTCCAGGGAACTGGGGCAGTCCTGAGATTCCACTTTCTGCCCACACAAAGGCCTCTGACTTTGCCTCTCTGTGGGATAACACGGGTGCCGACTCCCGGGGCCTTCGGAGGAATCTCTCGCCCACTATCTGCGCGCGCCGACCAGGAGATCGGGGCGAATGGCTGCCCCGCTTATCTTTCTTTATCTGGGTTTGGCACGAGTCTTAGCTTGTATTGCCTGGGTTGTCCCAAGCACAGTTTTTCTTTGGCTTGGATCTCCATGCCACAGCCTTGTTTGGCCGTTTGTGCCGCAGCCTGGATCTATTCGCCCCCTTTGCCTGCCTTAGTTTCTATACTCTCAGTTCCCAGTGAAAGGAGCCCTATTTAGGTTAGTGAAGAAGGTGGAGTATTTCTTACTCCTTATATTCTTCGGGGTTTGATTATATATTTAGCAAATTTTTCACTTGACCATACCTTTGGGTATATTGTGGAACATCTGGCGGCTTCAAGGATAGATTTTTCTGTTTCTGGTTGAAGATTATGTTGAGTATTGGGGAACATTTATCTGTATCGCTTCCTACCGTGCCAGTACTCTGACGTCATCTCTTTTTTTAAGATTTTATATATTGATTTTATATAGAGAGGAGGAAGGTGGAGCAAGAAGTATTAACTCATAGTTGCTTCACTTTAGTTGTTCATTCATTGCTTGTCTACGTGTCTTTACTGGGCAAGCCCTGGGTTTCGAAGCAGTGACCTTAGCATTCCAAGTCAATGCGTTATCCACTGCGCCACCACAGGCTAGGCCCGACATTCATTTCTGATATTATTTGTATCTCTCTTTTTTACTTAATCTTGGTAAAGTTTTGTTAATGTTCATTTTTTCAAAGAAGCAACTTTCAGTTCAATTGATTCTTCCTATTTTATTTATTTTTATTTATTTATTTTAGAGAGTAAGAAAGGCAAGGAGACAGAGACAGGAACATGGAGCTGCTCTTGTATGTGCCCACAATAGGGGAATGACTAGGCAACCTCCACGCTCCAGGACAAGGCTCCAACCGAGCTCTCTGGCCAAGATTTCATTTCTTTATATGTTCAGAGATACAAAGAGAGGTAGTGAAGAGAGAGGGGAGGGAGAAGGGAGGCATTCATTTATTGTTCGATTCGGTCTTGTACTCTTCGCCTGCTTCCCGTGTGTGCTCTGACCGTGAATCGAACCTGAAACCTTGTCGTTTCGGGGCGATGCTCTTTCTATTTTGTTCAATTTTATTGAAGAATAATTGAAAAATACATATAATTGTTTATATTTAAAGTGCACAATGTGATGTTGATATACATGGAATGACTACCAAGAACAAGATAACTAAGTTACTGATTTAAAATGAGCTGCCTAATTACTGGAGACGGAACTTGGAACTTAGAGGCAAAGTTTGATTTTAGAATTCCAAATACAGGACCTGGCCGGTTGGCTCAGTGGTAGAGCATCGGCCTGGCATGCAGGAGTCCCGGGTTCGGTTCCTGGCCAGTGCACACAGGAGAAGCACCCATGTGCTTCTCCACCCCTCCCCCTCTCCTTTGTGTCTGTATGTCTCTTCCCCTCCCGCAGCCAAGGCTCCATTGGAGCAATATTGGTCTGGAAGCTGAGGATGGCTCTATGGCCTCTGCCTCAGGCACTAGAATGGCTCTGGTTGCAACAGAACAATGCCCTAGATAGGCAGAGCATCGCCTTCTGGTGGGCGTGCCTGGTGGATGCCAGTCGGATGCATGCTAGAGTCTGTCTGACTGCCTCCCTGTTTCCAACTTCAGAAAAATACAAAACAACAACAACAAATAGAAACAAACAGCAGAGATGAAGTTATCTTGATAGCTTTTGGCTAGAGACACTGCTGTGCCTTACTGGAGAGTCTTTTGATGACTACAGTGATGATGATGTATGTGGAGCTGTTGTTAATGTTAAAGCTAAAGGTGATAAGATAGCAATATGGACTACTGACTGTGAAAACAGAGAAGCTGTTGAACATATAGGGAGAGTATACAAGGAAAGTTTAGGACTTCCTCCAAAGACAGTGATTGGTTATCAGTCCCACACAGTGTCCATCAGCTTCAGAACACACCTTGCTCACTTCATAGTAGCCACCTGAGGCAGAAAATTATTGTGCAGATAAATAGAGTAATATAAAAAGAATAAGATAATGAAGTATAAAGAGTTAAATATTGATACTTATTAGCTATTTTTAAGTAATAAGCATTTATAAAAGAAAATCTTTGTGGATTGGACTCTCCACATTAAGAAAATGAAACTAAATGGAGTTTACCTGACTTCCCTCTGCTCCCCTGCCCATCTTTCCATGGTCGGTGTGCTCAGTCTCCTGAGCTCATCAGTGTGGGTTGCTATAAGTGGCTGCATTTACAGTGTGTGTCACTGGCCACTCCAGCCCTCCCTCTTGAGCCTCCAGCTGCACGTGTGGCTGGGACTCCCAATCTGCAACCAATAGGGATGCCGGCTTTTGGTCCCACCGCCTTGTCTTCACATCTCCTGGCCTGGCACTTGCTCAGGACCCCATCTTCCCACCCTGGGTCCCGCACAGCCTTCTTCCATCTCTCCTTCGCTGTTTCTCCCTTTTCCACAACTGTCCTCATAGAAATCCAAACACCCTTCCGCAGTTGGTTGGTGTCTCCTGGTTTAGCGGCTGTGGCCATCACTCCAGCCTCCACTCCTGCTGCTCCCTGCTGAGATCGGACCTGGGACTGGAAAAGGGATCAGGGCATGCTCTCTCAGATCCAGGACCCTGCCAGTGGGGCTGCCCCTCCTGGCGCCACCACCTGCCCCAACTGAACTCTGCTTCTCCCTCCCGCAGAAATAATCAGGTCATTTTATACTCGCCTGTTATATTCCCACCTCCCTGGGAAGCTCAATATATATGTGTGGGCACTGAGCCTTGTGCCTAATTCCAGTTTCTGGTACATGGTACTCAGCAAATAGCTGCTGAGAAAACTCACCGTGTGTCTTTGGGTATGGGTAAAAGAAGGTCCTAGACTGACTGCAGGCTTTGCAGCAGGGGGTGTCTTGGCTGTGAAGTGTTGAAAAACATGTTTCTTTTTGTTGTTGGTAGTTCTGATGTAAGTGTATAGAGTAAGGTAAAAGTATGTGTGTCACTAGACTAGAAAAGATTTGAGTATCAACTCTTTTATAACCTAAAATTTTCAAAACAAATATATTCAATTTCAAATAAGATCCTGATTAGATGGGTTTATATGTTTTAAAATATAACATCACAGTATATTTTGCTTCTGGCACAATTAATAGTTGAAGTAATACACATATATAGATATTTAGGCTTTATCCAATGTTGATTGATCAAATGATTTACTGTTTCCTTTATTGTTTCTTTAAATCATTACAAGTTTATTATAAGAAAACAATGTAGAAAATTCAAATACACAAAACTTAGTGATATACCGCCATTCAGATATAATTTTCAAAACATCTCTCTATGCGTAGACGACTTTACATAAATATTTTTTTAAAAAAGATGTTGAATTTCACTTATTTATATAGGAAAAAACCCCCTCAGTTTACTTTATATATTAAGAATTACATTACCTGGTATAAAAGAAGAAATGGTTTCCTACTCTCTTCTTTCTTTATATTCCTTACTGCCAGGACCAGCATTTACAAGTAAATTGAAATTGTCCAATCAAAACATATTTCATGAGCATTTAGTGGGGATAGAAAGAGGGAAGTAAAGCATGCCCTCCACGCAAGTGCGAGGATTTGCTCTGACATTTGGAAAGACGGCCACCCACAGAGAGTTGGTGAACATGTGCATGTATCAGACTGTGTTCGTCCTGTGCCCAGTGGGTGAGGAGTCTCCCCTCGGAGAAGGAGAACTGGAACCACAGCCAGGTTCATGCAGCTTTATCCTGTCCACCCCTTAGGGTTGCATGTGGCTTTGACCATCTCTCCCTTTATTCGAATCCCTACAATATCTTCTCTTTCGATATGACCTGGTCAGAGTCACCAAAATGCAAGACAACTAGCAGGACCAGTATTATTTGAACTGAAATAATAAGATATGTTAATACTTACAAAGAATTTCTTGATAACCATTTTCTAATGCACAAAAATAGTTCACGAATTGTAGAGTGGAAATTTTACATATTTCCAATATACCAGTATTTTAAAATAAGGTATACATAACCTAACAAAAGTAAAAATTTCTTACTCAAGCATTTCCTCTGTTTCACTGTGTTACATTTCTTATACTTGGCATTCAGAAACAAGAACGCACCATGACTGCACATCAATTGAAGTGTGCACACTGTGCACAGGGCTTTCCACATTTGTGCCATTTTGTTTGGAGGACCTGGTCAGATGGTAGCACATTCAAGCTCACATTCCCACATCTCTCTACTCCCTAGGGCAGTGGTCCCTAACCTCCGGGCCGTGGACTGGTACTAGTCCTTGGGCCATTTGTTACTGGTCTGCAGAGAGAGAATCAATAACTTACATTATTTCCATTTTATTTATACCTAAGTCTGAACAATGTTTTATTTTTAAAAAATGACCAGATTCCCTCTGTTACATCCATCTAAGACTCACTCTTGACGCTTGTCTCGGTCACATGTTCCATTTATTTGTCCCACCCTAAAGGCCGGTCCCTGAAAATATTGTCTGACTTTAAATGGGTCCGTAGTCCAAAAAAGCATCAGGACCACTGCCCTAGGGGACAGAGCAACGGCACCACAGAGTTATGTTTTTTTGTCATTAATGTTCTGTTTCATTTATCCTCCCCAGATCATAGCAACTTTCTAAATGCAAGTGTGTGACTATTTCAGCCAGGAGGTCACTTCAAGGTTGCCAGGTAAGCATTATTCCTGCCTGATCCCACCGTCTTTGGGTCAAGTGCATGTACTGAATCTAAGTCAATGGGGTGCGTTTATTATGGGGAAAATCCTAAAGCTTCAGTTGCAGGGGTTTGCAGTTTAAAAAGTTAAAGCAAACCTTTGAGAGCCCTTGGTAATTTCTGGAGAGAGAACTCATGTACAGTGAGGCTCACCCTGCTGAGCTGTGTCCCTGGTGTGAGCTCCAGTGCTGAGGCACTGTTACGTACTCTCTGTCTCAACGGGTGGCACCTACTATGCCCAGGGATCCTCTCTGATGTCAGCCTTGGTTCCCTCTCTCTCTCATTCAAATCCAGTCACCTGTGACTGTGTCCTCTAAATTCTTTCTAGCTCATTTTCCTTTTCCTTCTTCCTGCAACCACTGGCTGAGCTAAATTGTACTTGCTGTGGTTGGTTTCCCGGTGACCCATTAGTCTCCTGTGCTCAGTGTTCCAAAGGCTTCTGTCCTATAGAACAATATACCTAGAGGTCACTGCATTCTGAGTTCTATGCAGCTAGGATACTAGGATGCAAACACTCATTAGAATCTGGCTTCTTCAGTGGATGGTGTGACTCTCTCTGGCTCGACCTAGTAACAGGGACTTCCTTAACTGGTACCAGGATCCCCACTTCCTACACTTGGGGGCATGAAGGCAAGTCATTCTCTTTCTGGAGTGGATCCCGCGCATCATTTTAAAAGTTTTCTTCAATGTACTTCTATAGGGAGTGACAAGAACTTACCCTGTTGTTTTTCTCCTGTGTCTAATTTGAATATCTCAGTCCCAGGTGTCAGCTCATCCCTGGCTAGCCCCAAATTGAAAAGAGTTTCTTCCCAAAGTCCAGTTCCACAAGTATATTCATAAAAATTTAGAAGTTTTTCTTTACATAAAAGACAGGGGTTCTTATGCATCAATGTCACTCCATTACATTTCATTCCTAAAAAAAAAAAAAAAAAAAGCAGCAGCAGAAGAAGGACATGGGAGAAAGACTGAGGATTGCAGCTTATTTCCTGCAGGACAAAGCTGACTCCTTACTATCATCCCCCCCATGTGCTTTGAGGGGCCCAGAGTGCCACCGGGTCCATTTCTATGTGTCAGAGAGCGTGACGTTCATATCAGACATTTTTTCTATTATTTTATCTTTTGCTATAGATCTATTCAGATTTTCTATTCTTTTTTAAGTCAATTTCTTTAGATCATATTTCTCTATGTAGAATTTGTCCATTTTATCTAGGTTACCTAAGTTGTTGCATAGCATGCAACTGTTCATGATATTCCCTTATATTCCTTTTTGTTTCTGTAAGGTCAATAATAATGTTCTCACTTTCATTTCTTTCCTTTTTCTTTTTTAAGATTTTTTTTAAATTTTATTTTATTATTATTTTTTTTATAATTTTATGTTTTTAATGGGTTACATCTATAAATCGGAGTACATATATTCAAAGAAAACATGTTCAGGTTATCTTGTCATTCAATTATGTTGCATACCCATCATCCAAAATCAGATTGTCCTCTGTCATCTTCTATCTAGTTTCTTTGTGCCCCTTCCCCTCCCCCTTTTCGTCTCCGTCTTCCCCTACCCCCCTTAACCACCACACTCTTATCAATGTCTCTTAGTCTCACTTTTATATCCCACCTACGTATGGAATAATGCGGTTCCTGGTTTTTTCTGATTTACTTATTTCACTTCGTATAATGTTATCAAGATCCCACCATTTTGCTGTAAATGACCTGATGTCATCATTTCTTATGGCTGAGTAGTATTCCATAGTGTATATGTGCCACATCTTCTTTATCCAGTCATCTATTGATGGGCTTTTTGGTTGTTTCCATGTCCTGGCCACTGTGAACAATGCTGCAATAAACATGGGGCTGCATGTGTCTTTACGTATCAATGTTTCTGAGTTTTTTGGGTATATACCTAGTAGTGGGATTGCTGGGTCATAAGGTAGTTCTATTTTCAGTCTTTTGAGGAAACACCATACTTTCTTCCAGGATGTTTGCACTAGTTTACATTCCCAGCAACAGTGAATGAGTGTTCCTTTTTCTCCACAGCCTCTCCAACATTTTCTATTACCTGTCTTGTTAATAATAGCTAATCTAACAGGTGTGAGGTGGTATGTCATTGCACTTTTGATTTACATTTCTCTAATAACTAAAGAAGGTGAGCATCTTTTCATATATCTGTTGGCCATTTGTATTTCTTCCTGGGAGAAGAGTCTGTTCATGTCCTCTTCCCATTTTTTTATTGGATTGTTTGTTTGTTTATTTTTGAGTTTTATGAATTCTTTGTATATTTTAAATATTAGGCCCTTATCTGAGCAGTTGTTTGAGAATATCATCTCCCATTTAGTTGGCTGTCTGTTTATTTTGTTATCAGTTTCTCTTGCTGAGCAAAAACTTCATAATCTGATGTAGTCCCATTCATTAATTTTTGCCTTCACTTCTCTTGCCTTTGGAGTCAAATTCATAAAATGCTCTTTAGAACCCAGGTCCATGAGTTTAGTACCTATGTCTTCTTCTATGTACTTTATTGTTTCAGGTCTTATGTTTAGATTTTTTATCTATTTTGAGTTAATTTTAGGACAGGGGGACAGACTGTAGTCCAGTTTCATTCTTTTGCATGTGGCTTTCCAGTTTTCTCAGCATCATTTGTTGAAGAGGCTTTCTTTTCTCCATTGTGTGTTGTTGGCCCCTTTATCAAAAATTATTTGACTATATATATGTACTTTTATTTCTGGGCTTTCTATTCTGTTCTATTGGTCTGAGTGTTTATTTTTCTGCCAATACCATGCTGTTTTGATTTTCTTGGCCATATAATATAGTTTAAAGTCAGGTATTGTAATTCCTCCAGATTCATTCTTTTTCCTTAGGATTGCTTTGGCTATTCGAGGTTTTTTATAATTCCCTATAAATCTGATGATTTTTTGTTCCATTTCTTTAAAAAATGTCATAGGAATTTTGATGGGAATTGCATTAAATTTATATATTGCTTTGGATAATATGTCCATTTTAATTTTATTTATTCTTCCTATCCAAGAACAAGGAATATTTTTCCATCTCATTGTGTCTTTTTCTATTTCTCTTAATAATGTTTTATAGTTTTCGTTATATAGGTCTTTTACATTCTTTGTTATGTTTATTCCTAGGTATTTTATTTTTTTCGTTGCAATCGTGAAGGGGATTATTTTTCTGAGTTTGTTTTCTAATATTTCATTTTTGGCATATAGAAAGGCTATGGACTTTTGTATCTTAATTTTGTATCCTGCGACCTTACTGTATTGGTTTACTGTTTCTAGTAATCTTTTTGTGGAGTCCTTCGGGTTTTCGATGTATAGGATCATATCATCAGCAAAAAGTGATACCTTTACTTCTTCTTTTCCAATATGGATGCCTTTTATTTCTTTGTGTTGTCTGATTGCTCTGGCCAGAACTTCTAGCACCACGTTAAATAAGAGTGGAGAGAGTGGACAACCCTGTCTTGTTCCTGATTTAAGGTAGAAAGTCCTCAGTTTTATGCCGTTTAAAATGATGTTGGCTGATGGTTTATCATATATGGCCTTTATCATGTTGAGATATTTTCCTTCTATACCCATTTTGTTGAGAGTCTTAAACATAAAATTGTGTTGTATTTTATCAAAAGCCTTTTCTGCATCTATTGATAAGATCATGTGGTTTTTGTTCTTTGTTTTGTTGATATGGTGTATTACGTTAACCGTTTTGTGTATGTTGAACCATCCTTGAGATTCTGGGATGAATCCCACTTGATCATGATGTATTATTTTTTTAATATGTTGTTGTATTCGGTTTGCCAGTATTTTGTTTAGAATTTTAGCATCTGTATTCATTAGAGATATTGGTCTGTAGTTTTCTTTCTTTGTGCCATCCTTGCCAGGTTTTGGTATGAGGGTTATGTTGGCCTCATAAAATGTGTTTGGAAGTATTGCTTCTTCTTCAATTTTTTGGAAGACTTTGAGTAGAATAGGAACCAAGTCTTCTTTGAATGTTTGATAGAATTCACTAGTATAACCGTCTGGGCCTGGACTTTTATTTTTGGGGAGGTTTTTAATAGTTTTTTCTATTTCCTCCCTGCTGATTGGTCTGTTTAGGCATTCTGCTTCTTCATGACTCAGTCTAGGAAGGTTGTATTGTTCTAGGAATTTATCCATTTCTTCTAGATTGTTGTATTTGGTGGCATATAATTTTTCATAGTATTCTACAATAATTCTTTGTATATCTATGATGTCTGTGGTGATTTCTCCTCTTTCATTTTGGATTTTATTTATTTGAGTCCTGTGCCTTTTTTCCTTGGTGAGTCTTGCCAAGGGTTTGTCAATTTTGTTGATCTTTTCAAAGAACCAGCTCCTTGTTTTATTGATTTTTTCTATAGTTTTTCTGTTCTCTATTTCATTTATTTCTGCTCTGATTTTTATTATCTCCTTTCTTCGGCTGGTTTTGGGTTGTCTTTGTTCTTCTTTTTCTAGTTCCTTAAGGTGTGAAGTTAAGTGGTTTACTTCGGCTCTCTCTTGTTTGTTCATATAGGCCTGAAGTGACATGAACTTTCCTCTTAATACTGCTTTTGCTGGATCCCAGAGATTCTGATCTGTCGTATTTTCATTTTCATTTGTCTGTATATATCTTTTGATCTCTGCGCTTATTTCTTCTTTGACCCACTCATTTTTTAGAAGTATGTTGTTTAGTTTCCACATTTTTGTGGGTTTTTCCCCCTCTTTTTTGAAGTTGAATTCTAGTTTCAAGGCTTTTTGATCAGAAAATATGCTTGGTACAATTTCAATTTTTCTAAATTTACTGATATTGTCTTTGTGGCCCAACATATGGTCAATTCTTGAGAATTTTCCATGTACACTAGAGAAAAATGTATACTCTGTCGCTTTGGGATGAAGTGTCCTCTAGATGTCTATCATATCCAGGTGTTCTAGTATTTCATTTAAGGCTACTATATCTTTATTGATTCTCTGTTTGGATGACCGATCTGTATTCGTCAGCGGAATATTGAGGTCTCCAAGTATGATTGTATTTTTGTTAGTTTTTGTTTTAAGGTCAATAAGTAGCTGTCTTATACATTTTGGTGCTCCTTGGTTTGGTGCATATATATTAAGGATTGTTATGTCTTCTTGATTCAGTGTCCCCTTAATCATTATGAAATGACAATTTTTGTCTCTGAGTACTTTTGCTGTCTTGTAGTCAGCATTATCAGATATGAGTATTGCTACACCTGCTTTTTTTTGGGTGTTGTTTGCTTGCAGTATTGTTTTCCAGCCTTTCACTTTGAATTTGTTTTTATCCTTGTTGCTTAGATGTGTTTCTTGTAGGCAGCATACAGTTGGATTTTCTTTTTTAATCCATTGTGCTACTCTGTGTCTTTTTATTGGTAAGTTTAATCCATTTACATTTAGTGTAATTATTGACACTTGTGGGTTCCCTACTGCCATTTTATAAATTGCTTTCTGTTAGTTTTGTATCTAGTTTGATTCTTGTCTTTTGTTTTTCTATCATTTGTTTTTGTTTGTTTGTGTTCCATACTTCTTTCCTCTGTTGCTACCTTTTTTAAGTCAAGTGTTTTTGTGGTGGTTTTTTCAAGGGTGGTTACCATTAAGTAATGAAAAGAGTACCTACCATATTCATTGTAGTACCCTATCTTATAAGTATTTCTGCACTTCATCGTCCTTTGCTACTGTTAATCTCCATCCTCTCCCCCCTTTTTTTCTTTTGTTGTCTCAGTATAAATTTGGTTTTATTATGTTCTTGGTGGAGCTGTTAACCTGTGGTGTTGTTTTCTTTTGTTCTTTGAATGTGGTTGGAAAACCCCCTTTAGTATTTCCTGGAGTGGGGGCTTTCTGCTGATAAATTCTCTCATCTTTTCTGAATTTGTGAATGTTTTTATATCTTCTTCGTACTTGAAGGATAGCTTTGATGGGTATAGTATTCTTAGCTGAAAGTTCCTCTCTTTCAGGGCTTTAAATATTGGGGTCCACTCTCTTCTAGCTTGTAGAGTTTCTGCTGAGAAATCTGATGATAATCTAACAGGCCTTCCTTTATATGTTGTACTCTTCTTTTCCCTGGCTGCTTTGAGAATTTTTTCTTTGTCATTGGTTTGTGTCATCTTCATTATGATGTGCCTTGGAGTGGGTTTGTTGGGGTTAAGAAAACTCGGTGTTCTGTTTGCTTCTTGAATTTGAGACTTTAGTTCTTTCCACAGGCTTGGGAAGTTCTCGTCTATTATTTGTTTGAATATATTCTCCATTCCATTTTCTTTCTCTTCTCCCTCTGATATACCTATTATTCTTATGTTATTCTTTCTGATGGAGTCAGACAATTCCTGTAGGGCTTTCTCGTTTTTTATTATTTTTGAGTCTCTTTTTTTTTCTCTTTGTTGTGCCTCAAGTTGCTTGTCTTCTATTTCACTAATCCTATCTTCTAGCTGGGCTGTTCTATTAGCTAAGCTTGTTACCTCGTTTTTCAGCTTGTGCATTGAGTTTTTCATTTCTGTTTGATTTGTTTTTATAGTTTCAATTTCCTTGGTAATATATTCTTTGTGATCGTTGAGTTGTTTTCTGAGCTCTCTAAATTGCCTTTCTGTGTTTTCTTGTATATCTCTGAGTATTTTTAGTATTTCTATTTTAAATTTTCTGTCATTTAGCTCCAAGGTTTCCAATATGTTAAATCTTTTCTCCATAGGTTTTTCTACATTTGTGTTACCTCTCTATCTTTTGTATCCATAATATTCGATTTCCTTTTTCTTATTGGCATCTGAGGGTGGTCTTGTTGATAGCACTAATTAGAATTAATAAAGAATAAAAATGGGGGAAAAAAGAAAAACTCCACAAAAAAAACAGTAATAATTTATTATTTTCCCCTTTTTTCTTTCTTCTCTTCCCCTCCTCTCCCCTCCTTAAAGAAATATCATGATGACCTGTGAATTATATTATGCTAAATGGAACAAAAACTGCCTATAACGGAGGGCCTGATTTGGGTTGAAGACGTCAAGGGGCAAAAAAGGGAGTAAGGACCTACTAAATGCAAAAAAAAGGAGAAAATCTTAGACAAGTAGGAAATGATTTGCTTGTAAGTTTTGGTCGACTAAGAGATATAATGAGAAGGATTTGAGGGAAAAAGAAAAAAGGAGAAAAAATAATTAAATAAGAAAAAAATAAAAATAATAAGTAAAAATCTGTTGTATGAAGTGGAGCAAAGACTAAATACAATGGAGACCTTGGGTTGGGAGGAATGCTAATGAGTTAAAAAGCCAAGTAAAAAGTACCCAAAATGTCACAAAAACAAAGAAAAGAAAACCAAAAACAAAAGCAAAAAAATAAACAACCAAAAAAAGTTGAGTCCCAAATTAAATAATTTGTTCGTGATTGAGGATTGAATGGGAGGAAAAGTAAAAGGAGAAAAGAAGAAACGAATACAAAGAAAAAAATAAGAAAAAGAGAAAAAAAAGGAAGAAAAAAAGGAAAATAAAAAAAACGGGAGAGAGTGAGAGTTAAGGGTTTTGGAGTGTAACCCTAAAGGAGAGTAAGAATGAAGAAAAGAAATAAAATGAAACACTCATGGGTAGTGTAGTTCAAGAAAAGGGAAGCATAAGATGGGCAGAGAATAAAAGGACCGAGGTGGAGGAAATAGAAGTAATAATAATAAAGGCAATAAGGTAGAAGAAACAAACAACAACAACAAAAAAATAGTGGAACAAATTATAAAGTCTGTGGATTTTTCTTGATTTTGAGAGGTTAACTTCTTATTTTTTCTTTTCTCTCCCTCTTCCTGGTCGGTGACTCTGTACCCCAGGCTCTGCCCCTGTGTCACGCTTAGGTAGGGATTTGCATTTGATGGGATTCTATGGCAATGTCATATAATTGGCTTTAGTCTCGTTGGTAGTCAAGGCTTGTTGGCGTTTGCAGGGTCCAACAATGAGAGAGTTTGCTTTCCTGGAGTCTCTCTCCTAGTCTCCCCTTCCTGAATTAGCAGCCTGTTGATCCAGCTATGAGGCTGCCACTGCTTCTGCCTGGGGAGTAAGAGGCTCAAAGAGCTGGGAAATCCGCACGCTATCCCCACTCAGCACAAGGCTCTGGGTAAGGCTCTGGCAGTCAAAGCCTCCAGCGTAATCAGGTGGGGCTGGGAGTCAATTGTTGTCAAGGTGACTGTTCAGCGCCTAGCATTCAGTTGGACCACTCAACCCAGGCTTTCCACACTTTGTAGCCTGTTTTGGCTGGGAAGAAGAGGCACTAGTCGCTGCTTGCTGTATAGATCTTAATATCTGCCAAGTCCCTCTTGTGAGCGTATATCCCTTAATAAGATGGCTCTGTCAATCAGAAGTTGCCCCTGCCCCTTTAGTGAGAGGCACTAAAAAATATCACGCCTCTTGTCTTGGATCGCTGAACTGAGAGAGATCTTATCAATTAGAGCCCCGTGGGTGCGCAGATTTCGTGGGTTAAGCTAATTTCAGTGATTGGATCCACAGCTGTACTCCAGAAAGTATTTCAATCTGCCCGCGCGCCCCTCCCCCAACGCTTGATTGTTAGTTTGAATGGCTGGGTGGAGTTCCCCTCCCACAGAGAGAATCTCTGGAGTAGGGAAGATAGCTTTGGCACCCTTCCCGCTTGCCTTGCCACTGGCGGCTGGGGTGCACTGGGCGCACGGGAGAATGGGGCACTCTGGGTGTGCGGGCGAGTGGGGTGCTCTGGGCGTGTGGGCGAGTGGGACTTTCAGGGCACACAAGCGAATGGGGTGCTCTGGTCATGCCAGTGGCTGGGGACTCTCACTTGCAGTGCGCAGGCCGCTGGGGATGCTGGGAGCTCGCTCTGCGACCGGACAGCGGCAGCGGGCACGCGTGCATGGTTTCTTACCACACTTTGGCGGCTGCTCACAGTGCTCAGGCTGTTCCTCATCGAGTGTGGGCGGGCAGTTGCACGTGTGGGTTGACTCACCACAGGCGTACACCTTCCTCGGCTTGAATGAACGTCTGTGCAGTAGTTAGCTTCTTCCACACCCTCAGCTCCGACCTGTCTCTCAGATTCAAGTGATAAGAGTCCTTTTGTTTTTAGTGTGTGTGGAACTCCGGAATGCTCCGAGGATAAATTTTTCTGTTTCTAGTTGATAAATTTGTTGAGATTTTGTGGAGAGCTGTCAGATGTACTGCTCACGGAACCATTTCCGTGACGTCACTCCTCGGCTATGGACTTCTGTATGTTAATTTTGTATCCTGCGACCTTACTGTATTGGCTTATTGTTTCTACAATAGTAGTCTTTTTGTGGATTCTTTGGGGTTTTCAATGTATAGGATCATATCATCTGCAAAAAGTGCTACCTTTACTTCTTCTATTCTGATATGGATGCCTATTATTTCTTTGTCTTCTCTGATTGCTCTGGCTAGAACCTCTAGTACCACATTAAATAAGAGTGGAGAGAGTGGACAACCCTGTCTTGTTCCTGATTTAAGGGGGAAAGCCTTCAGTTTAGTGCCATTTAATATGATGTTAGCTGATGGTTTATCATATATGGCCTTTATCATGTTGAGATATTTTCCTTCTATACCCATTTTTTTGAGAGTCTTAAACATAAAATTGTGTTGTATTTTATCGAAAGCCTTTTCTGCGTCTATTGATAAGATCATGTGGTTTTAGTTCTTTGTTTTCTTGATATGGTGTATTACGTTAACAGTTTTACGTATGTTGAACCATCCTTGAGATTCTGGGATGAATCCCACTTGATCATGATGTATTATTTTTTTAATATGTTGTTGTATTCGATTTGCTAGCATTTTGTTTAATATTTTAGCATCTGTATTCATTAGAGATATTGGTCTGTAGTTTTCTTTTTTTGTGCCATTTTTGCCTGGTTTTGGTATGAGGGTTATGTTGGCCTCATAAAATGTGTTTGGAAGTATTGCTTCTTCTTCAATTTTTTGGAAGACTTTGAGTAGAATAGGAACCAAGTCTTCTTGGAATATTTGATAAAATTTGCTGGTATAGCTGTTTGGGACTGGACTTTTATTTTTGGGAACGTTTTTAATGGTTTTTTCTATTTCTTCTCTACTAATAGGTCTGTTTAGGCTTTCTGCTTCTTCTTGACTCAGTCTAGGAAGGTTGTATTGATCTAGGAATTTATCCATTTCTTCTAGGTTGTTGAATTTAGTGTCATAAAGTTTTTCATAGTATTCTACCACAATTCTTTGTATATCTACAATGTCCATGGTAATTTCTCCTCTTTCATTTTGGATTTTGTTTATATGAGTTCTTTCTCTTTTTTCTTTGGTAAGTCTTGCTAGGGTTTGTCAATTTTGTTGATCTTTTCAAAGAACCAGCTTCTTGTTCTATTAATTTTTTCTATAGTTTTTCTGTTCTCTATTTCATTTATTTCAGCTCTGATTTTTATTATATTTTTTTCTTCGGCTGGTTTTGGGTTGTCGTTGTTCTTCTTGTTGTCGTTTCTTAAGGTGTGAAGTTATGTGGTTCACTTGGGCTCTCTCTTGGTTGTTCATATATGCCTGAAGTGATATGAACTTCCTTTTTATCACTGCTTTTGCTGCATCGCATAGATTCTGATATGTCGTATTGTCATTTTCATTTGTCTGTACATATCTTTTGATCTCTGCGCTTATTTCTTCTTTGACCCATACATTTTTTAGAAGTATGTTGTTTAGTATCCACATTTTTGTGGGAATTTTTCCTCCTTTTTGCAGTTAAATTCTAGTTTCAAGGCTTTATGATCAGAAAATATGCTTGGTACAACTTTGCTTTTTCTGAATTTGCTGATGTTGTTTTTGTGGCCGAACATATGGTCAATTCTTGAGAATGATCCATGTACACTGGAGAAAAATGTATACTCAGTCACTTTGGGATGAAATGTCCTGTAGATGTCTATCATACACAGGTGCTCTTGTGTTTTGTTTAAGGCCAATATATCTTTGTTGATTCTCTGTTTGGATGACCGATCTACAGCTGTCAGTGGTGTATTGAGGTCTCCAATTATGATTGTATTTTTGTCAGTATTTGTTTTATGGTCAATAAGTTGCTGTCTTATATATTTTGGTGCTCCTTGGTTTGGTGCATATATATTAAGAATTGTTATGTCTTCTTGATTCAGTGTCCCCTTAGCCATTATGAAGTGGCCATTTTTGACTCTGAGTACTTTTGCTGTCTTGTAGTCAGCATTATCAGGTATGAGTATTGCTACACCTGCTTTTTTTTGGATGTTATTTGCTTGGAGTATTGTTTTCCAGCCTTTCACTTTGTATTTGTTTGTATCCTTGTTGCTTAGTTGAGTTTCTTGTTGGCAGCATACCGTTGAATTTTTTTAATCCATTCTGCTACTCTATGCCTTTTTATTGGTGAGTTTAATCCGTTTACATTTCGTGTAATTATTGACACTTGTGAGTTCCCTATTGTCATTTTATAGGTTGTTTTCTGTTAGTTTTGTGTCTTGTTTGAACCTTGTCTTTCGTTTTTCTATCTTTTGTTTTTATTTGGTTGTATTCCATACATCTTTCCTCTGTTGCTATTTTTTTTAAATCATGTGTTTCTGTGGTGGTTTTTTCAATGGTGGTTACCTTTAAATAATGAAAAGGGTTCCTACCCTGTTCATTATAACGCACTATCTTGTGAGTAGTTTTGCACTCTATCATCCTTTGTTACTGTTAATCTCCATCCTCTCCCCCACCCCCCTTTTTTTTTGTTGTCACAGTTTAAATTTTGTTTTATTGTGTTCTTCTTGGAGCTTTTACTTGTGGCTCTGTTTTTTTTTGTTTTTTTGTATCTGATTGGAGAACCCCCTTTAGTAATACCTAGAGTGGGGGTTTTCTGATGATAAATTTCCTCATCTTTTCTGTATCTCTGAATGTTTTTATTTCTCCTTCATATTTGAAGGATAGCTTTGATGGGTATAGTATTCGTGGCTGAAAGTTCCTCTCTTTCAGGACTTTAAATATTGGGGTCCATTCTCTTCTAGCTTGTAGAGTTTCTGTTGAGAAATCTGATGATAATCTAATGGGCCTTCCTTTATATGTTGTATTCTTCTTTTCCCTGGATGCCTTGAGAATTTTTTTCTTACCATTTGTTTGTGCCAATTTCATTATGATGTGCCTTGGAGTAGGTTTGTTGGGGATATGAAAACTCAGAGTTCTGTTTGCTTCTTGAATTTGAGGCTTTATTTCTTTCCACAGGCTTGGGAAGTTCTCATCTATTATTTGTTTGAGTATGTTCTCCATTCTATTTTCTCTCTCTTCTCCCTCTGATATACCTATTATTCTTATGTTATTCTTTCTGATGGTGTCAGGTAATTCTTGTAGGGCTATCTCATTTTTTTAAATTTTTGAGTCTCTTTCTTCTTCTCTCTGTTGTGTCTCAAGTTGCTTGTCTTCTATTTCACTATTCCTACCTTCTATCTGGCCTGTTCTATTAGCTAAGCTTGTTACCTCATTTTTCAGCTCGTGAATTGAGTTTTTCATCTCTAGTTGATTTGTTTTTATAGTTTCAATTTCCTTGGAAATATATTCTTTGTGTTCATTGAGTTGTTTTCTGAGCTCCCTAAATTGCCTTTCTATGTTTTCTTGTATATCTCTGAGTAATTTTAGGATTTCTATTTTAAATTCTCTGTCATTTAAATCCAAGGTTTCCAAAATATTAAGTTTTTTCTCCATAGGTTTTTTCTCATCTATCCGTGTTACCTCTATTTCTTTTGTATCCATGATATTCGATTTTCTCTTCCTTAATGGCATCTGAGGGTGGTTTCGTGGATAGTATTAATGAGGTTTAATAAGGATAGAAAGTTAAAAAAAAATAAAAATAAAAGTAGCAAAGAGGTTTTTTTAAAAAAATTTTTTAAATTAAAATAATAAATAAATAAAAGAAAAAAAATTATTTCCCCCCTCCTTTTTTCCTCTCCTTTCATCTTCCCTCTTTCTTGAGAAAATCTTGTGGTGAACTGTGAATTATATTGTACTAAACAGAACAAACAATGCCTGTAATGGAGGGTCTGAGTTGGGGAAAAGTAATAATGGGGCACAAGAGGGGGGTATGGACCCACAAAATGCAAATGAAGAAAAAGTTTGGGACAAGAATAAAATGATTTGCTTTTAGGTGTTGGTTGGCTAAGAGATATGATGAGAGGAATAAGAGGGAAATAGGAAAATGGGGGTAAAAATTAAAAAAAATTACTATTGTATTTAGTGAAACAAGAACTATATAAAATGGAGAGCCAGGGTTTGGAGCACTGCTAGTGAGGTAAAAAAGTGAAGTAAAAACCCCCAAAATGCCACAAACATAAATTTGAGTCCCAGATAAGATAATTTGTTCATTATTGAGGATTGAATGAGAGGAGATGTAAAGGAGAAAGGAAGAAACTAATATAGAGGGAGAAAAGAAAGAGAGGGAAAAAAGAAAGAGAGGGAAGCACTAAAAGAAGAAAAAAGAAAAAAGAAGGAGACCGAGAGAGTTAAGGGTTTTGGAGTGCAACCATCAAAGAGAGAAAGGAAGAGGAAAGAAAAGATAATGGGAGATGTAACACTTATGGGTAGTGTATTTCAAGGAGAGATGACAGTAAGGCCTGCATAGAATTAAACGACCAAATTGGAAGAGGAAAAAAAAATTAGGCATGAAGATAACAGAAAAAAACGAACAAATATAAAAAAATGGGATAGGTTATAAAGTCTGTGGATTATTCTTGATTTTGAGAGGTTATCTTCTTGCTTTTTCATTTCTCTCCCTCTTCCTGGTTGGTGACTCTGTATCCCGGGTTCTGCCCTTGAGGCATGCTCAGGTAGAGGTTTGAAGTTGATAAGTATGTATGGCAATATCATGTATTGGGCTTCAGTCTTGTTGGCAGTCAAGGCTCATTAGTATGTGTAGGCTTCGACAGTAAGTGAGACCGTGTTCCCAGAGCCTCTCTCCTAGTCTTTCCTTCCTCAATTAGTAGCCTCATAATCCAGCCATGGGGTTGCTGCTGCCTCTGTCTGGATAATAAGAGGCACAAAGAACTGGCAACTCCTCACTCTATTCCCACTCAGCACAGGGCTCTGGGTAAGGCTCAATCAGTCAGAGCTGCTAGCATAATCAGGAGATGCTTCCGCCCACACAAAGACCTCTGACTCTGCCACTCTGTCCAGTAACACAGGCAAGCGTCCACTCCCGGGGTTCTCGGAGGAATTGCTCGCTCACTATCTGCGTGCACAGACCAGGATATCAGGCCAGATGTCTCACACTCTGAATGAAACCCCCGTCCGCATGGAAAAGTTCCAGCGTAGGATTTGGCTCTCACTCCCTCCCCATACGCGGCTTTTTCAGGGCGCTGGGGAAGCCCAAGATTCCACTTTTGGCCCACACAAATGCCCCTGACTCTGCCTCTCTGTGGGGTAACAGAAGCGCCCACTCCTGAGGCGCTCGGAGGAATCTCCTGCCCACTCTCTGTGTGCGCCAACCAGCATATCAGGCCAGCAGTCTCACACTCCGAGTGAAAACCACGCGCACACGGAAAAGATCCAGCGTTGGAATTAGCTTTCGCTCCTTCCCAGTGCGTGGCTTTTTTAGGGTACTTGGGGCAGTCCCGAGATTCTACTTTCAGCCCACACAAAGGCCTCTGACTCTGCCTCTCTGTGGGATAACACGGGCACCCACTCCCAAGGCGATCAGAGGGATCTCTCGCCCACTATCTGCGCGCTCCAACCAGGAGAGCGGGGCGAATGGCTGCCCCGCTTATCTTTCTTTATCTGGGTTTGGTGCGAGTCTTAGTTTGTATTGCCTGGATTGCCCCAAGCACAGTTTTTCCTAGGCTTGAATCTCCGTGCCACAGCCTGGTTTGGCCGTTTGTGCCGCAGCCTGGATCTATTCACCCCCTTTGCCTGCCTTAGTTTCTATACTGTCAATTCCCAGTGAAAGCAGCCCTATTTAGGTTAGTGAAGAAGGTGGAGTATTTCTTACTCTCTATATTCTTCGGGTTTGATTATATATTTAGCAAATTTTTCGCTTGACCATACCTTCGGTGTATTGCGGAACATCTGGCGGTTCCAAGGATCGATTTTTGTGTTTCTGGTTGAAGATCATGTTGAGTATTGGGGGAGATTTATCAGTATCGCTTCCTACCATGCCAGTACTCTGATGTCATCTCTTTTTTTTAAGGTTTTATATATTGATTTTATATACAGAAGAGGAAGATGGAGCAAAAATTATTAATTCATAGTTGCTTCACTTTGGTTGTTCATTGATTGTTAGTCTACGTGCCTTTACTGGGAAAGCCCCACGTTTCGAACCAGTGACCTTAGCATTCCAAATCAATGCGTTATCCACTGCACCACCACAGGATAGGCCCCACTTTCATTTCTGATATTATTTGTATCTCTCTTTTTTACTTAATCTTGCTAAAGGTTTGTTAATGTTCATTTTTTCAAAGAAGCAACTTTCAGTTTCATTGATTCTTCCTATTTTTTAATTTTTATTTATTTATTTTTGAGAGAGAGAGAGAGGCAAGGAGACAGAGACAGGAACATGGAGCTGCTCTTGTATGTGCCCTGACCACAGAATTGACCAGACAACCTCCACGCTCCAGGACAAGGCTCCAACCGAGCTATCTGGCCAAGACTTTATTTCTTTTTATTTTCAGAGATGCAGAGAGAGGTAGTGAAGTGAGAGGGGAGGGAGAAAGGAGGCATTCATTTATTGTTCCACTCGGTCGTGTACTCATCACCTGCTTCCTGTGTGTGCCCTGACCATGGATCGAACCTGCAACCTTGTTGTTTCGGGGCAATGCTCTTTCTATTTTTTTCAACTTTATTGAAGAATAATTGATAAATACATATAATTGCTTATATTTAAAGTGCACAATGTGATATTGATATACATGGAATGACTACCAAGAACAAGATAACTAAGTTACTGATTTAAAATGAGCTGTCTAATTACTGGAGAGGGAACGTGGATCTGAGATGCAAAGTTTGATTTTAGAATTACAGTTACAGGACCTGGCTGGTTTGCTCAGTGGTAGAGGATCCGCCTGGCATGCAGGAGTCCCAGGTTCAATTTCCAGCCAGGGAACAAGAAGAAGCAACCATCTGCTTCTCCACCACCCCCTTCCTATCTGTCTGTATCTTCCCCTCCCACAGCCAAGGCTCCATTGGAGCAATGTTGGCCCGGACACTGAGGATGGCTCTAAGGCCTCTGCCTCAGGTGCTAGAATGGCTCTGGTTGCAACAGAGCAACGGCCCAAATGGGCATAGCATCGCCCCCCTGGTGGGCATGCTTGGTGGATCCCAGTCGGGCACATGCGGGAGTCTGTCTGACTGCCTCCCCGTTTCCAACTTCAGAAAAATACAAAAAAACCCCACCACACAGAAACCCAACAACATATAAAAACAAACAGCATAGATGCCGTGACTTCGATAGCATTTGGATAGAGACACTGCTGTGCCTTACTGGAGAATCTTTTGATGACTACAGTGATGATGATGTATGCGGAGCTGTTGTTAATGTTAAAGCTAAAGGTCATAAGATAGCAATATGGACTACTGACTGTGAAAACAGAGAAGCTATTGAACATATAGGGAGGGTATACAAGGAGAGGTTAGGACTTCCTCCAAAGACAGTGATTGGTTAACAGTCCCACACAGTGTCCATCAGCTTCAGAACACACATTGCTCACTTCATAGTAGCCACCTGAGGCAGAAAATTATTGTTTAGATAAATAGAGTAATATAAAGAGAATATGATAATAAAGTATAAAGAGTTACATATTGATACCTACTACCTATTTTTAAGTAATAAGCATTTATAAAAGAAAATCTATGTGGATTTGACTCTCCACATTAAGAAAATGAAACTAAATGGAGTTTACCTGACTTCTCTCTGCTCCCCTGTCCATCTTTCCATGGTCGGTGTGCTCAGACTCCTGAGCTTATCAGTGTGGGTTGCTATAAGTGGCTGCATTTACAGTGTGTGTCACTGGCTGCTCCAGCCCTCCCTCTTCAGCCCCCAGCTGCACGTGGGGCTGGGACTCCCACTCTGCACTCAACAAGGATGCCGGCTCTCGGTCCCACCACCTTGTCTTCACACCCCCTGGCCTTGACCTTGCTCAGGACCCCACCTTCCCGCTCTGGGACTCGCACAGCCTTCCTCCATCTGTCCTGCAGTGTTTCTCCCTTTTCCACAACTGTCCTCATGAGAAATCGAAGCACCCTTTCGCAGTTGACCGGTGGCTCCTGGTTTAGCGGCTGTGGCCATCACTCCAGCCTCCACTCTTGCTGCACCTCGCTGAGACCTCCTGGCCTGGGAAAGGGCCCAGGGCATGCTCTCTCTGCTTCACGACCCTGCCAAGGTGGCTGCCCCTCCTGGTGCCAACACCTGCCCCAACTGAACTCTGCTTCTCCCTCCCGCAGAAATAACCAGGTCATTGTGTACTCGCCTGTTATATTCCCACCTCCCTAGGAAGCTCAATATATGTGTGTGGGCACTGAGCCTTGTGCCTAATTGCAGTTTCTGGTACATGGTGCTCAGCAAATAGCTGCTGAGAAAACTCACCGTGTAGCTTTGGGTATGGGCAAAAGAAGGTCCTAGACAGACTGCAGGCTTTGCAGCAAGGGCTGTCTTGGCTGTGAAGTTTGAAAAACATGTTTTGTTTTGTTTTTGATAGTTCTGATGTAAGTTTATAGATTAATGTAAAAGTACGTGTCTCACTAGAGTAGAAAAGATTTGAGTATGAACTCTTTTATAACCTAAAATTTTCAAAACAAATATCTTCAATTTCTTTTCTTTATTTAAAATATCTTCAATTTCAAATAAGATCCTGATTAGGTGTGTTTATATGTTTTAAAATGTAACATCACATTATATTTTGCTTCTGGCACACATTAATAGTTGAAGTAATACACATATATAGATATTTAGGCTTTATCCAATGTTGATTGATTAAATGATTTACTGTTTCCTTTATTGTTTCTGTAAATCATTACAGGTTTATTGTAAGAAAGCAATGCAGAAAATTCAAATAAACAAAACTTAGTGATATACAGCCATTCAGAGATAATTTTCACAACATCTCTCTATGCATAGACGATTTTACATAAATACTTTTGTTTAATAAAATGTTGAAATTGAGAGGGTGACATCACGGAAATGGCGCCGTGAGAAGCGCGTCCGACAGATCTCCCCAAAATCACGACAAATTTATCAACTAGAAACAGAAAAATTTTTCCTCGGAGCATTCCGGAGTTCCACACAAACTGAAAGCGATAGGACTGTTATCACTTGAATCTGAGAGACTAGGGTGTGGAGGAAGCTAACTACCGCAGGGATGTTCCTTCAAGCCACGCAGGGAGTTTGCCTGTGTGCTATCAACAAGACCACCCTCAGATGCCAATAAGAAAGAGGAAATCGAATATTATGAATACAAAAGAACGAGAGGTAACACAAATAGATGTGGAAAAATCTATGGAGAAAAGACTTAACATATTGGAAGCCTTGGAGCTAAATGACAGAGAATTTAAAATAGAAATCTTAAAAATACTCAGAGATATACAAGAAAACACAGAAAGGCAATTTAGGGAGATCAGAAAACAACTCAATGAACACAAAGAATATATTACTAAGGAAATTGAAACTATAAAAACAATTCAAACAGAAATGAAAAACTCAATTCACGAGCTGAAAAATGAGGTAACAAGCTTAGCTAACAGAACAGTCCAGATAGAAGATAGGATTAGTGAAATAGAAGACAAACAACTTGAGGCACAACAGAGAGAAGAAGAAAGAGACTGAAAAATAATAAAAAACAAGAAAGCCCTATAGGAATTGTCTGACTCCATCAGAAAGAATAACATAAGAATAATAGGTATATCAGAGGGAGAAGCGAAAGAAAATGGAATGGAGAATATACTCAAACAAATAATAGACGAGAACTTCCCAAGCCTGTGGAAAGAACTAAAGCCTCAAATTCAAGAAGCAAACAGAACACCGAGTTTTCTTAACCCCAACAAACCCACTCCAAGGCACATCATAATAAAGATGACACAAAGCAATGACAAAGAAAAAATTCTCAAGGCAGCCAGGGAAAAGAAGAGTACAACATATAAAGGAAGGCCTATTATATTATCAGCAGATTTCTCAGCAGAAACTCTACAAGCTAGAAGAGAGTGGACCCCAATATTTAAAGCCCTGAAAGAGAGGAACTTTCAGCCACGAATACTATACCAATCAAAGCTATCCTTCAAGTACAAAGGAGATATAAAAACATTCACAAATACAGAAAAGGTGAGAGAAATTATCAGCAGAAAGCCCCCACTCCAGGAAATACTAAAGGGGGTTTTCCAACCAGATTCAAAGAACAAAAGAAAACAAAACCACAGGTAATAGCTCCACCAAGAACACAATAAAACCAAACTTAAACTGTGACAACAAAGGAAAAAAAGGGGGGAGAGGATGGAGATTAACAGTAGCAAAGGAAGATAAAGTGCAGAAATACTTATAAGATAGGGTACTACAATGAATATGGTAGGTACCCTTTTCATTACTTAATGGTAACCACCCTTGAAAAAACCACCACAAAAACACTTGACTTAAAAAAGATAGCAACTGAGGAAAGAAGTATGGAACACAAACAAACAAAAACAAATGATAGAAAAAAAAAGAGAAGAATCAAACAAGATACAAAACTAACAAAAAGCAATTTATAAAATGGCAGTAGGGAACCCACAAGTGTCAATAATTACACTAAATGTAAATGGATTAAACTTACCAATAAAAAGACACAGAGTAGCAGAATGGATTAAAAAAGAAAATCCAACTATATGCTGCCAACAAGAAACACATCTAAGCAACAAGGATAATAACAAATTCAAAGTGAAAGGCTGGAAAACAATACTCCAAGCAAACAACACCACCCAAAAAAGCAAGTGTAGCAATACTCATATCTAATGATGCTGACTACAAGACAGAAAAAGTACTCAGAGACAAAAATGGTCATTTCATAATGATTAAGGGGAAGTTGAATCAAGAAGACATAATAATCCTTAATATATATGCACCAAACCAAGGTGCAGCAAAATATATAAGACAGCTAATTATTGACCTTAAAACAAAAACTAACAAAAATACAATCATACTTGGAGACCTCAATACACCACTGACGGCTCTAGATCGGTCATCCAAACAGAGAATCAATAAAGATAGAGTGGCCTTAAACAAAATACTAGAACACCTGGATATGATATACATCTACAGGACACTTCATCCCAAAGCGACAGAGTATACATTTTTCTCTAGTGTACAGGGAACATTCTCAAGAATTGACCATATGTTGGGCCACAAAGACAATATCAGCAAATTTAGAAAAATTGAAATTATACCAAGCATATTTTCTGATCATAAAGCCTTGAAACTAGAATTCAACTGCAAAAAAGAGGGGGAAAAACCCACAAAAATGTGGAAACTAAACAACATACTTCTAAAAAATGAGTGGGTCAAAGAAGAAATAAGCGCAGAGATCAAAAGATATATACAGACAAATTAAAATGAAAATACAACATATCAGAATCTCTGGGATGCAGTAAAAGCAGTAATAAGAGGAAAGTTCATGTCACTTCAGGCCTATATGAACAAACAAGAGAGAGCCGAAGTAAACCACTTAACTTCACACCTTAAGGAACTAGAAAAAGAAGAACAAAGACAACCCAAAACCAGCCGAAGAAAGGAGATAATAAAAATCAGAGCAGAAATAAATGAAATAGAGAACAGAAAAACTATAGAAAAAATCAATAAAACAAGGAGCTGGTTCTTTGAAAAGATCAACAAAATTGACAAACCCTAGCAAGACTTCCCAAAGAAAAAAGAGAAAGAACTCATATAAACAAAATCCAAAATGAAAGAGGAGAAATTTTCATGGACATCGTAGATATACAAAGAATTGTGATAGAATACTATGAAAAACTTTATGCCACTAAATTCAACAACCTAGAAGAAATGGATAAATTCCTAGAACAATACAACCTTCCTAGACTGAGTCAAGAAAAAGCAGAAAGCCTAAACAGACCTATCAGTAGAGAAGAAATAGAAAAAACCATTAAAAACATCCCCAAAAATAAAATTCCAGGCCCTGACGGCTATACCAGCAAATTTTATCAAACATTCAAAGAAGACTTGGTTCCTATTCTACTCAAAGTCTTCCAAAAAATTGAAGAAGAAGCAATACTTCCAAACACATTTTATGAGGCCAACATACCCTTATACCAAAACCAGGCAAGGATGGCACAAAAAAAGAAAACTACAGACCAATATCTCTAATGAATACAGATGCTAAAATAGTAAACAAAATACTAGCTATTCGAATACAACAACATATTAAAAAAATAATACATCATGATCAAGTGGGATTCATCCCAGAATCTCAAGGATGGTTCAACATACGTAAAACTGTTAACGTAATACACCATATCAAGAAAACAAAGAACTAAAACCACATGATCTTATCAATAGATGCAGAAAAGGCTTTCGATAAAATACAACACAATTTTATGTTTAAGACTCTCAACAAAGTGGGTATAGAAGGAAAATATCTCAACATGATAAAGGCCATATATGATAAACCATCAGCCTACATCATATTAAACGGCATAAATCTGAGGACTTTCTACCTTAAATCAGGAACAAGACAGGGTTTTCCACTCTTTCTACTCTTATTTAACGTGGTCCTATAAGTTCTGGCCAGAGCAATCAGACAAGACAAAGAAATGAAAGGCATGCATATCGGAAAAGAAGAAGTAAAGGTATCACTTTTTGCTGATGATATGATCCTATACATTGAAAACCCGAAGGACTCCACAAAAAGATTATTAGAAACAATAAATCAATACAGTAAGATCGCAGGATACAAAATTAACATACAAAAGTCCATAGCCTTTCTATATGCCAACAATGAAATATTAGAAAACGAAGTCAGAAAAATAATCCCCTTCACGATTGCAACGAAAAAAATAAAATACCTAGGAATAAACATAACAAAGAATGTAAAGGACCTATATAACGAAAACTACAAGGCATTATTAAGAGAAATAGAAAAAGATACAATGAGATGTAAAAATATTCCTTGTTCTTGGATAGGAAGAATAAATATAATTAAAATGGCCATATTACCCAAAGCAATATATAAATTTTATGCAAATCCCATCAAAATTCCTATGACATTTTTTAAAGAAATGGAACAAAAAATCATCAGATTTATATGGAAATATAAAAAACCCCGAATATCCAAAACAATGCTAAGGAAAAAGAATGAAGCTGGGGACATTACAATACCTGACTTTAAACTATATTATAGGGCCACAATAATCAAAACAGCATGGTATTGGCAGAAAAATAGGCACTCAGACCAATGGTACAGAATAGAAAGCCCAGAAATAAAACCATATATATATGGTCAAATAATCTTTGATAAAGGGGCCAACAACACACAATGGAGAAAAGAAAGCCTCTTCAACAAATGGTGTTGGGAAAACTGGAAAGCCACATGCAAAAGAATGAAACTCGACTACAGCCTGTCCCCGTGTACTAAAATTAATTCAAAATGGATCAAAGACCTAAATATAAGACCTGAAACAATAAAATACATAGAAGAAGACATAGGTACTAAAATCATGGACCTGGGTTTTAAAGAACATTTTATGAACTTGACTCCAATGGCAAGAGAAGTGAAGGCCAAGATAAATGAATGGGACTACATCAGAATAAAAAGTTTTTGCTCAGCAAGAGAAACTGATATCAAAATAAACAGACAGCCAACTAAATGGGAAATGATATTTTCAAACAACAGCTCAGATAAGGGCCTAATATCCAAAATTTACAAAGAACTCATAAAACTCAACAACAAACAAACAAACAATCCAATAAAAAAATGGGAAAAGGACATGAACAGACACTTCTCCCAGGAAGAAATACAAATGGTCAACAGATATATGAAAAGATGCTCAGCTTCATTAGTTATTAGAGAAATGCAAATCAAAACTACAATGAGATACCACCTCACCCCTGTTAGATTAGCTATTATCAACAAGAAGGGTAATAGTAAATGTTGGAGAGACTGCGGAGAAAAGGGAACTCTCATCCACTGTTGGTGGGACTGTAAAGTAGTACAACCATTATGAAGGAAAGTATGGTGGTTCCTCAAAAAACTCTAAATAGAACTGCCTTATGACCCAGCAATCCCTCTACTGGGTATATACCCCAAAACCTCAGAAACATTGTTACGTAAAGACACATGTAGCCCCATGTTCATTGCAGTACTGTTCACAGTGGCCAAGACATGGAAACAACCAAAAAGCCCTTCAATAGAAGACTGGATAAAGAAGATGTGGCACATATACACTATGGAATACTACTCAGCCATAAGAAATGATGACATCAGATCATTTACAGCAAAATGGTGGGATCTTGATAACATTATATGGAGTGAAATAAGTAAATCAGAAAAAACCAAGAAGTACATGATTCCATACATTGGTGGAACATAAAAACGAGACTAAGAGACACCGACAAGAGTGTGGTGGTTACCAGGGGTGGGGGGAGGGAGGACAGTGGAGGGAGGGAGGGAGAGAGTTAGGGGGAGGGGGAGGGGCACAGAGAACTAGATAGAGGGAGGCAGAGGACAATCTGACTTTGGGCGAGGGGTATGCAACATAATTTAATGACAAAATAACCTAGACATGTTTTCTTTGAATATATGTACCCTGATTTATTAATGTCATCCCATTATCATTAATAAAAATTTCTTAAAAAAAAATGTTGAAATCGACTTACTTATATAGAAAGACATACCCTCAGTTTACTCTATATATCAAGAAATACGTCACCTGTTGGGAAAGAAGAAATGGTCTCCTGCTCTCTTCTTTCCTTAAATTCCTTATGGTCAGGACCAGCTTTTACCAATAAATTGAAATTGTCCAATCAAAAGGTATTTCATGAGCATTTAGTGGGGATAAAAAGAGGGAAGTAAAGCATGCCCTTCATGCGAGTGCGAGGATTTGCTGTGACCTTTGGAAAGACGAGCACCCACAGAGAGTTGGTGAACACGTGTATGTATCAGACTGTGTTCATCCTCTGCCCAGTGGGTCAGGAGTCTCCCCTCGGAGGAGAACTGGATCCACGGCCAGGTTCAGGCAGCTTTGTCCTGTCCGCCCCTTAGGGTTGTATGTGGCTTTGACCATCTCTCCCTTTATTCGAATCCCTACAATATCTTCTCTTTCGATACGACCTGGTCAGTGCACCAAAATGCAAGACAACTAGCAAGACAAGTATTATTTGAACAGAAATAATAAGATATGTTAATACTTACAAGGAATTTCTTGATAACCATTTTCTAATGCACGAAAATAGTTCACGAATTGTAGTGGAAATTTTACATATTTCCGATACACCAGTATTTCAAAATAACGTATACATAACCTAGCAAAAGTTACAATTTCTTACTCAAGCGTTTCCTGTGTTTCTCTGTGTTACATTTCTTATATTTGGCATTCAGAAACAAGAACGCACCATGACTTCACATGAATTGAAGTGTTCACACTGTGCACAGGGATTGTCTCGTTTGTGCCATTTTGTTTGGAGGACCTGGTCAGATGGTAGCACATTCAACCTCACATTCCCACATCTCTCTATTCCCTAGGGCAGAGGTCCCCAACCCCTGGGCCGCAGACCTGTACCGGTCCATGGGCCATTTGGTACCGGTCCGCAGAGAGAGAATAAATAACTTACATTATTTCCATTTTATTTATACCTAAGTCTGAACGATGGTGTATTCTTAAAAAATGACCAGATTCCCTCTGTTACATCCATATAAGACTCACTCTTGACGCTTGTCTTGGTCACGTGATCCATTTATCCGTCCCACCGTAAAGGCCAGTCCATGAAAATAATGTCTGACATTAAACCGGTCCGTGGTGACCACTGCCCTAGGGGACAGAGCAACAGCAGCACAGAGTTATGTTGTTTTGTCATTAGTGTTCTTTTCATTTTATCCTCCCCAGTTCATAGCAGCATTGTACAAGCAAGTGTGTGACTATTTAAGCCAGGAGGTCACTTCAAGGTTGCCATGTGATCATAATTCCTGCCTGATCCCAACATCTTTGGGTCAAGTGCATGTACTGAATCTAAGTCAGAGGGGTCTGTTTATTTTGGAGAAAATCCTAAAGCTTCAGTTGCAGGGGTTTGCAGTTTAAAAAGTTAAACCAAACCTTTGAGAGCCCTTGGTAAATTCTGGAGAGAGAACTCATTTACAGTGAGGCTCACCCTGCTGAGTTGTGTCCCTGGTGTGAGCTCCAGCGCTGAGGCACTGTTTCTTACTCTCTGTCTCAGCGGGTGGCAACTACCATGCCCAAGGATTCTCTCTGATGTCAGTCTTGGTTCCCTCTCTCTCCCATTCAAATCCAATCACCTGTGACTTCGTCTCCTAAATTCTTTCTGGCTCATTTTCCTTTTCCTTCTTCCTGCAACCACTGGCTCCGCTAAATTGTACTTGCTGTGGTTGTTTTCCCGGTGACCCATGAGTCTCCCATGCTCAGTGTTCCAAAGTCTTCTGTCCTATAGAACAATATACCTAGAGGTCACTGCATTCTGAGTTCTATGCAGCTAGGATACTAGGATAGAAACACTCACGTAAAACTGGCTTCTTCAGTGGATGGTGTGACTATCTCTGTCTCGACCTAGTAACAGGGACTTCCTTAACTGGTACCAGGATCCCCACTTCCTACATTTGGGGCATGACGGTAATTCTTTCTCTTGCTGCAATGAATCACAAGCCTCATTTTAAAATTTTTCTTCAATGTACTTCTATAGGAAGTGCCAAGAACTTACCCCATTGTTTTTCTCCTGTGTCTAATTTGAATATCTCAGTCCCAGTTGTCTGCTCATCCCTGGCCAGCCCCAAAATTGAAAAGAGCCTCTTAGTTTCTCCCGAAAATCCAGTCCCACAAGTATATTCATAAAAACTTTAGAAGTTTTTCTTTACATTAAAGATAGGGGTTCTTATGCGTCAATGTCACTTCATTAAATTTTATTCCTAAAAAAAAAGGAGGAGATACTTGAGGGTGTGGGGAGGTCAACGAATGAATCTTTGATGATTTTAAATAGTGGGTGGGATTTACGGATGTTGGTCATTATTCTTATAGTTGAAATACACCCGTGATTTTTCATGTCATAAGTCATGGGTAGAGACCATGTAGGAATTATGATGACATATATTGCGTTTATCTTAAGTATCATTTTTGTAGTTGGGTTTGTGGGGTTTTCTTCTAAACCTTCACCAATTTATGGAGATTTGGGGCTGATTGTGAGTGGAGGGGTGGCTTGTGGTATTGTGATTAGTTTTGATGGGCCATTTTTAGGTCTCATGGTGTTTTTGATTTATTTAGGGGGAATGTTGGTGGTTTTTGGTTATACTATGGCTATAGCAACTGAGCAGTATCCGGAGGTATTGGTATCTAATAAAACGGTCTTAGGTTCTCTTATTGTAGGTTTACTTATAGAGGCGGGGTTAGTTGTTAGTGTAATTGAGAATGAGGGTGTTGAGTTGGAGGTAATTTTAAAGTTTAATGACATAGGGGATTGGGTGATTTATGATACAGGCGATGCTGGGTTTTTTAGTAAAGAGATTATAGGTGTTGCGGGGTTGTATAGCTATGGGACTTGGTTAGTAGTAGTTACAGGGTGATCCTTGCTTATTGGGGTTGTAGTAATTATGGAGATTACTCGTGGAAATTAAATATGAGTATAGTAAAGGCTAGGGTGATGAGGAAAAAGAGGAAATATAGTTTGACTAGGCCTTTTTGGTTAGATACCGTAGTAGAAAATTTTATATGTATATTTGAGATTGATTTTGGTAGGAGTATTTCTAGTCAGATTTGGTCTAATAGAAGGGAGGTGGATTTCTGGCTTGTTGTAAGGCTTATTAGTGGTTGGAGGCGGTGTATGATGGTGGGAAAATAGCCTAAGAGGTTTGAGAATTTAATCATGCTTGAGGGCTTTTTGAACATTAGGTTGTAGGTGACTTGGTTTAGTTCTAGGGCTATTATAAATCCTGTTGGGGTTACTCCTAGGGCTATAAGTTTTAGGTAGAGAGGTATTGTTATTTGTGGGGTAGTGGTTGGGGGGATGCTGTTCAATAGTAGGAATCCTGCAAAAATGCTTCCAGTTAACAGGCGCTTGATAGAATTAATTAGGAGTTGGTTGTTCTCATTAATTAGGATAAGGGTGGGAAATCGTGGTTGTCCTAGAAGTGCAAAGAAAATAATTCGCGTGCTGTAAACAGCTGTTAGGGAAGTGGCTAGGAGGGTTAGTAGTAGGGCTCAGGCATTGGTATATGAGATACTGGCTGCTTCGATAATAAGGTCTTTAGCATAAAAGCCCATTAGGAAGGGGGTGCCTATTAGGGCAAGGCTTCCGATGACTAAGGCGGTGGTGGTGAAGGGTAGGGTCTTGAATAGGCCCCCCATTTTTTGGATGTCTTTTTCGTCACCTAAGCTATGGATGATTGATCCGGAGCATATAAATAGCATGGCTTTGAAAAATGTGTGGTTGCAGATATGGAGGAATGCTAAGTGAGGCTGATTAATTCCAATAGTTACTATTATTAAGCCTAGCTGACTGGAGGTGGAAAAGGCATTGATTTTTTTTAATGTCATTTTGGGTAAGGGCGCAGATTACTGTAAATAGGGTTCTAATAGCTCCTAGGCATAGGACTATAGTTTGTACTAGTTTGTTGTTTTCTATTAGGGGGTAAAATCGAATCAATAGGAATACTCCTGCAACAACTATAGTACTTGAGTGTAGTAGGGCAGAAACAGGTGTGGGGCCTTCCATGGCGGAGTTGAGTCATGGGTGGATCCAAATTGTGCGGATTTTCCAGTGGCAGCTAGGAGCAGAGCTATTAGTGGGAAGTTTGTATTTTCTAGGTTTAGTGCAAAGATCTGTTGAAGTTCTCATGTATTGGAGTTGATTATAAATTATGCTATAGAAGCAGTAAAGCCAATGTCCCCAATTCGGTTATATAGGATTGCTTGGAGGGCGGCGGTGTTGGCATCTGCGCGGCCATATCATCATCCGATGAGTAAAAAGGATATAATTCCTACCCCTTCCCAGCCGACGAAAAGCTGAAACAGGTTGTTAGCTGTTACTGGAATTATTATTGTAATTATAAATATTAGTAGATACTTAAAGAAGCGGTTGATATTTGGGTCTGAGTGTATATATCATATTGAGAATTCTATAATAGACCAGGTGACGAATAGTCCTACTGGTATAAATAATATAGAGAAGTAGTCGAATTTGAAGCTGAGGGTTAGTTTGATTGTTTGGATTGTAATTCAGTGTCAGTTCGAGATTACTATTTCTTGGTGGGAGCTGATAAATAATAGGGTCGGGATTAGGCTGGCCGCGAAGGAATATGAGACTATAGTCTTGATGTAGTTTGGGTAATTTGGCTTTTTATCTAGGTTGAGGGCTGTTGCTATAATAGGTATAGTTAGTAGAAGTAGTGCTAGTACAATAGATATATTAAATAGGTTTATTACTTTTATTTGGAGTTGCACCAATTTTTTGACTCCTAAGACCAACGGATAACTAGTATCCTTTAAAAGTTTGAAAAAGCCGTGGTTTTAGGCACGGTAGCATGAGTTAGCAGTTCTTGCATTCTTCTTCAGTAAATAAGGGGGTTTAGACCCTATTACTAGATTCACAATCTAGGGTTTTTATTAAACTATATTTACAGTATGTAATACCCAAAATGATTTTTGGGTTAATTGATAGGAGGAGTAGGGGTATTAGATGTATTGCTATTAGTGTATTTTCTCGTGTGTAGTTGGGCTTGATATTATTAATGTGATGAGTATGTTTACCTCGTTGAGTTATGATTAGTATATACAAGGAGTAAAGAGCGGTGATAATAATGTTTAGTCCTATAAGGATAATAGACATATTTGATCAGGAGAATGTTGCTATGACTACAAATAGTTCTCCAATTAAATTAATAGTAGGGGGGAGGGCTAGGTTGGTGAGGCTTGCTAAAAGTCATCAGGAGGCTATAAGGGGTAAAATAGTTTGTAGGCCGCATGCTAGGATTATAGTTCGACTATGGATTCGCTCGTAATTGGAATTGGCCAGGCAGAATAGTATAGAGGAAGTTAGCCCGTGGGCAATTATTAAAGCAGTCGCTCCTATGTAGCTTCATGGGGATTGAATAAGAATTGCCACAATAACCAGGGCTATGTGACTTACTGATGAGTAAGCGATTAGAGACTTTAAGTCTGTCTGGCGTAAGCAGATCGAGCTTGTTATAATTATACCCCAGAGTGAGAGTATTATGAACGGGTATGCTATGTTGCTTGTAAGCGGGTTGAGGAGAGTTGTAATTCGGAGTATCCCATAACCTCCTAATTTCAATAGTACGGCGGCAAGAACTATGGATCCGGCAATGGGGGCTTCTACGTGTGCTTTTGGAAGTCATAGATGGAGTCCATAAAGGGGTATTTTTACTATGAATGCTAGTATGCAGGCTAATCATAAAAGGGAGTTGGTTCAGGAGTTCTGTAGGGGGTTAGTTCAGTATTGTAACAGTAGAAAGTTTAATGACCCTGTAGTGTTTTGGATACATGTGAGTGCCACTAATAATGGAAGGGATCCTACTAGGGTGTAAAATAGAAAATAGAGTCCGGCATTAAGGCGTTCTGCTTGTCCACCTCAACGGGTGATGATAATGAGGGTTGGTACTAGGGTAGCCTCAAATAGAATATAAAATAGAATTAGTTCTGTGGCAGTGAAAGTTATGATTAAGAATGTTTGTAATAGGATAAGTATAGTAGTATATAATTTTTTCTGTGTTGCAGACTCTTTTGTCAAGTGAAACTGGCTGGAAATAATTTTCAGGGGTAGAAGTCATGTTGTTAGGAGGAGGAGGGTTATTGACAGGGCATCACAGAAGAATATTAGGGATAGGTTTAGGGTATTGTCGCTAAATTGATTAATCAGAGATAGGCACAATAGGCTAATTAAAAGGCTGTGTATTGTAGTATTAATTCATACTATATTAGTTTTGGACAACCATGTGAGGGGGATGAGTATAACTGTTGGTATAATAATTTTTAGCATTGTAATAAGTTTAGGTTCTGTACGTGATCAACGCCGTAGGTGTTGGATACTATAACTAGTAGAGATAGTCCCAGGGCTGCTTCGCAGGCAGCCAATACCAGAAGAATAATAGGTAGTATGCTGGCGAGGGTTAGGTGGGAGTTTAGAATTGTTATAGCGATTATTGCAAATAGTGATAATATTATACCTTCTAGACATAATAGTGAAGATATTATGTGGGAGCGGTATATTAACAGGCCAACTAGGGAAATTGTAAAGGCTAATATTGTGTTTACATAGGTCAAGGACATTTAATAGTTATGGGTAAGGCCATAGTTTAGTGAGTTGAAATCACTTGTTTTGCTTTAAACTAACTATCATTATTCGGCTCATTCTAATCCTTCTTGTGATCACTCATAGGCTAGGCTAATGGCCAAGAGGGAAATGAGAAATAGAGACATAATGAGTATGGTGGGGAGACTGTTGGTTTGAGTGGCTCAGGGGAGGGGTAAGAGAAGGGCAATTTCTAGGTCAAATAGTAAGAAGGTGATGGCCACTAGGAAAAATTTTATAGAGAAAGGAAGCCGTGCGGACCCCATGGGGTCAAACCCGCATTCATAAGGGCTAGATTTTTCTGCATATGTATTAATCTGGGGAAGACAGAATGCAATAACTACTAGGAGGGTTGCTAGCAGGGTGTTAATGGAGATAGAAATTACTACGTTTATCACTCTTTTTCGGACTTATTACCGAATCTAACTGATTGGAAGTCAGTTGTACTAATTAATACTAAAAGAGTATGAACCTCATCAGTAGATAGAGATGTACAGGAATAGTCAAACTACGTCAACAAAATTCAATATCAAGCTGCGGCTTTGAATCCAAAATGGTGAGTTGATGTAAAGTGGAATTTTAATTGTCGTAGAAGGCACATGATTAGGAATGTGGAGCCAGTAATTACATGCAGTCCATAGAACCTGGTGGCCATGAAGAATGTAGAACCGTAAACACCATCAGAAATGGTAAAAGAAGTTTCGTAATATTCGGAGGCTTGTAATAATGTAAAGTACAGGCCTAGGCAGATTGTGATAAATAGGCTTTGGATTATATGTTTGCGATTGCCTTCCATTAAGCTGTGATGGGCTCAGGTGATTGACACACCAGAGGCTAGTAGGACAGATGTATTTAGTAGACGGACATCTAAGGGGTTTAGAGGAGTGATGCCTGCGGGAGGTCAGTACCCGCCTAGCTCTGGGGTAGGGGTTAGGCTTGAGTGGTAGAAGGCTCAAAAGAAACCCGCGAAGAAAAATACTTCTGAGATGATGAAGAGGATTATTTCATAGCGAAGTCCTTTTTGAACGACAGTTGTATGGTGACCTTGAAAAGTACCCTCTCAGACAACATTGCGCCATCATTGGTATATTGTTAGGAGATTAGTTGTTAGGCCCAATAGTAGAAGGGACATTGAGTTAAAACGGAATCATATAATTAGTCCTGAGGTTAGTAGTAATGCAGACAGGGCTCCTGTAAGAGGTCAGGGGCTGGGGTTTACTGTGTGATATGCATGGGTTTGGTGGGTCATTAGGCATTATCATGTAAGTACAGGCTAACTAGGAGTGTGAAGACATAGGCCTGGTTAAGGGCTACAGCAAACTCCAGGATAGTTAATAAAATAAGAATGATGAATGTGATTAATGCAGTTGCAGTGCTAATGCTTATGAGTGCTAGAGTTGTACCTCCAATGAGGTGAATTAAAAGGTGTCCTGCGGTAATATTCGCTGGTAGCCGAACGGCTAAGGCTATGGGTTGAATAAATAGGCTGATTGTTTTGATGATAACTAGTATGGGGATAAGGGGATGGGGATGCATTGTGGGAGGAAATGCACAAGGGAGGCTTTAGTTTTGTGCTGGAAACCAAGAATTACTGTACCTGCTCATAATGGGATAGCCATTCCGAGGTTTATTGATAATTGGGTAGTGGGTGTGAAAGAATGGGGTAGAAGGCCGAGGAGGTTTGTAGACCCGATGAATAGAATTAGTGATACTAGCATAAGTGTTCAAGTTTGTCCTTTTTGACTGTGGATTATTATCATTTGTTTTGATGTTAAGTGAAGGAGTCATCGCTGTATTACAATTAATTGATTTCCAATTAGTCGACTTGAGGAAGGAAATAGAATAGTGGGAAATATAATAATTAGAACAACAATAGGTAGTCCTATTATTGTAGGGGTAATGAAAGAGGCGAATAGATTTTCGTTCATTTTGTTTCTCAAGGGGCTGAATGTTTTAGTGATTTAGTTAAAGAAGGCTCAGGGTTTGTATAATATGTGTGTTTGGAGATTTTTAACTGCATGAAGATAAATAGTGTGATAATTATTGATAAAATTGTGATAAATCATGTAGAAGTATCTAACTGAGGCATGTCATCAAGGAAAGGGTGGGGCTTTCGATCTTCAACTTAAAAGGTTAACGCTGCAGTAGCTTCTTGATGAATTTACAGTATGGATGATGATCATTTTTCAAAATGTTTTAGTGGGACTATTTCAAGTACAATGGGTATAAAACTGTGGTTAGATCCGCAGATTTCGGAACATTGTCCGTAATATAAGCCAGGTCCGGTGGATAGTAGGGTTGTTTGATTTAGGCATCCTGGAATAGCATCTCTTTTTAAGCCCAAAGCTGGGACGGCTCAAGAGTGTAGGACATCTTCTGATGAGATTAATATATGAACGGTGAGTTCTATGGGTAGAACCACTCGGTTGTCTACTTCTAGCTGGCAGATTTGGCCGGGTGTGAGATCGGATGTGGGGATTATATAGGAGTCAAAATTCAAATCTTCGTAATCTGTATATTCATAACTTTAGTACCATTGATGGCCCATGGTTTTAACAGTAATAGAGGGCTTATTAATTTCATCTATTATGTAAAGAATTCAGAGGGATGGGAGTGCAATTTTAATATGGATAATAGCTGGTAAGATCGTTCAGATGGTTTCCACCTCTTGGGCATCTATGGTGCTCGTGTGGGCTAATTTAGTGGTTAACATAATTGAGATAATATAGAGGACTAGGGAGCTGATAAGGAATACGATCATTAAAGTGTGGTCGTGAAAGTGGAGCAGCTCTTCTATAATAGGAGAAGTTGCATCTTGGAAGCTTGTTTGGAATGGGTATGCCATAGAGGTATATACGGGTTTCACCTATAATTTAACCCTAACAAAGTTACATAAATTTTATTAATACCTCTACCGTGGAGAAAGACATAGTGGTTATGGTGTTGGCTTGAAACCAATTTAAGGGGGTTCGAATCCTTCCCTTCTTATTTATTTAATATTAATATAAGTAGGCTCTTCGAATGTATGATATGGGGGAGGGCAGCCGTGGAGTCACTCAAAGCTTGTGGTTGTTAGTTCTACTAGTGAGACTTCTCGTTTGGAGGCGAATGCTTCCCATACGATGAAAACCATTAGCATTACAGCTGTTAATGAGATGAAGTAGCCTATAGATGATACAGTGTTTCAGGTAGTATATGCATCAGGGTAATCAGAGTATCATCGTGGCATTCCAGATAAGCCTAAGAAGTGTTGGGGGAAGAGGTTATATTAACACCTACAAATATTACTAAAATGTGAGCTTTAGTTCAGGCGGGGTGTAGGGTATAGCCGGAGAAAAGGGGGAATCAGTGGACAAATCCACCCATAATGGCAAATACTGCTCCTATGGATAAAACGTAGTGAAAATGGGCTACTACATAATAAGTGTCATGAAGTACAATGTCTAGGGATAAATTAGCTAGTACAATACCAGTTAAACCCCCCACAGTAAAAAGGAAAATAAATCCAAGGGCCCATAGTATGGCCGGGGATCATTTGATATTACCTTCATGAAGAGTTGCTAATCAGCTAAATACTTTAACACCAGTAGGAATAGCAATAATCATAGTAGCAGATGTGAAGTAGGCGCGTGTATCAACATCTATTCCAACAGTAAATATATGATGGGCTCATACAATAAATCCTAGGAACCCAATAGATATCATGGCTCAGACTATTCCTATGTAACCAAATGGTTCTTTTTTTCCTGAGTAATATGTAACAATATGGGAGATAATTCCAAACCCGGGTAGGATGAGAATGTATACCTCGGGGTGGCTGAAGAATCAAAATAAGTGCTGATATAAAATGGGATCGCCCCCTCCAGCCGGATCAAAAAAGGTTGTGTTTAAGTTTTGCTCCGTTAGAAGTATAGTGATTCCAGCAGCTAGTACAGGGAATGATAGAAAGAGTAAGACCGCGGTAATCAGGACAGATCAGACAAAGAGAGGTTTTTGGTATTGGGATAGGACAGGGGGTTTCATATTAATAATGGTGGTAATAAAGTTAATTGCTCCGAGAATAGAGGAGACACCTGCCAAATGAGAAGATAGCTAGGTCGACTGAGGCACCGGCGTGGGCCAGATTACCTGCCAGTGGGGGGTAGACTGTTCATCCAGTTCCCGCACCAGCTTCAAGTATGGAGGATGCTAATAGGAGTAGAAAAGAGGGAGGTAATAGTCAGAAGCTTATGTTATTCATACGAGGGAAGGCCATGTCTGGGGCGCCAATTATCAGGGGCACGAGTCAGTTTCCGAAGCCGCCAATTATAATAGGTATTACTATAAAGAAAATTACTACAAATGCATGAGCAGTGACCACTACGTTGTAGATTTGGTCATCGCCTAATAAGGCTCCTGGTTGGCCGAGTTCTGCGCAGATTAAAAGGCTCAGGGCTGTGCCTACTATTCTGGCTCAAGCATCAAATAGAAGATAGAGTGTACCGATATCTTTGTGGTTTGTGGAGTAAAGTCAACGAGTTACAAACATAGGTAAGATGGCTGAGTAAGCATTAGGCCAGGGGTCTCAAACTCGTGGCCCGCGGGCCACATGCGGCCCGCTGAACAATTTTGTGCGGCCCGCAGACTAATCCACGAAGTTCAAAATAGTTTGGATAAAATTAAGTAAGCCTAGGGGCCTACTTGTACTTTTCATTTCTCTAGCATCCTAGCTAGATATTAGCTTAGTTAACAGCAGTTTTGTGTTACATCCTAGCGAGAAAGGCCACAGCAGACCCAAAGGAAATTTTATAAGTTTTATTGCAGACCTGCACAGGGATTGCAGGCAACCCATGCAAGGGAGCACTGCAGCCCCCCAAACCTGCGCAGGGACTGCAGGTAACCCACACAGGGGAACATTGCAGCCCCCCAAACCTGCACAGGGACTGCAGGCAACCCACGCCTCCGAAGAGACTGGAGCACTGCAGCCCCCCAAACCTGCGCAGGGACTGCAGGCAACCCACGCCTCCGAAGAGACTGGAGCACTGCAGTCCCGAGCTTCTAAAATGGCTCCTTTTTATAGGGTTGCTATCTAGGATGAGCAAGAATCATACAGAAGGTGATGTGGCTGTTAGTCACTGGCTAGGGAGGTCATTCGCAGTTACAGGGGGGGTATTACTCAGTGGAGAATTTCAAACATAAACTTCTGATAAGGGTTTCTCACTCAATGCAGGATGTTGCTGAACTCTTTGTTCTCAGCGTCACAGGGACCTTGTACACTCTTGGCAGCCCAGCATGTCAGTACTCCCTGAATCTAACATTCCCCCATCTCTTTTGGGCATAAATCAAATCCTTGATTCTTCATCAGTGGGGAGAATGGTATAAGGCTGGGGCTCATGAGAATTTTCTACTTTAGCTGTAGCTATAAGCTAATTGAGTCAGGGGTCCTCCCTAGTATGTGCTGGCACGCTGATAGTGTGCCCTTAGTACTACAAGCTTTACGGACTAATTTCTTTCTGCCTTGCATTTTTCTTCTCTGTACTAACTTCTTACAACTTGCACAAACCTTCTGCAACTTACACAAAGCTTCTGCAACTTACACAAACCTTCAACTTTTATGCACTTTCTTATCCAGGAATAACTGGCCTTCATAACAACTTGCTTTTCCTTTTCTTTTCAAAAGTACCTCTACACTTTATACCTTCTATTATCAAAAACATACAATTCCTTTCTAATTTATCAGAATTCTTAATTCTTAAAAACCTTAACCTTCAGCAAAGACTAAGTTAGTACTAAGTAATCCTCTTTTAAAGATTGCTTTTTGGAGGTGTCCTTTTCCTAAGTAGCCTATTGGACACATGACCGATATTCACAGATTATTCAAAAGTGGTAGCTATGAGCACATACATAACTTTCTTTTACCTTGTAGCTTCTCTCTCAGCCAAGGGAATTACACTCCTTCTGTATGACTCATAGCAGTACATGCATCAAACTTTAAGATGACTTACTTGGCTTTCCTTTACCTTAGTTTCCCTCCCTCCCCAAAGTCTCCATGTGTGGACCAGTTAACTTCTGGTTTGTGGCTGAAGCAGAGCATGTGGTCCTTCTCAGGGTCAGCTTACAAGGGTTGGTGGGGTCAGTCTTCGCTGTCCACAAAGGTGTTTCTGCTGGGACTGCAAGCTTCAGCCAGCTGCGGTGGACCCAGGCGGGTATGCCTTCTACCTTGGCAGTAGTGGGAGTTGTCAGGATCATGGTGTCTGGACCCATCTACGTGGGAGTCAGTCCTTGGGTGGTGTACTGCTAGAAGTGCCTCTTGGACAGTCTTTGAACAGTTTTCTCAGTAACCTATAAAACCTGTAAGTACTTAGAGAAAGGGTTTTACATTTCTACACTTTGCAGTTAGAGTTTAAGTCCTAGTGACCACTGCTTCTAGCTGGAATTAGCAGCAGGTCCCAGCCTATAATAGGCATGGGGCATTGAGATAAGAGAAATAAAGGAGACACTAAACATAAAGCAATAAAACCAGACTGTCAATACCCACAGTAGTGATCTTTGAGGGATAAATAAAACTTAAATATTCAAGCAAGGCATAGTAGATGGCCCTTGTGTTATTAGCTTATCTGCTACTTGGAAGAAATACCTTAGGCTCGTGAACGAAGCCCTTAGGCCTTCAGTGGCAATTCCCAGCACGCTGGGCAAGGTCAGGTCACAGGTAGCTGGAGCAGGGCTAGAAGAGACTGAACCCTCCCTCCATGGAGCAAGGGGGCAGCTTACCTTTTCATGTCCCTCTTTCCACAGCACAGGTGTGTCAACCGGTGGGGCCCGGAAGCCTGGCAGGCTTCAGTTCAATGACCTTTTTTTCCACTCTGGAGCAGGGCCTTGATGAAAGCTATGAAGCCCCTTAGGGCGCTGGAGCCAAAAGTTGGTATTTCCTGACTTCTTTTGGCCTTATTTGCCTTTTCTGTTACTTCCTTGGTCATTATAGACCTTAAAAGCCATGCTCAGAAGATCTCACTGAGGGGCTTGACTAAGAGAGCAAAATTGGGAATACAACAACAGATCCTTGGTACAAAAAGGAAGTCTTTGTACTTGACAGACTATACAATTCTATTATGGCTAAAGCAGTGGGTTTAGAAGGGGCCGTATTCCCTAAATCTTCTCCTCGGGTCTGGATCCAGATAGGAGGAGGGGATTCCCCGGAGCCAAAGCAGAGGAGGGCAGAGGGCTGTAGCAAGGTGATGATAACCTCTAGCTTACTGCACTGTTATCTTTTGCCTGACTAAGCAGTGGCTCAGCCCTTGAGCGGGTGCCCAAGGGGGAGGGGAAACTGTGAGGGGAGCCTGCCGCTTCTCCTGCAGCCAGCTGAAGCCTGGCTGCCTTTTCTTTCTCTACCTCTGCTGCTATACTGGGCTGCATACTGACTGTGCCACCTGCCTGCAGGTGGGTGCTGGTGATAGTACGCTAGACTCTCTATGTTTTCTATGGGTCTAGCAATCCTTGGTTTGGCCAGTCTGCTCTTAACTTGGCCATTCTAGTAGCAGACAAACAAACCAAATATGCACACAAAACAAACAAAACTTCTAAACCAAAACCAAAGGGAGAAGGCAGCGTCCTGCGTTCCCTGACTGACCAGGTGGGGAGAAATCAGGTGGCGTCCCGCCTGCTCCACTACACCCTTTTCTAACCAGAGCTCTGTTTCCAAATATTCAAAGAGGAAGCTTTCTTACCAAACAGTCTCAAGACTCCAAATGTTTCAAATCAGCCAAATTCAGTTTCCAAATGGCAACTGCCGGAGGCTGGCCAGCTACCAACGTCTGCTGCAGCCCACTCTGTGAGGAGGGGTCTTACACGGTCTATCTCGCTGGGGCCTCCATCTGTTACATCCCGGCGAGATAGGCCACAGCAGACACAACGTGAATTTTATACGTTTTATTGCAGACCTGCACAGGGACTGCAGGCAGCCCATGCAAGGGAGCACTGCAGCCCCCCAAACCTGCGCAGGGACTGCAGGCAACCCACGCCTCTGAAGAGACTGGAGCACTGCAGTCCCGAGATTCTAAAATGGCTCCTTTTTATAGGGTGGCTATCTAGGATGAGCAAGAATCATACAGAAGGTGATGTGGCTGTTAGTCATTGGCTAGGGAGGTCGTGCGCAGTTACAGGGGGGGTATTACTCAGTGGAGAATTTCAAACAAAAACTTCTGATAAGGGTCTCTGACTCAATGCAGGATGTTGCTGAACTCTTTGTTCTCAGCGTCACAGGGACCTTGTACACTCTTGGCAGCCCCAGCATGTCAGTACTCCCTGAATCTAACATTGTGATGCGAACTACAGTTTCTGGTCATTTTGTGACTGAGTAAACTGCATGTACGATTGTGCTTGTTGTACTGATTTTTTTTTTTGTTTTCAACTGCAGTGAGAAAAGTGTTGCATAACAGTTGCCTTTTGTAGACCTAGTGTGGCCCGCTGAACGGCTGTGATCTTGCTCTGCAGGCCACATGCTGAGTTGAGTTTGAGACCCCTGCATTAGATGGTAAATCTAAAGACAGAGGTGCGAGTCCTCTTTTTACCAAGCCCTGTGGTGTATTACACATTGAATTGCAAATTTAAAGACACAGCTTCAATCCTGCCGGGGCTTCTCCCGCCTTTTTTCCCCTACACGGCGGGAGAAGTAGACTGAAGCCAGTTGTTTAGGGTGTTTAGCTGTTAACTATGGTTTCGTGGGTTGGAAGCCCATCAATCTAGTAAGGGCTTAGCTCAATTAAAGTAGTTGATTTGCATTCAGCTGATGTAAGATAGAGTCTTGCAGTCCTTAGGAGGAGTACAGAAGTTAAATATATATTCTATTTACTTAGAGCTTTGAAGGCTCTTGGTCTAGTTAACTTAAACTTCTAGTTGAGCAGGGTTATTGCTGGGGCGAGCGGGAGGGTAATTGTTGACAAAATAATAAGTACTGGGAGGCATTTTATTTGTTTTTTATTATTAAATTGTCATTTGATTTTATGTTACTTGTGGTAGGGAATATAGTTAGGGAAGTGGCGTATGTTAGTCGTATGTAAAAGAAAAGGTTGAGTAGTGTAGTGACGGCTATTAATGTAGCTAAAGTGATGTTGTTGTTTTTAGTTAGTTCTTGAATGATTATTCATTTAGGTAAGAAGCCAGCTAGGGGAGGGAGGCCTCCTAGTGAGAGTATAATGGTTAGGGTGCTAGTAGTGATTAGGGGTATTTTATTTCACATGTCAGAGAGGGATAGGGTTGTTGTTGCTGAAGTTATTATAAAGAATATAAATGTTGTGGTTGTTATTAGGATATATAGGAGGAGGTTTAGTAGTGTTATAGTTGGGTTAAATGCTAGAATAGAGGCTATTCATCCCATGTGGGCGATTGAGGAGTATGCTAGAATCTTACGAAGCTTGGTTTGGTTTAATCCTCCCCAACCTCCAATTGCAATAGATAGTATAGATATAAGCAGGATTAGATCTAAATTAATAACAGGACTAATTACACAGAGGACTGATAGTGGGGCTAATTTTTGTCATGTTAGTAAAATTAGGCCAGATGAGAGTGAGATGCCTTGTGTAACCTCTGGAACTCAGAAGTGGAGAGGGGTGAGGCCTATTTATATGGCTAGGGCCAGGGTTATAATGACTGATGCTGTTGGGTTTATAAGTTTTGTGAATGTTCATTGGCCTGAGTATAACAGGTTAATAATGACAGCTAACATAAGGAGTATGGAAGCGGTGGCTTGTGTTAGAAAATATTTAGTGGCAGCTTCTATCGATCGGGGGTTATATTGTTTTATTAGCAAGGGGATAACGGCTAATATATTTATTTCGAATCCTATTCAGATTATTAATCAGTGGGAGCTTATTATTACGATTGTTGTGCCTAAGATAACTGTTAGTATAATTATAGTGAGGATGAGGGGATTTATTAGTACGGGAAGGATATAAACCAACATTTTTGGGGTATGGGCCCGATAGCTTATTTAGCTGACCTTACTTAGAATTTGGTGTAGTGTGGTAGCACGGAGATTTTTGAAGTCTTAGGGGTAGGTTCAAGTCCTATAGTTCTAGAAGTAAGGGGGCTTGCACCCCTATTATTTACTCTATCAAAGTAATTCTTTTATCAGACATATTTCTTATGTTTGGGGTGGGATATCTGCTGTAAGGATTGGTATAGCGACATGTCATATACATAGGCCTAGTGTGAGGGGTAGGAAGTTTTTTCGTAATAGGTGTATTAGTTGGTCATATCGGATCGAGGGTATGATGCGCGTACTCATAAGAATGTGATGGTGAGGAGTAGGGTCTTAAGGGTCAAGTTAATTGTGTAAAGTTCTGGCATTAGAGGGCTATGGTATGCTCCTAGGAAGAGAGTAGTTGTAAGGATATTTATTATGATGATGTTGGCATATTCTGCCAGGAAAAATAATGCGAAGAGGCCTGCTGCGTACTCAATGTTGAAGCCAGATACTAGTTCTGATTCCCCTTCTGTTAGATCAAAGGGTGCCCGATTGGTTTCGGCTAGGGTTGAGATGAATCATATTATAGCTAGGGGTCATGCGGGGATAATTAATCATTGGTGTTCTTGGGTTGTAATAAGGGTAGATAGTGTGAAGGAGCCGCTTATTAGTAGTACGGACAGGAGAATAATAGCCAGGGTTACTTCATAGGAAATGATCGGTGCCACGGCTCATAGGGTTCCGATTAGAGCATATTTTGAGTTTGAGGCTCAGCCTGATCATAGGATGGCATATACAGCTAGGCTAGATATAGCTAGTATAAATAGGATGCCTAAGTTTATGTTGATAAAGGGGTAGGGTATGGGGAGGGGAATTCACATGGTTAGGGCTAGTGTTAGGGCCAGGATGGGGGCGATAATGAATATTGAGATGGATGATGTTAGGGGTCGGAGGGGTTCTTTAATAAATAATTTTACTGCATCTGCGATTGGTTGAAGTAGGCCGTAGGGTCCAATGACGTTTGGGCCTTTTCGTAGTTGTATATATCCTAACACTTTACGTTCTAATAGGGTTAGGAATGCTACGGCTAATAAAATAGGTACAATTATTAATAGTAGGTTAATCAAGAACATTTTGTTAGGAAGAGGAATTGAACCTCTGGTTATAAAGGTTTAAGTTTTATGCATTTACTGGACTCTGCCACCCTAACAAACCCTGGTCTAGGGTGATTAGTTATATGCGTTATCAGATTAATATTGTAGTATCTGTTGGCTTGAGGGTGCGTGAATGAAGTGGGCCCTGCCTCTCTTGTTCTTTTGCACTGGGGGAGGCCTAGAATAGATAGAAACCGACCTGGATTACTCCGGTCTGAACTCAGATCACGTAGGACTATTAATCGTTGAACAAACGAATCCTTAGTAGCGGCTGCACCACTAGGATGTCCTGATCCAACATCGAGGTCGTAAACCCTATTGTCGATATGGACTCTTGAATAGGATTGCACTGTTATCCCTAGGGTAACTTGGTCCGTTGATCAATTTTTTGGATCAATAAATGATGATATTATTTTGACTTGTAGGTCTAAATATTAATCACTCGGAAGTTGTGTTTTATTCCGAGGTCACCCCAACCCAAATTGCTAATCTAAGTAGAGTTACGTTAGATCATGTTGATTAGTGTCAATTCTCTTTAGACTAGTTAATTAAAGCTCCATAGGGTCTTCTCGTCTTATTACATTATCCCCGCCTCTTCACGGGGAGGTCAATTTCACTGATTGGGGGCAAGAGACAGTTGAACCCTCGTGTGGCCATTCATACGAGTCTCTATTTAGGGAACAAGTGATTATGCTACCTTTGCACAGTCAGGATACCGCGGCCGTTAAACTTATGTCACTGGGCAGGCAGTGCCTCTAATACTGGTAAGGCTAGAGGTGATGTTTTTGGTAAACAGGCGGTGTTCGTGTTTGCCGAGTTCCTTTTGCTCCTTTTAATCTTTCCCTTGACTGCACACCTGTGTTGGGCTAACAGATCATGGTATAAGGGGTTTATTTTTTGTATAGGCTTAATAATTTGTTAACTATCAGTGAAGTATTCGTTCTGATATACACTTGTGCTGGGAGAAATTATTCTTGTTACTCATATTAACAGTATTGCTTCTATTTAATAATAGAACAGTCCAGTTTAGTATTAGGAGTTGTTAAGTATGTTTGTATCAATAATTAAGATAGGGAGGTTGTTGAGCTTGAACGCTTTCTTAATGGGTGGCTGTTTTTAGGCCAACTATGGTATACTAAATAATTACTCTCTAATAAAGGTTGTACCCTGAGTCCAATGGGCTGTACCCCCTTGGGCTATAATATAAGTCTACATTAAACTTATGGGTGTTTTCGGTAGATTTATACTTGAACTAAAATTCATTAACTGGACAACCAGCTATCACCAGGCTCGGTTGGTTTGTCGCCTCTATCTAAGGATCTTCTCACTATTTTGCCACATAGATGAGTTTGCCCCTTTGGGCTGTCCTTAGATAGCCCATCTGGTTTTGGGGTATTTAGCTTCAGTTCTCTTTGCTAAAATTTTTCTAGTTAAATCATTATGCAAAAGATAAAAGGGGTAAGCTTTGCTTTTTTTTACTTTTAAATTGTGGTTCCCTTGCGGTACTTTTTCTATAGCGTTGAATATAATTTCTATCTCCTATACTTTTATTTATGTAAATGTTTTGTTTTAGATGTAGGTGTTAGTTGAGTCTTGCAGGTTCGAGCTAGAATTAGTTCAAAGCAACTCAGTAGTTGTAGTATCTCCCGGGTGTAAGCCGGGTGCTTTATGCTTAAGCTATGCTTTGAGTTATCCAAGTGCACTTTCCAGTACACTGACCTTGTTACAACTTATCTCCTCTTGCAAGTGGAATCTTTTAAATATGATTATTTTAGACTGGTATTGTTTGAGGAGGGTTACAGGTGGTGTGTGTGTGCTTCATGGCCTATATTCAATTAAGCGCTCTATTTTTTTTTTTATTTTTTTATTTTTTTTAGTATTTTTCCTAAGCTGGAAACGGGGAGAGATAGTCAGACAGACTCCCGCATGCGCCCGACCGGGATCCACCTGGCACGCCCACCAGGGGGCGACGCTATGCCCACCAGGGGGCAATGCTCTGCCCTCCTTGGCGTTGCTCTGTTGCAACCAGAGCCATTCTAGCGCCTGGGGCAGAGGCCAAGGAGCCATCCCCAGCACCTGGGCCATCTTTGCTCCAATGGAGCCTCGCTGCAGGAAGGGGAAGAGAGAGACAGAGAGGAAGGAGAGGGGGAGGGGTGGAGAAGCAGATGGGTGCTTCTCCTGTGTGCCCTGGCCGGGAATCGAACCCAGGACTTCTGCATGCCAGGCCGACATTCTACAACTGAGTCAACCGGCCAGGGCCAAGCGCTCTATTCTTAATTTACTGCTAAATCCACCTTCAACTATATATTTCATTATAGCATCCATGTATATTGATTATGACCTTTTATAGGGAATGTAGCCCATTTCTTCCCAACCCATAGGTTACACCTTGACCTAACGTTTTTATGTGTAATATTTGTGCTTACTTAAAATCCTTTTTAGGGTTTGCTGAAGATGGCAGTATATAGACTGATTTGGCAAGGGTTGGTGAGGTTTATCGGGGTGTATCGATTACAGAACAGGCTCCTCTAGCACCGCCAAGTCCTTTGAGTTTTAAGCTGTGGCTAGTAGTACTCTGGCGAGCAGTTTTGTTAGTTTAACTTCTTAGGTTTGGGGCTAAGCATAGTGGGCTATCTAATCCCAGTTTGGATCTTAGCTGCGTGTGTTCAGGCTTTTAAAGTCACTTTCGTGGGTTATTTTACAGAGACTAGGGCTTTTCACGGCTTAGTCAGAGTTTAACTTTATTTTGGGTATTACCTTAAACACGCCTTTCGCCGATACTATTAATTTGGGTTAATCGTATGACCGCGGTGGCTGGCACAAAATTTACGAACTCTATATTAGCATGGCTTAGTTGAACTTTCGTTCATGGCTTAATTTTTATCACTGCTGTTTCCCGTGGGGGTGTGGCTGAGCAAAGTGTCATGGGCTGCGTTGAGCATGCCTGATACTTGCTCCTTTATTTCAGAATATTGACCTAGAGGGCATCCTCACTGGGGAGCTGATACTTGCATGTGTAAGTCTGCTAATAATTAATAGGAAGGCCAGGACCAAACCTGTGTATTAATGGGGCTAGTGAGCCCATCTAGGCATTTTCAGTGCCTTGCTTTTTTTTCTAAGCTACATTAACTGGGTGAGTGAAAAAAAAAAAGAAAAAAGGCGGAGCTAGGGAGATGGCTGTTTAAGGAAAATAAATTCCTTAAAGTACCGCGATGCTATCGGGTGATGGGTGGGTTGATATAGTGAACCGGTTAAGTCCACAATAAGCCGGTGTAGCTTGATCTTGTTTTTGGTAAGAAAACAATGCAGAAAATTCAAATAAACAAAACTTAGTGATATACGGCCATTCAGAGATAATTTTCAAAACATCTCTATATGCATAGACGACTTTACATAAATATTTTTGTTTAATAAGATATTGAAATTGACTTATTTATATAGAAAAAAATACCCTCAGTTTACTCTATATATTAAGAAATACATCACCTGGTGTGAAAGGAGAAATGGTTTCCTACTCTCTTCTTCCCTAAATTCCTTACTGTCAGGACCAGTTTTTACAAGCAAATTGAAATTGTCCTATCAAAAGTTACTTCATGAGCATTTAGTGGGGATAGAAAGAGGGAAGTAAAGCATGCCGTCCACGTGAGTGTGAGGATTTGCTGTGACATTTGGAAAGAGGGCTCCCACAGAGAATTGGTGAACACGTGTATGTATCAGACTGTGTTCGTCCTGTGCCCAGTGGGTCAGGAGGCTCCTCTCGGAGAAGGAGAACTGGAACCACGGCCAGGTTCAGGCAGCTTTCTTCTTTCCGCCCCTTAGGGTTGCATGTGGCTTTGACCATCTCTCCCTTTATTCGAATCCCTACAATATCTTCTCTTTCAATAGGAACTGGTCAAAGTGCACCAAAATGCAAGACAACTAGCAGGACCAGTATTATTTAAACTGAAATAATAATATCTCTTAATACTTACAAGGAATTTCTTGATAGCCATTTTCTAATGCAAGAAAATAGTTTACTATTTATAGAGTGGGAATTTTACATATTTCTGATAAACCAGTATTTCAAAATAAGGTATACATAACCTAACAAAAGTTACAATTTCTTACTCAAGCATTTCCTGTGTTTCTCTGTGTTACATTTCTTATACTTGGCATTCAGAAACAAGAACGCACCATGACTTCACATGAATTGAAGTGTGCACACTATGCTCAGGGCTTTCCCCGTTTCTGCCATTTTGTTTGGAGGTCCTGGTCAGATGGTAGCACATTCAACCTCACATTCCCACATCTCTCTATTCCCTAGGGCAGTGGTCCCCAAGCCCCAGGCCACGTAACGGTAACTGTCCGTGGGCCATTTGGTACTGGTCCGCAGAGAGAGAATAAATGACTTACATAATTTTCGTTTTATTTATACTTAAGTCTGAACGATGTTTTAGTTTTAAAAAATGACCATATTCCCTCTGTTACATCCGTCTAAGACTCACTCTTGACGCTTGTCTCGGTCACGTGATCCATTTAACCATCCCACGCTAAAGACCAGTCCATGAAAATATTTTATAACACTAAACCTGTCCCTGGGGACCACTGCCCTAGGGGACAGAGCAACTGCACCACAGAGTTATGTTGTTTTGTCATTAGTGTTCTGTTTCATTTTATCCTCCCCAGATCATAGCAACTTTGTACAAGCAAATGTATGACTTTTTAAGCCAGGAGATCGCTTATAGGTCACAAGGTGAGCATAATTCCTGCCTGATCCGACCGTCTTTGGGTCAAGTGCTTGTACTGAATCTAAGTCAGTGCAGTGCGTTTATTATGGGGAAAATCCTAAAGCATCAGTTGCAGGGGTTTGCAGTGTAAAAAGTGAAATCAAACCTTGAGAGCCCTTGGTAAATTCTGGAGAGAGAACTCATGTACAGTGAGGCTCACCCTGCTGAGCTGTGTCCCTGGTGTGAGCTCCAGTGCTGAGGCACTGTTACTTACTCTTTGTCTCAGCAGGTGGCACCTACCATGCCCAGGGATCCTCTCTGATGTCACCCTTGGTTCCTTCTCTCTCCCATTCAAATCCAATCACTTGTGACTGTGTCTCCTAAATTCTTCCTGGCTCATTTTCCTTTTCCTTCTTCCTGCAACCACTGGCTCTGCTAAATTGTACTTGCTGTGGTTGGTTTCCCAGTGACCCATGAGTCTCCCGTACTCAGTGTTCCAAAGGCTTCTGTCCTAGGGAACAATATACCTAGAGGTCACTGCATTCTGAGTTCTATGCAGCTAGGATACTAGGATGCAAACACTCATCTGAAACTGGCTTCTTCAGTGGATGGTGGGACTCTCTCTGGCTCGACTTAGTAACAGGGACTTCCTTAACTGGAACCAGGATCCCCACTTGCTACATTTGGGGGAATGAAGGTATTTCTTTCTCTTGCTGGAATGGATTCCAAGCCTCATTTTAAAATGTTTCTTCAATGCACTTCTATAGAGAGTGCCAAGAACTCACCCCGGTGTTTTTCTCCTGTGTCTAATTTGAATATCTCAGACCCAGGTGTCTGCTCATCCCGAGCCAGCCCCGAAGTTGAAAAGAGCCTCTTAGTTTCTCCCCAAAATCCAGTCCCACATGTATATTCATAAAAACTTTAGAAGTTTTTCTTTACATAAAAGACAGCGGTTCTTATGCATCAACGTCACTCCATTATATTTAATTCCTAAAAAAAAAAAAAAAAAAAAGCAGCTGCAGAAGAAGGACATGGGAGAAAGGGCTGAGGACTGCAGCTTATTTCCTGCAGGGCAAAGCTGACTCCTTACTATCATCCCCCCATGTGCTTTGAGGGGCCCAGAGTGCCACCGGGTCCATCCCTATGCGTCAGAGATCCTGACGTCCATATCAGACTTTTTTCCTATTATTTTATCTCTTGCTATGGATCTATTCAGATTTTGTATTCTTTCTTAAATCAATTTCTTTAGACCATCTTTCTCTATGTAGAATTTGTCCATTTTATCTAGGTTACCTAAGTTGTTGAATAGCATGCAACTGTTCATGATATTCTCTTACATTCCTTTTTGTTTCTGTAAGGTCAATAATAATGTTATCACTTTCATTTCTTTTCTGTTTTATTTTTTTTTGAAGATTTTATGTAATTTTTTATATAGAGAGGAGGAAGGTGGAACAAGAGGTAATAACTCATAGTTGCTTCACTCTAGTTGTTCATTGATTGCTTGTCTATTTGCATTTACTGGGCAAGCCCCGGGTTTCGAACCAGGGAACTTAGTTAGCATTCCAAGTCAATGCGTTATCCACTGCACCACCACAGGCTAGACCCCACTTTCATTTCTGATATTATTTGTATCTCTTCTTTTTTCTTAATCTTGCTAAAGGGTTGTCAATGTTCATTTTTTCAAAGAACCAGCTTTCAGGTTCACTGATTCTTCCTACTGTTTTTATTTTTATTTATTTATTTTTGAGATAGAGGGAGGCAAGGAGACAGAGACAGGAACATGGAGCTGCTCTTGTATGTGACCTGACCAGGGAATTGACCAGGCAACCTCTTTCTCCAGGACAAGGCTCCAACCGAGCTATCTGGCCAAGCCTTCATTTCTTTTTATTTTCAGAGATACAGAGAGAGGTAGTGAAGAGAGAGGGGAGGGAAATGGGAGGCATTCATTTATAGTTCCACTCGGTCGTGTACTCATCGCCTGCTTCCCATGTGTGCCCTGACCGTGGATCGAACCTGCAACTTTGTTGTTCGGGGCGATGCTCTTTCTATTTTGTTCAACTTTATTGAAGAATAATTGATAAATACATATTAATTGTTTATATTTAAAGTGCATAATGTGATGTTGATATACATGGGATGATTACCAAGAACAGGATAACTAAGTTAATGATTTAAAATGATCGGCCTAATTACTGGAGAGGGAACTTGGAACTGAGATGCAAAGTTTGATTTTAGAATTCTAATTACAGGACCTGGCCGGTTGGCTCAGTGGTAGTGCGTCGGCCTGGCATGCAGGAGTCCCGGGTTTGATTCCCGTCCAGGGCACACAGGAGAAGCGCCCATCTGCTTCTCCATCCCTCCCCCTCTCCTTCCTGTCTGTCTGTCTCTTACCCTCCCACAGCCAAGGCTCCATTGGAGCAATGTTGGCCTGGGCTCTTTGGCAGTGTTTCCCAACCTTTTTTGTGCCATGCCCCACCTTAGCCTTTCTAAAATTTTTATGCCCCCCCTTATGTAACATACATAATTTTTAACATTGAAAAGTTGATTTGTTCACTTAATAAACATAAATGATAGGTTCTAGGAAGAAATCACTATGAAATTGTTAACAAAATACAGTAAGTAAAATTTCAAAACATATAATGAAAAACAGAAATTTAAATTCCAAATAATTTTAATACAGATTTTTCTATATTAATTTATTATTTTAATTTAGTGTGATCCTTGTGCTTGATGCTTGCTGCACAGATATTTTATATTAGGTTCCAATTTGGTTAGCTTTAGTCTCAAGTCTCCACGTTGTGTTATATCCAGCTGATTTCTTTTTTTTTACCAGTAAATCATTTACAGCACTAAATCCACATTCAGCTAAAAATGAAGATGGAAATGGTAGCAATAGTTTTCTTGCAGATTTGGTTGAATTTGGGTATTTGATTTCTGTTTCCTCACAAAGCCATGCCATTGCTCCTTTGATATTAAATAAAGCTTTAACTGACTCATCATTTTGCAATTCTGCAAGTTCTTCTTGATACTGCATATTTGATATATCAGACAAATCCACTAACATTGGCTGCATCATCCATGTTGGGTAATCAATTTGTTTTAAATCAGAAAATCTTTCTTTTAAATCAGCTGATAGAATATTCAAATGATTGACAATAACAAGTAAAGCAGTATCAGTTACTTCACATTTTTGGAGCCAATGAGACTGTTTAAAGTTTTTGTTGTTAATATGTTTCTGACATAACTCAATATTGGTAATGAAACCAAATATCTGTGCTTTTGCATCGACAAGAGTTTTATTTGTTCCTTGAAGTTGTTTATTTAATATATTTAGTTTTTCAAAGATATCAGCTAAATAACTCACAAATGATTTACCATCTATTGTTAACAGATACTTCATTTCAGTTTTGTCGCTTAAAAAATCACTAAGAGTATCAAACAGTTCCATAAATCTTTTCAAACAGTTTTCTTTAGATAGCCATCTGACTTCAGTATGAAGTAAGTCTCACATGGTCTTCATTTTGTTCTTCACAAAATAGCTTGAAAAGACGCTCACATTTGGCACTAGCTTTACTAGCATTAACACATTTCATTACTGTATGTAATACTTCATTCAGAACAGGCGAGATGTTTTTAGCTACCAAGTTTTCCCTATGAATAACACAATGCACAAGAATCACTTCTGGATTCGCATCTTTCATCAATTTTAAGCAGCCATTTTTCTTGCCCATCATATTGGGAGCACCATCTGCAGCACAAGATGTTATATTTTTCATTGGTATATCATTGACATCTAAGTAGTTTTTTAGCTTATTATATATATCTTTGGAGGTAGTGGTGCTTTCTAATCTTTTACAGAACATTTCTTCAGCAAAATGTCCTTTATCAATATCTCTTACGTAAGTTATCAATACTGCCTCACGGTCTCTCAAAGTTGATTCATCCATTTGCAAGGAGAATTTTCTTGTTTTCAGCTTTTCAATAAGTTGTTTTTCAATATCCTCACTCATTTCGTCTATTCTTCTGCTAACAGAATTGTTACTGAGTGGCATAGCTTTTACATCTTTGTCATCTTTTTCAAGAACCGTTTTAAGAAACGCTGATATTGACGGTTTTATTAAATTCTCTCTTATAGTGTGATTTTCTCCAGTTTTAGTGATGAATAAAGAAATTTGATAACTAGCCTCAAGAACACGATTATCAGTTGAAGTAGGAACAGCAAATAGAGACTTTAATGTTGTTCTTTTTTCAAAAATTTTCTTTAAAGTTTTAAAGTAACTCAAATCTGAATTAATATGAGCACTATGTTTCGCCTTCAAATGTGCCTCAAGATGACCTCGTTTCATTGATTCCTTGGTCAAGCATTGCTGGCATAAAAGACAAAAAGGAATCCGCTCATCGTGAACAGCGGGTATGAACCTAAATTTTAAATATTCCACCGAATATTGACGAGTTTTTTTCTTGCTTGCACCACTCATTTTACTATGGGCTATAATAAAAATAAGATCAATTAAAAACTAATATTAAAATATGTGTTAAAATATATTCAATGTGACATAGAGTAAACGTATACTAAAAATTCATATTTATTTAAATGTATATAACACATTTACTACACTACCACCGCAAATCAAAAGGTATCTATATTTTTTTCACTTGACAAAATTTTCTGGAAAGTTATGCTTCTAAAATTAAAATTGTCGTGCATGCACTATTATAGCCCCAATAATATTTATAAAATATTAGTGCTTTCTAGCCCCGATGCAAGAAGTACTTAATAAAGAGTTTAATATTGATAAAAATAAAATCAAATACTTACCAATTATATCTATACAATATACATATGTATATTTATTAAATCAATGAGCTTTTACAACAGTTTTGACCGACACTTATTTCAAATTAACACCAACTGAATGATGTGAAACACTACAGAAGTTGCGATGGGCCAATTAGGTGAGAATAACTGCGTTGTTTAGCGCGTTTTTAAAACGGCCGGGTTCCCCGCGGCAGACGGCATGCTCCGCGGTGAACCCAGGACAAAGTTTACTTGACGAAGCCAATCACCCAGTTGATATTTTGGTCTCGTCAAATGAAATTATACTTAATAATTATTTATTGCAATTATTTAAGAATTGCATTTTTTGTTAAATTTGGCACTGATATCTAGCATTGCATTTAAATGGCCCCGGGCGAAAGAGTTAGAGTTGTGTCAAGTCCATTTTCAACTTGCCCCCCTTAAATATGGAATTGCCCCCCTGTGGGGCGTGGGCCCCAAGTTGGGAATCACCGCTCTATAGCCTCTGTCTCAGGTGCTAGAATGGCTCTGGTTGCAACAGAGCAACGCCCCGCATGGGCAGAGCATCGCACCCCGGTGGGCATGCCTGGTGGATCCCAATCAGGCGCATGCGGGAGTCTGCCTGACTGCCTCCCCGTTTCCAACTTCAATAAAATACAAAAAAACCCCACAACAAATAAAAACAAACAGCAGAGATGAAGTGACCTCGATAGCTTTTGGCTAGAGACACTGCTGTGCCTTACTGGAGAATCTTTTGATGACTACAGTGATGATGATGTATGTGGAGCTGTTGTTAATGTTAAAGCTAAAGGTGATAAGATAGCAATATGGACTACTGACTGTGAAAACAGAGAAGCTGTTGAACATATAGGGAGAGTATACAAGGAAAGGTTAGGACTTCCTCCAAAGACAGTGATTGGTTATCAGTCCCACACAGTCCCCATCAGATTCAGAACACACCTTGCTCACTTCATAGTAGCCACCTGAGGCAGAAAATTATTGTGCAGATAAATAGAGTAATATAAAAAGAATATGATAATAAAGTATAAAGAGTTACATATTGATACTTAATAGCTATTTTTAAGTAATAGCCTTTATAAAAGAAAATCTATGTGGATTTGACTCTCCACATTAAGAAAATGAAACTAAATGTAGTTTACCTGACTTCCCTCTGCTCCCCTGCCCAACTTTCCACGATCGGTGTGCTCAGACTCCTGAGCTCATCAGTGTTGGTTGCTATAAGTGGCTGCATTTACAGTGTGTGTCACTGGCAGCTCCATCCCTCCTACTTGAGAATCCATCTGCACGTGTGGCTGGGACTCACAATCTGTACCCAACAAGAATGCCGGCTCTCGGTTCTGCCCCCTTGTCTTCACATCCCCTGCCTAGTACTTGCTCAGGACCCCGTCTTCCTGCTCTGGGTCCCGCACAGCCTTCTTCAATCTGTCCTTCGCTGTTTCTTTCTTTTCCAGAACTGTCCTCATGAGAAATCCAAACACCCTTCCGCAGTTGGTTGGTGGCTCCTGGTTTAGTGGCTGCGGCCATCACTCCAGCCTCCACTCTTGCTGCTCCTCGCTGAGATCGGACCTGGGCCTTGAAAAGGGCCCAGCGCATGCTCTCTCAGCTCCAGGTCCCTGCCAGGGTGGCTGCCCCTCCTGGCGCCACCACCTGCCCCAACTGAACTCTGCTTCTCCCTCCCGCAGAAATAACCAGGTCATTTTGTACTCGCCTGTTATATTCCCACCTCCCTGGGAAGCTCAATATATATGTGTGGGCATTGAGCCTTCTGCCTAATTCCAGTTTCTGGTACACGGTACTCAGCAAATAGCTGCTGAGAAAACTCACCGTGTGTCTTTGGGTATGGGCAAAAGAAAGTCCTAGACCGACTGCAGGCTTTGTAGCAATTGGTGTCTTGGCTGTGAAGTTTGAAAAACATGTTCGTTTGTGTTTTTGATAGTTCGGATGTAAGTTTATAGATTAAGGTGAAAGTATGTGTGTCACTAGACTAGAAAAGATTTGAGTATCAGCTCTTTTATAACCTAAAATTTTCAAAACAAATATATTCAATTTCAAATAAGATCCTGATTAAGTGGGTTTATATGTTGTAAAATGTAACATCACAGTATATTTTGCTTCTGGCACACATTAATAGTTGAAGTAATATACATATATAGATATTTAGGCTTTATCCAATGTTGATTGATCAAATGATTTACTGTTTCCTTTATTGTTCCTGTAAATCATTACAGGTTTATTGTAAGAAAACAATGCAGAAAATTCAAATAAACAAAACTTAGTGATATACCACCATTTAGAGATAATTTTCAAAACATCTCTCTATGCATAGATGACTTTACATAAATATTTTTGTTTAATAAGATGTTGAAATCGACTTATTTATATAGAAAAAAGTACCCTCAGTTTACTCTGTATATTAAGAAATACGTGGCCCTGGCCGGTTGGCTCAGTGGTAGAGCGTTGGGCTTGCGTGCAGAATCCCGTGTTCGATTCCCGGTCAGGTAACACAGAAGAAACACCCATCTGCTTTTCAACCCCGACCCGTCTCCTTCCTCTCTGTTTCTCTCTTCCCCTCTCGCAGCTGAGGCTCCATTGGAGCAAAGATGGCCTGGGCGCTGGGGATTGCTCCTTGGCCTTTGCCCCAGGCGCTAGAGTGGCTCTGGTCACAACAGAGCGACGCCCCGGAAGGGCAGAGTGTCACCGCCTGGTGGGCGTACCGGGTGGATCCTGGTCGGGCGCATGCGGGAGTCTGTCTGACTGTGTCTCCTTGTTTCCAACTTCAGAAAAATAAAAAATAAAAAAAAATAAAAAAAATATGTCTCCTGATGTGAAAGAAGAAATGGTCTCCTACTCTCTTCTGCCCTTAAATTCATTACCATCAGGACCAGCTTTTACAAGTAAATTGAAATGATCCAATCAAAAGGTATTTCATGAGCATTTAGTGGGGATAGAAAGAGGGAAGTAAAGCATGCCCTCCACGCGAGTGCGAGGATTGCTGTGATATTTGGAAAGACAGGCACCCACAGAGAGTTGGTGAACACGTGCATGTATCAGACTGTGTTCGTCCTGTGCCCAGTGGGTGAGGAGTCTCCCCTCGGAGAAGGAGAACTGGAACCACGGCCAGGTTCAGGCAGCTTTGTCCTGTCCGCCCCTTAGGGTTGCATGTGGCTTTGACCATCTCTCCCTTTATTCGAACCCCTACAATATCTACTCTTTGGATATGACCTGGTCAAAGTGCACCAAAATGCAAGACAACTAGCAGGACCAGTATTATTTAAACTGAAATAATAAGATATGTTTATACTTACAAGGAATTTCTTGATAGCCATTTTCTAATGCACGAAAATAGTTCATGAATTGTAGAGTGGGAATTTTACATATTTCCGATAAACCAGTATTTTAAAATAGGGTATACATAACCTAACAAAAGTTAAAATTTCTTACTCAAGCATTTCCTGTGTTTCTCTGTTACATTTCTTATACTTGGCATTCAGAAACAAGAACGCACCATGACTGCACATTAATTGAAGTGTGCACACTGTGCACAGGGCTTTTCAAGTTTGTGCCATTTTGTTTGGAGGACCTGGTCAGATGGTAGCACATTCAACCTCACATTCCCACATCTTTCTATTCCCTAGGGCAGTGGTCCCCAACCATCGGCCGTGGAACTGTACCCGTCCATGGGCCATTTGGTACCGGTCTGCAGAGAGAGAATCAATAACTTACATTATTTCTATTTTATGTATATTTAAGTCTGAACAATATTTTATTTTTTTTTAAATGACCAGATTCCCTCTGTTACATCCACTTAAGACTCACTCTTGACGCTGGTCTCAGTCACGTAATATATTTATCCGTCCCACCCTAAACGCCTGTCTGTGAAAATATTTTCGGACATAAAAACTGTCCGTGGTCCAAAAAAGCCTGGGGACCACTGCCCTAGGGGACAGAGCAACAGCACCACAGAGTAATGTTGTTTTGTCATTAGTGTTCTGTTTCATTTTATCCTCCCCAGATCATAGTAACTTTGTACAAGCAAGTGTGTGACTATTTAAGCCAGTTGGTCAAGGTTGCCAGGTGAGCATAATTCCTGCCTGATCCCACCGACTTTGGGTCAAATGCATGTACTGAATCTAATCAGTGGGGAGCGTTTATTATGGGGAAAATCCTAAAGCTTCCGTTGCAGGGGTTTGCAGTTTAAAAAGTTAAACCAAACCTTTGAGAGCCCTTGGTAAATTCTCGAGAGAGAACTCATGTACAGTGAGGCTCACCCTGCTGAGCTTGGTCCCTGGTGTGAGCTCCAGTGCTGAGGCACTGTTACTTACTCTCTGTCTCAGCAGGTGGCACCTACCTTGCCCAGGGATCCTCTCTGATGTCAGCCTTGGTTCCCTCTCCCTCCCATTCAAATCCAGTCACCTGTGACTGCGTCTCCTAAATTCTTTCTGGCTCATTTTCCTTTTCCTTCTTCCTGCAACCACTGGCTCAGCTAAATTGTACTTGCTGTGCTTGGTTTCCCGGTGACCCATGAGTCTCCCATGCTCAGTGTTCCAAAGGCTTCTGTCCTATGGAACAATATACCTAGAGGTCACTGCATTCTGAGTTCTATGCAGCTAGGATACTAGCATGCAAACACTCATCTGAAACTGGCTTCTTCAGTGGATGGTGGGACTCTCTCTGGCTCGACCTAGTAACAGGGACTTCCTTAACTGGAATCAGGATCCCCACTTCCTACACTTGGGGGCATGAAGGTAAATCTTTCTTTTGCTGGAGTGGATCCAACGCCTCATTTTAAAATTTTTCTTCAATGTACTTCTATAGGGAGTGCCAAGAACTCACCCCGTTGTTTTTCTCCTGTGTCTAATTTGAATATCACAGACCCAGGTGTCTGCTCATCCCGAGCCAGCCCCTAAATTGGAAAGAGCATCTTAGTTTCTCCCCAAAATCCAGCCCCACAAGTATATTCATAAAAACTTTAGAAGTTTTTCTTTACATAAAACACAGGGGTTCTTAAGCACCAATGTGACTCCATTAAATTTCATTCCTAAAAAAAAAATAAATAAATAAAAGCAGCAGCAGAAGAAGGACATGGGAGAAAGGGCTGAGGACTGCAGCTTATTTCCTGCAGGGCAAAGCTGACTCCTTACTATCATCCCCCCCATGTGCTTTGAGGGGCCCAGAGTGCCACCGGGTCCATCCCTATGCGTCCGAGAGACTGACATGCATATCAGACTTTTTTCCTATTATTTTATCTCTTGCTATGGATCTATTCAGATTTTGTATTCTTTCTTAAATCAATTTCTTTAGATCATCTTTCTCTATGTAGATTTTGTCCATTTTATCTAGGTTATCTAAGTTGTTGAATAGCATGCAACTGTTCATGATATTCCCTTATATTCCTTTTTGTTTCTGTAAGGTCAATGATAATGTTCTCACTTTCATTTCTTTTCTGTTTCTTTTTGAAGATTTTATGTATTGATTTTATATAGAGAGGAGGAAGGTGGAGCAAGAGGTATTAACTCATAGTTGCTTCACTTTAGTTGTTCATTGATTGCTTGTCTACTTGCATTTCCTGGGCAAGCCCGGGATTCGAACCAGTGACCTTAGCATTCCAAGTCTATGCGTTATCCACTGAAACACCACAGGCTAGGCCCCACTTTCATTTCTGATATTATTTGCATCTCTCCTTTTTTCTTAATCATGCTAAAGTGTTGTCAATGTTCATTTTTTCAAAGAACCAGCTTTCAGGTCCACCGATTCTTCCTACTGTTTTTATTTTTATTTATTTATTTTTGAGAGAGAGAGAGAGAGAGGCAAGGAGACAGAGACAGGAACATGGAGCTGCTCTTGCATGCGCCCTGACCAGGGAATTGACCAGGCAACCTCCACACTCCAGGACAAGGCTCCAACCGAGCTATCTGGCCAAGCCTTCATTTCTTTTTATTTTCAGAGATACAGAGAGAAATAGTGAAGAGAGAGGGGAGTGAGAAGGGAGTCATTCATTTATTGTTCCACTCGGTCGTGTACTCATCGCCTGCTTCCCGTGTGTGCCGTGACAGTGGATCGAATCTGCAACCTTGTTGTTTCGGGGTGATGCTCTTTCTATTCTTTTCAGCTTTATTGAAGAATAATTGATAAATACATATAATTGTTTATATTTAAAGTGCACAATGTGATGTTGATATACATGGGATAATTTCCAAGAACAAGATAACTAAGTTACTGATTTAAAATGAGCTGCCTATTTACTGGGGAAGGAATTTGGAAATGAGATGCAAAGTTTGATTTCAGAATTCCAATTACAAGACCTGGCCGGTTGACTCAGTGGTAGAGCGTCGGCCTGGCATGCAGGAGTCCCGGGTTCGATTCCCGGCCAGGGCACACAGGAGAAGTGCCCTTCTGATTCTCCACCCTCCCTCGTCTTTCCTCTCTGTCTCTCTCTTCCTCTACCGCAGCCAAGGCTCCATTGGAGCAAAGATGGCCTGGGCGCTGAGGATGGCTCTATGGCCTCTGCCTCAGGCTCTAGCATGGCTCTGGTTGGAACAGAGCAACGCCCCAGACGGGCAGAGCATCGCCCCCTGGTGGGTGTGCATGGTGGATCCCAGTCGAGCGCATACGGGAGTCTGTCTGACTGCCTCCCTGTTTCCAACTTCAAAAAAATACAAAGAACCCCCACAAAAACCCAACAACAAATAAAAACAAACAGCAGAGATGAAGTGACTTCGATAGCTTTTGGCTAGAGACACTGCTGTGCCTTACTGGAGAATCTTTGGATGACTACAGTGATGATGATGTATGTGGAGCTGTTGTTAATGTTAAAGCTAAAGGTGATAAGATAGCAATATGGACTACTGACTGTGAAAACAGAGAAGCTGTTGAACATATAGGGAGGGTATACAAGGAAAGGTTAGGACTTCCTCTGAAGACAGTGATTGGTTATCAGACACACACATTGTCCATCAGCTTAAGAACACACCTTGCTCATTTCATAATAGCCACCTGAGGCAGAGAATTATTGTGTAGATAAATAGAGTAATATCAAAAAATGAAATAATAAAGTATAAAGAGTTACATATTGATACCTACTAGCTATTTTTAAGTAATAAGCATTTATAAAAGAAAATCTATGTGCATTTGACTCTCCACATTCAGAAAATGAAAATAAATGGAGTTTACCTGACTTTCCTGTGCTCCCCCGTCCATCTTTCCACGGTCGGTGTGCTCAGACTCCTGAGCTCAACAGTGTGGGTTGCTGTAAGTGGCTGCATTTACACTGTGTGTCACTGGCCACTCCAGCACTCCCTCTTGAGCCTCCAGCTGCACCTGTGCCTGGGACTCCCAATCAGCACTCAACAAGGATGCCGGCTCTCGATCCCGCCGCATTGTCTTTACATCCCCTGGCCTTGACCTTGCTCAGGACCCAATCTTCCCGCTCTGGGTCCCTCACAGCGTTCTTCCATCTGTCCTGCGCTGTTTCTCCCTTTACCACAACTGTCCTCATGAGAAATCCAAACACCCTTCAGCAGTTGGCCGGTGGCTCCTGGTTTAACGGCTGCGGGCATCACTCCAGCCTCCACTTTTGCTGCTCCTCGCTGAGATCGGACCTGGGCCTGGAAAAGAGCCCAGGGCATGCTCTCTCAACTCCGGGTCATTGAGTGTGGCTGTCAGTCCTCGCGCCACCAAGTGAACTCTGTTTCTCCCTCCCATAGAAATAACCAGGTCATTGTAGACTAGCCTGTTATATTCCCACCTCCCTGGGAAGCGCAATATATATGTGTGGGCACTGAGCCTTGTGCCTAATTCCAGTTTCTGGTACTCAGCAAATAGCTGCTGAGAAAACTTACCGCATGGCTTTGGGTATGGGCAAAAGAAGGTCCTCTACCGACTGCAGGCTTTGCAGCAAGGGGTGTCTTGGCTGTGAAGTTTGAAAAAAATGTTTCGTTTTGTTTTTGATAGTTCTGATGTAAGTTTATAGATTAAGGTAAATGTATGTGTCACTAGACTAGAAAAGATTTGAGTATCAACTCTTTTCTAACCTAAAATTTTCAAAACAAATATCTTCAATTTCAAATAAGATCCTGATTAAGTGGTTTATATGTTGTAAAATGTAACATCACTGTATATGTTGCTTCTGGCACACATTAATAGTTGAAGTAAAATATATAGAGAGATATTTAGGCTTTATCCAATGTTGATTGATTAAATGATTTACTGTTTCCTTTATTGTTTCTGTAAATCATTACAGGTTTATTGTAAGAAAACAATGCAGAAAATTCAAATAAACAAAACTTAGTGATATACTGCTATTCAGAGATAATTTTCAAAACATCTCTCTATGCATAGACGACTTTACATAAATATTTTTGTTTGAAAAGATGTTGAAATCCACTTATTTATATAAAAAAAAACACCTCAGTTTATTTTATATATTAAGAATTACGTTACCTGGTGTGAAAGAAGAAATGGTCTCCTACTCTCTTCCTCCTTTACATTCCTTACCGTCAGGACCAGCTTTTACAAGTAAATTGAAAATGTCCAATCAAAGGGTATTTCATGAGCATTTAGTGGGGATAGAAAGAGGGAAGTAAAGCATGCCCTCCCCGCAAGTGCGAGGATTTGCTGTGACATTTGGAAAGACGAACACCCACAGAGAATTGGTGAACACGTGTATGTATCAGACTGTGCTCATCCTCTGCCCAGTGGGTCAGGAGGCTCCCCTCCGAGAAGGAGAACTGGAACCATGGCCAGGTTCAGGCAGCTTTGTCCTGTCCACCCCTTAGGGTTGCATGTGGCTTTGACCATCTCTCCCTTTATTCGAATCCCTACAATATCTTCTCTTGCGATATGACCAGGTCAAAGTGCACCAAAACGCAAGACAACTAGCAGGACCAGTATTATTTGAACTGAAATAATAAGATATGTTCATACTTACAAGGTATTTCTTGATAGCTATTTTCTAATGCACGAAAATAGTTCACGAATTGTAGAGTGGGAATTTTACATATTTCCAATTAACCAGTATTTTAAAATAATGTATACATAACCTAACTAAAGTAAAAATTTCTTACTCAAGCATTTCCTGTTTTTCTCTGTATTACATTTCTTATACTTGGCATTCAGAAACAAGAACGCACCATGACTTCACATTAATTGAAGTGTGCACACTGTGCACAGGTCTTTCCACTTTTGTGCCATTTTGTTTGGAGGACCTGGTAGGATGGTAGCACATTCAACCTCACATTCCTACATCTCTCTATTCCCTAGGGAAGTGGTCCCCAACCCCCGGGCCGCGGATGGCACCTACCTTGCCCCCGGATCCTCTCTGATGTCAGCCTTGGTTCCCTCTCTCTCCCATTCAAATCCAATCACCTGTGACTGCGTCTCCTAAATTCTTTCTGGCTCATTTTCCTTTTCCTTCTTCCTGCAACCACTTGCTCTGCTAAATTGTACTTGCTGTGGTTGGTTTCCCGGTGACCCATGAGTCTCCCGTGCTCAGTGTTCCAAAGGCTTCTTTCTGTCCTATGGAACAATATACCTAGAGGTCACTGCATTCTGAGTTCTATGCAGCTAGGATACTAGCATGCAAACACTCATCTGAAACTGGCTTCTTTAGTGGATGGTGGGACTCCCTCTGGCTCGACCTAGTAACAGGGACTTTCTTAACTAGTACCAGGATCCCCGCTTCCTACACTTGGGGGCATGAAGGTAAGTCTTTCTCTTGCTGGAGTGGATCCCAAGCCTCATTTAAAAATTTTTCTTCAATGTACTTCTATAGGGAGTGCCAAGAACTCACCCCGTTGTTTTTCTCCTGTGTCTAATTTGAATATCACAGACCCAGGTGTCTGCTCATCCCGGGCCAGCCCCAAAATTGGAAAGAGCATCTTAGTTTCTCCCCAAAATCCAGCCCCACAAGTATATTCATAAAAACTTTAGAAGTTTTTCTTTACATAAAAGACAGGGGTTCTTAAGCATCAATGTGACTCCATTAAATTTCATTCCTAAAAAAAAAAAAAAAAAAAAAAAAAGCAGCAGCAGAAGAAGGACATGGGAGAAAGGGCTGAGGACTGCAGCTTATTTCCTGCAGGGCAAAGCTGACTCCTTACTGTCATCCCCCCCATGTGCTTTGAGGGGCCCAGTGTGCCACCGGGTCCATCCCTACGTGTCAGAGAGCCTGTCGTCCATATGAGACTTTTTTCCTATTATTTTATCTCTTGTTATAGATCTATTCAGATTTTCTATTTTTTCTTAACTCAATTTCTTTAGATCATCTTATTTTTTGCAGAATTTGTCCATTACATCTAGGTTATTTATTTTGTTGAATAGCATTCAACTGTTCATAATATTCCCTTAAATTCCTTTTTGTTTCTGTAAGGTCAATAATAATGTCCTCACTTTCATTTCTTTTCTTTTTCTTTTTCAAGATTTTATGTGTTGATTTTATAGAGAGAGGAGGTAGGTGGAACAAGAAGTATTAACTTATAGTTGCTTCACTTTAGTTGTTCATTGATTGCTGGTCTATGTGCCTTCATTGGGCAAGCCCCGGGTTTCGAACCAGCGACCTTAGCATTTCAAGTCAATGCGTTATCCACTGAACCACCACAGGCTTGGCCCCACTTGCATTTCTGATATTATTTGTAACTCTCTTTTTTTCTTAATCTTGCTAAAGTTTTGTCAATGCTCATTTTTTCAAAGAACCAGCTTTCAGGTTCACGGATTCTTCCTATTTTTTTTAGTTTTTTTTTATTTTTGAGAGAGAGAGAGGCAAGGAGACAGAGACAGGAACATGGAGCTGCTCTTGTATGTGCCCTGACCAGGGAACTGACCAGGCAACCTCTTTCTCCAGGACAAGGCTCCAATTGAGCTATCTGGCCAAGACTTCATTTCTTTTTATTTTCAGAGATACAGAGAGAGGTAGTGAAGAGAGAGGGGAGGGAGAAGGGAGGCATTCATTTATTGTTCCATTCGGTCGTGTACTCATCGCCTGCTTCCCGTGTGTGCCCTGACCGTGGATCGAACCTGCCACCTTGTTGTTTTGGGATGATATTCTTTCTATTTTTTTCAACTTTATTGAAGAATAATTGATAAATACATATAATTGTTTATATTTAAAGTACACAATGTGATGTTGATATACATGTAATGATTACCAAGAACAAGATAACTAAGTTACTAATTTAAAATGAGCTGCCTAATTACTGGAGAGGGAACTTGGAATTGAGATGCAAAGTTTGATTTTAGAATTCCAACTACAGGCTCTGGCCGGTTGGCTCAGTGGTAGAGCATCGGCCTGGTATGCAGGAGTCCCGAGTTCGATTCCCAGCCAGGGCACACAGGAGAAGCGCTCATCAGCTTCTCCACTCCTACCCCTCTCTTTCATGTGTGTCTGTATCTTCCCCTCCCTCAGCCAAGGCTCCATTGGAGCAAAGTTGGCCCGGGCGCTGAGGATGGCTCTATGGCCTCTGCCTCAGGCACTAGAATGGCTCTGGTTGCAACAGAGCAACGCCCCAAATGAGAAGAGCAGCGCCCCCTGGTGGGCATGCCTGGTGGATCCCAGTCGGGTGCATGCGGGAGTCTGTCTGACTGCTTCCCTGTTTCCAACTTCAGAAAAATACAAAAAATCCCCCAAGAACAACAAATAAAAACAAACAGCAGAGATGAAATGATCTCGATAGCTTTTGGCTAGAGACACTGCTGTGCCTTACTGGAGAATCTTTTGATGACTACAGTGATGATGATGTATGTGGAGCTGTTGTTAATGTTAAAGCTAAAGGTGATAAGATAGCAATATGGAGTACTGACTGTGAAAACAGAGAAGCTGTTGAACATATAGGGAGGGTATACAAGGAAAGGTTAGGACTTCCTCCAAAGACAGTGATTGGTTCTCAGTCCCACATAGTCCCCATCAGCTTCAGAACACACTGTGCTCACTTCATAGTAGCCACCTGAGGCAGAAAATTATTGTGTAGATAAATAGAGTAATATAACATATATGATAATAAAGTATAGAGTTACGTATTGATACTTACTAGCTATTTTTAAGTAAGAAGCTTTTATAAAAGAATAACTATGTGGATTTGACTCTCCACATTAAGAAAATGAAACTAAATGTAGTTTACCTGACTTCGGTGTGCTCAGACTCCTGAGCTCATCAGTTTGGGTTGGTATAAGTGGCTGCATTTATGGTGTGTGTCACTGGCCACTCCAGCCCTCCCTCTTGAGCCTCCAGCTGCATGTGGGGCTGGTACTTCCACTCTGCACACAACAAGGATGCCGGCTCTCGGTCCCGCAGCCTTGTCTTCACACCCACTGGCCTGACACTTGCTCAGGACACCATCTTCCTGCTCTGGGTCCCTCACAGCCTTCTTTCATCTGTCCTATGCTGTGACTCCCTTTTCTACAACTGTCCTCATGAGAAATCCAAACACCCTTCCGCAGTTGGTTGGTGGCTCCTGATTTAGCGGCTGTGGCCATCACTCCAGCCTCCACTCTTGCTGCTCCTTGCTGAGATCGGACCTGGGCCTGGAGAAGGGCTCAGGGCATGCTCTCTCAACTCCAGGTCCCTGCCAGGGTGGCTGCCCCTCTTGGCGCCACCACCTGCCCCAACTGAACTCTGCTTCTCCCTACTGCAGAAATAACCAGGTCATTGTGTACTCGCCTGTTATATTCCTACCTCCCTGGGATGCTCAATATATATGTGTGGGCACTGAGTCTTGTGCCTAATTCCAGTTTCTGGTACTCGGTACTCAGCAAATAGCTGCTGAGAAAACTCACCCTGTGGCTTTGGGTATGGGCAAAAGAAGGTACTAGACCGACTGCAGGCTTTCCAGCAAAGGGTGTCTTGGCTGTGAAGTTTGAAAAACATGTTCCTTTTTGTTTTTGATAGTTCTGATGTAAGTTTATAGTTTAAGGTATAAGTATATATGTCACTGGACTAGAAAAGATTTGAGTATCAACTCTTTTATGACCTAAAACTTTCAAAACAAATATCTTCATTTTCAAATAAGATCCTGATTAAGTGGGTTTATATGTTGTAAAATGTAACATCACAGTATATTTTGCTTCTGGCACACATTAATAGTTGAAGTAATATACATATATAGATATTTAGTCTTTATCCAATGTTGATTGATAAAAGGATTTACTGTTTCCTTTATTGTTTCTGTAAATCATTACAGATTTATGGTAAGAAAACAATGCAGAAAATTCAAATTAACAAAACTCAGTGATATACCGCCATTCAGAGATAATTTTCAAAACATCTCTCTATGCATAGACGATTTTACATAAATACTTTTGTTTAATAAAATGTTGAAATCGACTTATTTATATAGAAAAACATACCCTCAGTTTACTGTATATATCAAGAAATATGTCACCTGGTTTGAAAGAAGAAATGGTCTCCTACTCTCTTCTTCCCTTAAATTCCTTACCATCAGGACCAGCTTTTACCAATAAAGTGAAATTGTCTAATCAAAAGGCATTTCATGAGCATTTCGTGGGGATAGAAAGAGGGAAGTAAAGCATGCCCTCCACGCCAGTGCGAGGATTTGCTGTGACATTTGGAATGACGGGCACCCACACTGAATTGGTGAACACGTTTATGTATCAGACTGTGTTCGTCCTGTGCGCAGTGGGTGAGGAGTCTCCCCTTGGAGAAGGAGAACTGGAACCACGGCCAGGTTCAGGCAGCTTTGTCCTGTCCGCCCCTTAGGGTTGCATGTGGTTTTGACCAGCTCTCCCTTTATTCAAATCCCTACAATATCTTCTTTTTCGATACGACCTGGTCTGTGCACCAAAATGCAAGACAACTTGCAAGACAAGTATTATTTAAACAGAAATGATAAGATATGTTAATATAATATATGTATAGTAAGGGCTAGGGTGATGAGAAAGGAGAGGAAATATACTTTGACCAGGCCTTTTTGGTTAGATACCATAGTAGAAGATTTTATATGTATATTTGAGATTGATTTTGGTAGGAGTATGTCTAGTCAGATTTGGTCTAATAGAAGGGAGGCGGATTTCTGGCTTGTTGTAAGGCTTATTAGTGGTTGGAGGCGGTGTATGATGGTGGGAAAATAGCCTAAGAGGTTTGAGAATTTAATCATGCTTGAGGGCTTTTTGAACTTTAGGTTGTAGGTGATTTGGTTTAGTTCTAGGGCTATTATAAATCCTGTTAGGGTTACTCCTAGGGCTATAAGTTTTAGGTAGAGAGGTATTGTTATTTGTGGGGTAGTGGTTGGGGGGATGTTGTTCGATAGTAGGAATCCTGCAAAAATGCTTCCAATTAACAGGCGCTTGATAGAATTAATTAGGAGTGGGTTGTTCTCATTAATTAGGATAAGGGTGGGAAATCGTGGTTGTCCTAGAAGTGCAAAGAAAATAATTCGCGTGCTGTAAACAGCTGTTAGGGAAGTGGCTAGGAGGGTTAGTAGTAGGGCTCAGGCATTGGTATATGAGATACTGGCTGCTTCGATAATAAGGTCTTTAGAATAAAAGCCCGTTAGGAAGGGGGTGCCTGTTAGGGCAAGGCTTCCGATGACTAAGGCGGTGGTGGTGAAGGGTAGGGTCTTGAATAGGCCCCCCATATTTCGGATGTCTTATTCGTCACCTAAGCTATGGATGATTGATCTGGAGGATATAAATAGCATGGCTTTGAAAAATGCGTGGGTGCAGATGTGGAGGAATGCTAAGTGGGGCTGATTAATACCAATAGTTACTATTATTAAGCCTAGCTGACTGGAGGTGGAAAAGGCAATGATTTTTTTAATATCATTTTGGGTAAAGGCGCAGATTGCTTTAAATAGGGTTGTAATAGCTCCTAGGCATAGGACTATAGTTTGTACTAGTTTGTTGTTTTCTATTAGGGTTAAAATCGAATCAATAGGAATACTCCTGCAACAACTATAGTACTTGAGTGCAGTAGGGCAGAAATAGGTGTGGGGCCTTCCATGTCGGAGGTGAGTCATGGGTGGAGTCCAAATTGGGCGGATTTTCCAGTGGCAGCTAGGAGCAGAGCTATTAGTGGGAAGTTTGTATTTTCTAGGTTTAGTGCAAAGATCTGTTGAAGTTCTCATGTATTGGAGTTGATTATAAATCATGCTATAGAAGTGATAAAGCCAATGTCCCCAATTCAATTCGGTTATATATGATTGCTTGGAGGGCGGCGGTGTTGGCATCTGCGCGGCCATATCATCATCCGATGAGTAAAAAGGATATAATTCCTACCCCTTCCCAGCCGACAAAAAGCTGAAACAGGTTGTTGGCTGTTACTAGAATTATTATTGTAATTAGAAATATTAGTAGATACTTAAAGAAGCGGTTGATATTTGGGTCTGAGTGTATATATCATATTGAGAATTCTACAATAGACTAGGTGACAAATAGTCCTACTGGTATAAATAATATAGAGAAGTAGTCGAATTTGAAGCTGAGGGTTAGTTTGATTGTTTGGATTGTAATTCAGTGTCAGTTGGAGATTACTATTTCTTGGTGGGAGCTGATAAATAATAGGGTCGGGATTAGGCTGGCCGCGAAGGAATATGAGACTATAGTCTTGATGTAGTTTGGGTAATTTGGCTTTTTATCTAGGTTGAGGGCTGTTGCTATAATAGGTATAGTTAGTAGAAGTAGTGCTAGTACAATAGATATATTAAATAGGTTTATTACTTTTATTTGGAGTTGCACAAATTTTTTGGTTCCTAAGACCAACGGATAACTACTATCCTTTAAAAGTTTGAAAAAGCCGCGGTTTTAGGTGCGGTAGCATGAGTTAGCAGTTCTTGCATTCTTCTTTGGTAAATAAGGGGGTTTAGACCCTATTACTAGATTCACAATCTAGGGTTTTTATTAAACTATATTTACAGTATAATGTACCCAGAATGATTTTTGGATTAATTGATAGGAGGAGGGGTATTAGGTGTATTGCTATTAGTGTATTTTCTCGTGTGTAGTTGGGCTTGATATTATTAATGTGATGAGTATGTTTACCTTGTTGAGTTATGATTAGTATATACAAGGAGTAAAGAGCGGTGATAATAATGTTTAGTCCTATAAGGATAATAGACATATTTTTTCAGGAGAATGTTGCTATGACTACAAATAGTTCTCCAATTAAATTAATAGTAGGGGGGAGGGCTAGATTGGTGAGGCTTGCTAAAAGTCATCAGGAGTCTATAAGGGGTAAAATAGTTTGTAGGCTGCGTGCTAGGATTATAGTTTGACTATGGAATCGCCTGTAATTGGAATTGGCCAGGCAGAATAGTATAGAGGAGGTTAGTAGCTCCTATATAGCTTCATGGGGACCGGATGAGAATGGCTACAATCACCAGGGCCATATGACTTACCGATGAGTAGGCAATTAGTGATTTTAGGTCTGTTTGATGTAAGCAGATTGAGCTTGTTATAATTATACCCCAGAGTGAGAGTATTATGAACGGGTATGCTATGTTGCTTGTAAGCGGGTTGAGGAGAGTTGTAATTCGGAGTATCCCATAACCTCCTAATTTCAATAGTACGGCGGCAAGAACTATGGATCCGGCAATGGGGGCTTCTACGTGTGCTTTTGGAAGTCATAGATGGAGTCCATAAAGGGGTATTTTTACTATGAATGCTAGTATGCAGGCTAATCATAAAAGGGAGTTGGTTCAGGAGTTCTGTAGGGGGTTAGTTCAGTATTGTAACAGTAGAAAGTTTAATGACCCTGTAGTGTTTTGGATACATGTGAGTGCCACTAATAATGGAAGGGATCCTACTAGGGTGTAAAATAGAAAATAGAGTCCGGCATTAAGGCGTTCTGCTTGTCCACCCCAACGGGTGATGATAATGAGGGTAGGCACTAAGGTGGCCTCAAATAGAATGTAGAATAAAATTAGTTCTGTGGCAGTGAAAGTTATGATTAAGAATGTTTGTAATAGGATGAGTATAGTAATATATAATTTTTTCTGTGTTGCAGACTCTTTTGTCAAGTGAAACTGGCTGGCAATAATTATCAGGGGTAGAAGTCATGTTGTTAGGAGGAGGAGGGGTATTGACAGGGAGTCAGAGAAGAATATTAGGGATAGGTTTAGGGTATTGTCGCTGAATTGATTAATCAGAGATAGGCACAATAGGCTAATTAACAGGCTGTGTATTGTAGTATTAATTCATGCTATATTAGTTTTGGACAACCATGTGAGGGGGATGAATATAACTGTTGGTATAATAATTTTTAGCATTGTAATAAGTTTAGGTTCTGTATGTGATCAACGCCGTAGGTGTTGGATACTATAACTAGTAGAGAGAGTCCCAGGGCTGCTTCGCAGGCAGCGAATATCAGAAGAATAATAGGTAGTATGCTGGCGAGGGTTAGGTGGGAGTTTAGAATTGTTATAGCGATTATTGCAAATAGTGATAATATTATACCTTCTAGACATAATAGTGAAGATATTATGTGGGAGCGGTATATTAACAGGCCAACTAGGGAAATTGTAAAGGCTAATATTGTGTTTACATAGGTCAGGGACATTTAATAGTTATGGGTAAGGCCATAGTTTAGTGAGTTGAAATCACTTGTTTTGCTTTAAACTAACTATCATTTTTCAGCTCATTCTAATCCTTCTTGTGATCACTCATAGGCTAGGCTAATGGCTAAGAGGGAAATGAGAAATAGAGACATAATGAGTATGGTGGGGAGATTGTTGGTTTGAGTGGCTCAGGGGAGGGGTAAGAGAAGGGCAATTTCTAGGTCAAATAGTAAGAAGGTGATGGCCACTAGGAAAAATTTTATAGAGAAAGGAAGCCGTGCGGACCCCTTGGGGTCAAACCCACATTCATAGGGGCTAGATTTTTCTGCATATGTATTAATCTGGGGAAGTCAGAATGCAATAACTACTAGGAGGGTTGCTAGCAGGGTGTTAATGGAGATAGAAATTACTACGTTTATTACTCTTTTTCAGACTTATTACCAAATCTAACTGATTGGAAGTCAGTTGTACTAATTAATACTAAAAGAGTATGAACCTCATCAGTAGATAGAGATGTACAGGAATAGTCAAACTACGTCAACAAAATGTTAATATCAAGCTGCGTCTTCGAATCCAAAATGGTGAGTTGATGTAAAGTGGAATTTTAATTGTCGTAATAGGCACACAATTAGGAATGTGGAGCCAATAATTACATGCAGTCCATGGAATCTGGTGGCCATGAAGAATGTAGAACCGTAAACACCATCAGAAGTGGTAAAAGAAGTTTCATAATATTCGGAGGCTTGTAATAATGTAAAGTACAGGCCTAGGCAGATTGTGATAAATAGGCTTTGGATTATATGTTTGCGATTGCCTTCCATTAAGCTGTGATGGGCTCAGGTGATTGACACACCAGAGGCTAGAAGGACAGATGTATTTAGTAGGGGGACATCTAAGGGGTTTAGGGGGGAGATGCCTGCAGGAGGCCAGTAACCGCCTAGGTAGGCTTGAGTGGTAATAGGCTCAAAAGAAACCCGCAAAGAAAAATACTTCTGAGATGATGAAGAGGATTATTCCATAGCGAAGTCCTTTTTGAACGACAGGTGTATGGTGACCTTGAAAAGTACCCTCTCGGACAACATTTTGCCATCATTGGTATATTGTTAGGAGATCAGTTGTTAGGCCCAATAGTAGAAGGGACATTGAGTTAAATTGGAATCATATAATTAGTCCTGAGGTTTGTAGTAATGCAGACAGGGCTCCTGTAAGAGGTCAGGGGCTGGGGTTTACTATGTGATATGCATGGGTTTGGTGGGTCATTAGGCATTATCATGTAAGTACAGGCTAACTAGGAGTGTGAAGACGTAGGCCTGGATAAGGGCTACATCAAACTCCTGGATATTTAATAAAATAAGAGTGATGAATGTGATTAATGCAGTTGCAGGGCTAATGCTTATGAGTGATAGAGTTGCACCTCCAATGAGGTGAATTAAAATGTGTCCTGTGGTAATATTCACTGGTAGCAGAACGGCTAAGGCTATGGGTTGAATAAATAGGCTGATTGTTTCGATAATAACTAGTATGGGGATAAGGGGGATGGGGATACCTTGTGGGAGGAAATGCGCAAGGGAGGGTTTAGTTTTGTGCCGGAAACCAAGAATTACTGTACCTGCTCATAATGGGATAGCCATTCTGAGGTTTATTGATAATTGGGTAGTGGGTGTGAAAGAATGGGCCCGATGAATAGAATTAGTGATATTAGCATAAGGGTTCAGATTTGTCCTTTTTGACTGTGGATTATTATCATTTGTTTTGATGTTAAGTGAAGGAGTCATAGCTGTATTACAATTAATCGATTTGCAATTAGTCGACTGGAGGAAGGAAATAGGACGGTGGGGAATATAATGATTAAAACAACAACAGGCAGTCCTATTATTGTAGGGGTAATGAAAGAGGCGAATAGATTTTTGTTCATTTTGTTTCTCAGGGGGTTGTATGCTTTAGTGATTTGGCTAAGGAAGGCTCACGGGCTGAATGGTATGAGTGTTTGGAGACCTTTAATTGTATAATAATAAACAGTGTGATAATTATTGATAAAGTTGTGATAAATCATTTGGAAGTGTCTAGCTGGGGCATGTCATCAAGGAGAGGGTGAGGCTCTCAATCTTCAACTTAAAAGGTTGATGCTGCAGTAGCTTCTTGATGATACTATAGTACGGATGATGATCATTTTTCAAAATGTTTTAATGGGACTATTTCAAGTACAATTGGTATGAAGCTATGGTTGGATCCGCAGATTTCGGAACATTGTCCATAATATAAGCCAGGTCGTGTGGATAGTAGGGTTGTTTGATTTAAGCGTCCTGGAATAGCGTCTGTTTTTAAGCCCAAAGATGGGATGGCTCAAGAGTGTAGGACATCTTCTGATGAGATTAATATACGAACGGTGAGTTCTATGGGTAGAACCACTCGGTGGTCTACTTCCAGCTGGCAGATTTGGCCAGGGGCAAGATCGGATGTAGGGATTATATAGGAGTCAAAATTCAAATCTTCGTAATCTGTATATTCATAACTTCAGTACCATTGATGGCCCATGGTTTTAACGGTAATAGAGGGGTTATTAATTTCGTCTATTATGTAAAGAATTCGGAGGGATGGGAGTGCAATTTTAATAAGGATAATAGCTGGTAGGATCGTTCAGATGGTTTCCACCTCTTGGGCATCTATGGTGCTCGTGTGGGCTAATTTAGTGGTTAACATAATTGAGATAATATAGAGGACTAGGGAGCTGATAAGGAATACGATCATAAAAGTGTGGTCGTGAAAGTGTAGCAGCTCTTCTATAATAGGAGAAGTTGCATCTTGGAAGCCTGTTTGGAATGGGTATGCCATAGAGGTATATAGGGGTTTCACCTATAATTTAACCCTGACAAAGTTACATAAATTTTATTAATACCTCTACCGTGGAGAAAGACATAGTGGTTATGGTGTTGGCTTGAAACCAATTTAAGGGGGTTCGAATCCTTCCCTTCTTATTTATTTAATATTAATATAAGTAGGCTCTTCGAATGTATGATAAGGGGGAGGGCAGCCGTGGAGTCACTCAAAGCTTGTGGTTGTTAGTTCTACTAGTGAGACTTCTCGTTTGGAGGTGAATGCTTCCCATACGATGAAAACCATTAGCATTACAGCTGTTAATGAGATGAAGGAGCCTATAGATGATACAGTGTTTCAGGTAGTGTATGCATCAGGGTAATCAGAGTATCGTCGTGGCATTCCGGACAAGCCTAAGAAGCGTTGGGGGAAGAAGGTTATATTAACACCTACAAATATTACTAAAAAGTGAGCTTTAGTTCAGGCGGGGTGTAGGGTATAGCCGGAGAAAAGGGGGAATCAGTGGACAAATCCACCCATAATGCAAATACTGCTCCTATGGATAAAACGTAGTAAAAATGGGCTACTACATAATAAGTGTCATGAAGTACAATGTCTAGGGATAAATTAACTAGTACAATACCAGTTAAACCCCCCACAGTAAAAAGGAAAATAAATCCAAGGGCCGATAGTATGGCCGGGGATCATTTGATATTACCTTCATGAAGAGTTGCTAATCAGGTAAATACTTTAACACCAGTAGGAATAGCAATAATCATAGTAGCAGATGTGAAGTAGGCGCGTGTATCAACGTCTATTCCACCAGTAAATATATGATGGGCTCATACAATAAATCCTAGGAACCCAATAGATATCATGGCTCAGACTATTCCTATGTAACCAAATGGTTCTTTTTTTCCTGAGTAATATGTAACAATATGGGAGATAATTCCGAATCCGGGTAGGATGAGAATGTATACCTTGGGGTGGCCGAAGAATCAAAATAAGTGTTGATATAAAATGGGATCGCCCCCTCCGGCCGGATCGAAAAAGGTTGTGTTTAAGTTTCAGTTTGTTAGAAGTATAGTGATTCCAGCAGCTAGTACAGGGAGTGATAGAAGGAGTAAGACCGCGGTAATCAGGACAGATCAGACAAAGAGAGTTGTTTGGTATTGGGATAGGGCAGGGGGTTTCATATTAATAATGGTGGTAATAAAGTTAATTGCTCCAAGAATAGAGGAGACACCTGCCAAATGAGAGGATAGCTAGGTCGACTGAGGCACCGGCGTGGGCCAGATTACCTGCCAGTGGGGGGTAGACTGTTCATCCAGTTCCCACACCAGCTTCAACTATGGAGGATGCTAATAGGAGTAGAAAAGAGGGTGGTAATAGTCAGAAGCTTATGTTATTCATACGAGGGAAGGCCATGTCTGGGGCGCCAATTATCAGGGGCACGAGTCAGTTTCCGAAGCCGCCAATTATAATAGGTATTACTATAAAGAAAATTATTACAAATGCATGAGCAGTGACAACTTCATTGTACATTTGGTCATCGCCTAATAAGGCTCCTGGTTGGCCGAGTTCTGCGCGGATTAAAAGGCTCAGGGCTGTGCCTACTATTCCGGCTCAAGCACCAAATAGAAGATAGAGTGTACCGATATCTTTGTGGTTTGTTGAGTAAAGTCAACGAGTTACGAACATAGGTAAGATGGCTGAGTAAGCATTAGACTGTAAATCTAAAGACAGAGGTGCGAGTCCTCTTTTTACCAAGCCCTGTGGTGTATTACACATTGAATTGCAAATTTAAAGATGCAGTTTCAATCCTGCTGGGGCTTCTCCCACCTTTTTTCCCCTACACGGCGGGAGAAGTAGATCGAAGCCAGTTGTTTAGGGTGTTTAGCTGTTAACTACAGTTTCGTGGGTTGGAAGCCCATCAATCTTGTAAGGGCTTAGCTTAATTAAAGTAGTTGATTTGCATTCAGCTGATGTAAAATAGAGTCTTGCAGTCCTTAGGAGGAGTACAGAAGTGACATATATATTCTATTTACTTAGAGATTTGAAGGCTCTTGGTCTAGTTAACCTAAACTTCTAGTTGAGCTCGCTGGGGCGAGCAGGAGGGTAATTGTTGACAAAATAATAAGTACTGGAAGGCATTTCATTTGTTTTTTATTATTAAATTGTCACTTGATTTTTATGTTATTCGTGGTAGAAAATATATATAGTTAGGGAAGTAGCGTACGTTAGTCTTATGTAAAAGAAAAGGTTGAGTAGTGCAGTGACGGCTATTAATGTAGCTAAAGTGATGTTGTTTTTAGTTAGTTCTTGAATGATTATTCATTTAGGTAAGAAGCCAGCTAGGGGAGGGAGGCCTCCTAGTGAGAGTATAATGGTTAGGGTGCTAGTAGTGATTAGGGGTATTTTATTTCACATGTCGGAGAGGGATAGGGTTGTTGTTGCTGAAGTTATTATAAAGAGTATAAATGTTGTGGTTGTTATTAGGATATATAGGAGGAGGTTTAGTAGTGTTATAGTTGGGTTAAATGCTAGAATAGAGGCTATTCATCCCATGTGGGCGATTGAGGAGTATGCTAGAATCTTACGAAGCTGGGTTTGGTTTAATCCTCCCCAACCTCCATTTGCAATAGATAGTATAGATATAAGCAGGATTAGATCTAAATTAATAACAGGACTAATTACATAGAGGACTGATAGTGGGACTAATTTTTGTCATGTTTGTAAAATTAGGCCAGATGAGAGTGAGCTGCCTTGTGTAAACTCTGGAACTCAGAAGTGGAGAGGGGTGAGGTCTATTTTTATGGCTAGGGCCAGGGTTATAATGACTGATGCTGTTGGGTTTATAAGTTTTGTGAATGTTCATTGGCCTGAGTATAACAGGTTAATAATGACAGCTAACATAAGGAGTATGGAAGCAGTGGCTGTGTTAGAAAATATTAAGTGGCAGCTTCTATCGATCGGGGGTTATATTGTTTTATTAGCAAGGGGATAATGGCTAATATATTTATTTCAAATCCTATTCAGATTATTAATCAGTGGGAGCTTATTATTACGATTGTTGTGCCTAAGATAACTGTTAGTATAATTATAGTGAGGATGAGGGGATTTATTAGTACGGGAAGGATATAAACCAACATTTTTGGGGTATGGGCCCAATAGCTTATTAAGCTGACCTTACTTAGAATTTGGTGTAGTGTGGTAGCATGGAGATTTTTGAAGTTAGGGGTAGGTTCAAGTCCTATAGTTCTAGAAACAAGGGGGCTTGTACCCCTATTATTTACTCTATCAAAGTAACTCTTTTATCAGACATATTTCTTATGTTTGGGGTGGGATATCTGCTGTAAGGATTGGTATAGCGACATGTCCTATACATAGGGCTAGTGTGAGGGGTAGGAAGTTTTTTCATAATAGGTGTATTAGTTGGTCGTATCGGAATCGAGGGTATGATGCGCGTACTCATAAGAATGTGATGGTGAAGAGTAGGGTCTTAAAGGTAAAGTTGATTGTGTAAAGTTCTGGCATTAGAGGGCTATGGTATGCTCCTAGGAAGAGAGTAGTTGTAAGGATATTTATTATGATGATGTTGGCATATTCTTCCAGGAAAAATAATGCAAAGGGGCCTGCTGCGTACTCAATGTTGAAGCCAGATACTAGTTCTGATTCCCCTTCTGTTAGATCAAAGGGTGCCCGATTGGTTTCGGCTAGGGTTGAGATGAATCATATTATAGCTAGGGGTCATGCGGGGATAATTAATCATTGGTGTTCTTGGGTTGTAATAAGGGTAGATAGTGTGAAGGAGCCGCTTATTAGTAGTACGGACAGAAGAATAATAGCCAGGGTTACTTCATAGGAAATGGTCTGTGCCACAGCTCATAGGGCTCCGATTAGAGAATATTTTGAGTTTGAGGCTCAGTCTGATCATAGGATGGCATATACAGCTAGGCTAGATATAGCTAGTATAAATAGGATGCCTAAGTTTATGTTGATAAGGGGGTAGGGCATGGGGAGGAGAATTCACATGGTTAGGGCTAGTGTTAGGGCCAGGATGGGGGCAATAATGAATATTGAGATGGATGATGTTAGGGGTCGGAGGGGTTCTTTAATAAATAATTTTACTGCATCTGCGATTGATTGGAGTAGGCCGTAGGGTCCAACGACGTTTGGGTCTTTTCGTAGTTGTATATATCCTAACACTTTACGTTCTAATAGGGTTAGGAATGCTACGGCTAATAAAATAGGTACAATTATTAATAGTAGGTTAATCAAGAACATTTTGTTAGGAAGAGGAATTGAACCTCTGGTTATAAAGGTTTAAGTTTTTTTTTTTTTAATATTAATCACTCGGAAGTTGTGTTTTATTCCTAGGTCACCCCAACCCAAATTGCTAATCTAAGTAGAGTTACGTTAGATCATGTTGATTAGTGTTAATTCTCTTTAGACTAGTTAATTAAAGCTCCATAGGGTCTTCTCATCTTATTACATTATCCCCGCCTCTTCACGGGGAGGTCAATTTCACTGATTGGGGGCAAGAGACAGTTGAACCCTCGTGTGGCCATTCATACGAGTCTCTATTTAGGGAACAAGTGATTATGCTACCTTTGCACAGTCAGGATACCGCGGCCGTTAAATTTATGTCACTGGGCAGGCAGTGCCTCTAATACTGGTAAGGCTAGAGGTGATGTTTTTGGTAAACAGGCGGGGTTCGTGTTTGCCGAGTTCCTTTTGCTCCTTTTAATCTTTCCCTTGACTGCACACCTGTGTTGGGCTAACAGATCATGGTATAAGGGGTTTATTTTTTGTATAGGCTTAGTAATTTGTTAACTATCAGTGAAGTATTCGTTCTGATATACACTTGTGCTGGGAGAAATTATTCTTGTTACTCATATTAACAGTATTGCTTCTATTTAATAATAGAACAGTCCAGTTTAGTATTAGGAGTTGTTAAGTATGTTTGTAATTAAGATAGGCAGGTTGTTGAGCTTGAACGCTTTCTTAATGGGTTGCTGCTTTTAGGCCAACTATGGTATACTAAATAATTACTCTCTAATAAAGGTTGTACCCTGAGTCCAATGGGCTGTACCCCCTTGGGCTATAATATAAGTGTACATTAAACTTATGGGTGTTTTCGGTAGATTTATACTTGAACTAAAATTCATTAACTGGACAACCAGCTATCACCAGGCTCGGTTGGTTTGTCGCCTCTATCTAAGGATCTTTTCACTATTTTGCCACATAGACGAGTTTGCCCCTTTGGGCTGTCCTTAGATAGCTCATCTGGTTTCGGGGTATTTAGCTTCAGTTCTTTTTGCTAAAATTTTTCTAGTTAAATCATTATGCAAAAGGTAAAAGGGGTAAGCTTTGCTTTTTTTTACTTTTAAATTGTGGTTCCCTTGCGGTACTTTTTCTATAGCGTTGAATATAATTTCTATCTCCTATACTTTTATTTATGTAAATGTTTTGTTTTAGTTGTAGGTGTTAGTTGAGTCTTGCAGGTTCGAACTAGAATTAGTTCAAAGGAACTCAGTAGTTGTAGTATCTCCCGGGTGTAAGCCGGGTGCAAGCCGGGTGCTTTATGCTTAAGCTATGCTTTGAGTTATCCAAGTGCACTTTCCTGTACATTTACCTTGTTACAACTTATTTCCTCTTGCAAATGGAGTCTTTTAAATATGATTATTTTAGACTGGTATTGTTTGAGGAGGGTGACGGGCAGTGTGTGCCTGCTTCATGGCCTATATTCAATTAAGCGCTCTATTCTTAATTTACTGCTAAATCCACCTTCAACTATATATTTCATTATAGCATCCGTTTATATTGATTATGACCTTTTATAGGAAATGTAGCCCATTTCTTCCTAACCCATAAGTTACACCTTGACCTAACGTTTTTATGTGTAATATTTGTGCTTACTTAAAATCCTTTTTAGGGTTTGCTGAAGATGGCGGTATATAGACTGATTTGGCAAAGGTTGGTAAGGCTTATCGGGGTGTATCGATTACAGAACAGGCTCCTCTAGATGGATATAAAGCACCGCCAAGTCCTTTGAGTTTTAAGCTGTGGCTAGTAGTACTCTGGCGAGCAGTTTTGTTAGTTTAACTTCTTAGGTTTGGGGCTAAGCATAGTGGGCTATCTTATCCCAGTTTGGATCTTAGCTGCCGTGTGGTCAGGCTATTAAAGTCACTTTCGTAGTTTATTTTACAGGGAGTTTATTTTACAGGGACTAGGGCTTTTTATGGCTTAGTCAGAGTTTAACTTTATTTTGAGTTGTTACCTTAAACACGCCTTACGCCGATAGCTATTAATTTGGGTTAATCGTATGACCGAGTGGCTGCACAAAATTTACCAACCCTATATTAGCATGGCTTAGTCGAACTTTCGTTCATAGGCTTAAGTTTTATCACTGCTGTTTCCCGTGGGGGTGTGGCTGAGCAAAGTGTCATGAGCTGCGTTGGGCATGCCTGATACCTTGCTCCTTTATTTCATAGTATTGACCTAGAGGGCATCCTCACTGGGCAGCTGATACTTGCATGTGTAAGTCTACTAATAATTAATAGGAAGGCCAGGACCAAACCTGTGTGTTTATGGGGCTAGTGAGCCCATCTAGGCATTTTCAGTGCCTTGCTTTTTTTTTTTAAGCTACATTAACTGGGTGAGTGAAAAAAAAAAAGAAAAAAGGCAGAGCTAGGGAGATGGCTGTTTAAGGAAAATAAATTCCTTAAAGTACCGCAATGCTATCGGGTGATGGGTGGGTTGATATAGTAAACCAGTTAAGTCCACAATAACCCAGTGTAGCTTGATCTTGTTTTTGATAAGAAAACAATGCACAAAATTCAAATAAAACTTAGTGATATACTGCCATTCAGAGATAATTTTCAAAACATTTCTCTATGCATAGATGATTTTACATAAATATATTTCCTTAAAAAGAAATTGAAATCGACTTATTTATATAGAAAAAAATACCCTCAGTTTACTCTATATATCAAGAAATACGTCACCTGGTGGGAAAGAAGAAATGGTCTCCTAATCTCTTTCCTTAAATTCCTTACCGTCAGGACCAGCTTTTACCAATAAATTGAAATTGTCCAATCAAAAGGTATTTCATGAGCATTTACTGGGGATAGAAAGAGGGAAGTAAAGCACGCCCTCCATGCGAATGCGAGGATTTGCTGTGACCTTTGGAAAGACGGGCACCCACAGAGAATTGGTGAACACGTGTATGTATCAGACTGTGTTCGTCCTGTGCCCAGTGGGTCAGGAAGCTCCCCTCGGAGAAAGAGAACTGGAACCACGGCCAGGTTCAGGCAGCTTTGTCCTGTCCGCCCCTTAGGGTTGTATGTGGCTTTGACCATCTCTCCCTTTATTCGAATCCCTACAATATCTTCTCTTTCAATAGGAACTGGTCAAAGTGCACCAAAATGCAAGACAACTAGCAGGACCAGTATTATTTAAACTGAAATAATAATATCTCTTAATACTTACAAGGAATTTCTTGATAGCCATTTTCTAATGCACGAAAATAGTTCACGATTTATAGAGTGGGAATTTTACATATTTCTGATAAACCAGTATTTCAAAATAAGGTATACATAACCTAACAAAAGTTACAATTTCTTACTCAAGCATTTCCTGTGTTTCTCTGTGTTACATTTCTTATACTTGCCATTCAGAAACAAGAACGCACCATGACTTCACATGAGTTGAAGTGTGCACACTATGCACAGGGCTTTCCCCGTTTCTGCCATTTTGTTTGGAGGACCTGGTCAGATGGTAGTACATTCAACCTCACGTTCCCACATCTCTCTATTCCCTAGGGCAGTGGTCCCCAAGCCCCAGGCCGCGGACCGGTAACAGTCCGTGGGCTATTTGGTACCGGTCCGCAGAGAGAGAATAAATGACTTACATAATTTTTGTTTTATTTATACTTAAGTCTGAATGATGTTTTAGTTTTAAAAAATGACCAGATTCCCTCTGTTACATCCGTCTAAGACTCACTCTTGACACTTGTCTCGGTCACGTGATCCATTTAACCATCACATGCTAAAGGCCAGTCCATGAAAATATTTTATAACACTAAACCGGTCCCTGGGGACCACTGCCCTAGGGGACAGAGCAACAGCACCACAGAGTCATGTTGTTTTGTCATTAGTGTTCTGTTTCATTTTATCCTCCCCAGATCATAGCAACTTTGTACAAGCAAATGTATGACTTTTTAAGCCAGGAGGTCGCTTATAGGTCACAAGGTGAGCATAATTCCTGCCTGATCCCACCGTCTTTGGGTCAAGTGCATGTACTGAATCTAAGTCAGTGCGGTGCGTTTATTATGGGGAAAATCCTAAAGCATCAGTTGCAGGGGTTTGCAGTTTAAAAAGTGAAATCAAACCTTGAGAGCCCTTGGTAAATTCTGGAGAGAGAACTCATGTACAGTGAGGCTCACCCTGCTGAGCTGTGTCCCTGGTGTGAGCTCCAGTGCTGAGGCACTGTTTCTTACTCTCTTTCTCAGCGGGTGGCACCTACCGTGCCCAGGGATCCTCTCTGATGTCACCCTTGGTTCCCTCTCTCTGCCATTCAAATCCAATCACCTGTGACTGCGTCTCCTAAATTCTTCCTGGCTCATTTTCCTTTTCCTTCTTCCTGCAACCACTGGCTCCGCTAAATTGTACTTGGTGTGGTTGGTTTCCCAGTGACCCATGAGTCTCCCGTGCTCAGTGTTCCAAAGGCTTCTGTCCTATGGAACAATATACCTAGAGGTCACTGCATTCTGAGTTCTATGCAGCTAGGATACTAGCATGCAAACACTCATCTGAAACTGGCTTCTTCAGTGGATGGTGAGACTCTCTCTGCCTCAACCTAGTAACAGGGACTTCCTTAACTGGTACCAGGATCCCCGCTTCCTATACTAGGGGGCATGAAGGTAAGTCTTTTTCTTGCTGGAATGGATTCCAAGCCTCTATTTAAAATGTTTCTTTAATGTACTTCTATAGAGAGTGCCAAGAACTCACCCCGGTGTTTTTCTCCTGTGTCTAATTTGAATATCTCAGACCCAGGTGTCTGCTCATCCCTGGCCAGCCCCAAAGTTGAAAAGAGCCTCTTAGTTTCTCCCCAAAATCCAGTACCACAAATATATTTATAAAAACATTAGAAGTTTTTCTTTACATAAAAGATAGGAGTTCTTATGCATCAATGTCACTCCATTATATTTAATTCCTAAAAAAAAAAAAAAAAAAAGCAGCAGCAGAAGAAGGACATGGGAGAAAGGGCTGAGGACTGCAGCTTATTTCCTGCAGGGCAAAGCTGACTCCTTACTATCATCCCCCCCATGTGCTGTGAGGGGCCCAGAGTGCCACCGGTCCATCCCTATGCGTCAGAGAGCCTGACGTCCATATCAGACTTTTTCCTATTATTTTATCTCTTGCTATGGATCTATTCAGATTTTGTATTCTTTCTTAAATCAATTTCTTAGATCATCTTTCTCTATGTAGAATTTGTCCATTTTATCTAGGTTATCTAAGTTGCTGAATAGCATGTAACTGTTCAAGATATTCCCTTACATACCTTTTTTTTTCTGTAAGGTCAATAATAATGTTCTCACTTTCATTTCTTTTCTGTTTCTTTTTGAAGATTTTATGTATTGATTTTATATAGAGAGGAGGAAGGTAAAGCAAGAGGTATTAACTCACAGTTGCTTCACTTTAGTTGTTCATTGATTGCTTTTCTACTTGCCTTCACTGGGCAAGCCCCAGGTTTCAAACCAGTGACCTTAGCATTCCAAGTCAATGCGTTATCCACTGAACCACCATAGGCTTGGTCCCACTTTCATTTCTGATATTATTTGTAACTGTCTTTTTTTCTTAATCTTGCTAAAGGTTTGTCAATGCTCATTTTTTCAAAGAACCAGCTTTCAGGTTCACTGATTCTTCCTACTGTTTTTATTTTTATTTATTTATTTTTGAGAGAGAGAGGCAAGGAGACAGAGACAGGAACATGGAGCTGCTCTTGTATGTGCCCTGATTGGGGAATTGACCAGGCAACCTCCACGCTCCAGGACAAGGCTCCAACCGACCTATCTGGCCAAGACTTCATTTCTTTTTATTTTCAGAGATACAGAGAGAGGTAGTGAAGAGAGAGGGGAGGGAGATGGGAGGCATTCATTTATTGTTCCACTCGGTCGTGTACTCATCGCCTGCTTCCCGTGTGTGCCCTGACCATGGATCAAACCTGCCACCTTGTCATATCGGGGCGATGCTCTTTCTATTCTTTTCAACTTTATTGAAGAATAATTGATAAATACATATAATTTTTTAAATTTAAAGTCACAATGTGAAGTTGATATACATGGAATGATTACCAAGACAAGATAACTGAGTTACTGATTTAAAATGAACTGCCTAATTACTGGAGAGGGAACTTGGAACTTAGATGAAAAGTTTGATTTTAGAATTCCAACTACAGGCCCTGGCCGGTTGGCTCAGTGGTAGAGTGTTGCCTGGTGTGCAGGAGCCCGGGACGATTCCCAGCCACGGCACACAGCAGAAGTGCCCACCTGCTTCTCCACCCCTCCCCCTGTCCTTGTTGTCTGTCTGTCTCTGCTCTTCATGCAGCCAAAACTCCACTGGAGCAAGAGATGGCCCGGGTGCTGAGGATGGCTCTATGGCCTCTGCCTCAGGTGTGAAAATGGCTCTGTTTGCAACAGAGCAACACCCTAGATAGGCAGAGCATCACCCCCTGCTTGGCGTGCTGGGTGGATCCTGGTCGGGGGCATGGGGGAGTCTGTCTGACTACCTCCCCGTTTCCAACTTCAATAAAATACAAAAAAAAAAAAAACCCAACAAATAAAAACAAACAGCAGAGATGCAGTGATCTCGATAGCTTTTGGCTAGAGACACTGCTGTGCCTTACTGGAGAATCTTTTGATGACTACAGTGATGATGATGTATGTGGAGCTGTTGTTAATGTTAAAGCTAAAGGTGATAAGATAGCAATATGGACTACTGACTGTGAAAACAGAGAAGCTGTTGAACATATAGGGAGGGTATACAAGGAAAGGTCAGGACTTCCTCCAAAGACAGTGATTGGTATCAGTCCCACACAGTCCTGAGAACACACCTTGAACACTTCATAGTAGCCACCTGAGGCTGAAAATTATTGTGTAGATAAATCGAGTAATATGAAAAAAATATGATAATAAAGTATAAGAGTTAAATACTGATACTAGCTATTTTTAAGTAATAAGCATTTATAAAAGAAAATCTATGTGGATTTGACATTCTACATTAAGAAAATGAAACTAAATGTAGTTTACCTGAATTCCCTCTGCTCCCCTGTCCATCTTCCCACGGTCGGTGTGCTAAGACTCCTGAGCTCTTCAGTGTGGGTTGCTATAAGTGGCTGCATTTACAGTGTGTCACTGGCCGCTCCAGCCCTCCCTCTTGAGCCTCCATCTGCACGTGGGGCTTGGAATCCCACTCTGCACCCAACAAGGATGCCGGCCCTCGGTCCCGCCTCCTTGTCTTCACACCCCTTGGCCTGGCACTTGCTCAGGACCCGATCTTCCCGCTCTGGGTCCCCCACAGCCTTCTTCCATCTGTCCTGTGCTGTTTCTCCCTTTTCCACAACTGTCCTCATGAGAAATCCAAACACCCTTCCGCAGTTGGCCGATGGCTCCTGGTTTAGTGGCTGTGGCCATCACTCCAGCATCCACTCTTGCTGCTCCCTGCTGAGATTGGACCTGGGCCTGGAAAAGGGCCCAGGGCATGCTCTCTCAGCTCCAGGACCCTGCCAGGGTGGTTGCCCCTCCTGGCAACACCACCTGCCCCAACTGAACTCTGCTTCTCCCTCCTGCAGATATAACCAGGTCATTGTATACTAGCCTGTTATATTCCCACCTCCCTGGGAAGCTCAATATATATGTGTGGGCACTGAGTCTTGTGTCTAAGTCCAGTTTCTGGTACACGGTACTCAGCAAATAGCTGCTGAGAAAACTCACCGTGTGGCTTTGGGTATGGGAAAAAGAAGGTCCTAGACCCACTGCAGGCTTTGCAGCAAAGTGTGTCTTTGCTGTGAAGTTTGAAAAACATGTTTCTTTTTGTTTTTGATAGTTCTGATGTAAGGGCATAGATTAAGGTAAAAGTATGTATGTCACTAGACTAAAAAAGATTTGAGTATCATCTCTTTTATTACCTAAAATTTTCAAAACAAATATCTTCAATTTCAAATAAGATCCTGATTAAGTGGGTTTATATGTTGTAAAATGTAACAACAGTATATTTTGCTTCTGGCACACATTAATAGTTGAAGTAATATACATATATATATATAATTAGGCTTTATCCAATGTTGATTGTTTAAATGACTTACTGTTTTCTTTATTGTTTCTGTAAATCATTACAGGTTTATTGTAAGAAAACAATGCAGAAAATTCAAATAAACAGTACTTAGTGATATACCGCCATTCAGAGATAATTTTCAAAACATCTCTTTATGTATAGACGACTTTACATAAACATTTTTGTATAATCAGAAGTTGAAATCGACTTATTTATATAGAAAAAAATACCCTCAGTTTACTCTATATATTAAGAAATACGTCACCTGGTGTGAAAGAAGAAATGGTCTCCTACTCTCTTCTTCCCTTAAATTCCTTACCGTCAGGACCAGCTTTTACAAGTAAATTGAAATTGTCCAATCAAAAGGTATTTCATGAGCATCTAGTGGGGATAGAAAGAGGGAAGTAAAGCATGCCCTCCTGCGAGTGTGAGGATTTGCTGTGACATTTGGAAAGACGGGCACCCACAGAGAATTGGTGAACACGTGTATGTATCAGACTGTGTTCGTCCTGTGCCCAGTGGTTCAGGAGGCTCACCTCGGAGAAGGAGAACTGGAACCACGGCCAGGTTCAGGCAGCTTTGTCCTGTCCGCCCCTTAGGGTTGCATGTGGCTTTGACCATCTCTACCTTTATTCGAATCTCTACAATATCTTCTCTTTGGATACAACCTGGTCAAAGTGCACCAAAATGCAAGACAACTAGCAGGACCAGTATTATTTGAACTGAAATAATAAGATATGTTAATACTTACAAGGAATTTCTTGATAGCCATTTTCTAATGCACGAAAATAGTTCACGAATTGTACAGTAGGAATTTTACATATTTCTGATACACCAGTATTTCAAAATAAGGTATACATAACCTAACAAAAGTTACAATTTCTTACTCAAGCATTTCCTGTGTTTCTCTGTGTTACATTTCTTATACTTGGCATTCAGAAACAAGAACGCACCGTGACTTCACATTAATTGAAGTGTGTATACTGTGCACAGAACTTTCCACGTTTGTGCCATTTTGTTTGGAGGACCTGGTCAGATGGTAGCACATTCAACCTCACATTCCCACATCTCTCAATTCCCTAGGGCACTGGTCCCCAACCCCCGGGCCGCGGACTGGTACCAGTTCTTGGGCCATTTGGTATCAGTCCGCAGAGAGAGAATAAATAACTTACATTATTTCACTTTTATTTATACCTAAGTCTGAATGATGTTTTATTCTTAAAAAATGACCAGATTCCCTTTGTTACATCTGTCTAAGACTCACTCTTTGTTTTAAAATTTATTTACTAAATTTAATGCAGTGACATTGATAAATCAGGGTACATATGTTGAGAGAAAACATCTCTAGATTATTTTGACATTGGATTGTGCTATATACCCCTCCCCCAAAGTTAAATTGTCTTCTATCACCTTCTATCTTATTTTCTTTGTGCCCCGCCCCTCCCCAAACCCTCTCTCCTTCTTCACCCCATCCCTCCTCCTCTCACCCCTCACCCTTTTTGCCATCACATTCTTGTTCATGTCTCTGAGTCTCATTTTTATGTCCCTTCTATGTATGGATTCATATAGTTCTTAGTTTTTTTTCTGATTTACTTATTTCACTCCTTATAATGTTATCAAGGTCCATCCATGTTATTGCAAATGATCCGATGTCATCATTTCTTATGGCTGAGTAGTATTCCATAGTATATATGTACCAAAGTTTTTTAATCCACTCTTAAGACTCACTCTTGACACTTGTCTCCATCACGTGATCCATTTATCCATCCCACCCTAAAGGCCGGTCCATGAAAATATTGTCTGACATTAAACCGGTCCGTGGGGACCACTGTCCTAGGGGACAGAGCAACAGCACCACAGAGCTACGTTGTTCTGTCATTAATGTTCTGTTTCATTTTATCCTCCCCAGATCATAGCAACTTTCTACAAGCAAGTGTGTGACTATTTAAGCCAGGAGCTCACTTTAAGGTTGCCAGGTGAGCATAATTCCTTCCTGATCCAACTGTCTTTGGGTCAAGTGCATGTACTGAATCTAAGTCAGTGGGGTGTGTTTATTATGGGGAAAATCCTAAAGCTTCAGTTGCAGGGGTTTGCAGTTTAAAAAATAAAACCAAACCTTTGAGAGCCCTTGGTAAATTCTGGAGAGAGAACTCATGTACAGTGAGGCTCACCCTGCTGAGCTGGGTCCCTGGTTTGAGCTCCAGTTCTGAGGCACTGTTACTTACACTCTGTCTCAGCGGGTGGCACCTACCATGCCCAGGGATCCTCTCTGATGTCAGCCTTGGTTCCCTCTCTCTGCCATTCAAATCCAATCACCTGTGACTGTGTCTCCTAAATTTTTCCTGGCTCATTTTTATTTTCCTTCTTCCTGCAACCGTTGGCTCCGCTAAATTATACTTGTTGTGGTTGGTTTCCCGGTGACCCATGAGTCTCCCGTGCTCAGTGCTCCAAAGGCTTCTGTCCTATGGAACAATATACCTAGAGGTCACTGCATTCTGAGTTCTATGCAGCTAGGATACTAGCATGCAAACACTCATCTGAAACTGGCTTCTTCAGTGGATGGTGGGACTCTCTCTGGCTCGACCTAGTAACAGGGACTTCCTTAACTGGTACCAGGATCCCCGCTTCCTACACTTGGGGGCATGAAGGTAAGTCTTTCTCTTGATGGAATGGATCCCAAGCCTCATTTTAAAATTTTTCTTCAATGTACTTCTATATATAGGGAGTGCCAAGAACTACCCCATAGTTTTTCTCCTGTATCTAATTTGAATATCTCAGACCCAGGTGTCTGCTCATTCCTGGCCAGCCCCCAAATTGAAAGGAGCTTCTTAGTTTCTCCCCAAAATTCAGTCCCACAAGTATATTCATAAAAACTTTAGAAGTTTTTCTTTACAAAAAACACAGGCGTTCTTATGCATCAATGTCACTCCATTAAATTTAATTCCTAAAAAAAAAAAAGCAGCAGCAGAAGAAGGACATGGGAGAAAGGGCTGAGGACTGCAGCTTATTTCCTGCAGGGCAAAGCTGACTCCTTACTGTCATCCCCCCATGTGCTTGAGGGGCCCAGAGTGCCACCGGGTCCATCCCTATGCGTCAGAGCCTGACGTCCATATCAGACTTTTTTCCTATTATTTTATCTTTTGCTATAGATCTATTCAGATTTCCTATTCTTTCTTAAGTCAATTTCTTTAGATCATCTTTCTCTATGTAGAATTTGTCCATTTTATCTAGGTTACCTAAGTTGTTGAATAGCATGCAACTGTTCATGATATTCCCTTATATTCCTTTTTGTTTCTTTAAGGTCAATAATAATGTTCTCACTTTCATTTCTTTTCTCTTTTAAGTTTTTTTTAAATTTTATTTTATTATTATTTTTTTTATAATTTTATTTTTTTTAATGGGGTTACATCCATAAATCAGAGTACATACATTCAAAGAAAACATGTTCAGGTTATCTTGTCATTCAATTATGTTGCATACCCATCACCCAAAATCAGATTTTCCTCTGTCACCTTCTATCTAGTTTCTTTGTGTCCCTCCCCCTCCCCCTTTTCGTGTCCCCCTTCCCCCACCCCCCTTAACCACCACACTCTTATCAATGTCTCTTAGTCTCACTATTATATCCCACCTACATATGGAATAATGCGGTTCCTGTTTTTTTCTGATTTACTTCTTTCACTTCGTATAATGTTATCAAGATCCCACCATTTTGCTGTAAGTGATTTGATGTCATCATTTCTTATGGCTGAGTAGTATTCCATAGTTTATATGTGCCACGTCTTCTTTATCCAGTCTATTGACGGGCTTTTTGGTTGTTTCCATGTCCTGGCCACTGTGAACAATGCTGCAATGAACATGGGGCTGCATGTGTCTTTACGTATCAATGTTTCTGAGTTTAGGGGGTATATACCTGGTAGAGGAATTGCTGGGTCATAAGGTAGTTCTATTTTCAGTTTTTTGAGGAACCACCATACTTTCTTCCATAATGGTTGTACTACTTTACATTCCCACCAACAGTGGATGAGGGTTCCTTTTTCTCCACAGCCTCTCCAACATTTGCTATTACCTGTCTTGTTAATAATAGCTAATCTAACAGGTGTGAGGTGGTATCTCATTCCAGTTTTGATTTGCATTTCTCTAATAACTAAAGAAGATGAGCATCTTTTCATATATCTGTTGGACATTTGTATTTCTTTCTGGGAGAAGTGTCTGTTCATGTGCTCTTCCCATTTTTTTATTGGATTGTTTGTTTGTTTGTTGTTGAGTTTTATGAATTCTTCATATATTTTGGATATTAGGCCCTTATCTGAGCAGTTGTTTGAGAATATTATCTCCCATTTAGTTGGCTGTCTGTTTATTTTATTATCAGTTTCTCTTGCTGAGCAAAAACTTCGTAGTCTGATGTAGTCTCATTCATTAATTTTTGCCTTCACTTCTCTTGCCTTTGGAGTCAAATTCATAAAATGCTCTTTAGAACCCAGGTCCATGAGTTTAGTACCTATGTCTTCTTCTATGTACTTTATTGTTTCAGGTCTTATGTTTAGATTTTTTATCTATTTTGAGTTAATTTTAGTACAAGGGGACAAACTGTAGTCCAGTTTCATTCTTTTGAATGTGGCTTTCCAGTTTTCCCAGCATCATTTGTTGAAGAGGCTTTCTTTTCTCCATTGTGTGTTCTGGGCCCCTTTATCAAAAATTTTTTGACTATATGTATGTGATTTATTTCTGGGCTTTCTATTCTGTTCCGTTGGTCTGACTGTCTATTTTTCTGCCAATACCATGCCTTTTTGATTTTCTTTGCCCTATAATATAGTTTGAAGTCAGGTATTGTAATGCCCCCAGCTTCATTCTTTTTCTTTAGGATTGCTTTGGCTATTCAGAGCTTTTTATAGTTCCATAGAAGTCTGATGATTTTTTGCTCTATTTCTTTAAAAAATGTTATTGGAATTTTGATGGGAATTGCATTAAATTTGTATATTGCTTTGGGTAATATGGCCATCTTGATTATATTTATTCTTTCTAACCAAGAACAAGGATATTCTTCCATCTTATTATATCTTTTTCAGTTTCCCTTAACAATGGTTTGTAGTTTTCATTATATAAGTCCTTTACATTCTTTGTTATGTTTATTCCTAGGTATTTTATTTTTTTCGTTGCAATCGTGAAGGGGATTATTTTTTTGAGTTCGTTCTCAAATGTTTCATTGTTGGCATCTAGAAAGGCTATTGACTTCTGTATGTTAATTTTGTATCCTGCGACCTTACTGTATTGCCTTATTGTTTCTACAATAGTAGTCTTTTTGTGGATTCTTTGGGGTTTTCGATGTATAGGATCATATCATCTGCAAAAAGTGCTACCTTTACTTCTTCTATTCTGATATGGGTGCCTTTTATTTCTTTGTCTTGTCTGATTGCTCTGGCTAGAACCTGTAGTACCACATTAAATAAGAGTGGAGAGAGTGGACAACCTTGTCTTGTTCCTGATTTAAGGGGGAAAGCCTTCAGTTTAGTGCCATTTAATATGATGTTAGCTGATGGTTTATCATATATGGCCTTTATCATGTTGAGATATTTTCCTTCTATACCCATTTTGTTGAGAGTCTTAAACATAAAATTGTGTTGTATTTTATCGAAAGCCTTTTCTGCATCTATTGATAAGATCATGTGGATTTAGTTCTTTGTTTTCTTGATATGGTGTATTACGTTAACAGTTTTACGTATGTTGAACCATCCTTGAGATTCTGGGATGAATCCCACTTGATCATGATGTATTATTTTTTTAATATGTTATTGTATTCGATTTGCTAGTATTTTGTTTAGTATTTTAGCATCTGTATTCATTAGAGATATTGGTCTGTAGTTTTCTTTTTTTGTGCCATTCTTGCCTGGTTTTGGTATAAGGGTTATGTTGGCCTCATAAAATGTGTTTGGAAGTATTGCTTCTTCTTCAATTTTTTGGAAGACTTTGAGTAGAATAGGAACCAAGTCTTCCTTGAATGTTTGATAAAATTCGCTGGTATAGCCGTCAGGGCCTGGAATTTTATTTTTGGGGATGTTTTTAATGGTTTTTTCTATTTCTTCTCTACTGATAGGTCTGTTTAGGCTTTCTGCTTTTTCTTGACTCAGTCTAGGAAGGTTGTATTGTTCTAGGAATTTATCCATTTCTTCTAGGTTGTTGAATTTAGTGGCATAAAGTTTTTCATAGTATTCTATCACAATTCTTTGTATATCTACGATGTCCATGGGAATTTCTCCTCTTTCATTTTGGATTTTGTTTATATGAGTTCTTTCTCTTTTTTCTTTGGTAAGTCTTGCCAGGGTTTTTCAATTTTGTTGATCTTTTCAAAGAACCAGCTTCTTGTTCTATTAATTTTTTCTATAGTTTTTCTGTTCTCTATTTCATTTATTTCTGCTCTGATTTTTATTATATTTTTTCTTCAGCTGGTTTTGGGTTGTCTTTGTTCTTCTTTTTCAATTTCCTTAATGTGTGAAGTTTTTTGGTTCACTTGGGCTCTCTCTTGGTTATTCATATATGCCTGAAGTGGTATGAACTTCCTTCTTATCACTGCTTTTGCTGCATCCCGTAGATTGTGATATGTCGTATTGTCATTTTCATTTGTCTGTATATATCTTTTGATCTCTGTGCTTATTTCTTCTTTGACCCATTCATTTTTTAATAGTATGTTGTTTAGTATCCACGTTTTTGTGGCATTTTTTTCCTCTTTTTTGCAGTTGAATTCCAGTTTCAATGCTTTATGATCAGAAAATATGCTTGGTACAACTTTGATTTTTCTGTATTTGCTGATGTTGTTTTTGTGGCCCAACATATGGTCAAATCTTGAGAATGATCCATGTACACTGGAGAAAAATGTATACTCTGTCACTTTGGGATGAATTGTCCTGTAGATATCTATTTTATCCAGGTGCTCTAGTGTTTTGTTTAAGGCCAATATATCTTTGTTGATTCTCTGTTTGGATGACCGATCTACAGGCGTCAGTGGTGTATTGAGGTCTCCAAGTATAATTGTATTTTTGTCAGTTTTTGTTTTAAGGTCAATAAGTAGTTGTCTTATATATTTTGGTGCTCCTTGGTTTGGTGCATATATATTAAGAATTGTTATGTCTTCTTGATTCAGTGTCCCCTTAGCCATTGTGGAATGGCCATTTTTGTCTCTGAGTACTTTTGCTGTCTTGTTGTCAGCATTATGAGATATGAGTATTGCTACACCTTTTTTTGGATGTTATTTGCTTGGAGTATTGTTTTCCAGCCTTTCACTTTGAATTTGTTTTTATCCTTGTTGCTTAGATGAGTTTCTTGTAGGCAGCATACAGTTGAATTTTTTTTTTAATCCATTCTGCTACTCTATGCCTTTTTATTGGTGAGTTTAATCCGTTTACATTTAGTGTAATTATTGACACTTGTGAGTTGCCTATTGCCATTTTATAGGTTGTTTTCTGTTAGTTTTGTGTCTTTTTTGAACCTTCTGTTTCGTTTTTCTATCTTTTCTTTTTATTTGGTTGTATTCCATACATCTTTCCTCTGTTGCTATCTTTTTTAAATCATGTGCTTTAGTGGTGGTTTTTTCAATGGTGGTTACCTTTAAGTAATGAAAAGGGTTCCTAAGCTATTCATTGTAGTGCACTATCTTGTGAGTACTTTTGCACTCCATCGTCCTTTGTTACTGTTAATCTCCATCCTATCCCCCCTCTTTTTTTTTTTTTTTTTTTTTGATGAAACAGTTTAAATTTGGTTGTATTGTGTTCTTCGTGCAGCTTTTACTTGTGGCTTTGTTTTTTTTGTATTTGAAGAATAGCTTTGATGGGTATAGTATTTGTGGCTGAAAGTTCCTCTCTTTCAGGACTTTAAATATTGGGGTCCATTCTCTTCTAGCTTGTAGAGTTTCTGTTGAGAAATCTGATGATACTCTAATGGGCCTTCTTTAAATATGTTGTATTCTTCTTTTCCCTGGCTGACTTGAGAATTTTTTCCTTTCCGTTGGTTTGTGCCAATTTCATTATGATGTACCTTGGAGTAGGTTTGTTGGGGTTATGAAAACTCAGAGTTCTGTTTGCTTCTTTACTCCAATGGAGCCTTGGCTGTGAGAGGAGAAGAGAGAGACAGAGAGGAAGGAGAGGGGGAGGGTTGGAGAAGCAGATGGTCGTTTTCCTGTGTGCCCTGGCTGGGAATCGAACCCGGGACCTTTGCACGCCAGGCTGACACTCTACCACTGAGCCAACCTGCCAAGGCGGTGGAGTATTTCTTACTCCCTATATTCTTCAGGGTTTGATTATAAATTTAGCAAATTTTTCGCTTGACCATACCTTCCGGTGTATTGCGAAACATCTGGCAGCTCCAAGGATAGATTTTTCTGTTTCTGGTTGAAGATCATGTTGAGTATTGGGGGAAATTTATCGGTAATGCTTCCTACCGTGCCAGTACTCTGACGTCATCTCTTTTCTTAAGATTTTATGTATTGATTTTATATAGAGAAGAGGAAGGTGGAGCAAGAAGTATTAACTCATATTTGCTTCACTTTAGTTGTTCATTGATTGCTTGTCTATGTGCCTTTACTGGACAAGCCCCGGGTTTCGAACCAGTGACCTTAGCATTCCTAGTCAATGCGTTATCCACTGCACCAAAAAAGGCTGGGCCCCACTTTCATTTCTGATATTATTTGGATCTCTCCTTTTTTCTTAATCTTGTTAAAGGGTTGTCAATGTTCATTTTTTCAAAGAACCAGCTTTCATGTTCACTGATTCTTCCTACTGTTTTTATTTTTATTTATTTATTTTTGAGAGAGAGAGAGGCAAGAAGACAGAGACAGGAACATGGAGCTGCTTTTGTATGTGCCCTGATTGGGGAATTGACCAGGCAACCTCCACGCTCCAGGACAAGGCTCCAACTGAGCTATCTGGCCAAGACTTCATTTCTATTTATTTTCAGAGATACAGAGAGAGGTAGTGAAGAGAGAGGGGAGGGAGAAGGGAGGCATTCATTTATTTTTCCACTCGGTCGTGTACTCATCGCCTGCTTTCCCTGTGTGCCCTGACCATGGATCGAACCTTCCACCATGTCATTTCGGGGCGAAGCTCTTTCTATTTTGTTCAAATTTATTGAAGAATAATTGATAAATACATATAATTGTTTATATTTAAAGTGCACAATGTGATTTTGATATACATGGAATGACTACTAACAACAAGATAACTAAGTTACTGCAGATGGAACTTGGAACTTAGAGGCAAAGTTTGATTTTAGAATTCCAATTACAGGACCTGGCCGGTTGGTTGAGTGGTAGAGCATTGGCCTGGAATGCAGGAGTCCCGGGTTCGATTCCTGGCCTGGACACAGAGGAGAAGCGCCCATCTGCTTCTCCACCCCTCCCCCTCTCCTTCCTGTCTGTTTGTCTCTTCCCCTCCTTCAGTCAAGGCTCCATTGGAGCAATGTTGGGCCGGGCACTGAGGATGTCTCTATGGCTTCTGCCTCAGGCATTAGAATGTCTCTGGTTGCAACAGAGCAACGCCCCAGATGGGCAGAGCATTGCCCCCTGGTGGACATGCATGGTTGATCTCAGTTGGGCGCATGCGGGAGTCTGTCTGACTGCCTCCCCGTTTCCAACTTCAGAAAAATACAAAAAAAACCCACACAGAAACCCAACAACAAATAAAAACAAACAGCAGAGATGAAGTGACCTCGATCGCTTTTGGCTAGAGACACTGCTGTGCCTTACTGGAGAATCTTTTGATGACTACAGTGATGATGATGTATGTGGAGCTGTTGTTAATGTTAAAGCTAAAGGTGATAAGATAGCAATATGGACTACTGACTGTGAAAACAGAGAAGCTGTTGAACATATAGGGAGGGTATACAAGGAAAGGTTAGGACTTCCTCCAAAGACAGTGATTGGTTATCAGTCCCACACAGTGTCCATCAGGTTCAGAACACACCTTGCTCACATCATAGTAGCCACCTGAGGCAGAAAATTATTGTGTAGATAAATAGAGTAATATAAAAAGAATATGATAATAAAGTATAAAGTGTTACATATTGATACCTACTAGCTATTTTTAAGTAATAAGCATTTATAAAAGAAATTCTATGTGGATTTGACTCTCCACATTAAGAAAATCAAACTAAATGTAGTTTACGTGACTTCCCTCTGGTCCTCTATCCATCTTTCCACAGTCGGTGTGCTCAGACTCCTGAGCTCATCAGTGTGGGTTGCTATAAGTAGCTGCATTTACAGGGTGTGTCACTGGCTGCTCCAGCCCTCCCTCTTGAGACTCCAGCTGCACGTGGGGCTGGAACTCCCACTCTGCACCCAGCAAGGATGCCGGGTCTCTGACCTGTTGCCTTGTCTTCACATCCCCTGGCCTTTACCTTGCTTAGGACCCCATCTTCCCGCTCCGGGACCCGCACAGCCTTCTTCCATCTGTCCTGTGCTGTTTCTCCTTTTTCCACAACTGTCCTCATGAGAAATCCAAACACCCTTTAGCAGTTGGTTGGTGGCTCATGGTTTAGGGGCTGCGGCCTTCACTCCAGCCTCCACTCTTGCTGCTCCTCGCTGAGATAAGACCTGGGCCTGGAAAAGGGCCCAGGGCATGCTGTCTCAGCTCTAGGACCCTGCCAGTGTGGCTGCCCCACCTGGCCCAACCACCTGCCCCAAATGAAATCTGTTTCTCCCATCCACAGAAATAACCAAGTCATTGTATACTAGCCTGTTATATTCCCACCTCCCTAGGAAGCTTAATATATATGTGTGGGCACTGAGCCTTGTACTTAATTGCAATTTCTGGTACACGGTACTCAGCAAATAGCTGCTGAGAAAACTCACCATGTGGCTTTGGGTATCGGCAAAAGAAGGTCCTAGACCGACGGCAGGCTTTGCAGCAAGGGGCGTCTTGGCTGTGAAGTTTGAAAAACATGTTTCGTTTTGTTTTTGATAGTTCTGATATAAGGGTATAGATTAAGGTAAAAGTATATGTGTCACTAGACTAGAAAAGATTTGAGTATGAACTCTTTTATAACCTATAATTTTCAAAACAAATACCTTAAATTCAAATAAGATCCTGATTAAGTGGGTTTATATGTTGTAAAATGTAACATCATAGTATATTTTGCTTCTAGCACACATTAATAGTTGAAGTAATATACATATATAGATATTTAGGTTTTATCCAATGTTGATTGATTAAATTATTTATTGTTTCATTTATTGTTTCTGTAAATCATTACATGTTTATTGTAAGAAAACAATGCAAAAAATTCAAATAAACAAAACTTAGTGATATACCGGCAATCAGAGATTATTTTCAAAATATCTCTCTATGCATAGACGACTTTACATAAATATTTCTGTACAATAAGATATTGAAATCAACTTATTTATATAAAAAAATACCCTCAGTTTACTTTATATATTAAGAAATACATCATCTGGTGTGAAAGAAGAAATGGTCTCCTACTCTCTTCTTCCCTTAAATTCCTTACCGTCAGGACCAGCTTTTACAAGTGAATTGAAATTGTCCAATCAAAAGGTATTTCATGAGCATTTAGTGGGGATAGAAAGAGGGAAGTAAGCATGCCCTCCACACCAGTGCGAGGATTTGCTGTGACATTTGGAAAGACGGGCACCCACAGAGAATTGGTGAACATGTGTATGTATCAGACTGTGTTCGTCCTGTGCCCAGTGGGTCAGGAGGCTCCCCTCGGAGCAGTTGAAATGGAACCAAGGCCAGGTTCAGGCAGCTGTGTCCTGTCTGCCCCGTAGGGTTGCATGTGGCTTTGACCATCTCTCCCTTTATTCGAATCTCTACAGTATCTTCTCTTTAGATACGACCTGGTCAAAGTGCACCAAAATGCAAGAAAACTAGCAGGACCACTATTATTTAAATTGAAATAATAAGATATGTTAATACTTACAAGGAATTTCTTGATAGCCATTTTCTAATGCACGAACATATCTCACAAAGTTTAGAGTGGGAATTTTACATATTTCCGATAAACTAGTATTTTAAAATAAGGTATACATAACCTAACAAAAGTTACAATTTCTTAGTCAAGCATTTCCTGTATTTCTCTGTGTTACATTTCTTATACTTGGCATTCAGAAACAAGAAGTCACTGTGACTTCACATGAATTGAAGTGTGCACACTATGCACAGGGCTTTCCACATTTGTGCTATTTTGTTTGGAGGTCCTGGTCAGATGGTAGCACATTCAACCACACATTCCCACATCTCTCTATTCCCTAGGGCACTGGTCCCCAACCACCGGGCCGTGGACCTGTACCAGTCCATGGGCCATTTGGTACCGGCCTGCAGAGAAAGAATAACTTATATTATTTCCATTTTATTTATATTTAAGTCTGAACGATGTTTTATTTTTTTTTAAGTGACCACATTCCTTCTGTTATATCCGTCTAAGACTCACTCTTGACGCTTGTTTCAGTCACGTAATATATTTATCCGTCCCACAGTAAACGCCTGTCTGTGAAAATACTTTCTGAAATTAAAACAGTCCGTGGTCCAAAAAAGGCTGGGGACCACTGCCCTAGGGGACAGAGCAACATACTACAGAGTTATGTTGTTTTGTCATTGGTGTTCTGTTTAATTTTATCCTCCCCAGTCATAGCAACATAGTACAACCAAGTGTGTGACTATTTAAGCCAGCAGGTCACTTCATGGTTGGCAGGTGAGCATAATTCCTGCCTGATCCCACTGTCTTTGGGTCAAGTGCATGTACTGAATCTAAGTCAGTGGGGTGCGTTTATTATGGGGAAAATCCTAAAGCTTCAGTTGCAGGGGTTTGCAGTTTAAAAAGTTAAACCAAACCTTTGAGAGCCCTTGGTAAATTCTGGAGAGAGAACTCATGTACAGTGAGGCTCACCCTGCTGAGCTGGGTCCCTGGTCTGAGCTCCAGTGCTGAGGCACTGTTACTTACACTCTGTCTCAGCGGGTGGCACCTACCTTACCCAGGGATCTACTCTGATGTCAGCCTTGGTTCCCTCTCTCTCCCATTCAAATCCAATCACCTGTGACTGCCTCTGCTAAATTCTTCTTGGCTCATTTTCCTTTTCCTTCTTCCTGCAACCACTGGCTCAGCTAAATTGTACTTGCTGTGGTTGGTTTCCTGGTGACTCGTGAGTCTCCCCTTCTCAGTGTTCCAAAGGCTTCTGTCCTATGGAACAATATACCTAGAGGTCACTGCATTCTGAGTTCTATGCAGCTAGGATACTAGCATGCAAACACTCATCTGAATCTGGCTTCTTCAGTGGATGGTGGGACTCTCTCTGGCTCGACCTAGTAACAGGGACTTCCTTAACTGGTACCAGGATCACCGCTTCCTACACTTGGGGGCATGAAGGTAAGTCTTTTTCTTGCTGGAGTGGATCCACGACTCATTTTAAAATTTTTCTTCAATGTACTTCTATAGGAAGTGCCAAGAACTTACCCCGTTGTTTTTCTCATGTGTCTAATTTGAATATCTCAGTCCCAGGTGTCTGCTTATCCCTGGCCAGCCCCAAGATTGAAGAGAGCGTCTTAGTTTCTCGCCAAAATCCAGTCCCACAAGTATGTTCATAAATACTTTAGAAGTTTTTCTTTACAAAAAACACAGGCGTTCTTATGCATCAATGTCACTCCATTAAATTTAATTCCTAAAAAAAAAAATAGCAGCAGAAGAAGGACATGGGAGAAAGGGCTGAGGACTGCAGCTTATTTCCTGCAGGGCAAAGCTGACTTCTTACTATCCTCCCCCCCATGTGCTTTGAGGGGCCCAGAGTGCCCCCGGGTCCATCCCTATGCGTCACAGAGCCTTATGTCCATATCAGACTTATTTCCTATTATTTTATCTCTTTCTATAGATCTATTCAGATTTTGTATTCTTTTTTAAATCAATTTTTTATTATTATTATTTTTTCTTAATAATTTTTTTTTCATGGGGTGACATCAATAAATCAGGATACATATATTCAAAGATAACAAGTCCAGGTTATCTTGTCGTTCAATTATGTTGCATACCCATTACCCAAAGTCAGACTGTCCTCTGTCACCTACTATCTAGTTTTCTTTGTGCCCCTCCCCCTCCCCCTTTCCCGCTCCCTTTCCCCCCTCCCCCCTGTAACCACCACACTCTTATCAATGTCTCTTAGTTTCAATTTTATGTCCCACCTACGTATGGAATAATGCAGTTTCTGGCTTTTTCTGATTTACTTATTTTGCTTCGTATCATGTTATCAAGATCCCACCATTTTGCTGTAAATGATCCGATGTCATCATTTCTTATGGCTGAATAGTATTCCATAGTGTATATGTGCCACAACTTCTTTATCCAGTCATCTATTGACGGGCTTTTTGGTTGTTTCCATGTCCTGGCCACTGTGAACAATGCTGCAATAAACATAGGGCTGCACGTGTCTTTACGTATCAATGTTTCTCAGTTTTGGGGGTATATACCCAGTAGAGGGATTGCTGGGTCATAAGGTAGTTCTATTTTAAGTTTTTTGAGGAACCACCATACTTTCTTCCATAATGGTTGTACTACTTTACATTCCCACCAACAGTGGATGAGGGTTCCTTTTTCTCCACAGCCTCTCCAACATTTGCTATTACCTGTCTTGTTAATAATAGCTAATCTAACAGGTGTGAGGTGGTATCTCATTGTGGTTTTGATTTGCATTTCTCTAATAGCTAAAGAAGATGAGCATCTTTTCATATATCTGTTGGCCATTTGTATTTCTTTCTGGGAGAAGTGTCTGTTCATATCCTTTTCCCATTTTTTTATTGGATTGTTTGTTTGTTTGTTGTTGAGTTTTATGAGTTCTTTGTATATTTTGGATATTAGGCCCTTATATGATCTGATGTTTTGAAAATATCATTTCCCATTTAGTTGGCTGTTTTTTTATTTTGTTATCAGTTTCTCTTGCTGAACAAAACTTCTTAGTCTGATGTAGTCCCATTCATTAATATTTGCCTTCACTTCTCTTGCCTGTGGAGTCAAATTCATAAAATGCTCTTTAGAACCCTGGTCCATGAGTTGAGTACCTATGTCTTCTTCTATGTACTTAATTGTTTCAGGTCTTATGTTTAGATCTTTGATCCATTTTGAGTTAATTTTAGTACAGGGGGACAAACTGTAGTCCAGTTTCATTCTTTTGCATGTGGCTTTGCAGTTTTCCCAGCACCATTTATTAAAGAGGCTTTCTTTTCTCCATTGTGTGTTGTTGGCCCCTTTATCAAAAATTATTTGACTATATATATGTGGTTTTATTTCTGGACTTTCTATTCTGTTTCATTGGTCTGAGTGTCTATTTTTCTGCCAATACCATGCTGTTTTGATTGTCGTGGCTGTATAATATAGTTTGAAGTCAGGTATTGTAATGCCCCCAGCTTCATTCTTTTTCTTTAGAAATACTTTGGCTATTTGGGGTTTTTTATAGTTCCATATAAATCTGATGATTTTTTGCTCCATTTCTTTAAAAAATGTCATTGGAATTTTTTTTTTTAATTTTTTTTTAAATTTTATTTATTAATTTTTAGAGAGGGAGAGAGAGAAAGGGGGAGAAGCTGGAAGCATCAACTCCCATATGAGCCTTGACCAGGCAAGCCCGGGGTTTCAAACCGGCGACCTCAGCATTTCCAGGTCGATGCTTTATCCACTGCACCACCACAGGTCAGGCGTCATTGGAATTTTGATGGGAATTGCATTAAATTTGTGTATTGCTTTGGGTAATATAGCCATCTTTTTTTTTTTTTAATTTTTTTTTATTATTTATTTATTTTAGAGAGGAGAGAGAGGGAATCAGAGAGAGAGAGAGAGAGAGAGAGAGAGAGAGAGAGAGAGAGAGAGAGACAGGGGGGAGGAACTGGAAGCATCAACTCCCATATGTGCCTTGACCAGGCAAGCCCTGGGTTTCGAACCGGCAACCTCAGCATTTCCAGGTCGATGCTTTATCTACTGTGCCACCACAGGTCAGGCTAGCCATCTTGATTATATTTATTCTTCCTAACCAAGAACGAGGTATATTCTTCCATCTCATTATATCTTTTTCGATTTCCCTTAACAATGGTTTATAGTTTTCATTATATATGTCCTTTACATTCTTTGTTATGTTTGTTCCTAAGTATTTTATTTTTTTTGTTGCAATCGTGAAGGGGATTATTCTTTTCTGTTCATTCTCAATTGTTTCATTGTTAGGATATAGAAAGGCTATGAACTTCTGTATGTTAATTTTGTATCCTGCGACCTTACTGTATTGGCTCATTGTTTCTAGTAGACTTTTTGTGGATTCTTTGGGTTTTCAATGTATAGGATCATATCATCTGCAAAAAGTGATACCTTTATTTCTTCTTTTCCAATATGGATGCCTTTTATTTCTTTGTCTTGTCTGATTGCTCTGGCTAGAACCTCTAGTACCACATTAAATAACAGTGGAGAGAGTGGACAACCCTGTCTTGTTTTTGATTTAAGAGGGAAAGCCTTCAGTTTAGTGCCATTTAATATGATGTTAGCTGATAGTTTATCATATATGGCCTTTATCATGTTGAGATATTTTCCTCCTATACCCATTTTGTTGAGAGTCTTAAACATAAAATTGTGTTGTATTTTATCAAAAGCCTTTTCTGCGTCTATTGATAATATCATGTGGTTTTTGTTCTTTGTTTTGTTGATATGGTGTATTACATTAACCGTTTTACGTATGTTGAACAATCCTTGAGATTCTGGGATGAATCCCACTTGATCATGATGTATTATTTTTTTAATATGTTATTATATTCGATTTGCTAGTATTTTGTTTAGTATTTTAGCATCTGTATTCATTAGAGATATTGGTCTGTAGTTTTCTTTTTTGTGTGCCATCCTTGCCTGGTTTTGGTATGAGGGTTATGTTGGCCTCATAAAATGTGTTTGGAAGTATTGCTTCTTCTTCAATTTTTTGGAAGACTTTAAGTAGAATAGGAACCAAGTCTTCTTTGAATGTTTGATAAAATTCGCTGGTAGCCGTCAGGGCCTGGACTTTTATTTTTGGGAATGTTTTTAATGGTTTTTTCTATTTCTTCTCTACTAATAGGTCTGTTTAGGCTTTCTGCTTCTTCTTGACTTAGTCTAGGAAGGTTGTATTGTTCTAGGAATTTATCCATTTCTTCTAGGTTGTTGAATTTAGTGGCATAAAGTTTTTCTTAGTATTCTACAATAATTCTTTGTATATCTATGGTGTCCGTGGTGATTTCTCCTCTTTCATTTTGGATTTTGTTTATATGAGTTCTTTCTCTTTTTTCCTTGGTAAGTCTTGCCAAGGGTTTGTCAATTTTGTTGATCTTTTTAAAGAACTAGCTCCTTGTTCTATTAATTTTTTCTATAGTTTTTCTGTTCTCTATTTCATTTATTTCTGCTCTGATTTTTATTATATTTTTTCTTCTGCTGGTTTTGGGTTGTCTTTGTTCTTCTTTTTCTAATTCCTTAAGGTGTGAAGTTAAGTGATTCACTTGGGCTCTCTCTTATTTGTTCATATATGCTTGAAATGATATGAACTTCCCTCGTATCACTGCTTTTGCTGCATCCCATAGATTCTGATATGTTGTATTGTCATTTTCATTTGTCTCTATATATCTTTTGATGTCTGCACTTAGTTCTTCTTTGACCCATTCATTTTTTAAAAGTATGTTGTTTAGTATCCACATTTTTGTGGGATTTTTTCCTCTTTTTTGCAGTTGAATTCTAGTTTCAAGGCTTTATGATCAGAAAATATGCTTGGTACAACTTTGATTTTTCTGAATTTGCTGATGTTGTTTTTGTGGCCCAACATATGGTCAATTCTTGAGAATGATCCATGTACACTGGAGAAAAATGTATACTCTGTCACTTTGGGATGAAATGTCCTGTAGATGTCTATCATATCCAGGTGCTCTAGGTTTTTGTTTAAGGCCACTATGTCTTTGTTGATTCTCTGTTTGGATGAATGATCTAGAGCCGTCAGCAGTGTATTGAGGTCTCCAAGTATGATTGTAGTTTTGTCAGTTTTTGTTTTAAGGTCAATAAGTAGCTGTCTTATATATTTTGGTGCTCCTTGGTTTGGTGCATATATATTAAGAATTGTTATGTCTTCTTGATTCAGTGTCCCTTTAGCCATTATGAAATGGCCATTTTTGTCTCTGAGTACTTTTGCTGTCTTGTAGTCAGCATTATCAGGTATGAGTATTGCTACACCTGCTTTTTTTTGGATGTTATTTGCTTGGAGTATTGTTTTCCAGCCTTTCACTTTGAATTTGTTTTTATTCTTGTTACTTAGATGAGTTTCCTGTAGGCAGCATACAGTTGGATTTTCTTTTTAAATCCATTCTGCTACTCTGTGCCTTTTTATTGGTGAGTTTAATCCGTTTACATTTCGTGTAATTATTGACACTTGTGAGTTCCCTATTGCCATTTTATATATTGTTTTCTGTTAGTTTTGTGTCTTGTTTGATCCTTCTTTTTCATTTTTCTATATTTTGTTTTTATTTGGTTGTATTCCATACATCTTTCCTCTGTTGCTATCTTTTTTATCTCATGTGCATTTGTGGTGGTTTTTTAAATGGTGGTTACCTTTAAGTCATGAAATGGTCCCTACCCTGTTCATTGTAGCGAACTATTTTGTGAGTACTTTTGCACTCCATCGACCTTTGCTACTTATTGTGTTCTTCTTGGAACTTTTACTTGTGGCTTTTTTTTTTGTTTGTTCTTTCTATCTGATTTGAGAACCCCCTTTAGTAATTCCTGGCGTGGGGGTTTTCTGATGATAAATTCCCTCATCTTTTCTGTATCTGTGAATGTTTTTATTTCTCCTTCATATTTGAAGGATAGCTTTGATGGGTAAAGTATTCATGGCTGAAAGTTCCTCTCTTTCAGGACTTTAAATATTGGGGTCCACTCTCTTCTAGCTTGTAGAGTTTCTGCTGAGAAATCTGATGGTAATCTAATGGGCCTTCCTTTATATGTTGTATTCTTTTTTTCCCTATCTGCCTTGAGAATTTTTTCTTTGCTGTTGGTTTGTGCCAATTTCATTATGATATGCCTTGGAGTAGGTTTGTTGGGGTTAAGAAAACTCGGAGTCTGTTTGCTTCTTGAACTTGAGGCTTTAGTTCTTTCCACAGGCTTTTGAAGTTCTCGTCTATTATTTGTTTGAGTATATTCTCCATTCCATTTTCTCTCTCTTCTCCCTCTGATATACCTATTATTCTTATGTTATTCTTTTTGATGGAGTCCGATAATTCTTGTAGGGATATCTCATTTTTTTTTAATTTTTGAGTCTCTTTCTTCTTCTCTCTGTTGTGCCTCAAGTTGCTTGTCTTCTATTTCACTAATCCTCTCTTCTATCTGACCTGTTCTATTAGCTAAGCTTGTTACTTCGTTTTTCAACTTGTGAATTGAGTTTTTCATCTCTATTTGATTTGTTTTTATAGTTTCAATTTCCTTGGAAATATATTCTTTGTGTTCATTGAGTTGTTTTCTGAACTCCCTAAATTGCCTTTCTTTGTTTTCTTGTATATCTTGGAGGATTTTTAGGATTTCTATCTTGAATTCTCTTTCATTTAGCTCCAAGGTTTCCAATATATTAAATTTTTTCTCCATAGATTTTTTCACATTTAGCTGTGTTACCTCTCTTTCTTTTGTATCCATGATATTCGATTTTCTCTTTCTTAATGGCATCTGAGGGTGGTTTTGTTGATAGTTTTAATGAGATTTAATAAATAATAAAAAGTTAAAAAAATAAAAAATCAAAAAGTTTTTTTTTAAAAAAATTAATAATGAAATAGAATAAAATGAAATAAAATAAAAATTTTAAAAAAAGGAAATTATTCCCTTCTCGTTTTTTCCTCTCCTCTCCTCTCCCCTCTTTCTTGAGAAAATCTTGTGGTGAACTGTGAATTATAAGAAACAATGCCTGTAATGGATGGCCTATATTGGGGAAAAGTAATAAAGGGCCAAAAAAAAAAAAGAAAAAAAAAAAGAAAGAAAAAAAAGGGGGTATGGACCCACAAAAAGCAAATAAGGAAAAAATTTGGGTCAAGAATAAAATGATTTGCTTTCAGGTGTTGGTTGACTGAGATTTATGATGAGAGGAATAAGAGGCAAACAGAAAAATGGGGGGACAAATTAAAAAATTACTATTGCATTTAGTGGAACAAGAACTAGATAAAATGGACAGCCAGGGATGGGAGCACTACTAGTGAGTTAAAAAGGTGAAGTAAAAACCCCCCTAAATGCCACAAACATAAGTTTGAGTCTCAGATAAGATAATTTGTTTGTTATTGAGGTTTGAATGAGAGGATATATAAAGGAGAAAGGAAGAAACTAATATAGAGGGAGAAAAGAAAGAGAGAGAGAGAAAAAAAGAGGGAACCACTAAAAGAAGAAAAAAGAAAAAAGAGGAGAGAGAGAGAGAGAGTTATGGGTTTTGGAGTGCAACCCTCATAGAGAGAAAGGAAGAGGAAAGAAAAGATAATGGGAGATGTAACACTTATGGGTAGTGTAGTTCAAGGAGAGGAGAGAGTAAGACCGGCAGAGAGTTAATCAGCCAAATTGGAGGAGGAAAAAAAAATATCAAGAATGAAGATAAGAGAAACAAACGAACAAATATAATAAAATGGGATAGGTTATAAAGTCTGCAGATTATTCTTGATTTTGAGAGGTTATCTTCTTGCTTTTTCTTTTCTCTCCCTCTTCTTGGTCGGTGACTCTGTACCCCAGATTCTTCCCCTTTGGCACGCTCAGGTAGAGGTTTGCAGTTGATAAGTCTCTATGGCGATGTCATGTATTGTGCTTTAGTCTCGTTGGCAGTCGAGGCTCATTAGCATTTATAGGGTCCGACAGTGAGAGAGTCCATGTTCCTGGAGCCTTTCTCCTAGTCTTTCCTTCCTCAATTAGTAGCCTGATAATCCAGCTATGGGGTAGCTGCTGCCTCTGCCTCTGTCTGGATAATAAGAGGCTCAAAGAGCTGGCAACTCCCCACTCTATTTTCACTCAGCACAGGGCTCTGGGTAAGGTTCAGTCAGTCAGAGCTGCTAGCATAATCAGGCGGGGCTTCCGCCCACTGAAAGACCTCTGGCTCTGCCACTCTGTCCGGTAACACAGGCAGGCGCCCACTCCTGGGGCGCTTGGAGGAGACTCCCACTCACTATCTGCACGCGCAGACCAGGATATCAGACCGGCAGTTTCACGCTCTGAGTGAAACCCCCAACCGCATGGAAAAGTTCCAGCGTTGGAATTGGCTCTCGCTGCGTCCCCGTGCATGGCTTTTGCAAGGTGCTGGGGTGGCCCGAGATTCTGCTTTGGCCCACACAAAGGCCCCTGACTCTGCCCCTCTGTGCGATAACACGGGCGCGCACTGCCGAGGCACTCGGAGGAATCTCTCGCTCACTATCTGCGTGCGCAGACCAGGATATCAGGCCGGCCGCGTTTTCCTCTGAGTGAAACCCCCATCAGCACGGAAAAGTTCCACCATTGGAATTAGTTCTCGCTCCTTCCCATGCGCGGCTTTCCCAGGGCACTGGGGCTGCCCAGAGATTCCACTTTTGGCCCACACAAAGGCCTCTGCCTCTGCCTCTCTGTGGGACAACACGGGCGCCCACTCTCGGGGCTTTGGAAGGAATCTCTCGCCCACTATCTGCGCCGACCAGGGGATCAGGGAAAATGGCTGCCCTGCTTGTCTTTCTTTGTCTGGGTTTGCAGCGAGTGTTAGCTTGTATTGCCCAGGTTGCCACAGGAACAGTTTTTCCTCGGCTTGGATCTCCGTGCCACAGCCTGGTTCGTCGTTTGTGCCACGGCCTGGATCTATTCACCCCCTTTGCCCGCTTCAGTTTCTATATTCACAGATCCCAGAGAAAGCCGCCCTGTTTAGGTTAGTGAGAAAGGCGGAGCATTTCTTATTCCCTATTTCCTTCGGGGTTTGGTTATATATTTAGCCAATTTTTCGCTCGACCATACCTTTGGGTGTATTGTGAAACATCTGGGGGCTCCAAGGATAGGTTTTTCTGTTTCTGGTTGAAGATCTTTTAGAGTTTTGGGGAAGATTTATCGGTATCGCTTATTACCCCGCCATTACTCTGACGTCATCTCTCTTCCTTTTCTTTTTTAAGATTTTATGTATTGATTTTATATAGAGAGGAGGAAGCTGGAGCAAGAGGTATTAACTCATAGTTGCTTCACTTTAGTTGTTCATTGATTGCTTGTCTACGTGCATTTCCTGGGCAAGCACCGGGTTTCAAACCAGAGACCTTAGCATTCCATGTCAATGCATGATCCACTGCACCACCACAGGCTAGGTCCCATTTTCATTTCTGATATTAATTGTATCTCTCTTTTTTTCTTAATCTTGCTAAAGGTTTGTCAATGATCATTTTTTCACAGAACCAGCTTTCAGGTTCACTGATTCTGCCTACTGTTTTTTATTTATTTATTTATTTGTCTTTAAGAGAGAGAGAGAGAGAGGCAAGGAGACAGTGACAGGAACATGGAGCTGCTCTTGTATGTGCTCTGACCAGGGAATTGACCAGGCAATCTCCACGCTCCAGGACTAGGCTCTAACCGAACCATCCGGCCAAGACTTCATTTCTTTTTGTTTTCAGAAATACATAGAGGTAGTGAAGAGAGAGAGGAGGGAGAAGGGAGGCATTCATTTATTGTTCCACTCGGTCGTGTACTCATTGCCTGCTTCCTGTGTGTGCCCTGACCATGGATCGAACCTGCCACCTTGTTGTTTCAGGTGATGCTCTTTCTATTTTTTTCAACTTTATTGAAGAATTATTGATAAATACATATAATTGTTTATATTTAAAGTACACAATATGAGGTTGATATACATGGAATGACTACCAAGAACAAGATAACTAAGTTACTGATTTAAAATGAGCTGCTTAATTACTGGAGAGGGAACTTGGAACTGAGATGCAAAGTTTGATTTTAGAATTCCAATTACAGGACATGGCCGGTTGGCTCAGTGGTAGAGTGTCAGCCTGGCATGCAGGAGTCCCGGGTTCGATTCCTGGCTAGGGCACACAGGAGAAGTGCCCATCTGCTTCTCCACTCCTCCCCTCTCCTTCCTGTCTGTCTCTTCCCCTCTGGCAGCCAAGGCTCCATTGGAGCAAAGTTGGCCAGGGCACTGAGAATGGCTCTATGGCCTCTGCCTCAGGTGCTAGAATGGCTCTGGTTGCAACAGAGCTACGCCCCAGATGGGCAGAGCATCGCCCCCTAGTGGGCATGCCTGGCAGAACCCAGGTGGGTGCATGTGGGAGTCTGTCTGACTGCCTCCCCGTTTCCAACTTCAGAAAAATACAACCCCCCCCCACAAAAACCCAACAACAAATAAAAACAAACAGCAGAGATGAAGTGACCTCGATAGCTTTTGGCTTGAGACACTGCTGTGCCTTACTGGAGAGTCTTTTGATGACTACAGTGATGATGATGTATGTGGAGCTGTTGTTAATGTTAAAGCGAAAGGTGATTAGATTGCAATATGGACTACTGACTGTGAAAACAGTGAAGCTGTTGAACATATAGGGAGAGTATACAAGGAAAGGTTAGGACTTCCTCTAAAGACAGTGATTGGTTATCAGTCCCACACAGTGTCCATCAGCTTCAGAACACACCTTGCGCACTTCATAGAAGCCACCTGAGGCAGAAAATTATTGTGTAGATAAATAGAGTAATATAAAAAGAATATGATAATAAAGTATAAAGAGTTACATATTGATACTTACTAGCTATTTTTAAGTAATAAGCATTTATAAAAGAAAATCTATTTGGATTTGACTCTCCACATTAAGAAAATCAAACTAAATGGAGTTTACCTGACTTCCCTCTGCTCCCCTGTCCATCTTTCCACGGTCGGTGTGCTCAGAATCCTGAGCTCATCAGTGTGGGTTTCTATAAGTGGCTGCATTTACAATGTGTGTCACTGGTGGCCCGAGCCCTCCCTCTTGAGCCTCCAGCTGCATCTGTGGCTGGGACTCCCACTCTGCACCCAATAAGGATGCCGGCTCTCGGTCCCGCAGCCTTGTCTTCACACCCCCTTGACTGGCACTTGCTCAGGACCCCATCTTCCCGCTCTGGGTCCCGCACAGCCTTCTTCCATCTCTCCTTCGCTGTTTCTCCCTTTTCCACAACTGTCCTCATGAGAAAACCAAACGCCCTTCCGCAGTTGGCTGGTGGCTCCTGGTTTAGCGGCTGCGGCCATCACTCCAGCCACCACTCTTGCTGCTCCCTGCTGAGATCGGACCTGGGACTGGAAAAGGTCCCAGGGCATGCTCTCTCAGCTCCAGGACCCTGCCAATGTTGCTGCCCCTCCTGGCGCCACCACCTGCCCCAACTGAACTCTGCTTCTCCCTGCCTCAGAAATAACCAGGTCATTGTGTACTCGCCTGTTATATGCCCATGTCCCTGGGAAGCTCAATATATATGTGTGGGCACTGAGCCTTGTGCCTAATTCCAGTTTCTGGTACACAGTACTCAGCAAATAGCTGCTGAGAAAACTCACCGTGTGGCTTTGTGTATGGCAAAAGAAGGTCCTAGACCGACTGTACGCTTTGCAGCAGGGGGTGTTTTGGCTGTGAAGTTTGAAAAACATGTTCCTTATTGTTTTTGATAGTTCGGATGTAAGTTTATAGATTAAGGTGAAAGTATGTGTGTCACTAGACTAGAAAAGATTTGAGAATCAGCTCTTTTATAACCTAAAATTTTCAAAACAAATATCTTCAATTTCAAATAAGATCCTGATTAAGTAGGTTTATATGTTGTAAACTGTAACATCACAGTATATTTTGCTTCTGGCACACATTAATAGTTGAAGTAATATACATAGATAGATATTTAGCCTTTATCAAATGTAGATTGATTAAATGATTTAGTGTTTAATTTATTGTTTCTGTAAATCATTACAGGTTTATTGTAAGAAAACAATGCAGAAAATTCAAATAAACAAAACTTAGTGATATACCGCCATTCAGAGCTAATTTTCAAAACATCTATGCATAGACGACTTTAAATAAATATTTTTGTTTAATAAGATGTTGAAATCGACTTATTTATATAGAAATAAATACCTTCAATTTACTCTGTATATTAAGAAATACATGGCCCTGGCCGGTTTGCTCAGTGGTAGAGCATCGGCCTTGCGTGCAGAAGTCCCAGGTTAGATTCCTGGCCAGGTAACACAGGAGAAGCGCCCATCTGCTTCTCCAGCCCTCCCCCTCTCCTTCCTCTCTGTCTCTCTCTTCCCCTATCGAAGCTGAGGCTCCATTGGAGCAATGATGGCCCGGGCGCTGGGGGTGGCTCCTTGGCCTCTGCCCCAGGTGCTAGAGAGGCTCTGGTTGCAACAGAGTGACGCCCCAGATGGGCAGAGCATCGCCCCCTGGTGGGCGTGCCGGGTGGATCCCGGTCGGGCGCATTTGGGAGTCTGTCTGACTGTCTCTCCTTGTTTCCAGCTTCAGAAAAAAAAAAAAAATTTAAAAAAAAAAGAAAAAAAAAAAAAGAAATATGTCACCTGGTGTGAAAGAAGAAATGGTATCCTACTCTCTTCTGCCCTTAAATTCCTAACCGTCAGGACTGGCTTTTACCAGTAAATTGAAATTGTCCAATCAAACGATATTTCATGAGCATTTAGTGGGGATAGAAAGAGGGAAGTAAAGCATGCCCTCCACGCGAGTGTGAGGATTTGCTGTGACATTTGGAAAGACGGGCACCCACAGAGAATTGGTGAACACGTGTATGTATCAGACTGTGTTCGTCCTCTGCCCAGTGGGTCAGGAGGCTCCCCTCGGAGAAGGAGAACTGGAACCATGGCCAGGTTCAGGCAGCTTTGTCCTATCCGCCCCTTAGGGTTGCATGTGGCTTTGACCATCTCTCCCTTTATTCGAATTCCTACAATATCTTCTCTTTGGATACGACTTGGTCAAAGTGCACCAAAAATCAAGACAACTAGCAGGAACAGTATTATTTGAACTGAAATAATAAGATATGTTAATACTTACAAGGAATTTCTTGATAGCGATTTTCTAATGCACAAAAATAGTTTACGAATTGTAGAGTGGGAATTTTATGTATTTTAAAATTAGGTATACATAATCTAACAAAAGTTAAAATTTCTTACTCAAGCATTTCCTGTGTTTCTCTGTGTTACATTTCTTATACTTGGCATTCAGAAGCAAGAACGCACCGTGACTTCATATTAATTGAAGTGTGCACTCTGTGCACAGGGCTTTCCACGTTTGTGCCATTTTGTTTGGAGGACCTGGTCAAGTGGTAGCACATTCAACCTCACATTCCCACATCTCTCAATTCCCTAGGGCAGTGGTCCCCAATCCCCGGGCCGCGACCTGTACCAGTCCGTGGGCCATTTGGTACCGGTCTGCAGAGAAAGAATAACTTACATTATTTCCATTTTATGTATATTTAAGCCTGAATGATGTTTTTTTTTTTTTTTAAATGACCAGATTCCCTCTGTTACATCCGCCTAAGACTCACTCTTGATGCTTGTCTCACTCATGTAATATATTTATCCGTCCTATCCTAAACAGCTGTCTCTGAAAATATTTTCTGACATTAAAACTGTGGTCCAAAAAAGGCTAGGGACCACTGCCCTAGGGGACAGAGCAACATACTACAAATTTATGTTGTTTTGTCATTGGTGTTCTGTTTCATTTTATCCTCCCCAGTTATAGCAACATTGTACAAGCAAGTGTGTGACTATTTAAGCCAGGATGTCACTTCAAGGTTGGCAAGTGAGCATAATTCCTGCCTGATCCCACCGTCTTTGGGTCAAGTGCATGTACTGAATCTAAGTCAGTGGGGTGTGTTTATTATGGGGGAAATCCTAAAGCTTGAGTTGCAGGGGTTTGCATTTTAAAAAGTTAAACCAAACCTTTGAGAGCCCTTGGTAAATTCTGGAGATAGAACTCATGTACAGTGAGGCTCACCCTGCTGAACTGTGTCCCTGGTGTGAGCTCCAGTGCTGAGGCACTGTTACTTACTGTCTCTCTCTCTCTCTCAGCGGGTGGCACCTACCGTGCCCAGGGATCCTCTCTGATGTCAGCCTTGGTTCCCTCTCTCTCACATTCAAATCCAATCACCTGTGACTGTCTCTGCTAAATTCTTCCTGGCTCATTTTTTTTTCCTTCTTCCTGCAACCACTGACTCAGCTAAATTGTACTTGCCTTGATTGGTTTTCCGGTGACCTATGAGTCTCCCATGCTCAGTGTTCCAAAGGCTTCTGTCCTATGGAACAATATATCTAGAGGTCACTGCATTCTGAGTTCTATGCAGCTAGGATACTAGGATGCAAACACTCATATGAAACTGGCTTATTCAGTGGATGGTGGGACTCTCTCTGGCTCGACCTAGTAACAGGGACTTCCTTAACTGGTACCAGGATCCCTGCTTCCTACACTTGGGGGCATGAAGGTAAGTCTTTCTCTTGCTGGAATGTATCCCAAGCCTCATTTTAAAATTTTTCTTCAATGTACTTCTATAGGGAGTACCAAGAATTTATCCTGTTGTTTCTCTCCTGTGTCTAATTTGAATATCTCATACCTAGATGTCTGCTCGTTCCTGGCCAGCCTGAAAATTGAAAAGAGCCTCTTAATTTCTCCTTAAAATCCAGTCCCACAAGTATATTCATAAAAATTTAGAAGTTTTTCTTTACATAAAAGACAGGGGTTCTTATGCATCAATGTCACTCCATTACATTTCATTCCTAAAAAATAAAACAAAAAAAAAAGCAGCAGCAGAAGAAGGACATGGGAGAAAGGGCTGAGGACTGCAGCTTATTTCCTGCAGGGCAAAGCTGACTCCTTACTATCATCCCCCCATGTGATTTGAGGGGCCCAGAGTGCCACCGGGTCCATCCCTATGCGTCACAGAGCCTGACGTCCAAATCAGACTTTTTTCCTATTATTTTATCTCTTGTTATAGATCTACAGATTTTGTATTCTTTCTTAAGTCGATTTCTTTAGATCATCTTTCTCTATGTAGAATTTGTCCATTTTATCTAGGTTATGTAAGTTGTTGAATAGCATGCAACTGTTCATGATATTCCCTTATATTCCTTTTTGTTCCTGTAAGGTCAATAATAATGTTCTCACTTTCATTTCTTCCTTTTTCTTTTTTAAGATTTTGTTAAATTTTATTTTATTATTATTTTTTATAATTTTATTTTTTTAATGGGGTTACATCCATAAATCGGAGTACATATATTCAAGGAAAACATGTTCAGGTTATCTTGTCATTCAATTATGTCTCATACCCATCACCCAAAATCAGATTTTCCTCTGTCATCTTCTATCTAGTTTCTTTGTGCCCCTTCCCCTCCCCCTTTTCTTCTCCCTCTTCCCCCACCCCCCTTAACCACCACACTCTTATCAATGTCTCTTAGTCTCACTTTTATATCCAACCTATGAATGGAATAATGCGGTTCCTTTTTTTTTCTGATTTTCTTATTTCACTTTGTATAATGTTATCAAGATCCCACCATTTTGCTGTAAAAGTTCCGATGTCATCATTTCTTATGGCTGAGTAGTATTCCATAGTGTTTATGTGCCACATCTTCTTTATCCAGTCATCTATTGACGGGCTTTTTGGTTGTTTCCATGTCCTGGCCACTGTGAACAATGCTGCAATGAACATGGGGCTGCATGTGTCTTTACGTATCAATGTTTCTGAGTTTTTTGGGTATATACCCAGTAGAGGGATTGCTGGGTCATAACGTAGTTCTATTTTCAGTTTTTTGAGGAACCACCATACTTTCTTCCATAATGTTTGCACTAGTTTACATTCCCACCAACAGTGAATGAGGGTTCCTTTTTCTCCACAGCCTCTCCAAAATTTGCTATTACCTGTCTTGTTAATAATAGCTAATCTAACCGGTGTGAGGTGGTATCTCATTGTGGTTTTGATTTGCATTTCTCTAATAACTAAACAAGATGAGCATCTTTTCATATATCTGTTGGCCATTTGTATTTCTTTCTGGGAGAAGTGTCTGTTCATGTCCTCTTCCCATTTTTTTTTTGGATTGTTTGTTTGTTTGTTGTTGAGTTTTATGAGTTCTTTGTATATTTTGGATATTAGGCCCTTATCTGAGCAGTTGTTTGAGAATATCATCTCCCATTTAGTTGGCTGTCTGTTTATTTTGTTATCAGTTTCTCTTGCTGAGCAAAAACTTCATAGTCTGATGTATTCCCATTCATTAATTTTTGTCTTCACTTCTCTTGCCTTTGGAGTCAAATTCATAAAATGCTTTTTAGAACCCAAGTTCATGAGTTGAGTACCTATGTCTTCTTCTATGTACTTAATTGTTTCAGGTCTTATGTTTAGATCTTTGATCCATTTTGAGTTAATTTTAGTACAGGGGGACAAACTGTAGTCCAGTTTCATTCTTTTGCATGTGGCTTTCCAGTTTTCTCAGCATCATTTGTTGAAGAGGCTTTCTTTTCTCCATTGTGTGTTGTTGGCCCCTTTATCAAAAATTATTTTACTATATATATGTGGTTTTATTTCTGGACTTTCTATTCTGTTCCATTGGTCTGAGTGTCTAATTTTTTGCCAGTACCATGCTATTTTGATTTTCTTGGCCCTATAATATAGTTTGAAGTGAGGTATTGTAATGCCCCCAGCTTCATTCTTTTTCTTTAGGATTGCTTTGGCTATTTGGGTTTTTTTATAGTTCCATATAAATCTGACAATTTTTTTGCTCCATTTCTTTAAAAAATGTCATTGGAATTTTGATGGGAATTGCATTAAATTTGTATATTGCTTTGGGTAGTATGGCCATCTTGATTATATTTATTCTTTCTAAACAAGAACAAGGAATATTCTTCCATCTTATTTATCTTTTTTGTTTTCCCTTAAGAATGGTTTGTAGTTTTCATTATATAATTCCTTTATATTCTTTGTTGTGCTTATTCCCAGGTATTTTATTTTTTTCGTTGCAATCATGAAGGGGATTATATTTTTGAGTTCATTCTCAAATGTTTAATTGTTGGCATATAGAAAGGGTATGGACTTCTGTATGTTAATTTTGTATCCTGCGACCTTACTGTATTGGCTTATTGTTTCTAGTAGTCTTTTTGTGGATTCTTTGGGGTTTTGATGTATAGGATCATATCATCTGCAAAAAGTGATACCTTTACTTCTTCTTTTCTGATATGGATGCCTTTTATTTCTTTGTCTTGTCTGATTGCTCTGGCTAGAACCTCTAGTACCACATTAAATAAGAGTGGAGAGAGTGGACAACCTTGTCTTGTTCTTGATTTAAAAGGGAAAGCCTTTAGTTTTGTGCCATTTAATATGATGTTAGCTGATGGTTTATCATATATGGCCTTTTTCATGTTGAGATATTTTCCTTCTATACCCATTTTGTTGAGAGTCTTAAATATAAAATTGCGTTGTATATTTTCAAAAACTTTTCTGCATCTATTGTTAAGATTATGTGGTTTTTGTTCTTTGTTTTGTTGATATGGTGTTTTACATTAACCGTTTTATGTATGTTGAACCATTCTTGAGATTTTGGGGTGAATCCCACTTGATCATGATGTATTATTTTTTTAATATGTTATTGTATTTGATTTGCTAGTATTTTGTTTAGTATTTTAGCTTCTATATTCATTAGAGATATTGGTATGTAGTTTTCTTTTTTTGTGCCATCCTTGCCTGGTTTTGGTATAAGGGTTATGTTGGCCTCATAAAATGTGTTTGGATGTATTGCTTCTTCTTCAATTTTTTGGAAGACTTTGAGTAGAATAGGAACCAAGTCTTCTTTGAATGTTTGATAAAATTTGCTGGTATAGCCGTCTTGGACTGGACTTTTATTTTTGGGGAGGTTTTTAATGGTTTTTTCTATTTCTTCTCTACTAATAGGTCTGTTTAGGCTTTCTGCTTCTTCTTTACTCAGTCTAGGAAGGTTGTAGTGTTCTAGGAATTTATCCATTTTTTCTAGGATGTTGAATTTAGTGGCATAAAGTTTTTCTTAGTATTTTACAATAATTCTTTGTATATCTATGGTGTCTGTGGTGATTTCTCCTCTTTCATTTGGATTTTGTTTATATGAGTTCTTTCTCTTTTTTCTTTGGTAATTGACTGCCAGGGTTTGTCAATTTTATTGATCTTTTCAAAGAACCAGCTTCTTGTTCTATTAATTTTTTCTATAGTTTTTCTGTTCTCTATTTCATTTATTTCTGCTCTGATTTTTATTATATTTTTTCTTCTGCTGGTTTTGGGTTGTCTTTGTTCTTCTTTTTCTAGTTCCTTAAGGAGTGAAGTTATGTGGTTCACTTGGGCTCTCTCTTGGTTGTTCATATATGCCTGAAGTGATATGAACTTCCCTCTTATCACTGCTTTTGCTGCATCCCATAGATTCTGATATGTCGTATTGTCATTTTCATTTGTCTCTATATATCTTTTGATCTCTGCACTTATTACTTCTTTGACCCATTCATTTTTTAAAAGTATGTTGTTTAGTATTCACATTTTTGTGGGATTTTTTCCTCTTTTTTGCAGCTGAATTCTAGTTTCAAGGCTTTATGATCAGAAAATATGCTTGGTACAACTTTGATTTTTCTGAAGTTGCTGATGTTTTTTTTGTGGCACAACATATGGTCAATTCTTGAGAATGAACAATATACACTGGAGAAAAATGTATACTCTGTTACTTTGAGATGAAATGTCCTGTAGATGTCTATCATATCCATGTGCTCTACTCTTTTATTTAAGGCCAATATATCTTTGTTGATTCTCTGTTTGGATGACCGATCTAGAGCCGTCAGCGGTGTATTGAGGTCTTTAAGTATGATTGTATTTTTGTCAGTTTTAGTTTTAAGGTCAATAAGTAGCTGTCTTATACATTTTGATGCTCCTTGGTTTGGTGCATATATATTAAGGATTGTTATGTCTTCTTGATTCAGTGTCCCCTTAGCCATTATGAAATGGCCATTTTTGTCTCTGAGTACTTTTGCTGTCTTGTAGTCAGCATTATCCGATATGAGTATTGCTACACCTGCTTTTTTTTGGATGTTATTTGCTTGGAGTATTGTTTTCAAGCCTTTCACTTTGCATTTGTTTTTATCCTTGTTGCTTAGATGACTTTCTTGTAGGCAGCACACAGTTGGATTTTTTTAAAACCATTCTGCTACTCTGTGCCTTTTTATTGGTGAGTTTAATCCGTTTACATTTACTGTAATTATTGACACTTGTTAGTTCCCTATTGCCACTTTATATGTTGTTTTCTGTTAGTTTTGTGCCTTGTTTGAACCTTTTCTTTCTCTTTTTTTTTTTTTTTTTTTGGTTGTATTCCATACATCTTTCCTTTGTTTCTATCTTTTTTAAATCATTTGCTTCTGTGGTGATTTTTCAATGGTGGTTACCTTTAAGTAATGAAAAGGGTTCCTACTCTATTCATTGTAGTGCACTATCTTGTGAGTACTTTTGCACTCCATCATCCTTTGCTACTGTTTATTTCCATCGTTTCCCCCCTCCTTTATTTTTTTTTTTGTTTTTATCACAGTTTAAATTTGGTTGTATTGTGTTCTTTGTGGTGCTTTTACTTGTGGCTTTGTTTTTTGTTTTTTCTTTTTTTGTTCTTTGTATCTGATTGGAGAACCCCATTTAGTAATTCTTGGAGTGGGGGTTTTTTGATGATAAATTCCCTCATCTTTTCTGTATCTGTGAATGTTTTTTTTTGTCCTTTGTATTTGAAGGATAGCTTTGATGGGTATATATTTATGGCTGAAAGTTCCTCTCTTTCAGAACTTTAAATATTGGGGTCCACTCTCCTCTAGCTTGTAGAGTTTCTGTTGAGAAATCTGATGGTAATCTAATGGGCCTTCCTTTATATGTTGTATTCTTCTTTTCCCTGGCTACCTTGAGAATTTTTTCCTTGCCGTTGGTTTGTGCCAATTTCATTATAATGTACCTTGGAGTAGGTTTGTTGGGGTTGTGAAAACTCAGAGTTCTGTTTGCTTCTTGAATTTGAGGCTTTAGTTCTTTCCACAGGCTTGGGAAATTCTCATCTATTATTTGTTTCAGTATGTTCTCCATTCCATTTTCTCTCTCTTCTCCCTCTGATATACCTATTATTCTTATGTTATTCTTTTTGATGGAGTCAGATAATTCTTGTAGGGATATCTCATTTTTTTTAAATTTTTGAGTCTCTTTCTTCTTCTCTCTGTTGTGCCTCAAGTTGCTTGTCCTCTATTTCACTAATCCTACCTTCTATCTGGCCTGTTCTATTAGCTAAGCTTGTTACCTCGTTTTTCAGCTCACAAATTGAGTTTTTCATCTCTATTTGATTTGTTTTTATAGTTTCAATTTCCATGGAAATATATTCTTTGTGTTCATTGAGTTGTTTTCTGAGCTCTCTAAATTGCCTTTCTGTGTTTTCTTGTATATCTCTGAGTATTTTTAGGATTTCTATTTTAAATTCTCTGTCATTTAAATCCAAGGTTTCCAAAATAATAAGTTTTTTCTCCATAGGTTTTTTCTCATCTATCTGTGTTACCTCTCTTTCTTTTTTATCCATGATATTCGATTTTCTCTTTCTTAATGGCATCTGAGGGTGATTTTGTTGATAGTATTAATGAGGTTTAATAAAGAATAAAAAGTTAAAAAATAAAAAGTAGAAAAGAGTTTTTAAAGAAAAATTTTTTTAATTAAAAAAATAAATAAATAAGTTTGAGTTCCAGATAAGATAGTTTGTTCATTATTGAGGATTGAATGAGAGGAGATGTAAAGGAGAAAGGAAGAAACTAATATAGAGGGAGAAAAGAAAGAGAGGGGGAAAAATACAGAGGGAACCACTAAAAGAAGAAAAAAGAAAAAAAGAAGAGAGAGAGAGAGTTAATGGTTTTGGAGTGCAACCCTCACAGAGAGAAAGGAAGAGGAAAGAAAAGATAATGGGAGATGTAACACTTAAGTAGTATAGTTCAAGGAGAGATGAGAGTAAGGCCCGCATAGAATTAAACAACCAAATTGGAAGAGGAAAAATAAAAATCAGGACATGAAGATAAGAGAAACAAACGAACAAATATAATAAAATGGATAGGTTATAAAGTCTGCGGATTATTCTTGATTTTGAGAGGTTATCTTCTTGCTTTTTCTTTTCTCTCCCTCTTCTTGGTCGGTGACTCTGTACTCCGGGTTCTGCCCCTGTGGCATGCTCAGGTAGAGGTTTGAAGTTGATAAGTATCTGTGGCGATGTCACGTATTGGGCTTCAGTCTTGTTGGCAGTCAAAGCTCATTAGTATTTGTAGGCTCCGACAGTAAGAGAGACTGTGTTCCCGGAGCCTCTCTCCTAGTCTTCCCTTCCTCAATTAGTAGCCTGATAATTCACCTATGGGGTTGCTGCTGCCTCTGCCTGGATAGTAAGAGGCTCAAAGAGCTGGTAACTCCTCACTCTATTCCCACTCAGCACAGGGCTCTGGGTAAGGCTCAGTTAGTCAGAGCTGCTAGCATAATCAGGCGGGGCTTCCGCCCACACAAAGACCTCTGACTCTGCCACTCTGTCTGGTAACACGGGCGGGCATCCACTCCCGGGGTGCTCAGAGGAATCACTCGCCCACTATCTGCGCGCGCAGTCCAGGATATCAGGCCAGCCGTCTCACACTCTGAGTGAAAACCCCGCCTGCACGGAAATGTTCCAGCGTTGGAATTGGCTCTCACTCCCACCCTGTGTGCGGCACTTTCAGGGCGCTGGTGCAGCCCGAGATTCTGCTTTCATCCCACACAAAGGCCCCTGACTCTGCCCCTTTGTGGGGTAATACAAGTGCCCACTCCTGAGGTACTCGGAGGAATCTCCTGCACACTCTCTGTGTGCGCAGACCAGAATATCAGGCCGGCAGTCTCACACTCTGAGTGAAACCCATGTGCACAAGGAAAAGATCCAGCGTTGGAATTAGCTTTCGCTCCCTCCCAGTGCGCGGCTTTTTCAGGGTGCTTGGGGCGTCCCGAGATTCTGCTTTCAGCCCACACAAAGGCCTCTGACTCTGCCTCTCTGTGGGATAACATGGCACCCACTCCCAAAGCGATTTGAGGAATCTCTCACCCACTATCTGCGCGCGCCTGCCAGGATTTCAGGCCGTCTCTCACTCCGAGAAAGCCCTCTGCCTGCACGGAGAAGTTCCAGCGTTGGAATTAGCTCTCACTCCCTCCCCATGTGCGGCTTTTCCAGGGCACTGGGGCAGTCCTGAGATTTTGCTTTCAGCCCACACAAAGGCCTCTGACTCTGCCTCTCTGTGGGATAACACAGGTGCCCACTCCTGGGGCCTTCAAAGGAATCTCTCACCCACTATCTGCACGCGCCGCCCAGGAGATTGGGGCGAATGGCTGCCCCGCTTATCTTTCTTTATCTGGGTTTGGCGTGAGTCTTAGCTTGTATTGCCTGGGTTGCCCCAAGCACAGTTTTTCCTTGGCTTGGATCTCCGTGTCACAGCCTGGTTTGGCCGTTTGTGCCGCAGCCTGGATCTATTCACCCCCTTTGCCTGCCTTAGTTTCTATACTCTCAGTTCCCAGTGAAAGCAGCCCTATTTAGGTTAGTGAAGAAGGCGGAGTATTTCTTACTTCCTATATTCTTCGGGGTTTGATTATATATTTAGCAAATTTTTCGCTTGACCATACCTTCGGGTATATTGCGGAACATCTGGCGGCTCCAAGGATAGGTTTTTCTGTTTCTGGTTGAAGATCATGTTGAGTATTGGAAGAGATTTATCGGTATCGCTTCCAACCGTGCCAGTACTCTGACATCATCTCTTTTTTTAAGATTTTATGTATTGATTTTATAGAGAGAGGAGGTAGGTGGAGCAAGATGTATTAACCCATAGTTGCTTCACTTTAGTTGTTCATTGCTTGTCTACATGCCTTTACTGGGCAAGCCCTGGGTTTTGAACCAGTGACCTTAGCATTCCAAGTCAATGCGTTATCCACTGAAGCACCACAGGCTTGGCCCCACTTTCACTTCTGATATTATTTGTATCTGTCTTTTTTTCTTAATCTTGCTAAAGGTTTGTCAATGCTCATTTTTTCAAAGAACCAGCTTTCAGGTTCACTGATTCTTCCTATTGTTTTTAATTTTTTTTATTTTTGAGAGAGAGAGGCAAGGAGACAGAGACAGGAACATGGAGCTGCTCTTGTATGTGCCCTGACCAGGGAATTGACCAGGCAACCTCCTCGCTCCAGGACAAGGCTCCTACTGAGCTATCTGGCCAAGATTTCATTTCTTTTTATTTTCAGAGACACAGAGAGAGGTAATGAAGAGAGAGGGGAGGGAGACGGGAGGCATTCAGTTATTGTTCCACTCGGTCGAGTACTCATCGCCTGCTTCCCATGTGTGCCCTGACCGTGGATCGAACCTGCAACCTTGTTTTTTCGGGGTGATGCTCTTTCTATTTTGTTCAACTTTATTGAAGAATAATTGATAAATACATATAATTGCTTATATTTAAAGTGCACAATGTGATGTTGATATACATGGAATGACTACCAAGAACAAGATAACTAAGTTACTGATTTAAAATGAGCTGCCTAATTACTGGAGAGGGAACTTGGAACTTAGAGGCAAAGTTTGATATTAGAATTCTAATTCCAGGACCTGGCCGGTTGGCTCAGTAGTAGAGCATCGGCCTGGCATGCAGGAGACCCAGATTTGATTCCCAGCCAGGGCACACAGGAGAAGCGCCCATCTGCTTCTCCACCCCTCCGCCTCTCCTTCCTCTCTGTCTGTCTCTTCCCCTCCCGCAGCCAAGGCTCCATTAGAGCAATGTTGGCCCTGACGCTGAGGATGGCTTAATGGCCTCTGCCTCAGGTGCTAGATTGGCTCTGGTTGCAAAAGAGCAACGCCGCAGATGAGCAGAGCATCGCCCCCTGGTGGTTATGCCTGGTGGATCCCAGTTGGGTGCATGTGGGAGTCTGTCTGACTGCCTCCCCGTTTCCAACTTCAGAAAAATACAAAAAAAAAACCCACACAGAAACCCAACAACAAATAAAAACAAACAGCAGAGATGCAGTGACTTCGATAGCTTTTGGCTAGAAACACTGCTGTGCCTTACTGGAGAATCTTTTGATGACTGCAGTGATGATGATGCATGTGGAGCTGTTGTTAATGTTAAAGCTAAAGGTGATAATATAGCAATATGGACTACTGACTGTGAAAACAGAGAAGCTGTTGAACATATAGGGAGGGTATACAAGGAAAGGTTAGGACTTCCTCCCGAGACAGTGATTGGTTATCAGTCCCACACAGTGTCCATCAGCTTCAGAACATACCTTGCTCACTTCAAAGTAGCCACCTGTGGCAGAAAATTATTGTGTAGATAAATAGAGTACTATAAATAGAATATGATAATAAAGTATAAAGAGTTACATATTGATACCTAGTAGCTATTTTTAAGTAATAAGCATTTATAAAAGAAAATCTATGTGGATTTGACCCTCCACATTAAGAAAATGAAACTAAATGGAGTTTACCTGACTTCCCTCTACTCCCCTGTCCATCATCTCATGGTCGGTGGGCTCAGACTCCTGAGCTCATCAGTGTGGGTTGCTATAAGTGGCTGCATTTACAATGTGTGTCACTGGCCGCTCTAGCCCTCACTTTTGAGCCTCCAGCTGCACGTGTGGCTGGGACTCCCACTCTGCACCCAACAAGGATGCCGGCTCTCCGTCCCGCCGACTTGTCTTCACACCCCCTGGCCTTGACCTTGCTCAGGACCCCATCTTCCCGCTCTGGGTCCCGCACAGCCTTCTTCCATCTGTCCTGTGTTATTTCTCCCTTTTCCACAACTGTCCTCATGAGAAATCCAAACACCCTTCCGCAGTTGGCCAGTGGCTCCTGGTTTAGCAGCTGCGGCCATCACTCCAGCCTCCACTCTTGCTGCTCCCTGCTGAGATTGGACCTGGGACTGGAAAAGGGCCCAGTGCATGCTCTCTCAGCTCCAGGACCCTGCCAGTGTGGCTGCCCCTCCTGGCGCCACCACCTGCCCCAACTGAACTCTGCTTCTCCCTCCCACAGAAAAAACCAGGTTATTGTGTACTAGCCTGTTATGTTCCCACCTCCCTGGGAAACTCCATATATATGTGTGGGCACTGAGCCTTGTGCCTAATTTCAGTTTCTGGTACACGATACTCAGCAAATAGCTGCTGAGAAAACTCACCGTGTGGCTTTGGGTATGGGCAAAAGTAGGTCCTAGACCAGGGGTCCCCAAACTTTTTACACCGGGGGCCAGTTCACTGTCCCTCAAGACTGTTGGAGGGCCAGACTATAAAAAAAATAACTATGAACAAATCCCTATGCACACTGCATAACTTATTTTAAAGTAAAAAAAACAATACTGGGACAAATACAATATTTAAAATAAAGAACAAGTAAATTTAAATCAACAAACTGACCAGTATTTCAATGGAAACTATGGGCTTGCTTTTGGCTAATGAGATGGTCAATGTCCGGTTTTATATTTGTCACTGCTAGCGGTAACAAGTGATATGACGTGCTTCCGGAGCCGTGACGCGTGCATCCCGCATCACCGGAAGAAGTACTGTACGTGAGCGACGCTGCTACATACAGTAATTCAGAAGCACAGGATATGGATGCTGACCACCAATGAAAGAGGTGCCCCTTCCAGAAGTGTGGCGGGAGCCGGATAAATGACCTCAGGGGGCCGCATGTGGCACGCGGGCCGTAGTTTGGGGACCCCTGTCCTAGACAGACTGCACGCTTTGCAGCAAGGGGTGTCTTGGCTGTGAAGTTTGAAAATCATGTTTCTTTTTGTTTTTGATAGTTCTGATGTAAGTTTATAGATTAAGGTAAAAGTATGTATGTCACTGGACTAGAAAAGATTTGAGTATTATCTCTTTTATGACCTAAAATTTTCAAAACAAATATCTTCAATTTCAAATAAGATCCTGATCAAGTGGGTTTATCTGTTGTAAAATGTAACATCACAGAATATTTTGCTTCTGGCACACATTAATAGTTGAAGTAATATACATAGATAGATATTTAGGCTTTATTCAATGTTGATTGATTCAATGACTTACTGTTTCCTTTATTGTTTCTGTAAATCATTACAGGTTTATTGTAAGAAAACAATACAGAAAATTCAAATAAAACTTATTGATATACCACCATTCAGAGATAATTTTCAAAACATCTCTCTATGCATACACGACTTTACATAAATATTTTTGTTTAATTAGATGTTGAAATAGACTTATTTATATAGAAAAACATACCCTTAGTTTACTGTATATATGGAGATATACAACACCTGGTATAAAAGAAGAAATGGTCTCCTACTCTTTTCTTCCCTTAAATTCCTTACTGTCAGGACCAGCTTTTACAAGTAAATTGAAATTGTCCAATCAAAATGTATTTCATGAGCATTTAGTGGGTGTAGAAAGAGGGAAGTAAAGCATGCCCTCCCACGAGTGCGAGGATTTGCTGTGACATTTGGAAAGACGGACACCCACAGAGAACTGTTGAACACGTGTATGTATCAGACTGTGTTCGTCCTGTGCCCAGTGGGTCAGGAGGCTCCCCTCGGAGAAGGAGAACTGGAACCACGGCCAGGTTCAGGCAGCTTTGTCCTGTCCGCCCCTTAGGGTTGCATGTGGCTTTGACCATCTCTCCCTTTATTCGAATCCCTACAATATCTTCTCTTTCGATACGACCTGGTCAAAGTGCACCAAAATGCAAGACAACTAGCAGGACCAGTATTGTTTAAACTGAAATAATAAGATATGTTAATACTTACAAGGAATTTCTTGATAGCCATTTTCTAATGCAGGAAAATAGTTCACGAATTGTAGAGTGGGAATTTTACATGTTTCCGATAACCAGTATTTTAAAATAGGGTATACATAACCTAACAAAAGTTAAAATTTCTTACTCAAGCATTTCCTGTGTTTCTCTGTGTTACATCTTTATTATATGTGGCTTAAGTGTGTTTTTGTCGCCGATAGCTTATTGTTTGCTTGCGTAACTCTACTAGCCAATGGGGTGAAGTTGCCACGGCTGAACGCAAAGTGAGCTGGTTAAGGGGGAAGGTGAACATTTGTTTGCATTGGCAATCATCTGTTTTACATAAAAACTACACCTTAACATAATTTCTTTTAAGAATGCCTCCTAGAAAATACAGCACTGAAGAGGAGGGAAAAGGAGTTAAGCAAGTAGAATGGGGAAACCCCATGGGGCACTAAGCAAAGGGGCATCCTCGCCACCTGCCCTGGGTAATTCAGTTTGAATTAGCAGACACCTTTGCACAAATCATTTTAATTACAATTTATAATATCTAGAACAGCGGTCATTTTGTATGACTGCCGGGCTTTCTAGTTTCTTATACTTGGCATTCAGAAACAAGAACGCACCATGACTTCACATGAATTGAAGTGTGCACAATGTGCACAGGGCATTCCACGTTTGTGCCATTTGGTTTGGAGGACCTGGTCAGATGGTAGCACATTTAACCTCACATTCCCACATCTCTCTATTCCCAAGCCCCAGGCCGCAGACCGGTACCAGTCTGTGGGCCATTTGGTACTGGTCTGCAGGGAGAGAATAAATGACTTACATAATTTCTGTTTTATTTATACTTAAGTCTGAACGACGTTTTATTTTTAAATAATGACCAGATTCTTTCTGTTACATCCGTCTAAGACTCATTCTTGACGCTTCTCTCGGTCACATGATCCATTTATCCGTCCCACACTAAAGGCCGCTCCATGAAAATATTTTATGACACTAAACCGGTCCCTGGGGACCACTGCCCTAGGGGACACAGCAACAGCAGCACAGAGTTATGTTGTTTTGTCATTAGTGTTCTGTTTCATTTTATCCTCCCCAGATCATAGCAACTTTCTACAAGCAAGTGTGTGACTTTTTAAGCCAGAAGGTCACTTATAGGTCACGAGGTCAGCATAATTCCTGCCTGATCCCACCGTCTTTGGGTCAAGTGCATGTACTGAATCTAAGTCAGTGGGGTGCGTTTATTATGGGGAAAATCCTAAAGCTTCAGTTGCAGGGGTTTGCAGTTTAAAATGTTAAACCAAACCTTTGAGAGCCCTTGGTAAATTCTGGAGAGATAACTCATGTACAGTGAGGCTCACCCTGCTGAGCTGGGTCCCTGTTGTGAGCTCCAGTGCTGAGGCACTGTTACTTACTCTCTGTCTCATCGGGTGGCACCTACCTTGCCCAGGGATCCTCTCTGATGTCACCCTTGGTTCCCTCTCTCTCCCATTCAAATCCAATCACCTGTGACTGCGTCTCCTAAATTCTTCCTGGCTCATTTTCCTTTTCCTTCTTCCTGCAACCACTGGCTCAGCTAAATTGTACTTGCTGTGGTTGGTTTCAGGTGACCCATGAGTCTCCCGTGCTCAGTGTTCCAAAGGCTTCGTCGTATGGAACAATATACCTAGAGGTCACTGCATTCTGAATTCTGTGCAGCGAGGATACTAGGATGGAAACACTCATCTGAATCTGGCCTCTTCAGTGGATGGTGTGACTCTCTCTGGCTCGACCTAGTAACAGGGACTTCCTTAACTGGTACCAGGATCCCTGCTTCCTACACTTGGGGGCATGAAGGTAAGTCTTTCTCTTCCTAGAGTGGATCCCACGCCTCATTTTAAAATTTTTCTTCAATGTACTTCTATAGGAAGTGCCAAGAACTTACCTCGTTGTTTTTATCCTATGTCTAATTTGCATATCTCAGTTCCAGGTGTCTGCTCATCCCTGGCCAGGCCCCAAATTGGAAAGAGTCTCTCAGTTTCTCCCCAAAATCTAGTTTCACAAGTATAGTAATAAAAACTTCAGAAGTTTTTCTTTACATAAAAGACAGGGGTTCTTATGCATCAATGTCACTCCATTAAATTTCATTCCTAAAAATAAAAAAGCAGCAGCAGAAGAAGGACATGGGAGAAAGGGCTGAGGACTGCAGCTTATTTCCTGCAGGGCAAAGCTGACTCCTTACTATCATCCCCCCCCATGTGCTTTGAGGGGCCCAGAGTGCCACCGGGTCCATCCCTATGTGTCACAGAGCCTGATGTCCATATCAGACTTTTTTCCTATTATTTTATCTCTTGCTATAGATCTATTCAGATTTTCTATTCTTTCTTAAGTCAATTTCTTTAGATCATCTTTCTCTATGTAGAATTTGTCTATTTTATCTAGGTTATCCAAGTTGTTGAACAGCATGCAACTGTTCATGATATTCCCTTATATTCCTTTTTGTTTCTGTAAGGTCAATAATAATGTTCTCACTTTCATTTCTTTTCTTTTTCTTTTTTAAGATTTATGTATTGATTTTATAGAGAGAGGAGGAAGGTGGAGCAGGAAGTATTAACTCATAGTTGCTTCACTTTATTTGTTCATTGATTGCTGGTCTACTTGCCTTTACTGGGCAAGCCCCGGGATTCAAACCAGCGACCTTAACATTCCAAATCAATGCGTTATCCACTGAACCACCACAGGCTTGGCCCCACTTTCACTTCTGATATTATTTGTATCTCTCTTTTTTTCTTAATCTTGCTAAAGGTTTGTCAATGTTCATTTTTTCTAAGAACCAGCTTTCAGGTTCACTGATTCTTCCTACTGTTTTTATTTTTATTTATTTGTGTTTAAGAGAGAGAGAGAGGCAAGGAGACAGAGACAGGAACATGGAGCTGTTCTTGTATGCGCCCTGACCAGGGAATTGACCAAGCAACCCCCACGCTCCAGGAAAAGGCTCCAACAGAGCTATCTGGCCAAGACTTCATTTCTTTTTATTTTCTGAGATACAGAGAGAGGTAGTGAAGAGAGAGGGGAGGGAGAAGTGAGGCATTCATTTATTGTTCCACTCAGTCGTGTACTCATCGCCTGCTTCTTGTGTGTGTCCTGACCATGGATCGAACTTGCCACCTTCTCGTTTCGGGGTGATGCTCTTTCTATTTTGTTCAACTTTATTGAAGAATACTTGATAAATACATAGAGTTGTTTATATTTAAAGTGCACAATGTGAAGTTGATATACATGGAATGATTACCAAGAACAAGATAACTAAGTTACTGATTTAAAATGAGCCGCCTAATTACTGGAGAGGGAACTTGGAACTGAGATGCAAAGTTTGATTTTAGAATTCCAATTACAGGACCTGGCTGGTTGGCTCAGTGGTAGAGCGTCGGCCTGGCATGCAGGAGTCCCGGGTTAGATTCCCGGCTAGGATACACAGGAGAAGCGCCCATCTCCTTCTCCACCCCTCCCCTCTCCCTCCTGTCTGTCTGTCTCTTTCCCTCCTGCAGGCAAGTTCCATTGTGCAATGTTGGCCAGGGCACTGAGGATGGCTCTATGGCCTCTGCCTCAGGCGCTAGAATGGCTCTGGTTGCAACAGAGCTACGCCCCAGATGGGAAGAGCATCGCCCCCTGGTGGACATGCCTGGTGGACCCCAGTCAGGCACATGCGGGGGTCTGTCTGACTGCCTCCCCATTTCCAACTTCAGAAAAATACAAAAAAACCGCACAAAAACCCAACAACAAATAAAAACAAACAGCAGAGATGAAGTGATCTCGATAGCTTTTGGCTAGAGACACTGCTGTGCCTTACTGTAGAATCTTTTGATGACTACAGTGATATGATGTATGTGGAGCTGTTGTTAATGTTAAAGCTAAAGGTGATAAGATAGCAATATGGACTACTGACTGTGAAAACAGAGAAGCTGTTGAACATATAGGGAGGGTATACAAGGAAAGGTTAGGACTTCCTCCAAAGACAGTGATTGGTTATCAGTCCCACACAGTCCCCATCAGCTTCAGAACACACCTTGCTCACTTCATAGTAGCCACCTGAGGCAGTAAGTATTGTGTAGATAAATAGAGTAATATCAAAAGAATAAGATAATAAAGTATAAAGAGTTAAATATTAATACTTACTAGCTATTTTTAAGTAATAAGCATGTATAAAAGAAAATCTATGTGGATTTGACTCTCCACATTAAGAAAATGAAACTAAATGTAGTTTACCTGACTTCCTTCTGCTCCCCTGTCCATCTTTCCACGGTCGGTGTGCTCAGACTCCTGAGCTCATCAGTGTGGGTTGCTATAAGTGGCTGCATTTACAGTGTGTGTCACTGGCCGCTCCAGCCCTCCCTCTTGAGCCTCCAGCTGCACGTGTGGCTGGGACTCCCACTGCACCCAACAAGGATGCCGGCTATTGGTCCTGCCGCCTTGTCTTCACACCCCCTGGCCTGGCACTTGCTCAAGACCCCATCTTCCGGCTCTGTGTCCTGCACAGCCTTCTTCCATCTGTCCTGTGCTGTTTCTCCCTTTTCCACAACTGTCCTCATGAGAAATCCAAACACCCTTCCGCAGTTGGCCGGTGGCTCCTGGTTTAGCGGCTGCGGCCATCACTCCAGCCTCCACTCTTGCTGATTCTCGCTGAGATGGACCTGGGCTTGGAAAAAGGCCTAGGGCATGCTCTCTCAGCTCCAGGACGCTGAGTGTGGCTTCCCCTCCTGGGACCACCACCTGCCCCAACTGAGCTCTGCGTCTCCCTTCCACAGAAATAACCAGGTCATTGTGTACTCGCCTGTTATATTCCCATCTCCCTGGGAAGCTAAATATGTATGTGTGGGCACTGAGTCTTGTGCCTAATTCCAGTTTCTGGTACACGGTACTCAGCAAATAGCTGCTGAGAAAACTCACCGTGTGGCTTTAGGTATGGGCAAAATAAGGTCATAGACTGACTGCAGGCTTTGCAGCAAGGTGTGTCTTGGTTGTGAATTTTGAAAAACATGTTTCTTTTTGTTTTTGGTAGTTCTGATGTGAGTGTATAGAGTAAGGTAAAAGTATGTATGTCACTAGTATAGAAAAGATTTGAGTATCAACTCTTTTATAACCTAAAATTTTCAAAACAAATATCTTCAATTTTAAATAAGATCCTGATTAAGTGGGTTTATATGTTGTAAAATGTAACATCACAGTATATTTTGCTTCTGGCACACATTAATAGTTGAAGTAATATACACATATAGATATATAGGTTTTATCCAATGTTGATTGATTAAATGATTTACTGTTTCCTTTATTGTTTCTGTAAATCATTATAGATTTATTTTAAGAAAACAATGCAGAAAATTCAAATAAACAAAACTTAGTGATATACCGCCATTCAGAGATAATTTTCAAAACATCTCTCTATGCATAGATGATTTTACATATATACTTTTGTTTCATAAAATGTTGAAATCGACTTATCAATATAGAAAACATACCCTCAGTTTAATCTATATATCAAGAAATACGTCACCTGGTGTGAAAGAAGAAATGGTCTCCTACTCTCTTCTTTCCTTACATTTCTTACCGTCAGGACCAGCTTTTACCAATAAATTGAAATTGTCCAATCAAAAGGTATTTCATGAGCATTTAATGGGGATAGAAAGAGGGAAGTAAATTATGCCCTCCATGTGAGTGTGAGGATTTGCTGTGACTCTTGAAAAGATGGGCACCCACAGAGAGTTGGTGAACACGTGTATGTATCAGACTGTGTTCATCCTCTGCCCAGTGGGTCAGGAGGCTCCCCTCAGAGAAGGAGAACTGGAACCACGGCCAGGTTCAGGCAGCTTTGTCCTGTCCGCCCCTTGGTGTTGCATGTGGTTTTGACCATTTTTCCCTTTATTCGAATACCTACAATATGTTTTTTTTCGATACGACCTGGTCAGTGCACCAAAATGCAAGACAACTAGCAAAACAAGTATTATTTGAACAGAAATAATAAGATATGTTAATACTTACAAGGAATTTCTTGATAGCCATTTTCTAATGCACGAAAATAGTTCACGAATTGTACAGTGGGAATTGTACATATTTCTGATACACCCATATTTGAAAATAACCTATAAGTAACCTAACAAAAGTAAAAATTTCTTACTCAAGCATTTCTTGTGTTTCTCTGTGTTACATTTCTTATACTTGGCATTCAGAAACAAGAATGCACCATGACTTCACATTAATTGAGGTGTGCACACTATGCACTGGGCTTTCCCCATTTTTGCCATTTTGTTTGGAGACCTGGTCAGATGGTAGCACATTTAACCTCACATTCCCACATCTCTCTATTCCCTAGGGCAGTGGTCCCCAACCCCCGGCCACGGACTGGTACCAGTCCTTGGGCCTTTTGGTACCGTTCCACAGAGAGAGAATAAATAACTTACATTATTTCCGTTTTATTTATACCTAAGTCTGAACGATGTTTTATTCTTAAAAAATGACCAGATTCCCTGTGTTACATCCGTCTAAGACTCACTCTTGACACTTGTCTCGGTCACGTGATCCATTTATTCGTCCCTCACTGAAGGCTGGTCCGTGAAAATATTGTCTGACATTAAACCGGTCAGTGGTGACCACTGCCCTAGGGTACAGAGCAACATCACCACAGAGCTATGTTGTTTTGTCATTAATGTTCTGTTTCATTTTATCCTCCCCAGATCATAGCAACATTGTACAAGCAAGTGTGTCTATTTAAGCCAGGAGGTCACTTCAAGGTTGCCATGTGAGCATAATTCCTGCCTGATCCCACCATCTTTGGGTCAAGAGCATGTACTGAATCTAAGTCAGAAGGGTGTGTTTATTATGAGGAAAATCGTAAAGCCTCAGTTGCAGGGGTTTGCAGTTTAAAAAGTTAAACCAAACCTTTGAGAGCCCTTGGTAAATTCTGGAGAGAGAACTCATGTACAGTGAGGCTCACCCTGGTGAGCTGTGTCCTTGGTGTGAGCTCCAGTGCTGAGGCACTGTTACTTACTCTCTGTCTCAGCGGTTGGCACCTACCATGCCCAGGGATCCTCTCTGATGTCAGCCTTGGTTCCCTCTCTCTCCCATTCAAATCCAATCACCTGTGACTGCGTCTCCTAAATTTTTTCTTCTCATTTTCCTTTTCCTTCTTCCTGCAACCACTGGCTCAGCCAAATTGTCCTTGCTGTGGTTGGTTTCCCGGTGACCCATGAGTCTCCCGTGCTCAGTGTTCCAAAGGCTTCTGTCCTATGGAACAATATAGCTAGAGGTCACTGCATTCTGAGTTCTATGCACCTAGGATACTAGGATGCAAACACTCATCTGAAACTGGCTTCTTCAGTGGGTGGTGGGACTCTCTCTGGCTCGACCTAGTAACAGGGACTTCCTTAACTGGTACCAGGATCCCCGCTTCCTACACTTGGGGGCATGAAAGTAAGTCTTTCCCTTGCTGGAGTGGATCCCAAGCCTCATTTTAAAATTTTCCTTTAATTTCTATAGGAAGTGCGAAGAACTTACCCCATTGTTTTTCTCCTGTGTCTAATTTGAATATCTCAGTCCCAGTTGTCTGCTCATCCATGGCCAGCCCCAAAATTGAAAAGAGCCTCTTAGTATCTCCCCAAAATCCAGTCCCACAAGTATATTCATAAAAACTTTAGAAATTTTTCTTTACATAAAAGACAAGGGTTCTTATGCATCAGTGTCACTTCATTAAATTTAATTCCTAAAAAAAAAAAATAAAATGGAGGAGATACTTGAGGGTGCGGGGAGGTCAACGAATGAGTCGTTGATGATTTTAAATAGTGGGTGGGATTTACGGATGTTGGTCATTATTCTTATAGTTGAAATACAACAGTGATTTTTCATGTCATAAGTCATGGGTAGAGGCCATGTAGGAATTATGATGACATATATTGCGTTTATCTTAAGTATCATTTTTGTAGTTAGGTTTTTGGGGGTTTTTTCTAAACCTTCACCAATTTACAGAGAATTGGGTCTGATTGTGAGTGGAGGGGTGGGTTGTGGTACTGTGATTAGTTTTGATGGGCCATTTTTAGGTCTCATGGTGTTTTTGATTTATTTAGGGGGAATGTTGGTGGTTTTTGGTTATACTATGGCTACAGCAACTGAGCAGTATCCAGAGGTATTGGTATCTAATAAAATGGTCTTAGGTTCTCTTATTGCAGGTTTACTTATAGAGGCGGGGTTAGTTGCTAGTGTAATTGAGAATGAGGGTGTTGAGTTGGAGGTAATTTTAAAGTTTAATGACATAGGGGATTGGGTGATTTATGATACAGGCGATGCTGGTTTTTTTAGTAAAGAGATTATAGGTGTTGTGGGGTTGTATATCTATGGGACTTGGTTAGTAGTAGTTACAGGGTGGTCCTTGCTTATTGGGGTTGTAGCAATTATGGAGATTACTCATGGAAATTAAATATGAGTATAGTAGGGCTAGGGTGATGAGGAAAGAGAGGAAATATAGTTTGACCAGGCCTTTTTGGTTAGATACCGTAGTAGAAGATTTTATATGTATATTTGAGATTGATTTTGGTAGGAGTATGTCTAGTCAGATTTGGTCTAATAGAAGGGAGGCGGATTTCTGGCTTGTTGTAAGGCTTATTAGTGGTTGGAGGCGGTGTATGATGGTGGGAAAGTAGCCTAAGAAGTTTGAGAATTTAATTATGCTTGAGGGCTTTTTGAACTTTAGGTTGTAGGTGATTTGGTTTAGTTCTAGGGCTATTATAAATCCTGTTAGGGTTACTCCTAGGGCTATAAGTTTTAGGTAGAGAGGTATTGTTATTTGTGGGGTAGTGGTTGGGGGGATGCTGTTCGATAGTAGGAATCCTGCGAAAATGCTTCCAATTAACAGGCGCTTGATAGAATTAATTAGGAGTGGGTTGTTCTCGTTAATTAGGATAAGGGTGGGAAATCGTGGTTGTCCTAGAAGAGCAAAGAAAATAATTTGCGTGCTGTAAACAGCTGTGAGGGAAGTGGCTAGGAGGGTTAGTAGTAGGGCTCAGGCGTTGGTATATGAGATACTGGCTGCTTCGATAATAAGGTCTTTAGAATAAAAGCCCCTTAGGAAGGGGGTGCCTGTTAGGGCAAGGCTTCCGATGACTAAGGCGGTGGTGGTGAAGGTTAGGGTCTTGAATAGGCCCTCCATTTTTCGGATGTCTTGTTCGTCACCTAAGCTATGGATGATTGATCCGGAGCATATAAATAGCATGGCTTTGAATAATGCATGGGTGCAGATGTGGAGGAATGCTAAGTGGGGCTGATTAATTCCAATAGTTACTATTATTAAGCCTAGCTGACTGGAGGTGGAAAAGGCAACGATTTTTTTAATGTCATTTTGGGTATGGGCACAGATTGCTGTAAATAAGGCTGTGATAGCTCCTAGGCATAGGACTATCGTTTGTACTAGTTTGTTGTTTTCTATTAGGGGGTAAAATCGAATCAATAGGAATACTCCTGCAACAACTATAGTACTTGAGTGCAGTAGGGCAGAAACAGGTGTGGGGCCTTCCATGGCGGAGGGGAGTCATGGGTGGAGTCCAAATTGGGCGGATTTTCCAGTGGCAGCTAGGAGCAGAGCTATTAGTGGGAAGTTTGTATTTTCTAGGTTTAGTGCAAAGATCTGTTGAAGTTCTCATGTATTGAAGTTGATTATAAATCATGCTATAGAAGCGATAAAGCCAATGTCCCCAATTCGGTTATATAGGATTGCTTAGAGGGCAGCGGTGTTGGCGTCTGCGCGGCCAAATCATCATCCGATGAGTAAAAAAGATATAATTCCTACCCCTTCCCAGCCGACGAAAAGCTGAAACAGGTTGTTGGCTATCACTAGAATTATTATTGTAATTAGAAATATTAGTAGATACTTAAGGAAGTGGTCGATATTTGGGTCTGAGTGTATATATCATATTGAGAATTCTATAATAGACCAGGTGAGGAATAGTCCTACTGGTATAAATAATATAGAGAAGTAGTCGAATTTGAAGCTGAGGGTTAGTTTGATTGTTTGGATTGTAATTCAGTGTCAGTTCGATATTACTATTTCTTGGTGGGAGCTGATAAATAATAGGGTTGGGATTAGGCTGGCTGCGAAGGAATATGAGACTATAGTCTTGAGGTAGTTTGGGTAATTTGGCTTTTTATCTAGGTTGAGGGCTGTTGCTATAATAGGTATAGTTAGTAGAAGTAGTGCTAGTATAATAGATATATTAAATAGGTTTATTACTTTTATTTGGAGTTGCACCAATTTTTTGGCTCCTAAGACCAACGGATAACTACTATCCTTTAAAAGTTTGAAAAAGCTGTGGTTTTAGGCGCGGTAGCATGAGTTAGCAGTTCTTTCATAATTCTTTGGTAAATAAGGGGGTTTAGATCCTATTACTAGATTCACAATCTAGGGTTTTTATTAAACTATATTTACAGTATAATTTACCCAGAATGATTTTTGGATTAATTGATAGGAGGAGTAGGGGTATTAGGTGTATTGCTATTAGTGTATTTTCTCGTGTGTAGTTGGGCTTGATATTATTAATGTGATGAGTATGTTTACCTCGTTGAGTTATGATTAGTATATACAAGAGTAAAGAGCGGTGATAATAATGTTTAGTCCTATAAGGATAATAAACATATTTGATCAGGAGAATGTTGCTATGACTACAAATAGTTCTCCAATTAAATTAATAGTAGGGGGGAGGGCTAGGTTTGTGAGGCTTGCTAAAAGTCATCAGGAGGCTATAAGTGGTAAAATAGTCTGTAGGCCGAGTGCTAGGATTATAGTTCGACTATGGATTTGCTCGTAATTGGAATTGGCCAGGCAGAATAGTATAGAGGTGGTTAGTCCGTGGCCAATTGTCGGGAGCCAATCCACTAATGCTGGCTAACTAGGTCACAGCAGGAGAAGATCCACAACTGCTGATTGACAAGTCACAGCAAAAGAAGATCGATGGCTACTGGTTGATAGAGTCACCGCAGTGAAGACCAACAGCTGCGGGTTGACAAAGTCACCACAAAGGAAAGGCACAACAATACTTCCCCCTTTAATCTTTTGAATTAATCTGGCCTTATGTTCCCCCCTTTTCTGGGTGTGTGCTATTATTTATGGCACAGGGATAATAGTACCGTGCTTTCCCTGTATATTTGTAGTAATTTCTTTGGAAATGAGACAGAAGGTGTAAGTTCCACAGAAAAGCCTGTAAGCCCCTTGAACTGGGCTCATAAACATAAGAGGCTGGCCATGATATCCCTCATAAAGGGTTAAGTTTGTAGGAGAATTTCTTTTTATTAATCATGTTAGAAAGAATAAAGTTAGAACTTAACTAGTGTATAAATATAGTTAATAAATAAAGTTTAACTAGACATTAGAATCTTAGGTAAGGTGTAGTGGAGTGGCCTGTTGCGTGGCCGTGGATGGGAGTGCAGCTGGCAAGTAAAGAATGTTTGGTTAAAAAACTTGTTTTGTCACTGAAGGCAGTTGCTGGGCTTTTCTCAGTAAAACATTCTCATGAGATTTTTGTATTTTCCAAGAATAAGGAGAGGAATGTGGTGGGATTCATAGCAGCAATAGCAATTAATGCCTTCTGATATTATGTTGCTACTAGCTATCTTGCAGGTGCACTCTATATCTTTAAGTAAAAGTTACTCTTAATGCTATGTTAGTTTCTTAAATAGCAAGCCTTTTTTAGTCTTGTGAAAATAGAATTAGGACACTACATGAACTCAAGGCTATTTGCCTGAGCAAGCGGTGGTCCTTTGCTAGTCCTTGATGATTTCGTCTGCTATCTTTTTCTGCACCCTTGACTCACAACAACAGTAAAATAGAGTTATTAATTAGTACTAATCTTTTAGAAGTTTGTACCAATATTGTTGTTAATATTCAAGTTATTGTATAACTGTACTTTGAATGACTTACCACCTGACTTGTAGCTTATAGATATGAATTAACTGTTATCTGGAAATATGTAACCATAGTGAAACTAAAACAATGATGTATTCAAAATACCATGTGATTGTAACTTAGTGTGTGTGCATAAAAAGTAAAGTTAGATCAGCCATTCGCAGAGATGCCTGGCAGTAAATGCTAACCAGAGAATAAAGAGAAAGAAAAGAATTCTGCTCTCTCACTCGATTTCGCCGATGCCGTCTCTTCCTGTGGGACCCCTGGATTCCTTCCGGGGCTGGACCCCGGCAGGCAATTATTAAAGCAGTAGCTCCTATATAGCTTCATGGGAACTGGATGAGAATGGCTACAATCACCAGGGCCATATGACTTACTAATGAGTAGGCAATTAGTGATTTTAGGTCTGTTTGATGTAAACAGATTGAGCTTGTTATGATTATGCCCCATAGTGAAAGCATTATAAACGGGTATGCCATATTGCTTGTGAGTGGGTTGAGAAGGGTTGTAATTCGTAGCATTCCATAGCCCCCTAGTTTTAGTAGTACTGCGGCAAGAACTATAGATCCTGCAATAGGGGTTTCTATGTGTGCTTTGGGGAGTCAGAGGTGGAGTCCGTAGAGGGGTATTTTTACTATAAATGCCAGCATGCAGGCCAGTCATAAAAGAGAGTTGCCTCAGGAGTTTTGTAGGGGGTTGGCCCAATATTATAGTAATAAGAAATTTAATGATCCTGTGGTGTTTTGGATGTATGTGAGTGCTACTAACAGGGGGAGGGAGCCTACTAGAGTATAAAACAAAAAATAGAGTCCAGCATTGAGATGCTCTGCCTGTCTGCCTCAGCGGGTGATAATGATGAGGGTTGGTACTAGGGTAGCCTCAAATAGAATATAAAATAAAATTAGTTCTGTGGCAGTGAAAGTTATGATTAAGAATGTTTGTAATAGGATGAGTATAGTAATATATAATTTTTTCCGTGTTGCAGACTCTTTTGTCAAGTGAAACTGGCTGGCAATAATTATCAGGGGCAGGAGTCATGTTGTTAGGAGGAGGAGGGGTATTGACAGGGAGTCAGAGAAGAATTTTAGGGATAGGTTTAGGGTATTGTCGCTGAATTGATTAATCAGAGGTAGGCACAATAGGCTAATTAACAGGCTGTGTATTGTAGTATTAATTCATACTCTATTAGTTTTGGACAACCATGTGAGGGGGATGAGTATAACTGTTGGTATAATAATTTTTAGCATTGTAATAAATTTAGGTTTTGTACGTGGTCAACGCCATAAGTGTTAGATACTATAACTAGCAGGGATAGACCTAGAGCTGCTTCGCAGGCAGCAAACACTAGAAGAATAATAGGTAATATGCTGGCGAGGGTTAGATGAGAGTTTAGAATAGTTATGGCAATTATTACAAATAGTGATAGTATTATGCCCTCTAAACATAGTAGTGAGGATATTATGTGGGAGCGGTATATTAGTAGGCCGACCAGGGAAATTGTAAAGGCTAATATTGTGTTCATATAGGTCAAGGACATTTAATAGTTATGGACAAGACCATAGTTTAGTGAGTCGAAATCACTTGTTTTGTTTTAAACTAACTATTATTATTCGGCTCATTCTAATCCTTCTTGAGATCACTCGTAGGCTAGACTAATAGCTAATAGGGAAATAAGAAATAGGGATATAATGAGTATGGTGGGGAGGTTGTTAGTTTGAGTGGCTCATGGGAGGGGTAGAAGGAGGGCAATTTCTAGGTCAAATAATAGGAAAGTGATGGCTACTAGGAAGAATTTTATAGAGAAGGGTAGTCGTGCGGATCCTATAGGGTCAAATCCACATTCATATGGGCTAGATTTTTCTGCATAAGTATTGGTTTGGGGGAGTCAGAATGCGATAATTACTAAGAGAGTAGCTAGAAGGGTGTTAATGAAAATAGAGATTAGTACGTTTATTACTCTTTTTCGGAGTTGTTACCGAATCTAACTGATTGGAAGTCAGTTGTACTAGTTAATACTAAAAGAGTATGAACCTCATCAGTAAATAGAAACATACAGGAATAGTCAAACTACATCAACGAAATGTCAATATCAGGCTGCGGCTTCAAATCCGAAATGATGAGTTGATGTGAAGTGGAATTTTAGTTGTCGTAATAAGCATACGATTAAGAATGTAGAGCCAATAATTACGTGCAGTCCGTGGAATCCGGTGGCTATAAAGAATGTAGAACCATAAACACCATCGGAGATGGTGAAAGAAGTTTCGTAGTATTCAGTGGCTTGAAGTAGTGTGAAATACAGGCCTAGGCAGATTGTGATAAATAGGCTTTGGATTATATGTTTGCGATTGCCTTCTATTAGACTATGGTGGGCTCAGGTGATTGACACGCCAGAGGCCAGTAGAACAGATGTATTTAGTAGGGGGACGTCTAAGGGGTTTAGAGGGGTGATGCCTGCGGGAGGTCAATATCCACCCAATTCTGGGGTGGGGGCTAGGCTTGAGTGATAAAAGGCTCAAAAGAAACCTGCGAAGAAAAATACTTCTGAGACAATAAACAGGATTATTCCATAGCGAAGTCCTTTTTGAACAACGGGCGTATGGTGGCCTTGGAACGTTCCTTCTCGGACGACATCACGTCATCATTGATATATTGTTAAGAGGTTTGTTGTCAGGCCTAGTAATAGAAGGGGCGTTGAGTTAAAGTGGAATCATATAATTAACCCTGAGGTTAATAGTAGTGCAGATAAGGCTCCTGTAAGAGGCCAAGGGCTGGGGTTTACTATGTGATATGCGTGGGTTTGGTGGGTCATTAGGCATTATCATGTAAGTATAGGCTGATTAGGAGTGTAAAGACGTAAGCTTGGATGAGGGCTACGGCAAATTCTAGGATAGTCAATAAAATAAGAATAATGAATGTGACTAGTGCAGTTGCAGTGCTAATGCTTATAAGTGCTAGGGTTGCTCCTCCAATGAGGTGAATTAAGAGGTGCCCTGCGGTGATATTTGCTGTTAATCGAACTGCTAGAGCTATCGGTTGAATAAACAGGCTAATTGTTTCGATAATAACTAGTATAGGGATAAGGGGAATAGGAGTACCTTGTGGAAGAAAATGTGCAAGGGAGGCTTTAGTTTTGTATCGAAAGCCAAGGATTACTGTGCCTGCTCATAGTGGAATAGCCATTCCTAGGTTTATTGACAGTTGAGTAGTAGGTGTAAAAGAGTGGGGTAGGAGACCGAGTAAATTTGTAGACCCAATAAATATAATTAGTGATATTAGTATAAGGGTTCAGGTTTGTCCTTTTTGACTGTGGATTGCCATCATTTGTTTTGATGTTAGGTGGAGGAGTCATCGTTGAATTACAATTAGTCGATTCGCAACCAGGCGGCTTGAGGAAGGAAATAGAATAGTGGGAAATATAATAATTAGAACAACAATAGGTAGTCCTATTATTGTAGGGGTAATGAAAGAGGCGAATAGATTTTCGTTCATTTTGTTTCTCAAGGGGCTGAATGTTTTAGTGATTTAGTTAAAGAAGGCTCAGGGTTTGTATAATATGTGTGTTTGGAGATTTTTAACTGCATGAAGATAAATAGTGTGATAATTATTGATAAAATTGTGATAAATCATGTAGAAGTATCTAACTGAGGCATGTCATCAAGGAAAGGGTGGGGCTTTCGATCTTCAACTTAAAAGGTTAACGCTGCAGTAGCTTCTTGATGAATTTACAGTATGGATGATGATCATTTTTCAAAATGTTTTAGTGGGACTATTTCAAGTACAATGGGTATAAAACTGTGGTTAGATCCGCAGATTTCGGAACATTGTCCGTAATATAGGCCAGGTCGTGTAGATAGTAGGGTTGTTTGATTTAAGCGTCCTGGAATAGCGTCTGTTTTTAAGCCTAAGGAGGGGACGGCTCAAGAGTGTAATACATCTTCTGATGAAATTAACATACGGACGGTAAGTTCTATGGGTAGAACCACTCGGTTATCTACTTCTAGTAAACGGATTTGGCCTGGTGCGAGGTCGGATGTGGGGATTATATAGGAATCAAAGTTTAAATCTTCATAGTCTGTGTATTCATAGCTTCAATATCATTGATGGCCCATAGTTTTAACGGTAATGGAGGGGTTATTAATCTCATCTATTATATAAAGAATTCGGAGGGATGGGAGAGCAATTATAATAAGAATAATGGCTGGCAGGATTGTTCAGATAGTCTCTACCTCTTGGGCATCTATAGTACTCGTGTGGGTTAGTTTAGTGGTTAACATGATTGAGATGATATAGAGGACTAGTGAGCTAATAAGGAATACAATTATTAAAGTATGATCGTGGAAATGTAATAATTCTTCTATAATAGGAGAAGTTGCGTCTTGAAAGCCTGTTTGGAATGGGTATGCCATAGAGGTATATGGGGGTTTCACCCATAATTTAACCTTGACAAAGTTATGTAAATTTTACTAATACCTCTACCATGGAGAAAGACATAGTGGTTATGGTGTTGGCTTGAAACCAATTTAAGGGGGTTCGAATCCTTCCTTTCTTAATTATTTAGTGTTAATGTAAGTGGGTTCTTCAAATGTGTGATAAGGAGGTGGGCAGCCGTGAAGTCACTCAAGGTTTGTGGTTGTTAGTTCTACTAGTGAGACTTCTCGTTTGGAGGCAAATGCTTCTCATACGATGAAAACTATGAGCATTACGGCTGTTAGCGAAATGAAAGAGCCTATCGAAGATACGGTGTTTCATGTAGTGTACGCATCAGGGTAGTCGGAATATCGTCGTGGTATTCCGGATAGACCTAAGAAGTGCTGAGGGAAGAAGGTTATATTAACGCCTACAAATATTACTAAGAAATGGGCTTTAGTTCAGGCGGGGTGCAAGGTGTAACCAGAGAAGAGGGGGAATCAGTGGACAAATCCACCTATGATGGCAAACACCGCTCCTATGGATAGGACGTAGTGAAAATGGGCTACTACATAATAAGTATCATGAAGCACAATGTCTAGGGACGAGTTGGCTAATACAATGCCAGTTAGACCGCCTACGGTGAAAAGGAAAATAAAACCAAGGGCTCATAATATGGCTGGAGATCATTTAATGTTACCTCCATGGAGAGTTGCTAGTCAGCTAAAGACTTTTACACCAGTGGGAATAGCAATAATTATAGTAGCGGATGTAAAGTAGGCGCGTGTGTCAACATCCATTCCTACAGTAAACATGTGGTGGGCTCATACAATGAAACCTAGGAATCCAATAGATATTATGGCTCAAACTATACCTATATAACCAAAAGGTTCTTTTTTTCCTGAGTAGTATGTGACAATATGGGAGATAATTCCAAACCCTGGCAAGATAAGAATATATACTTCGGGGTGGCCAAAAAATCAGAATAGGTGTTGATATAAGATAGGATCTCCTCCCCCGGCAGGGTCGAAAAAGGTTGTGTTTAGGTTTCGGTCTGTTAAAAGTATAGTAATTCCGGCTGCTAGTACAGGGAGTGATAAAAGGAGTAGGACTGCAGTGATTAGGACGGATCAGACGAAAAGGGGTGTTTGATATTGAGATAGGGCGGGAGGTTTCATATTAATAATAGTGGTAATAAAGTTAATTGCCCCTAGAATAGAAGAGACCCCGGCCAAGTGTAATGAGAAAATTGCAAGATCAACCGAAGCACCGGCGTGGGCTAAGTTTCCTGCTAGTGGTGGGTAGACGGTTCATCCAGTGCCAGCACCAGCTTCAACTATAGAAGATGCTAATAGGAGTAGGAAGGAGGGGGGTAGTAGTCAGAAGCTTATATTATTTATACGAGGAAAGGCCATGTCTGGGGCGCCAATTATTAATGGCACTAGTCAGTTTCCGAAGCCGCCAATTATAATGGGTATAACTATAAAGAAAATTATTACGAATGCATGAGCGGTGACTACCACATTATAGATCTGGTCATCACCTAATAAGGCTCCTGGTTGGCCAAGTTCTGCACGAATTAATAGGCTTAGGGCTGTGCCTACTATTCCGGCTCAGGCACCAAATAGAAGATAAAGAGTACCAATATCTTTATGGTTTGTTGAATAAAGTCAACGGGTTACGAACATAGGTAAGATGGCTGAGTAAGCATTAGACTGTAAATCTAAAGACAGAGGTGTGAGTCCTCTTTTTACCAAGCCCTGTGGTGTAATACATATTGAATTGCAAATTCAAAGACGCAGCTTCAATCCTGCCGGGGCTTCTCCCGCCTTTTTTCCCCTACGCGGCGGGAGAAGTAGATTGAAGCCAGTTGTTTAGGGTTTTTAGCTGTTAACTAAAGTTTCGTGGGTTAGAAGCCCATCAATCTAGTAAGGGCTTAGCTTAATTAAAGTAGTTGATTTGCATTCAGCTGATGTAAGGTAGAGTCTTGCAGTCCTTATAAGGGTACAGAAGTTAAATACGTGTTTATTTACTTAGAGCTTTGAAGGCTCTTGGTCTAGTTAACCTAAACTTCTAGTTAAGCAAAGTAATTGCCGGGGCAAGTGGGAGGGTAATCGTTGATAAAATAATAAGTATTGGGAGATATTTTATTTGTTTTTTATTGTTAAATTGCCATTTGATTTTCATGTTATTTATGGTTGGGAATATGGTTAGGGAGGTGGCATATGTTAAGCGTATATAAAAGAAAAGATTAAGTAGTGCGGTAATGGCTATTAATGTGGCTAGGGTAATATTGTTGTTTTTGGTTAATTCTTGGATAATTATTCATTTGGGTAGGAAACCAACTAGAGGGGGGAGGCCTCCTAGTGAGAGTATAATAGTTAAGGTGCTGGAGGTGATTAGGGGTATTTTATTTCATATGTGGGAGAGGGATAAGGTCGTTGTTGCTGAGGTTGCTATAAAGAGTATAAATGTTGTGGTTGTTATTAGAATATATAGGAGGAGGTTGAGTAGTGTTATAGTTGGATTAAATGCTAGGATCGAGGCTATTCATCCTATATGGGCAATTGAGGAGTATGCTAGGATTTTACGGAGTTGAGTTTGGTTTAATCCCCCTCATCCTCCGATTGCAATTGATATTATGGATATAAGTAGAATTAGGTCTAAGTTGATAACGGGGCTGATTACGTAGAGGACTGATAGTGGGGCTAGTTTTTGTCATGTTAACAAGATTAGGCCGGATGAGAGTGAGATGCCTTGTGTAACCTCTGGAACTCAGAAGTGGAGAGGGGCGAGGCCTATTTTTATGGCCATGGCCAGGGTTATGATAATTGATGCTGTTGGGTTTATAAGTTTTGTGAATGTTCATTGGCCTGAATATAATAAATTGATGATAATGGCTAGCATGAGGAGTATAGAGGCGGTGGCTTGTGTTAGAAAATATTTAGTCGCCGCTTCTATTGACCGGGGATTGTACTGTTTTATTAACAGGGGGATAACCGCTAGTATGTTTATTTCGAATCCTATTCAGATTATTAGTCAGTGGGAGCTCATTATTACGATTGTTGTGCCTAAGATAACTGTTAATATAATTATAGTTAGGATAAGGGGATTTATTAGTACGGGAAGGGTATAAACCAACATTTTCGGGGTATGGGCCCGATAGCTTATTTAGCTGACCTTACTTAGAATTTGGTGTAGTGTGGTAGCACGAAGATTTTTGAAGTCTTAGGGGTAGGTTCAAGTCCTATAGTTCTAGAAATAAGGGGGCTTGCACCCCTATTATTTACTCTATCAAAGTAACTCTTTTATCAGACATATTTCTTATGTTTGGGGTGGAATGCCCGCTGTGAGGATTGGCATGGCAACATGTCACATACATAGGGCTAATGTAAGAGGTAGAAAATTTTTTCATAGTAGGTGTATTAGTTGGTCATATCGGAATCGAGGGTATGATGCGCGTACCCATAGGAATGTAATGGTGAGGAGTAATGTTTTGAGGGCGAAGTTGATTGTGTATAATTCTGGTATTAGGGGGCTATGGTAGGCTCCTAGGAAAAGAGTAGTTGTGAGGGTATTTATTATAATAATATTGGCGTATTCAGCTAGGAAAAATAGTGCAAAGGGGCCTGCTGCGTATTCAACGTTGAAGCCGGATACAAGCTCTGACTCTCCTTCAGTTAGATCAAAGGGTGCTCGGTTTGTTTCGGCTAGGGTTGAGATAAATCATATTATGGCTAGAGGTCATGCGGGGATAATTAATCATAGGTGTTCTTGAGTTGTAATTAGGGTAGACAGCGTGAAGGAACCACTTATTAATAATACGGATAAGAGAATGATGGCTAGGGTTACTTCGTAGGAAATGGTTTGTGCTACGGCTCGTAGGGCTCCAATTAGGGCATATTTTGAGTTTGAGGCTCAGCCTGACCATAGGATGGCATATACAGCTAGACTAGATATAGCCAGTATAAATAGGATACCTAAATTTATATTAATAAGGGGATATGGTATGGGAAGAGGGATTCATATGGTTAAAGCTAATGTTAGAGCTAAGATGGGGGCGATGATAAATATTGAGATTGATGATGTTAGGGGTCGGAGGGGTTCCTTGGTGAATAGTTTTACTGCATCTGCGATTGGTTGGAGCAGACCATAGGGTCCAACAACGTTTGGGCCTTTTCGTAGTTGTATATATCCTAATACTTTACGCTCTAGTAAAGTTAAAAATGCTACAGCTAATAGAATGGGTACAATTATTGATAGTAGATTAATTAAGAACATTATATTAGGGAGAGGAGTTGAACCTCTGATTATAAAGGTTTAAGTTTTATGCATTTACCGGACTCTGCCACCCTAATGAACCCTGGTCTTGGGTAATTGACTATATGCGTTGCCAGATTAATATTACAGTATCTGTTAGCTTGAGGGCGCTTAAATGAAGTGGGCCCTGCCTCTCTTGTCCTTTCGTACTGGGGGAGGCCTAGAATAGATAGAAACCGACCTGGATTACTCCGGTCTGAACTCAGATCACGTAGGACTATTAATCGTTGAACAAACGAACCCTTAGTAGCGGCTGCACCACTAGGATGTCCTGATCCAACATCGAGGTCGTAAACCCTATTGTCGATATGGACTCTTGAATAGGATTGCGCTGTTATCCCTAGGGTAACTTGGTCCGTTGATCAATTTTTTTTTGGATCAATAAATGATGATGTTATTTTGACTTGTCGGTCTAAATATTAATCACTCGGAAGTTATGTTTTATTCCGAGGTCACCCCAACCCAAATTGCTAACCTAGGCAGAGTTATGTTAGATCGTGTCGATTGGTATTTATTTTCTTTAGGTTAGTTAATTAAAGCTCCATAGGGTCTTCTCGTCTTATTATATTATCCCTGCCTCTTCACGGGGAGGTCAATTTCACTGATTAGAAGTAAGAGACAGTTGAACCCTCGTGTGGCCATTCATACGAGTCCCTATTTAGGGAACAAGTGATTATGCTACCTTTGCACGGTCAGGATACCGCGGCCGTTAAACTTATGTCACTGGGCAGGCAGTGCCTCTAATACTGGTAAGGCTAGAGGTGATGTTTTTGGTAAACAGGCGGGGTTCATGTTTGCCGAGTTCCTTTTACTTCTTTTAATCTTTCCCTTGGGTGCACGCCTGTGTTGGGTTAACAGATTTTTATATAAGGGTTTTATTTTTAGCATGAGCTTAATGGTTTGTTAACTATCAGTGAAGCATTCGTTCTGATATACACTTGTGCTGGGAGAAAATATTCTTGTTACTCATATTAACAGTATTGCTTCTATTTAATAATAGAATAGTCCAGTTTCGTATTAGGAGTTGTTAGATATGTTTGTTATTAAGATGAGGGAGTTGTTGAGCTTGAACGCTTTCTTAATGGATGGCTGCTTTTAGGCCAACTATGGTACACTAAATAATTACTCTCTAATAAAGGTTGTATCCTAGGCCCAATGGGCTGTACCCCCTTGGGCTATAATATAAATCTACATTAAATTTATTGGATATTTTTAGTAGATTTATACTTGAACTAAAATTCGTTAACTGGACAACCAGCTATCACCAGGCTCGGTTGGTTTGTCGCCTCTATCTAAAGATCTTCTCACTATTTTGCCACATAGATGAGTTTGCCCCATTGGGCTGTCTTTAGATAGCTCGTCTGGTTTCGGGGTATTTAACTTCAGTTCTCTTTGCTAAATTTTTTCTAGTTAAATCATTATGCAAAAGGTAAAAGGGGTAAGCTTTGCTTCTTTCTACTTTTGAGTTGTGGTTCCCTTGCGGTACTTTTTCTATAGCGTCGAATATAATTTCTATCTCCTATACTTTTATTTGTGTAAATGTTTTGTTTTAACTGTGGGTGTTAGTTGAATTTTGCGGGTTCGAGCTAGAACTAGTTCAAAGCAACTCAGTGGTTGTAGTATCTCCCGGGTGTAGGCCGGGTGCTTTATGATTAAGCTATGCTTTGAATTATCCAAGTGCACTTTCCAGTACACTTACCTTGTTACGACTTATCTCCTCTTGCAAATGGAATCTTTCAAATAGGGTTGTTTTAGATTGGAGTTGCTTGAGGAGGGTGACGGGCGGTGTGTGCGTGCTTCATGGCCTATATTCAATTAAGCGCTCTATTCTTAATTTACTGCTAAATCCACCTTCAGCTATATATTTCATTTCATTATAGCATCCGTTTATGTTTATTGTGACCTTTTATAGGGAATGTAGCCCATTTCTTCCCAACCCATAGGTTACACCTTGACCTAACGTTTTTATGTGTAATATTTGTGCTTACTTAGAATCCTTTTTAGGGTTTGCTGAAGATGGCGGTATATAGACTGATTTGGCAAGGGTTGGTGAGGTTTATCGGGGTGTATCGATTACAGAACAGGCTCCTCTAGATGGATATAAAGCACCGCCAAGTCCTTTGAGTTTTAAGCTGTGGCTAGTAGTACTCTGGCGAGCAGTTTTGTTAGTTTAACTTCTTAGGTTTGGGGCCAAGCATAGTGGGGTATCTAATCCCAGTTTGGATCTTAGCTGCCGTGTGGTCAGGCTATTAAAGTCACTTTCGTAGTTTATTTTACAGGGACTAGGGCTTTTTACGGCTTAGTCAGAGTTTAACTTTATTTTGAGTTGTTGCCTTAAACACGCCTTACGCCGGTAGCTATTAATTTGGGTTAATCGTATGACCGCGGTGGCTGGCACGAAATTTACCAACCCTATATTAGTATGGCTTAGTCGAACTTTCGTTCATAGCTTAATTTTTATCACTGCTGTATCCCGTGGGGGTGTGGCTGAGCAAAGTGTTATGGGCTGCATTGGGGCGTGCCTGATACCTGCTCCTTTATTTCATAGTGTTGACTTAGAGGGCATCCTCACTGGAGAGCTGATACTTGCATGTGTAAGTCTACTAATAATTAATAGGAAGGCCAGGACCAAACCTGTGTGTTTATGGGGCTATAGAGCCCATCTAGGCATTTTCAGTGCCTTGCTTTTTTTTTTAAGCTACATTAACTGAGTGGGTGAAAAAAAAAAAATAAAAAGGCGGAGCTAGGGAGATGGCTGTTTAAGGAAAATAAATTCCTTAAAGTACCGCGATGCTATCAAGTAATGGGTGGGTTAATATAGTAAACCGATTAAGTCCATAATAAGCCAGTATAGTTTGATCTTGTTTTTGGTAAGAAAACAATGCACAAAATTAAAATAAACAAAACTTAGTGATATACCGCCATTCAGAGATAATTTTCAAAACATCTCTCCATGCATAGATGACGTTACATAAATATTTTTGTTTAATAAGATGTTGAAATCGACTTATTTATATAGAAAAAAATACCCTCAGTTTACTCTATATATTAAGAAATACGTCACTTGGTGTGAAAGAAGAAATGGTCTCCTACTCTCTTCTTCCCTTAAATTCCTTACCGTCAGGACCAGCTATTACAAGTAAATTGAAATTGTCCAATCAAAAGATACCTCATGAGCATTTAGTGGGGATAGAAAGAGGGGAGTAAAGCATGCCCTCCACGCAGTACGAGGATTTGCTGTGACCTTTGGAAAGACGGGTACCCACAGAAAATTGGTGAACACGTTTATGTATCAGACTGTGTTCGTCCTGTGCCCAGTGGGTCAGGAGGCTCCCCTCGAAGAAGTAGAACTGGAACCACGGCCAGGTTCAGGCAGATTTGTCCTGTCCGCCCCTTAGGGTTGCATGTGGCTTTGAACATCTCTCCCTTTATTTAAATCACTACAATACCTTCTCATTGTTTACAACCTGGTAAAAGTGCACCAAAATGCAAGACAACTAACAGGACCAGTATTATTTAAACTGAAATAATAAATTATGTTAATACTTACAAGGAATTTCTTGATAGCCATTTTCTAATGCATGCAAATAGTTCACAAATTGTAGAGTGGGAATTTTACATTTTTCCAATACACCAGTGTTTCAAAATAAGGTATACATAATCTAACAAAAGAAAAATTTCTATCTCAAGCATTTTCTGTGTTTCTCTGTGTTACATTTCTTGTACTTTGCATTCAGAAACAAGAACACACCATGACTTCACATGAATTGAAGTGTGCACACTGTGCACAGGGCTTTCCACGTTAGTGCCATTTTGTTTGGAGGACCTGGTCAGATGGTAGCACATTCAACCTCACATTCCCACATCTCTTTATTTCCTAAGCAGTGGTCCACAGCCACCGGGCCAAGGACCGATACAGGTCTTTGGGCCATTTGGCACGGGTCTGCAGAGAAAGAATAAATAACTTACATTATTTCCGTTTTATTTCTATTTAAGTCTGAACGATGTTTTATTTTTTAAAATGACCAGATTCCCTCTGTTACATCCATCTAAGATTCATTCTTGATGCTTGTGTTGGACATGTGATGCATTTATCTGTCCCACCCTAAAGGCCAGTCCATGAAAATATTTTCTTACATTAAACTGGTCCGTGGGGACCACTGCCCTAGGGGACAGAGCAACACCACCACAGAGTTATGTTGTTTTGTCATTAGTGTTCTGTTTCATTTTATCCTCCCCAGATCATAGCAACTTTGTACAAGCAAGTATGTGACTTTGTAAGCCGGGACGTCGCTTAAAGGTTGCGAGGTGAGCATAATTCCTGCCTGATCTCACCGTCTTTGGGTCAAGTGCATGTACTGAATCTAAGTCAGTGGGGTGCATTTATTATGAAGAAAATCCTAAAGCTTCAGTTGCAGGGGTTTGCAGTTTAAAAAGTTAAGCCAAACCTTGAGAGCCCTTAGTAAATTCTAGAGAGAGAACTCATGTGCAATGAGGCTCACCCTGCAGAGCTGTGTCCCTGGTGTGAGCTCCAGTGCTGAGGCACTGTTACTTACTCTCTGTCTCAGCAGGTGGCACGTACATTGCCCAGGGATCCTCTCTGATGTTAGCCTTGGTTCCCTCTCTCTCCCATTCAAATCCAATCACCTGTGACTGCGTCTCCTAAATTCTTTCTGGCTCATTTTCCTTTTCCTTCTTCCTGCAACCACTGGCTCCGCTAAATTGTACTTGCTGTGGTTGGTTTCCCGGTGACCCATGAGTCTCCCGTGCTCAGTGTTCCAAAGGCTTCGGTCCTATGGAACAATATACCTAGAGGTCACTGCATTCTGAGTTCTATGCAGCTAGGATACTAGGATGCAAACACTCATCTGAAACTGGCTTCTTCAGTGGATGGTGAGACTCTCTCTGGCTCGACTTAGTAAGAGGGACTTCCTTAACTGGAACCAGGATCCCCGCTTCCTACACTTGGGGGCATGAAGGTAAGTCTTTCTCTTGCTGGAGTGGATTCTATGCCTCATTTTAAAATTTTTCTTCAATGTACTTCTATAGGAAGTGCCAAGAACTTACCCCGTTGTTTGCTCCTGTGTCTAATTTGAATATCTCAGTCCCAGGTGCCTGCTCATCCCTGGGCAGCTCCAAGATTGAAAAGAGCCTCTTTTTTCCTCCGCAAAATCCAGTCCCACAAGTATATTCATAAAACTTTAGAAGTTTTTCTTTACATAAAAGACAGAGGTTCTTATTCATCAATGTCACTCCATTAAATTTCATTCCTAAAAAAAAAAAAGAAAAAAAAAGTGCAGCAGCAGCAGAAGAAGGATATGGGAGAAAGGGCTGAGGACTGCAGCTTATTTCCTGCAGGGCAAAGCTGACTCCTTACTGTCATCCCCCCCATGTGCTTTGAGGGGCCCAGAGTGCCACCAGGTCCATCCCTATGCGTCACAGAGCCTGATGTCCATATCACACTTTTTTCCTATTATTTTATCTCTTGGTATAGATCTATTCATATTTTCTATTTTTTCTTAAGTCAATTTCTTTAGATCATCTTTCTCTATGTAGAATTTGTCCATTTTATCTAGGTTATCTGAGTTGTTGAATAGCATGCAACTGTTCATGATATTCCCTTATATTCCTTTTTGTTTCTGTAAGGTCAATAATAATGTTCTCACTTTCATTTGTTTTCTGTTTTTTTTTATTGAAGATTTTATGTAATTTTTTATATAGAGAGGAGGAAAGTGGAGCAAGTGGTATTAACTCATAGTTGCTTCACTCTAGTTGTTCACTGATTGCTTGTCTATTTGCATTTACTGGGCAAGCCCCGGGTTTCGAACCAGCGAACTTAGTTTGCATTCCAAGTCAATGCGTGATCCACTGCACCACCACAGGCTAGACCCCACTTTCATTTCTGATATTATTTGTATCTCTCCTTTTTTCTTAATCTTCCTAAAGGGTTGTCAATGTTCATTTTTTCAAAGAACCAGCTTTCAGGTTCACTGATTCTTCCTACTGTTTTTATTTTTATTTATTTATTTTTGAGAGAGAGAGGGGCAAGGAACAGAGACAGGAACATGGAGCTGCTCTTGTATGTGCCCTGACCAGGGAATTGACCAGGCAACCTCCACGCTCCAGGACAAGGCTCCAACAGAGCTATCTGGCCAAGACTTCATTTCTTTTTATTTTCAGAGATACAGAGAGAGGTAATGAAGAGAGAGGGGAGGGAGACGGGAGGCATTCAGTTATTGTTCCACTCGGTCGTGTACTCATCGCCTGCTTCCCGTGTGTGCTCTGACCGTGGATCGAACCTGCCACCTTGTCATTTCGGGGTGATGCTCTTTCTATTTTGTTCAACTTTATTGAAGAATAATTAATAAATACATAAAATTGTTTATATTTAAAGTGCACAATGTGATGTTGATATACATGGGATGATTTCCAAGAACAAGATAACTAAGTTACTGATTTAAAATGATTGGCCTAATTACTGGAGAGGGAACTTGGAACTGAGATGCAAAGTTTGATTTCAGAATTCCAATTATAGGACCTGGCCGGTTAGCTCAGTGGTAGAGCATCGGTCTGGCGTGCAGGAGTCCCGGGTTGGATTCTCGGCTAGGACACACAGGAGAAGTGCCCATCTGCTTCTCCACCCCTCCCTCTCTCCTTCCTGCCTGTCTGACTCTTCCCCTCCCACAACCAAGGCTGCATTGAAGCAATGTTGGCGCGGGTGCTCTATGGCCTCTGCCTCAGGTGCTAGAATGGCTCTGGTTGCAACAGAGTAACAACCCAGAGGGACAGAGCATCGCCCCCTGGTGGGCGTGCCTGGTGGATCCCAGTCGGGCGCATGCAGGAGTCTGTCTGACCGCCTCCCCGTTTCCAACTTCAAAAAAATACAAAAAAAAACCCACAAAAACCCAACAACAAATAAAAACAAACAGCAGAGATGAAGTGACCTTGATAGCTTTTCGCTAGAGACACTGCTGTGCCTTACTGGAGAATCTTTTGATGACTACAGTGTTGATGATGTATGTGGAGCTGTTGTTAATGTTAAAGCTAAAGGTGATAAGACAGCAATATGGACTACTGACTGTGAAAACAGAGAAGCTGTTGAACATATAGGGAGGGTATACAAGGAAAGGTTAGGACTTCCTCCAAAGATAGTGATTGGTTATCAGTCCCACACAGTCCCCATCAGCTTCAGAACACACCTTGCTCACTTCATAGTAGCCACCTGAGGCAGAAAATTATTGTGTAGATAGAGTAAAATAAAAAGAATATGATAATAAAGTATAAAGAGTTACATATTGATACTTACTAGCTATTTTTAAGTAATAGCATTTATAAAAGAAAATCTATGTGGATTTGACTCTCCACATTAAGAAAATGAAACTAAATGGAGTTTACCTGACTTCCCTCTGCTCCCCTGTCCATCTTTCCACGGTCGGTGTGCTCAGACTCCTGAGCTCATCAGTGTGGGTTGCTATAAGTGGCTGCATTTACAGTGTGTGTCTCTGGCCTCTCCAGCCCTCCCTCTTGAGCCTCCATCTGCACATGTGGCTGGGACTCCCACTCTGCACCCAACAAGGATGCCGGCTCTCGGGCCGCCGCCTTGTCTTCACACCCCCTGGCCTGGCACTTGCTCAGGACGCCATCTTCCCGCTCTGGGTCCCGCACAGCCTTCTTCCATCTCTCATAGGCTTTATCCAATGTTGATTGAATAAATGATTTACTGTTTCCTTTATTGTTTCTTAAATCATTACAGGTTTATTGAAAGAAAACAATGCAGAAAATTTAAATACACAAAACATAGTTATATACCGCCATTCAGAGATCATTTTCAAAACATCTCTCTATGCATAGACAACTTTACATAAATATTTTTGTTTAAAAAGATGTTGAAATTCACTTATTTATATAGGAAAAAAACCCCTCAGTTTACTTTATATCTTAAGAATTATCTTACCTGGTGTGAAAGAAGAAATGGTCTCCTACTCTCTTCTTCCTTTATATTCTTACTGTCAGGACCCGCTTTTACAAGTAATTTGAAATTGTCCAATCAAAAGGTATTTCATGAGCATTTCATGGGGATAATAAGAGGGAAGTAAAGCATGCCCTCCCTGCTAGTGAGAGGATTTGCTGTGACATTTGGAAAGACGGACACCCACAGAGAACTGGTGAACACGTGTATGTATCAGACTGTGTTCGTCCTGTGCCCAGTGAGTCAGGAGGCTCCCCTCGGAGGAGAACTGGAACCACGGCCAGGTTCAGGCAGCTTTGTCCTGTCCGCCCCCTAGGGTTGCATGTGGCTTTGACCATCTCTTTCTTTATTCGAATCCCTACAATATCCTCTCTTTCGCTATGACCAGGTCAAAGTGCACCAAAATGCAAGACAACTAGCAGGACTAGTATTATTTGAACTAAAATAAAAAGATATATTAATACTTACGAGGAATTTCTTGATAGCCATTTTCTAATGCATGCAAATAGTTCACGAATTGTAGAGTGGGTATTTTACATATTTCCAATAAACCAGTATTTTAAAATAAGGTATACATAACCTATCAAAAGTGAAAATTTCTTACTCAAGCATTTCCTGTGTTTCTCTGTGTTACATTTCTTATACTTGGCATTCAGAAACAAGAACGCACCGTGACTTCACATTAATTGAAGTGTGCACACTGTGCACAGGTCTTTCCACGTTTGTGCCATTTTGTTTGGAGGACCTGGTCAGAGGGTAGCACATTCAAAATCACATTCCCACATCTCTCTATTCCCTAGGGCAGTGGTCCCCAACCCCCGGGCCGCTGACTGGTACTAGTCCTTGGGCCATTTGTTACCGGTCCACAGAGAGAGAATCAATAACTTACATTATTTCCGTTTTATTTATACCTAAGTCTGAACGATGTTTTATTTTTAAAAAATGACCAGATTCCCTCTGTTACATCCATCTAAGACTCACTCTTGACCCTTGTCTCGGTCACGTGATCCATTTATTTGTCCCACCCTAAAGGCCGGTCTATGAAAATATTGTCTGATATTAATCTGGACCGTGGGGACCACTGCCCTAGGGGACAGAGCAACACCACCACAGAGTTATGTTGTTTTGTCATTAATGTTCTGTTTCATTTTATCCTCCCCAGATCATAACAACTTTCTACAAGCAAGTGTGTGACTATTTAAGCCAGAAGGTCAGTTCAAGGTTGCCAGGTGAGCATAATTCCTGCCTGATTCCACCGTCTTTGGGTCAAGTGCATGTACTGAATCTAAGTCAATGGGGTGCGTTTATTATGGGGAAAATCCTAAAGCTTCCGTTGCAGGGGTTTGCAGTTAAAAAGTTAAACCATACCTTTGAGAGCCCTTGGTAAATTCTGGAGAGAGAACTCATGTACAGTGAGGCTCACCCTGCTGAGCTGTGTCCCTGGTGTGAGCTCCAGTGCTGAGGCACTGTTACTTACTCTCTGTCTCAGCGGGTGGCACCTACCGTGCCCAGGGATCCACTTTGATGTTAGCCTTGGTTCCCTCTCTCTCCCATTCAAATCCAATCACCTGTGACTGCGTCTCCTAAATTCTTTCTGGTTCATTTTCCTTTTCCTTCTTTCTGCAACCACTGGCTCCACTAAATTGTACTTACTGTGGTTGGTTTCCCGGTGACCCATGAGTCTCCCGTGCTCAGTGTTCCAAAGGCTTCTGTCCTATGGAACAATATACCTAGAGGTCACTGCATTCTGAGTTCTATGCAGCTAGGATACTAGGATGCAAACACTCATCTGAATCTGGCTTCTTCAGTGGATGGTGAGACTCTCTCTGGCTCGACCTAGTAACAGGGACTTCCTTAAGTGGTACCAGGATCCCCGCTTCCTACA